>NC_064627.1:817053128-817665211 GCF_023864275.1 Schistocerca cancellata | reverse complement strand
TGTGCCGATCAACTGGTACGGTAAAATTTCAGCACACGAGTAACATGGATCCGTGAACGTACAGTCATACTCACAAGTATCCGAACGACCTGAATTGCATTTCGTCTGATTCGAATGCAACCGGCATAACGAAGCTGTCTAAAAGGTCCCCTAAACGCTCCTTGGTACAGTCGTTTGACTATTGAAAATGGTTCCAAGTCACCACTAGAAAACACTGCTCTGTATCGCAGTAACTCATGATGTAAACTAATACCACGATGCTACAAATATCAGGGAACACCTTATCACAGATAAGACTGTCCTAAGTCTCGTAAGCTCACATTTATTACAATAAATGACATACCTGAAATGTTACCACTCTCATTATTACGTCAGATAGGTAATGCACGTAGTAAGTTCGTCGTATTCATGATTTCCTCTTCAAAATAACATACAGTACTTATTATTTAACACAAAATGATATTAAAAATTGAAGTTGTCCACGAGCAGCTAGTTGAGAATATGTATGAACTTCAAATGACACGACAAACCGTCTCGGTCTGCATATGGATTCAAACCCAGGTCAGGCAGACTAAGCAAAGATTTCGTGACTGACGCAAACTAACAGTCATTCCTGATTAGGCATACAGAGAGTGATATACCTCGATTTTAGACAGTATCAATTAGCAAATATCAACTTTAAATTACATAACACAAACATTTTAACGGACGCGAATTCTTCCCCAGCATCTCTTGTTCCTGTTAACGAACTACGAGAGATGTTAAATATTGCTTCTTCAGAAGTAAATTATTTGAAATGCCGTGAGGTAAAGCTTTGTGTTGGACAGGGATTCGAACCCAGAACCTCATCGCATTGATATCGAAACACAACCAACTGTGACATATCGGATATCCTTGCCAGTAGCTAGATGTTTTAACTGAAATGACGAGACAAAACATTAATTTTTTCCTTCCCAGGACTCCAACCCGGCACCTATCGCTGTTATATTCTAGAGAAAACGAACGTTAAATATGGGTTTGTTGCAGCAGCAGCGACATGTGAGCATGTTTGAACTAGAAATAATATGACGAAGAGTTCAGTGCTCACTGGGAATAGAGCCCCATACATATCGTTGTTGACTACACACAAAGAGACGTCAGCTACCGAATTTTTCTCCACCAGCAGCTCGGAATAACATCCCCGAACTTACAGTGATCTCGCAAATGGTTCTGTGTCCCACTGGGTGTCAAAAACGTCAGATATCGTAAGTGTTAACAACGAATGAAAAAACATAAAAAATCAAAATTATTATCCACCAGCAGATAGGTGTTCTCATGCTAGAGCTCGATAACACATAATGAAAACTTTAGTGCTGGGCCAGCATTCGAACCCATTCACACGTAATATGTAGAGATGTTGAGGAATCTGCAGTTTTGAACAAACAACAAATTGTAGTCGTGCTGTATTGTTACGAAGGGATCAAATTCCGCGTTAAGGGCGGTCGGTTGAGTTGCATTCCAAGATCAGATCCAATTTTAACGACATACAGAAGCTCAAATAAAAGATGGAATAAGGGTCCAGTGACCCTACGTAGCGTTTGTTTCGTCACTAGAAATACATAACTAGTGTAAGAAAGGTTACTGGTGATAGAGTTCCCACATTTCGCCACTCCTGACTTTATTGTGGTTCAATCTTACGTCTTCTTGGTAGAGAAGGAATATCATGTTTAATGTGAATTTCAGACCACAATGTCATTATACCTTCTTCACTTGGCGTAGCCAGAAGAAATAAGAATCTGTCTCTCTCTATTAAAAATCATCCGTAGAAGCTGGAATCTGACCCAGACCATCACCATAAGAACCTTTCAGCAATCCAACATACCACCAACGCCTCTCCTGTATGACTCGTTTTATAACATAACACACAGGCTCCCTGTAGTGGTCTGCAGCATGTTCAGTACGTTCATTTACTTGGTTGACCGAATTGCCATGAGCTAGCTGCCTCGGCTACCCAGTGCATACATTCGACTCTATTTTGTAATCACCGAAATAAAATCACGTAACTGCCACCTACACGGAACTGCCAACAGTGTAGGATGCAGAAATTTAAATAGGAAGTGTTCCTTTCCACTTGAGCTATTCTATTGCGCTATCTGTTTGTAAAAAACGTCGTGCAGCGCAAAAGAAAAGCTGTAACTGTATCTCTCATCGTCAGACGTCTAGACCCAGCCATTTGCACTATCTCGCAACGCTGTGGTATGCAGAAGTTCTGGAGGAATTATTATTCAGCTCTGGAGGTGTGGGAGCTCCGTGTCAGCTAGTAGCGTAATGGTAAGTGTCGTGCACCTCTTAGGAGGCCAATAGTGGCTAGAACTCATAAACCGCTATTTAAAGGACGAGATTAGTTGCGATTTCCACCTGCAACGACTTTCCTGGCCTGAGAACCTTAAGTTTACAATTTTTTGTTACACATCAAGCGATAATAACTGAGATGATTCAATGGAAATGACAGGTAAAATCAAGTGAGCTTCGAGGCTTAACCGTGCACACCAGGCAGTAATTCGTCGAGCACAGAGTTGCCAAACATACGTTGCCTTGTTGCCAAATCTCAGTTACAGTACCAGCAGGAAGAAGACGAACCGATGTGATCCTACAGCGGGCTGGGAAGTGACCATAGCTGGTATCTCGAAGTCGCAGCTGCTACGGCCTGGAATACGTAATGCGACTGATTCTCATTTCTGTAACTAGGTTTAGGGACTGGAGCGTATTTACTAATAATACTCAGAACTAACTGCTAAATAAGCATCATATATCAGTAACTCTCAGAGTTATTGTTGTACTTCTTTCGTATCTGTACTCAAAACTAAGGAAGTCATTCACGGATGTTTTCGTGTATCGCCGATAGTGGAGCACAAGAAACAAATAAAAAAAAAAGTGTGTGTGGGGGGGGGGGGGTGACAGAGAGAGAAAGAGAGAGAGAGAGAGAGAGAGAGAGAGAGAGAGAGAGAGAGAGAGAGACAGAGAGACAGAGAGAGAGAGAGGGAGAGAGAGTGAGGGCAACACATGAACAGACATTAAAAATGCACGTTAATTTTCACTAGCAGGTGGGTGTGCACTTGATAGGGCTTGAAATGAAATTATGAATATTTTTGTACTGGATCCTTTGGAGGAGACCTAGAGAAGAATGCAGTCCTGGGAAAAGGAACGAAATGATTGAACTATGTTCTGAGAGATTCAGATCCTCGAAAGAGGAGATACTAATTCGAATCACAGTGCAGCACCAAATTTTTCAACATCTCTAGTTCAATCAAGTTTAAGTCAAATAAGAGACCTGTTCCTTTAAATGGCTATCGGTTCATCAAATAAAATAAAATTTTCTAATGTAAGTGGTCACTCTGAGCTAGAGTTTATGGTCAGTGACTAAGTGTAGGGTCAATGAGTCAGATGCGAGTTTTGCAACTGTGAAATACTTTCCTACATTATAGAAGCGAATATTAAATTGGAACTAATACTGCGAAAATTATGTACTTGGATAGCTTAGAATGAAAATCTTTCTGTTTATTTCAAAGGAAAACAATTGATTTTCTAAAACATTGTCGGTCATACACAACTTGAAACATTTCATGTCGATCAAATCGTATGGAAGAACTGACAGCGACTTATATCGGAAGGCAGTAAGATCTCTAGACTTTTGGTTTGGCAGTACTCGACAGCCATTTCTAGGCGCAAGTAAATGAAGAAAGGCAGCGCGTCTTTGTTATCAAGTAACGTCTTCATCAATTACTTTAATTTTAATGTAATCTGCGAGTAATTGCTGATGTTTGATATTAACATGAAAAGGATTCCGTAGACAGGGAAAGAAACTGTTCTTGGGAAACTACTTCTATATTGTTCAAAAGGCAATAAATGATCTTCAAGCACGTGTGTTTCAGCAGCGGTATGAATAAAATGATAGTAATAATGACGGTAATAATCGAATTATCCGGTAACTTCACCCTTCACAGTGGATTTTCTCGAACTAAGAAATTTGCTTAATTTGTGAGAATTCAGAATGGCTTTACTTCCAGCCTATGATGCCTAGAAGAGTCTTTACAAACTGCTGACATGAGAATAGCATAATCTCCGCGTCAGAAGCTTACTTCTACTTAACCATTTAATAGACTCGCATTTTTTCCACCGTTACTAATTATGTAAGCTAAGCACGTCATTCGTTTACCACACTCTTGAGGCTGGGTAATGTGGCCACACTGGTCTGGTGGAACGAATTATCACAGGTGCACTGCGTGGGTTCAGGAATTTACTTTTAAGAGGCAGAAACAGATTTATTTTACCTTACGTAACCGCAAGAGAAAGACGTTATAATCCATAATCCGCATTAAACATCACGTTCCTTCTTTACCAACTGGGCAGAGCCGGTTTACGTTGGGAAATGCCATAGCGGAAGTCGTAGCAAACAGATATACAGTCACCAGTAAACTCACTTACATTAGAAAATTTTATTTTATTTGATGAACCGATAGTCATTTAAAGGAACAGGTCTCTTATTTTACTTGTACTTGATTGAACTAGAGACGTTGAAAAATTTGGAGCTGGACTGTGATTCGAATTCGTATCTCCTCTTTCGAGGATCTGAATCTCTCAGAACAGTATAGTTCAATCATTTCGTTCCTTTTCCCAGGACTGCAATCTTCTCTAGGTCTCCTCCAAAGGATCCAGTACAAAATATTCATAATTTCATTTCAAGCCCTACCAAGTGCACACCCACCTGCTAGTGAAAATTAACGTGCATTTTTAATGTCTGTTCATGTGTTGCCAACAATCGCAACAGGTGCCGTTATTTCTGGTCAAACGCGCACACATCTTACTGTTGCTGACTAAGCAACTGATACTTAAGCTATATTCGTGGATGCAACGTAGGTGTGCAGTTCGATTGTCACTTAGGCACAAAACTTTGTATCCTTATTTTAGATTCAAACACCTAGAAGCTCGTAAGAAAAACCGATACGTAACATTTGATTTTTCTTAGTTAACAATCCGATTACGTGTTGGGTTCGTATCTCCGTCACAGAACTTCACATCTTGCACTTCATCTGTAAATACATGAACACTTTGTTACTTCAGAATGGAGGTATATCAGACATCTTTCGTGGTTAGCGAACAGGGGCGAAAGGGTCTTGATAGGGGTCCCGGTTTATTACAAAAATTGTCGTCTTTTATTTTCAAGTTTAGATGTGGTTACTGGTATTGGCAAAAATTTCGGTAATTCATGACTCTACATGGCTAGTCATCAACATGATGTGATTAGATTAGATTAGATTGATTCTTGTTCCATAGATCATGAATATGACATTTCGTAATGACGTGGAATGTGTCATTTTAAATGGAAGATTTCTTTACATATCATGATTAAATTTCTTTACAACAATTTTTTACAAACTCTCTCTCTCTCTCATTCTTTATTATTTCTCTTCCACTCCCTCTCTCCCTCACTCTCTCTCTCCCTCTCTCTCTGTCACACATACACACACACACACACACACACACACACACACATTCTTTTTTTATTTTTATTTGTTTCTTGTGCTTGTACGTATTCCAGGCCGTAGCAGCTGCGACTTCGAGATACCAGCTATGGTCACTTCCCAGCCCGCTGTAGGATCACATCGGTTCGTCTTCTTCCTGCTGGTACTGTAACTGAGATTTGGCAACAAGGCAACGTATGTTTGGCAACTCTGTGCTCGACGAGTTACTGCCTGGTGTGCACAGAATTAAGCCTCGAAGCTCACTTGATTTTAACTGTCATTTCCACTGAATCATCTCAGTTATTATCGCTTGATGTGTAACAAAAGATTGTAAACTTAAGGTTTTCAGCCCAGGAAAGTCGTTGCAGGTGGAAATCGAAACTAATCTAGTCCTTTAAATAGCGGTTTATGAGTTCTAGCCACTGTTGGCCACGTAAGAGGAATCTCAAACATATACCTTTTCGCCAGCTCTGTGGTAATGTGCTGACCTGTGGAAAAGGGTCTGTTATGGTTCGCAGTTCCAGTCTTACTGACTTCAACGTTTTTACCCCTTCTGTGAAAGAGCTATATGCAGTCAGATCAAACATCAATAAGAAAATCGCAAGAAAATACTTTCGGCTCATAGTGGAATTGTGAAAAACTTACAATGCTGCACAACAGGTAACGCCTCTTTCCGCTGCTGACAAGCAATTTTTGGGTTTCTATAAATACATAACTATATTTATGAAATGCCACATTGCATACCTCTTGGGTGTGACACAGCATACCAATTAAACACAGGTTTCCTTTAGTGTTGTTGAAATAATAGTAAACATGAGAGCGAAATTAATCACCAACGATATATGCGAATTCTCTGATGTTCTCTATAACAGTCTGAAGCTGCACATGCAGTTTATTGATTACGTGCATGTAGAAATCTTGTTCTGAGTTATAGCTGTCAAACAATGTCTGAAGAAGAACGAAATGCCACTACCTCACGAGAGCTAATGTAGAAAATACTTTTCTGAAGTATTTGGGCACGATGCGTTCTTCCCATACGTAATAAAAAAGCTTCGAGATGCATCTGCTGCCTGGCTGTCTATTAAACCTGAAAAGAACAAAATGTCACAGAAGTTAGCCCTTTTTCCACATGCGACTATTTTGGGATGAGGAGTGAAGGGAATTATGTTCAAAGTTCCATTAGATTGGTAACTTCAGCAGACAGCAGAATTGCGTTTTAAAAAATTTTAGTAGTAAATGTATTCGAAATCGCGACATCTTATCTATGGTGCACGACACTTACCATTACGCTACTAGCTGAACAACAATTCCTCCAGAACTTCTGCATACCACAGCGCTGCGAGATAGTGCAAATGGCTGGGTCTCGACGTCTGACAATGAGAGATACAGTTACAGCTTTTCTTTTGCGCTGCACGACGTTTTTTACAAACAGATAGCGCAATAGAACAGCTCAAGAGGAAAGGAACACTTCCTATTTAAATTTCTGCATCCTACACTGTTGGCAGTTCTGTGTAGGTGGCAGTTACGTGATTTTATTTCGGTTATTACAAAATAGAGTCGAATGTATGCACTGGGTAGCCGAGGCAGCTAGCTCATGGCAATTCGGTCAACCAAGTAAATGAACGTACTGAATATGCTGCAAACCACTACAGGGAGCCTGTGTGTCAGAGTTCTTATTTAGTGTGCCGCAACGGCGTTATGGTATAAAACGAGTCATACAGGAGAGGCGTTGGTGGTATGTTGGATTGCTGAAAGGTTCTTATGGTAATGGTCTGGGTCCGATTCCAACTTCTACCGATGATTTTTAATAGGGAGAGACAGATTTTAATTTCTTCTAGCTACGCCAAGTGAAGAAGGTATATAGGCATTGTGGTATGAAATTCACATTAAACATGATATTCCTTCTCTACCAAGTAGATGTAAGGTTGAACCACAATAAAGTCAGGAGTGGCGAAATGTGGGAACTCTATCACCAGTAACCATTCTTAGACTAGTTATGTATTTCTAGTGACGAAACAAACGCTATGTAGGGTCACAGGACCCTTATTCTATCTTTTATTTGAGCTTCTGTATGTCGATAAAATTGGTTCTGAACTTGGAATGCAACTCAGACCGACCGCCCTTAACGTGGAATTTGATCCCTTTGTGGCAGTACAGCTCGACTACAATTTGTTGTTTGTTCAAAACTGCAGATTCCCCAACATCTCCACATATTGCGCGTGAATGGGTTCGAATGCTGGCCCGGCACTAAAGTTTTCATTATGTGTTATCGAGCTCTAGCATGAGATTACCTGTCTGCTGGTGGATAATAATTTTGATTTTTAATGCATTTTCATTCGTTGTCAACACTAACGATATCTGACGGTTTTAACTCCTAGTGAGACACAGGACTATTTGTGAGACCACTGTAAGTTCAAGATGTTATCCCGAGCTGCTGGTGGAGTAAAATTCGGTAGCTGACGTCTCTTTGTGTGTAGTCAACAAAGGTATGTGTGTGGTTCGATTCCCAGTCAGTACTGAACTCTTCGTCATATTATTTCTAGTTCAAATACGCTCACATGTCACTGCTAATGTAACAAACCCATATTTAACGTTCGTTTTCTCTAGAATATAACAACGATAGGTTCCGGGTTGGAGTCCTAGGAAGCAAAAAATTAATGTTTCGTCTCGTCATTTCAGTTAAAACCTCTAGCTACTGCGGAGAAAATCCGATATGTCACAGTTCATTGTGCTTCGATATCAATGCGATTAGGTTCTGGGTTCGAATCCCTGTCCAACACAAAGCTTTACCTCACGGCATTTCAAGTAAGTTTCCGTGAAAAAGCAATATTTAACATCTCTCATAGTTCGTTAACAGGGGCAATAGATGCTGGGGAGGAATTCGCGTTCGTTAATAATGTTTACGTTATGTAATTTAAAGTTGATATTTGGTAACTGATACTGTCTAAAATCGAGGTATATCACTCTCTGTATGCCTAGGCAGGAATTACTGTTAGTTTCCGTCAGTCACGAAATCTTAGACTGCATGACCTGGGTTTGAATCCATATGCAGAACGAGACGGTTCGTCGTGTCATTTCAAGTTCATACATTTTCTCAACTAGCTGCTCGTGGATAACTTAAATTTTTAATGTCATTTTTTTCTTAAATAACAAGTACTGTATGTTACTTTGAAGAGGAAGTCGTGAATACGACGAACTTACTACGTGCATTACCTATCTGACGTAATAATGTGAGTGGTAACATTTCAGGTATGTCATTTATTGCAATAAATGTGAGCTTACAAGACTTTAGGAGAGTCTTATCTGTGCTAAGGTGTTCCCTGATATTTGTAGCATCGTGGCATTACTTTACATCTTGAGTAATTGCGATACAGAGCCGAGTTTTCTTGTGGTGACTTGTTGGAGCCATTTTCAATAGTCAAACGACTGTACCAAGGAGCGATTAGAGGACCTGCTAGGCAGCTGCGTTATGTGGGTGCATGCGAATCAGGCGAAATGCAATTCAGATCGTTCGGATACTTTTGAGCATGACTGTACATCACAGGGGCGGTTATCTGCAAATGTGGTACATACACGGTAATTGCGTGGAGATGTTACAGTCTTTCAGAAATGACGGAATATGAGGCAAGGAAGTCGGGTCGAGAAACTACCGAGTCGACATTAATAAGTGATAATCGTTCTGATAACTCTGACAGTGAGTACGCATACCGGCACTGTTGTCGCTAAGACTGTTGGGTAGGCAACTTTCTGGGGTGATAGCCTGCACCAGAACGAGATAAAAATCTGGTAAACATGTATTCTGTAATGCATACCATAAGAGCTATGAGCACTTGTTCAGCTGAAGAGTTTTGTTTGACACTAGCTGAGATGAACAAAAGCTCATGGCTTTTAAACTATGCATTATAGAATCCATGTTTAGCAGACATTTTTTTTTCTTATCTTGGTCGGTACTACCACCCCTGAAAGTTCCTACCCTACAGTCTTAGCAACTGTAGTATCGGGAAGTGTATTCCACTAACAGCGGTATCAGAACAGTTTTCGTTTAAAACTTTTGACTCTTTTTCGGACCAGGATCGCTGACCTCAAATTGATTCATGCAAGAAAATTTGTAATATCATCAAGGAATCTCGCTGTATTTGTAGAAAGGAATTTGAAATTAAATTATGGGTGTGGTAATACAATGTAAGAAACAGAAAAAAATAGCATTCAGAACATTTAGTAAACGTTTGTGATAGTTTCCAGAATGAGAATTTCACTCTGCAGCGGAGTGTGTGCTGATGTGAAACTTCCTGGCAGATTAAAACTGTGTGGCGGACCGAGACTCGAAATCGGGACCATTGCGTTTCGTGCGAAAGTGAGCTATCATCTGAGCTACCCAAGCACGACTGACGCCCCGTCTTCACAGCGGTACTTCTGCCTGTACCTCGTCTCCTACCTTCCAAACTTTACAGAAGCTCTTCTGCGAACCTTGCAGAACTAGCACTCCAGAAAGAAAGGATATTGCGGAGGCATTGCTTAGCCACAGCCTGGGTGATGTTTCCAGAATGAGAATTTCACTCTGCAGCGATGTGTCCGCTGATGTGAAACTTCCTGGCAGATTACAACTGTGTGCCGGACCGAGACTCGAACTCAGCACCTTTGTCTTTCACGGGCAAGTGCAGAAGAGCTTCTGTAAAGTTTGGAAGGTAGGAGAAGAGGTACTGCAGAAGTAACGCTGTGAGGACGGGGCGTGAGTCGTGCTTGGATAGCTCATATGGTAGAGCACTTGCCCACGAAAGGCAAAGGTCCCGAGTTCGAGTCTCGGCCCGGCACACAGTATTAAACTGGCAGTAAGTTTGTGATAGTGTCTCATATTGGATAACACAATTTCATATAGCTACTGTTGTTAATCAATTAATCATTCGCTCACACAGACAACACATCAACACTTCGTCAGGCCGTTCGGTGTCACAATTTTGGAGTCACTGAGGTGGGCTGAACAGTCGAAACGAGATGTCCCGAATGATCCCGACTTTTAACGATCAGCGTGTAGTGATTGGTGGCCAGCTTATCAGATAAAATACTAATGTATGTAAGTTACCAATTAATAAAAGCCGACCAGGGTGGCAGAGCCGCTAGAGTCTGGAACCGCGGAACCGGTACGGACGCAGGTTCGAATCCTGCCTCGGACATGGATGTGTGTGATGTCTTTAGGATGGTAATGTTTAAGTAGTTCTAAGTTCTAGGGGACTGATGACCTCAGTAGTTAAGTCCCATAGTGTTCAGAGCCATTTGAACCATTTGTTAGTTGTCGGAATAGACTGTTGCTGTTTCTCAGAATTAAAAAGAGGTAAGTGCATATATCGCCGAAGGTGCGGCTCACAATGTCAGTACTGACTCTCGAACAAGAAAGTTTGACGACCGCTGCCGCATGCGTTACAGCCTGACAGTGGCCGACTCTGCCGGCAGGCCGTCGTGTTTTGTGGGGCGCCGTGCCGCCCCCGCGGAGCCGGCCGCCGCCGCCGTCCCCGCCCCGCCCCCGCAGCCGTGCCTCGGCGCTGTGCCCGCGGGCGGTAGCGGCGCGCCCGCCGGTTCCCACGGCTGGCTGGCCGGCGGCCGCCGTGCCTTACCTGCCAGCCTGCCCTGCCGCCTGTAGCCTGCAGCTGCTGCAGCACGTGCCCCCTCCCACCCCTTTATTATCAGTCTCCTTTACGGCGCTGACCACCGCCTCTCGCGCCTCTCTTAAAAATACAAGCTACGTACAAAAGTTAGTGACTCCTATTACGAAGCGAATAAAACACAACATACCATCCAAGTTCCTTTATTTGCCTCCAAGGGTATCTCCACTAGAGCCAATAAACTTTTGTCCAATTTATAAAGCTGCATTCAGATCTTACCTGAGAAGCGAAAGATGCACAGATGTCACAGTTTCCCTGTGTGATACCTTTCGGGTGGTGGAGATGCAGCGCTAGGTCATGAAGTAGGCATGTAGATAGAACTCTGGCTCCAAAAGTCGGAACATACCGCTTAAATAGCACATCTGATACCATCACCCATACCCTTTTTCGTCAGTTAATTATTTAGTTCATGTTTAATTAATCATTCGAACGATTCTTTTATCGAAATGATGTTGAAGGAGTCAGTTTACTAAATATGTATATAAGATTAATATTAAACATTAATTAACACACTTTTTATACTACTGGCCATTAAAATTGCTACACCAAGAAGAAATGCAGATGATAAACGGCTATTCATTGGACAAATAAATTACACTAGAATTGACTTGTGATTAAATTTTCACGCAATTTGGGTGCATAGGTCCTGAGAAATCAGTACCCAGAACAACCACCTCTGGCCGTAATAACGGCCTTGATACGCCTGGGCATTGAGTCAAACAGAGCTTGGATGGCGTGTACAGGTACAGCTGCCCATGCACCTTCAACACGATGCCACAGTTCATCAAGAGTAGTGACTGGCGTATTGTGACGAGCCAGTTGCTCGGTCACCATTGACCAGACGTTTTCAATTTGTGAGAGAACTGGATAATGTGGTGGCCAGGGCAGCAGTCCAACATTTTCTGTATCCAGAAAGGCCTGTACAGGACCTGCAACATGCGGTCGTGCACTTTGCTGCTGAAATGTAGGGTTTCGCAGGGATCGAATGACGGGTAGAGCCACGGGTCGTAACACATCTGAAATGTAACGTCGACTGTTCAAAGTGCCGTCAATGCGAACAAGAGGTGACCGAGACGTGTAACCAATGGCACCCCATACCACCACGCGGGGTGATACGCCAGTATGGCGATGACGAATACACGTTTCCAATGTGCGTTCACCGCGATGCCGCCAAACACGAAAGCGACCATCATGATGCTGTAAATAGAACCTGGATTCATCCGAAAAAATGACCTTTTGCCATTCGTGCACCCAGGTTTGTCGGTGAGTACACCATCGCAGGCGCTCCTGTCTGTAATGCAGCGTCAAGGGTAACCGCAGCCATGGTCTCCGAGCCTATAGTCCATGCTGCTGCAAACGTTGTCGAACTGTTCGTGCAGATGGTTGTTGTCTTGCAAACGTCCCCATCTGTTGCCTCATGGATCGAGACGTGGCTGCATGATCCGTTACAGCCATGCGGATAAGATGCCTGTCATTTCCACTGCTAGTGATACGAGGCCGTTGGGATCCAGCACAGCGTTCCATATTACCCTCCCGAACCCACCGATTCCGTACTCTGCTAACAGTCAGTGGATCTCGACCAACGCGAGCAGCAATGTCGCGATAAGATAAACCGCAATCGCGGTAGGCTACAATCCGACTTTTAACAAAGTTGGAAACGTGATGGTACGCATTTTTCCTCCTTACACGAGGCATCACAACAACGTTTCACCAGGCAACGCCGGTCAACTTGAAACGTCCCCTTAAAAAATAATACAAGACAGTGCTTAACCTGACACACAATATTTTTAGCGCAACGCAATCTGATTTTCAATAATCCCTACAAAAGAATGGCCCTGTCTAACGTTAACCTATACCTTTCACAAATCACTTACCTCACAAAAATCTTCGTTACTCGAACTACTGCAATAGAGCGAGCGCCGCTACTGCCACTTAAATAAAAGATTCTAACTACGGAAGGCACTAACTAGTGGGCCGGCCGCGGTGGTCTAGCGGTTCTAGGCGCTCAGTCCGGAACTGCGCGACTGCTACGGTCGCTGGTTCGACTCCTGCCTCGGGCATGGATGTGTGTGATGTCCTTAGGTTAGTTAGGTTTAAGTAGTTCTAAGTTCTAGGGGACTGATGACCACAGATGTTAAGTCCCATAGTGCTCAGAGCCATTTGAACCACTAACTAGTGATAGGCATAGCTAGCAAATGAAAGATTTTAATAGAGAACAAACAATGTATTTTCCTTAATAGTCAAAATATACACTCCTGGAAATGGAAAAAAGAACACATTGACACCGGTGTGTCAGACCCACCATACTTGCTCCGGACACTGCGAGAGGGCTGTACAAGCAATGATCACACGCACGGCACAGCGGACACACCAGGAACCGCGGTGTTGGCCGTCGAATGGCGCTAGCTGCGCAGCATTTGTGCACCGCCGCCGTCAGTGTCAGCCAGTTTGCCGTGGCATACGGAGCTCCATCGCAGTCTTTAACACTGGTAGCATGCCGCCACAGCGTGGACGTGAACCGTATGTGCAGTTGACGGACTTTGAGCGAGGGCGTATAGTGGGCATGCGGGAGGCCGGGTGGACGTACCGCCGAATTGCTCAACACGTGGGGCGTGAGGTCTCCACAGTACATCGATGTTGTCGCCAGTGGTCGGCGGAAGGTGCACGTGCCCGTCGACCTGGGACCGGACCGCAGCGACGCACGGATGCACGCCAAGACCGTAGGATCCTACGCAGTGCCGTAGGGGACCGCACCGCCACTTCCCAGCAAATTAGGGACATTGTTGCTCCTGGGGTATCGGCGAGGACCATTCGCAACTGTCTCCATGAAGCTGGGCTACGGTCCCGCACACCGTTAGGCTGTCTTCCGCTCACGCCCCAACATCGTGCAGCCCGCCTCCAGTGGTGTCGCGACAGGCGTGAATGGAGGGACGAATGGAGACGTGTCGTCTTCAGCGATGAGAGTCGCTTCTGCCTTGGTGCCAATGATGGTCGTATGCGTGTTTGGCACCGTGCAGGTGAGCGCCACAATCAGGACTGCATACGACCGAGGCACACAGGGCCAACACCCGGCATCATGGTGTGGGGAGCGATCTCCTACACTGGCCGTACACCACTGGTGATCGTCGAGGGGACACTGAATAGTGCACGGTACATCCAAACCGTCATCGAACCCATCGTTCTACCATTCCTAGACCGGCAAGGGAACTTGCTGTTCCAACAGGACAATGCACGTCCGCATGTATCCCGTGCCACCCAACGTGCTCTAGAAGGTGTAAGTCAACTACCCTGGCCAGCAAGATCTCCGGATCTGTCCCCCATTGAGCATGTTTGGGACTGGATGAAGCGTCGTCTCACGCGGTCTGCACGTCCAGCACGAACGCTGGTCCAACTGAGGCGCCAGGTGGAAAAGGCATGGCAAGCCGTTCCACAGGACTACATCCAGCATCTCTACGATCGTCTCCATGGGAGAATAGCAGCCTGCATTGCTGCGAAAGGTGGATATACACTGTACTAGTGCCGACATTGTGCATGCTCTGTTGCCTGTGTCTATGTGCCTGTGGTTCTGTCAGTGTGATCATGTGATGTATCTGACCCCAGGAATGTGTCAATAAAGTTTCCCCTTCCTGGGACAATGAATTCACGGTGTTCTTATTTCAATTTCCAGGAGTGTATATAGCAGTTCATGACATCCAGTCTTACAAATTTCAAAACTCCGCCATTCCTCTGCCCACATCCACCACTGCTGGCGGCTCACCTCCAACTGCGCAACGCTATGCGCTGTTAACATCCAGCTGCCCAACACTACAATGGCAGACAACAATGCAAACTAGCCACAGACTGCACACAGCACAGCCAGTGATTTTCATACAGAGCACTATGTGGCGTTACCAATATAAAAACCTAAACAGTCTACTTACAAACTGCTGTTTGTATATGAGAAATCTGTTGGAATCTTTCCTCATTTCAGCACGTTGTAGGTGTCCCCAACGACGCCAACCTTGTGTGAATGCTCTGAAAAGCTAATCATTTGCATATCACAGTATCTTCTTCCTGCCGGTTAAATTTCGCTTCTGTACCACGTCATCTTCTTGGTGTAGCAATTTTAATGGCCCGTAGTGTATGATTAGTGTTAGACCTTAATTAACGCACTTTTTCAGTCCTACTCGTCCAAATACACTTGAAACTAGTTTATTTTATTGGAAAACAGTTTTTAAGTAGAAACTCGACCATGGGATGGAAGAAGTTGTCGAGGGCAAATGTTTTTATATTAAAGATTTGAATATGGCTGAGTGGTTAACGACCGTTTACATGGTAAAACTACAGTAATAGCAGCCCTCGGTCACAAACAAGGAGTCTTTTGACCTAGGCTTCGGCACTGCTGTGAGTGCTTTCATCAGAAATAAAACATAATTACAAAGTTACAGGCAAGAAAAATTTTTAAAGTGTAAGTAATGGCTAGTAGTACACAAAAAAAAAACGGTATTTACATGTCACATATGAAACTAAAAATCAAGTGATAAAGCTTTAGCCAAAAAATTTTGAAAACAAAATACATAAAAGGCAAGCCACTATGGGCTGCTCACATGCTTCGACCTACGGTAGCATCAGACTGAGGCGCCTGCGTTAGTAATTGTGGGCAGGTGAACATTACACCAACAGCGCCATCTAGTACCAGAAAATAAAAACAGGCTGCTTAACACACAAAGTGTAGACAGACGAATATGACGATGAACATTGTTTTGTACATAAAGTATAAAAGCAATAATCTTACCTGAAAGCGGCAGACACGGCAACACATTCTAAAATGGCGTTTTCAGCCTTTAAACTGTATTTATAAGCTGTTATGCAGACGATTTGTTGCCGTGTCTACCGCTGTCACATAAAATTATTACCTTTTATTTTATATACAAAATAATGTTCATCGTAACCTACGTCTGTCTACATTTTGAATGTTATGTAGCCTGCTTGTATTTGTGACTACTAGAAGGCACTCCTAGTGTAATGATTACTTTCCGCAATTGCTAATGTTGCTAATGCGGGAGCCTCAGTCTGATGCTACCGTACCTCGACGCACGTGAGCAGCCCATAGTGGCTTGTCTTTTATGTATTATGTTTTATAATTTTTGTGACTAAAGCTTTATCACTTGATTTTTAGTTTAATACGTGTCATGTAAATACTGTTCCATTTTTGTGTGTTACTAGCAGTATTTACACTTCAAAAAATTTTCTTTCCTGTAACTGTAATTTTGAAATTATGTTATAGGCCAGTTTGAGAGTTTTATTTCTGATGAAATCACTGATAGCAGTGCAGAAACCTATGACAAAACACTCCTTTCTTGCGACCGAGGGCTGCTGTTGCTGTTAATTTTAAGTTAGATTTAAAACTTGTGCTGTCAGACTGTTTTCGTTATTGGGCAAATGAACAAAAATTTTTGTTGCTGCGTAATGAACTTCTTTCTCAATATAAATTAATACAATAAAACTCAATTTTCCCTTTGTTGTTGTAAGGATAGACATCACTGTTCTAAAATTGTCATGGATTATTTAAGACGAATTTCATAAGCGAATATAGGCCCATGTATTGTGACGGCGCGGTTAAAATGTCAAGCTGCTTCAAGAGGTACCTACCTACACGACGTCCGTGGCTAAACACCATTTATTATTCTTACTACTCGCTTTTGTGCAATCAATACTTCCCTTCTAAGTGAAGAGTCTCGTCAAAAAATTCTTCCATAAAACACTAATGACTGCAAGTACGCAAAATATCTCAGGAGGTTGATTTGTTTGTTTCCCAGATTAGGAGTTATACGAAGAGCACAAGTAAGCTGACCTTAATTGTTTGAGAAGATCAGATCGATGTGTACACAGTATTCTACCCTGTTTATTGACCCCTGCTCATTGCTACATCAGTTGCTAGTATCACTCTGTTTGTTGTATAGAGCTGAATACAGTTTTTTTTATCAAATTTTAGGGAGTTTGCATTTTCTGAGAAATAATAATAATATTAAATCATTAACACCTCCTCTTTGATTTCCCTGTAGCGAGATTTATTATAACACTAGTATCGTCTGCAGAAAGTACGAATTTGGCTTTTTGAATGTTAGGTAGGAGGTCATTCACATACGTGAGATATAGGAGTGGAACCAAAATTGAAGCCTGTGGGAGTCCCTTCGTGATTTCTGTCCAGTTACTAAAATTTTCTGTATTTCCGCACACTGTTTGCATTATTCAGCACAACCTTTTGCATTCTGTTTCTTCAGTGTGTTTCACACCAGTTGTGGATAAAGCGTCAAATCGATAAAACTAGTGTATTTCTAAGAGAGTAAGATGGTGAATACAATCAAATGCCTTGGAAAGATCACAAAAAAGACCAACTGCCGAGATTTTATTACATAAGGCTCGTACTGTTTGATGTCTGAACAGCATTCTCAGTCAAACAACTCTTCTGAAATCCAAATTCTGGTACGCTAAGTTTGAGACTACTCTTGAGTCAATACTTACAATATTTATTCAGTTCGTTGCAAAAGTACCTGCCCCTACATACAGTTAGTTTCCCTCGTCATTTCGAAAGTATCACATTGCGTTTGGCAAGGCGACAATCCCGCCTTGATGAAATTTCATTAGGTAATGCTCGCGGGTGGTGTCGAGGAACACCTATAATGTATACTAATTCAATATGGCGCTCGTACAACAGTGCAGTACATTATCTGATATATAGGAGCAATAATAGTATTTAACAAGATCATCAGAGTGACAAAAGATATCACAGTATTGTTCACAACACTTAAGCTGAGTGGAGTGTTAATCGGAAAGGAGAGTTGCATCCTCGTTTCTATGTATTTTCAATATAGTGGCGAGATGGATGAGTATCTTCTCACTTAGAACGACTAAAGCCATTTCTGTACGCCATTGGTATGAACGCGAAATCAGGATTTTAGCATAGCCACCCGACTGATGATCGTGGAAGACAACTAGAAGAAATCGTCATGGAACTCAACCTGCAAGTACCGAATACACTTCGCAATCCGCCTATGTATGAAGGGAGGATCAGAACAACGTCATGCAAAGACATCACTTTAGAAAATGTGGTAGTGAAGCGGCGTGTAAAATTCGGGAAGGATAAGAGTGCAAGACCACAGGAGTGATCACAATATCATACACTATACCGCCACTGGAAGAGAAATGAAAGACGCTAACAGAAAACATGGGCTCAGGACCAAAATATAACGTCAAGGAGGTAAATTGGGAAGAACTGAGAAGAGTATTTCCCTGTCCTGGATGTCCATCGATGGTGATGATGTAGACGCTAAGGCGCAAGAACTGACAGCGCGCAATGGAGATGTTGATGCCTGTTAGTACATGTCCTTTTAGAGGACTACATTGCATCAGGACCGAGGCGCTGCTAAAATTAAGACGTGAAACAAAAAGAGCAGCATGACCCAAGAAGAAAGAATCTGGTCACTAGATACCCGGTTCGAATATTTGTGACGGTAGATATAGTCGTTGTCAGTATCTTGCGGGTAATAGTATTCCTTGAAGCCAGATAATGCATCAAATATATGCAATGAACTCCAAACTGAAGTCCAATTGCAACATTTGACACGATGATGATCGGCGGGTGGAAACGTTAGTTTTGACATCCATTCGGAGCTATCCCGTGGGAACAGGCTATGATCCACTCCAAGATTCACTCTCTCGTTACTTCCATTTTCATAATCATTTGTATGAACGCAGGCGTAATGCAATGCAAAACCACCGATGCACTCATCACTACACGCTACACGCATTGGACTGTACGAGCATGCTGGTGCTTTTAGAGCTGCGGATACTGGCTTTGAACTGAACCTTTCGATGGATAGAAAATTTATATCCAGAGTAAACAGTTTTCCAATATAGTTTGCGCTGGGTAAATTAACCTTAAGGCATCATTAAATTTTAGTATCCTGTGGTGTTTAAACGAAGATGTGTTAATCCCATGTCTTACATGAATGAAAGAAAACCACTGCCACATGTGTTTGGTTCCAGAACATTAACTATTTTGTTTCAGTTTTGACAAAACTGTTAACTAATATTTACATTTACTTCCTTCTGCCAAGCGTATTACAGAAGCGTAACCTGATAGGTATACTAAAGCTAAACAGCACAACAAATGGTTGCGATTCAATCAGATCACATGGTGGTGATTTAGTGCTTTGTATTAAATATGATGTATCTACCTAGTCCAGTTTCCCGCTGATGTGCCTTAGCTAGAAAACGATTGTGTGTACATTAAACAGACCATCAATAAATTGTAAGATGGCATCATTTTGAGTGACATTACAGCTACCACTCCGGAAGTATAAACATCGAGGCAGGAAACCATTAACGATACTGACATCGGCTAGGGATCTTAATTTGTAGCAGAATATCTGCACGTTGGGCGATAGTGAACCGGACGGAGACGGGAGGCTCGCAGGAGAACGGGAAAGACACAAGCGTGGCAGGCAGGCCTGAGAGCTGAAGACAACATCGCCCGTAAGCTACTCTGGAAAGCCCAGGCGGGTGGACCGCGGCTTAGCGGGAGCCACGTGGCCGCGGACAAGGAGAAGACACAGGGGCTCGCTCACAAAACGCGTGGGGGCGTGTAGGTGGTTTTCCCAACGGCCGGAGCGGAAGCTTCTGGAACAGTCTGGAAGCTTCTAGAAGCTTCGGTCTGTTGCAAAAATGAGATTGGTCGGCGCTCGGTAACAAACCCCTTCCAGCAACATGATTGGCCACACACATTAAAAGGGGGAAGAAAAAAGAACAGGAGCTACGAAAAGGCATAGCGACTGAGAAACACTTGTTCCTGGAGCGTCGAGGAGAGACGTTGGTCTTGGTGAGGTGTGCGACCTCGTTACTGGGACAGAGTACTTCTAGCGAGAGCCTGAGGATCGTCTGGTGTTCCACGGCAGCCGTGGAGGTGCAGACGGAAGATTTTGGTGAAGTATAATTTATGTTATCTCGCTGGGCCGAGAACCTTTGCAGCGATAAGCGTCAGATCACTGTAGTGGTCGTGCGATGGAAGTAAAGTAAATTGCTGATCACGTGTCTTTTTCGTTCTATGCAGAGGCTTCATGTTGCTAGTCGCGAGTGTAGTTCTAAATATAATCGCAATTTCCATAGCTGATGTCAGTATTCAGCGCTTGAATTAACGACCGTGATTATATATCACAGGACAGTGCCGGACAGAGCGATTACCAAATGTGAATAGGCAGAACTATAATTTTGCTCGTACTGTGTAATCTTGAATAGAGTGAATTGCAGAAGAGTAAAGAATTTAACACTACTGAGTGTATCATTTCATAGCTAGTACTTTCCTTTGTCATTTTATTATGTCCTTATTTGTGTATTTCATGTTTGCAACCACCTGGTGGAGGCAGTGTTTTTAGGTCAGCACATCTGAACATTCTAGCGTATACTGAGGATATGGTGAGAAACTAATCAGATTTGCATACGACTAGTTAACGTCACATATAGAGCAAAGGATAAGCTTACCTTTCTGGAGAGTGTATAAGTGTCAGGGCGACAAATTAGCGTTATAAAATCCGTTGTGCAAAATTTTTCACTTATACATTCGGCTCTCAGGTTTAACCATCAGCAGAAAAGAGCAAAACAGAAGCGGTAGCTTACAAAATAAATGACGTGTGGCAAGGGCCTCCCGTCGGGTAGACCGTTCGTCTGGTGCAAGTCTTTCGAGTTAACGCCAGTTCGGCGACTTGCGTGTCGAACCATCAACGGGATGTGCAACAGTGGCCTAGGGCTAGCGTCTTTGACTAGTAATCCTGGGCTTGAACAACACCTGTGCTTAATATCTGATTAAAAATCACTAGCAATGGTGGCCGAAAACTTTCGACGTAAAAAGTCACCCTCGTTCTTCCAACGGCCTTGTCCAAGAGGGTGAAGGAGCGGACAGAGGTTCAGGAAACTCTCATGCTCTTGAAGTGGGGAAAGCCACTTAAAGGTGAGAGAATCAGTAATGACCAACGGTATGAGGATGCAGGTGGCAACAGAAACCACTGCATTAAAGACAAAATGCGTAGCCACAGGATATAATGTCTAAACTGGAAAAAGTGTCGTGATGCCCTCTCCATTGGCAACAAATTCGCACCTGCTGCTAATAAGGCGAGTACACTGTTTGTTTATTACGTATCCTTAAGAGTTTCAAACAGGAGCGATTTCAAAAATGGATAGGCACTGTGATTGGTGTGTACAGATGCGAGCTGAGTTGGTGACCCTTCGCTCACAGCTGCAGGCAGTGTTGGCTTCCGTCACATAAGCTTGAGGCTGCTGCCAAGGGCCGCCACCATGGGGGGTCGGTCGCGGGGTTGCGAGGGACGTCGAGCACGACCCACGTGTCCTCCGATCAATCCACTACTGTGGCCGACGCGGGTACTGCCTGCACTCAGGTGGACCCCTCACCTGTGGTCGAGTGGGAGATCATTCCAAAGTCTGGCAGGCAGTGAAAGACTTTCTGGGGGACCGACCGTATGGCCTCACCGGTTCGTTTGACGAACAGGTTTCAGGCGTTATCTGTGGCTGACGATGCCTCTGAGCCCGATGCAGTCGTCCACCCTGTTCCAGAGGAAGCTTCTCGGCCCGCAAGGTCTGGGCATTCACTTAGGGTGGATTTGCTGGTAGTTGGGAGCTCCAACGTTAGGCGCGAAATGGGGCCCCTTGGGAACATGGCTGCCAAGGAGGGGAAGGAAGCCAGTGTGCACTCCGTGTGCATTCCTGGGGGAGTCATTCTGGATGTGGAAAGGGTGCTTCAGGATGCCATGAAGAGTACAGGGTGCAGCCAACTGCAGGTGATAGCCCATGTCAGTACCACTGACGTGTGTCCCTTTTGATCGGAGGACATTCTCTCTGGTTTCGGGTGGCTAGTGGAAATGGTAAAGACTGCCAGTCTTGCTTGCGAGTTAAGGCGGAGTTCACCAGCTGCAGCATCGTCGAAAGAACCGACTGTGGTCCTTTGGTGTAGAGCCGAGTGGAGGGTCTGAATCAGACATTCAGGCGGTTCTTTGACAGTGTAGGCTGCAGATTCCTGGACATGCGCCATCGGGTGGTGGGTTTCCAGGTTTCGCTTAATAGGTCAGGAAGCGGTTACACAGGTAGCGGGGGCTGTGTGGAAGGGACTGGGAGGTTTTTTAGGTTAGAGGGTCTCAGGGAACTCCGGAAAGGACGTCCATCTAAAAGGGGCAGGTAAAGTAGAGTAAGGCAGTTGTAGAAACGATCGATATTGTAAAGTGTCGTAGCTGTGTTGGGAAAGAATCAGAGCTCGAAGCCCTAATAGAAACACTGAAGGTCAGATAAGTACAGTAAGCTGGCTAAAGCCGGAAATAAGTTCAGCCGAAATTTTTTCAAACGCAGTTCCTTCACCTAAGAAGACGAAGTAAATAATCCCGAATTCCAATCAAGAACAACTGCGAGATGAGAAACATAGAAGTAGATATCCTCGGTGTAGGAAAGCAGCTTACAGCACTTAATACAGGCAAGGCTTCGGTCCGGATGATATATTAGTCAAGTTCCTTTCAGAGTATGCAGATGCAATAGCTCCATATTTAGTACACAGAAAGTTCCGTACCTAAAGACTGGAAAGTTGCTCAGGTCACACCAATACCCAAAAAGGGAAATAGGAGTAACCCGCTGAATTACAGGCCTATATCACTAACGTCGATTTGCAGTAAGGCTTTGGAACATGTACTGTATTTGAACATTATGAAGTACCTCGAAGAAAACGATTTACTGACACATAGTAACCACGGATTCAGACAATATCGTTCTTGCGGAACACAACTAGCTCTTTATACTCATTAAGTAACGAGTGCTATCGACAGGGGATGTCAAATTGACGCCATATTTTTAGATTTTCAGAAGGCTGTTGACACCGGCCCTCACAAGCGTCTTCTATCCAAACTGTGTGCCTATGGAATATCGCCTCAGTTGTGCGACTGGATTCATGATTTCCTGGAGTAATATCCGGCATTCCCCAAGGAAGTGTTATAGGCCCTCTACCGATCCTGATCTATGCTAACGACATAGGAGACAATCTGAGTAGCCCTCTTAGAATATTTGCAGATGACGCTGTAGTTTACAATGTACTAAAAAAACTGCTTACACTACACGTGACCAAAATGAACTACAAAATGATTCAGATAAGATACCTGTGTGGTGTAAAAAGTGGCAATTGACCCTGAATAAAGAAAAGTGTGAAGTTATTCATATGATTAGTAACAGAAATACGCTAAATTTAGATGACGCGTTAAGTCACACAAACCTGAAGGCTGTAAATTCAACTAAATAGTTAAGGATTACAGTTACAAATAATCTAAGTTGGAACGGCCACATAGATAATGTTGTGGGTACAGTAAACCAAAGATTGTGATTCACTCACTTAGAAGGTGGAACAGACCTACTAAAGAGACTGCTTACACTACAGTTGTCCGCTCTATTTTGGAGTATTGCTGTGCGGTGTGGGATCCATATCAGGTAGGAGTGACGGATGATATTGAAAAAGTTCATAGACGGGCAGCTCGTTTTGTATTATCGCGAAATAGGTGAGTTAGTGCCACAGACATGATAGTGAACTGGCGTGGCAATCATTAAAACAAAGGCGTTTTTCGTTGCGACGGGATCATCTCATGAAATTTCAATCACCAGTTTTCTCCTCCGATTGCGAAAGCATTCTGTTGGCACCCACCTACATAGGGAGAAATGATCATCATGATAAAATAAGCGAAATCAGTGCTCGAACAAAAAACTTTAAGTGCTTGTTTTACCAGTCGAGAGTGTAACGGTAGAGTGACAGCTTGAAGGTGGTTCATTGAACCCTCTGCCAGGCACTTAATTGTGAGTAGCAAAGTAATCACGTAGACGTAGATGCAGAATTTCCGGAGTAGATCTCCATTCGGATTTCCGGGAGAGGACTTCCAGAAGAGAGATGACCATGAGAAAGACATTGAATAACCAAGTAAATGGTGATGTTCTACGAATTGGAGCGCCTATTATCAAAAGATTGAAAATGGTAGGGAAGCTATAAAATCTCAAAAGAGAAATGCTAACGCTCAGTGTAGATGCAGTGGGGATCTGTGAATTGAAATGGAAGGAGGACAAGGATTTCTGATCCGACGAGTACAGCAGTAGAAAATGTTTTAACGGGAGTAGGATTCGTTACGAATGTAGAAGATAGGGCTCAGGGTGAGTTACTGTGAAAAATAGAGTGATAGGGTTCTTTTCATCAAAATCGACAGCAAACAAACACCGAAAAACAACAGTTCAGGTATGTATGTCGACGTCGAAAGCAGAAGATTAGGAGATGAAGCGTACGAGGATACTGTACAGGTAATTTAGTACGTAAAGGATGATGAAAATCTATTAGTCATGGATGAATGAGAAAGACTGTACGAGTCTGCAATAAATGTCAAGCATCGCAATAGGACGAGGTATCCTTGGAAAAGGCCGGGATATACGGAAAGAATGCAGTTAGATGGCGTAATGATCAGGCAGATATTTCGAAACTGGATTGTAAACTGTACACAGGAGCTGATATAGACTCAGATCCCAATTTAGTAATGATGACGAGTGGGCTGAAATGGGATACAGGAGTATTAAGGAATGAAGAGGTACGCTGGAAGTTCTCTGAGGCTATAGATACTGTGATAATAAACGACTCACTAGGCAGTATACTTGCAGAGGAATTGACATGTCTAAAAATGGCAGTTGCAGAAGCTCAAAGATAAGCCTTAATCTGAGGAAAAAATTTCTGAGAACGTATGTTTAGAGGACAGCATTGTATGGCAGTGAAAGATGGGCTGCGGAAAAACCGGAACAGGAGGGCATCGAGACATTTGAGATGTCGTGTTACAGGCGAATGTTGAAAATCAGGTTCACATATTAGATAAGAAATGAGGAGGTTCTCCGCAGAATTGGCTAGGAAAGGAATATATGGAGAAAAAAAACCTGACCCAGTGTATCCAGCAAGTAGCTGAGGAAAGAGCATGCAAGTGCTACTCTGAGACGGAAAGGTTGACACTGGAGGGGAAGTCGTGGGGTCCCATATCAAAGCAGTTAGAGAATACTCATGAAAAAAAAATGAACCTGAAAGCTGGCTGCAGTCGGAGATAAGTTCAGTCGAAATGTTTGCGAAAGACCTACTGGTTTTCAGAAACTATAGCTAAATTCAGTTGGAGGCGTCGTGATAGGTGCTGTTTGAAGTAATTTATCTTGTACCGAAATTGAAGTAGATAGTTTCAGTGAGTTGGTATGCGTAGAGGTCATTCTTCGCAACCGGAATAAAACAATAACTGGATCGTTTTACCGACCTCCCAGTTCAAATGATAAAATTTCTGAAAGTTCAAAGAAGACTTGAGTCTAACTTCCAACGCGTACGAGACACATACAGTCATATGTGGTAGTGACTTCAATTTACTCCCGATTTGTTGGTGAAAATACATGTTTAGACCCGAAGGTATGCATAAAACATCATCCGAAATTTTGCTAAACAGATTGTCTGAAAATTATTTTGAGCAATTAGTTCATAAGCCCACTCCAATAATAAACAATTGTGGAAACACACTTGACCTCTTATCAAGAAATAATCCTGGCTAATAACGAAAATCAATGTTGATACAAGGATTAGTGAACATAGGGTTATCGTAGCGAAACTGAACATCGTCACTCACAAATCTTCCGAAAATAAACGAAAAATATGTCCATTGAAAAAAGCAGATAAAAATTCGTTTGACGCCTTCCTGAGAGACAATCTCCACTGCTTCCAAATTAATAACGTAAGTGCAGACCAGATGTGGCTTGAAGTCAAAGAAATAGTGTCGACAGCAGTTGAGAGACTTATACCGAATAAATTAACAAACGATGGAGCTGTTCCCCATGGTACACAAAACAAATCAGAACACTATTGCAGAAAAAACGAAAAATGTATGTCAATTTTAAACGAACGCTCAATCCCCAAGACAGGCGATCTTTTACAGAAGTTCGAAATTGATGCAATAATAGTTTCCATAACGAAACTTCCTTTCGAAACCTAGCAGAAAATCCAAAGATATTCTGGTCCCATGTAAAGTATGTTAGCAGCAAGATACAATCAATGCCTTCTCTGCGCGATAGCAATGGAAATACTATCTATGATAGTGCTGCTAAAGCAGTTATTATACATGGTCTTCCGAAATTCTTTCACCGAAGAAAGTGAAGTAAATGCTCCAAAATTCGAATTAAGAACAGCTGCCAACATGAGTAACTTAGTAGATATCACTTAATAAAAGCAAGTCTTCTGGTTCAGACTCTATACCAGCTATGTTCCGTTCAGCGTATGCTGATGCAATAACTCCACACTTAACAATCATATACAACCATTCAATCGATGGAACATCCGTACTCGAAGACTGCAAAGTTGCACAGGTCCCACCAATATTCAAGAAAGGCAGTAGGAGTAATCTACTAAATTACAGGCCCATATAATTAACGTCGATATGCAGCAGTATTTTGGAACATATATTGTGTTTGTACGTTTTGAATTACCTCGCAGGAAGAGGTCTACTGATGCACAGTCAACAAGGCTTTATAAAACATCATTTTAGTGAAACACAGCTAGCTCTTTACTCACACGAAATTCAGAGCGCTATTGACAAGCGATTTCAAATTGATTCCGTGCTCCTAGGTTTCCAGAATTTTTTGATGCTGTACCTCACAATCGGCTTGTAATCAAACTGCGTGCTTATGGAATATCGTCTCAGGCATGAGACTGGATTCGTGATTTCCAGCCAGAGAGGTCACAGTTCGTATTAATTGGTGGAAAGTCATCGAATAAAACAGAAGTGATTTCTGGCGTTCTCCTTTTTTCTATTATCTGTGTAAATGATTTAGGAGAAATGTGAGCACTCGTCTGAGGTTGTTTGCAGATGATGCTGTCGTTTATCGTATAGCAAAGTCATCAGAAGATTAAAAAATTGCAAAACTCCTTAGAAAAAATCTGTATGATGCGAAAATTGGGAACTGGCCCTAAATAATGCTAAAGGAATCCGTTAAATTCGGTTACGCGAAAACTCAATCAAATCTAAAGGGCGTAATTTCAACTACATATTTAAGAGATACAATTACGAACAACGTAAGTTGGAAAGAACACGTAGAAAATGTTATGGAGAAGGCCAACCAAAGACTGCGTTTTGCTAGCAGAATACACAGAAGTTACAGTAGATTTATTAAAGAGACTCCCTATACTTCGCTTGTCCGTTCTATTTCGTAGTACTGCTTCACAGTGTGGGATCCATACCAAATAGGGTTAACGGCGTACACCGAGATAGTTCGAAAAAAAGACAGCAAGATTTATACTATCGAGAAAAAGGGGAGAGAGTGTCACATACATGATACAGGATTTCGGGTGGACATCACTACAACAAACGCGTTTCTCGTTGCGGCGAATCTTCTCACGGGGTGTCAATCACCAGCGTTCTACTCGAGATATGAAAATACTTTATTGACGGCGCCCTACACAGGGAGAAACGATCAACATAACAAAATAAGGGAAATTAGAGCTCTCGCGGAAAGACATAGGTGCTCGTTTTTTCAGCTCACAGTTCGAGATTGGCATAAAAGAGAATTATTGTGAAGGTTTTTCGATGAATCCCCTGCCAGAGACTTAAGTCACATTTTTATGAGACCTCCGGCAACTGCCTGTAGGGATTTCACCATAAGACATACGAGATGTGACATTATTGTCACACATTGCTAAGTGATACTGTTTCATTTTCTGTCAACATTTAGCGTTTATTTATTGAGATTGCTGGATATGTGGGCTTGGGAGGAAAGCTAAGCAGTTTTTGAACTGGGAACGTGGACTCCTACTGTAGCCTCAGATTCCTGGTGTCGGCAGAAGGCAGTCAGTGATCTCATTATCAGAGACGATTCTCCCCATTGAGACGGGCAGTTTTCGGAGAAATGAGGCTAAAGGCAGCTTCGTCTTTTGGTGGACAGATCTGGCGTCTGGTCTATGCTGTCCCGCTGTTACCATCTCAACTGAAAAACTGCGTATGATGTTTTTGTCTTTTCAGCGTGGACGTCAATGATGGAGATGCCGTGGCGCCTACCTGGCACTGCGAGAAAATTTCCACCATGCAGGCTGAGTCGCCCCTCTGCCATGACTGTCACAAAGAGGGCAACTAATAGAGGAGATATTGCTCTTGGCAGCTAGTAACCTTGTATTGATTAGTGTCATCTGAATACCAAATGAAATGGCTCTAGCTCTGAGCACTATTGAACGTAAGGACATCAGACACTTCCAAGCCCGAGGCAGAATTCGAAGCTTCGATCGTAGCGGTCGCGCGGTTCCAGACTGAAGCGCCTAGCTAGAACGGCTCGGCCGCACCGGCTAATACCAAATCCATGAGGGGCATTTCAGTCCTTGTAAACCTGCCCAAGTAGGCTGTGTGTGATGTGATTGTGGACTGGAAACACAAACGAAAAACAACAGATAGACCAACAGCAGGCAGGCAGTGACCATCGAACATTGCAGAGGGTGTTTGTAAAAAATTGCATGATATCAGCATAAAGAATTACTTGTGAGTTTCAAAGTGCTACCACTATTCCACTTCCATCCGTAGTTAGTTTGTAACCTCCCCACAGAAATTCATTCACATTTTAGTGTAACCTCAAAACAGAAAAATTCCTAAACCTCTCAACAGTAAAAAATATAATTATGTCGTTCATTCACATTCAGCGTAACCTCCCTCAGATAAAATCCGTAATCTTGCAATAATACAATGTGACTAATCTCTCAATAATAAATGATGTTACTCAGTTACAACCTTTGAATAATTGACTGTGAATTTAACCTGGTAAATTTTGGACGTCAGCAGTGCTGCGTCACGGCCCTGAAAGATCATTCTGAATAAAAAAGAAAAATTCTTACCTCAATGAAGTCGCCGGATAACGCGTATATATCTGCTCTTACAATAAATTTTTCTGGCGCAGCCCTGTGCAATGCTGGTCGATAGATTTGTCATTTATGAAAGCAAACAACTGATTTTTCTTTTGCAATAATCTGGATGATCATGGATTGGAGAAATTAGTAAATTGTTTAACTTGAAATGAATGGTTGTTAAAAGTTACTTTTTATGAGAAAGATTATTATTAGGAGATTTTTTTAAAAAACATTTACATGGGACTTGAGAAAACAATACTACATATGCGCGAGGCTGCTTTTTACCTTATACAATATTGCTCAGGCTCCGGCATCGCTGCACCACGACCGGCCCAGCCAACACTATACACCAGACCAGACTGCTCGCTAGCAACAGCTTACTCCTACAGCCACACAGTTCCTACTGCAGTCAACACTGCTCTCTGGTTTGAGATTCTCTTACACCTTACATATCGCAGGCAGCACGTGAGCAATACATCGAAATTACATCTGCTCGGACCTCTTACAAGTTAAAAAGAATGGGGCACAATGGCTGAACAGCTCATCATAAGCCACACACTGTACAGACGAAAGCAAAGCAGTAGTTGTCTGAAAACGACTGATTCGAGGTGATGAATCACGCTACACCCTGTGGGATGGAAGAATCTGAGCCTGACGAATGCTTGGAGAACATTGTGTGCTTTCGTGTGCTGTACCAAGAGTGAAGTAGAAGGTAAGTGTTTGTCGTGCTTCAGGTGTGGTCCCACTACTGGGTTTAAGAAAATATTAAATGGGGATGGGTATGAACACATTTTAGAGCACTGTGTACTGTGTGCGTAGAGGTACAATTTAGAGACGATGACAACGCACCCTGCCATATAGCAGCATCTGTGAGGCAATAGTTTGTGGACGATATCATAGCTGAAATGTCCTCCTCTGAGTCCAGATTGGAGCACATCGGAAGACCTTTGGGACGACTTAGAAAGTCAACTTCGCTTCAGAACCTAAAGCCCAACATCACTATCTTATCTGGTTTTCGCTTTTGAGGAAGAATAGACAACCGTTCCTCAACAGACATTGAGATACCTCACTGAAATTATGTCCGGCAGAGTTCGAGCCGTCATAAAAGCGAAGGGTGCAGACACCTCATACTGATGTCTACTAATACCTGTCCGTATACTTTTGTAATGTACAGTTTGTAGGGTATTCGTATCATCTCCCACATCTGATGGGTACAGTTGGAAGCAACCCACCTGTCGCCCAGACAGCTCGACAGGGCCGTCACGAACAGGTGGTGTCCGCCTCGTGGCCGGACTGCACGTGTGTCGGCGGGCCGCCCGTTACCAGGCAGGCGAGGTGCGAGGCGGAGGTGCGAGACGCGCGTGCGATTTCTCCCAGGGCGGCGCGGCGGCGCCTTATCTGCGGGGGCGTCCATCACGCTGACAGCCGGCCTTTTGTTTTAGGGCGGCAGGTGGCCGCCGCGGGCCGCGAATCGCTGCAGACGCCCGCCCGGCCGAGCCACACTGCGCCCCGCTGCCAGGCCCCGGGACCGTTGGCCGGCCAGCTGCCTGCTCACGCGGGGTGCTACTGCCGAGCCGCCTGGACACGCCACCAAAGTGTTGAGGCGGTCGCCAACAATGGATGTTTAGAAATCGATACTGATTGCGGATCTGAAAAAGGGGAAGTTCTATATATTTTTCGGTCTGGTCGATACATCATTGATAAATTAGCCTACAGTTTCCCAGTATTTAAAATATATGTATCACTCCACACCATTCTGGGCAAGCGCAGCAACCGTATACAAATTTTAAAAATTTAAATAATAGTCTCTGTTGCAGATACTTTCTTGATGACAAGTTTCACGCTCCTAGCGGATCTTCAGATCATTCTGAGCCGCGGAGACCGGCTTCTGTGGTCTCCACGGCTCAAGAACGAAATGAAGAAGCGGGATACACGTCGCCAATAAAATACCTGCATCGTACTGTCATTTTCATTTTTACCTTTGGTGTTTGTTTTTAAATAATTATTTGTGTCAAAAATTTTTGTTAAAATAATTTTTCTCTACACTTGTCTCGTGTTTGGCAAACCCTATCATAGGAATAGTTCCATTTTCAACATAACATTGAAAAACGGTTAAATATGACATAAATAGATAACTGATAATAGAAAAAGTTTGCCAGAAAATAACACCGACAAATAACACCGAAAACTGCAAAAAATAACACCGACTTTGGCCATAAAATAATACCGATTTTTTCCTGCCCCTAATAATAATACATCTGTAAAAATATCTGTTTGAACACTCTCCTCCAAAATCCTTGACGAATTTTCACGAGGTTTTCGCAGGTAACAAGAGAATAGCTTGGGCACCGTGCAGGCTTTATTTGATCAAAATCAGATCACTAAAAAAGATATCGTCATTTAAAGTGTTATCCGCCCTAATATAAGTCTATAAATCCGAAAGTAATTCTGTCTTCTATGTTTTCACGACTAATGTTCTGAACAAATTGTTCAAACGTGTGTGAAATCCTATGGGACTTAACTGCTAAGATTATCAGTCCATAAGCTTACACGCTACTTAACCTAAATTATCCTAAAGACAAACACACACACCCATGCCCGAGGGAGGACTCGAACCTCCGCCGGGACCAGCCGCACTGTCCATGACTGCAGCGCCTTAGACCTGCTGAACAGATTTGGATGAAATTTGGTATGGACCCCTGAGGAAGCACATAGGCTACTGTCTGGTACAAGATACTTATTGATTTGAAGAATACTACGTGAATTAGGGGAAACACAGTAACCGAAAAAAGAACTGCAACACCAAAAAGTTATTGATGCAGAGTAATGAAATTCCACGAATACATTTGTCTGGGTAACATATTTAAGTGATTAACATTCCAAGATCATAGGTTAATCTAAGCGTGAAATAAGCCGTTGCAAATGTAAAATGCTGCTATATTAATAACCGGCGTAACCGTCAGAACGTCGAATGCGAGCACGCAGAAATCATGCATTGTCTTGTATGGGTGCTCGATGCTAGTTTGTGGGAAGATGTTCCGTGCCCCTTGCACTTGATCGGTCAATACATGGACGGTTAATGCTCGTTGTGGATGACGCTCTAGTTGTCGTCCGATATTGTCCCATACATGGTCGTTTAGAGACGGTTGTGATGACCGATCAGGCCAAGGCAACATGTCGACAATATTAGAGCATATTGAGTTATAGAAGCGGTAAGTGGGCTAGCATTATCCTGCTGGAAAACGTCACCTGGTGTGCTGTTGATAAATGGCAGCACAACGGGTCGAATAATCAAACTGATGTACCTATTTGCAGTCAGAGTGCGTCGGATAACCATGACAGATTTCAAGCTGTCATACGAAATCGCACCTCAAGTGTAGGTCCAGTATGTCTAGCACATAGGCAGGTTGCCTACAGCCCCTCAAATGGCCTCCCCCCAACCAACACACGACCAACATTGACGCCGACGCTGAAGCAGAACCAGCTTCCATCAGAAAACGCTGCATACCTCCGTCCTGCCCTTCAGTGAGTTCTCGCTTGGCACCACTGAAGTCTTAAATGGCGGTGATTATAGGTCAGTAGAAGGTACCCTACAGGGCGTCTAGCTCTGACCTGTACTCGAAGCAACCGATTTGTAAAACTTCATTGTGTCACTGTGGCTACATCTGCTGCTCAAATTGCTGCTGCAAATGCAGTTCGATGCCCAAGAGCCATACGCCGAACATGATAACCTTCCCTCTCGGTAGGCCAAGTGGCATCCGGATGCCGGGCTTTTTGGGACTGTACATTCTCATGACCACCGCCGCCAGCAATCATGCACACTGACTAAATTTCTGCCAAATCTTTCTGCAATATTGCAGAAGAAACATGCAGCTTCCCGTAGCCCAATTACACGTCCTCGTTCAAACTTAGTGACGTGTTGATAATGGGGTTTTCGTCACCTTAAAGACATTCTTCATCTACATCTACATGGTTACTCTGCAATTCACACTTAAGTGCCTGGCAGAGGATTCATCGAACCATTTTCATACTACTTCTCTACCGTTCCACTCTCGAATGGCGCGTGGGAAAAAGGATCACCTAAATCTTTCCGTTCGAGCTCTGATTTCTCTTATTTTCTTATCATGATCATTTCTCCCTACGAAGGTGGGTGTCAACAAAATATTTTCGCATTCGGAAGTGAAAGTTGGTGATTGAAATTTCGTAAATAGATCTCGCCGCAAAGAAAACCGCCTTTGTTTCAGTGACTGCCACCCCAATTCGCGCATGATATCAGTGACACTCTGCGGTCGCTGGTTCGAATCCTGCCTCGGGCACGGATGTGTGTGATGTCCTTAGGTTAGTTAGGTTTAAGTAGTTGTAAGTTCTAAGGGACTTATGACCTCAGAAGTTGAGTCCCATAGTGCTCAGAGACATTTGAACCATTTTGACACTCTCACCCCTGTTGCGCGACAACACGAATCGAGGTGCCCTTCTTTGAACTTTTTCGATGTCCTCCGTCAATCTGGCCTGGTAAGGATCCCAAACAGCGCAGAAGTATTCCAGCAGAGGACGGATAAGTGTAATGTTGGCTGTCTCTTTAGTGGGTTTGTCGAATCTTCTAAGGGTTCTGCCAACAAAGAGCAGTCTTTGTTTCTCTTTCCCCACAAAATTATCTATGTGGCCTTTCCAATTTAATTCTTTACTAACACCAACTCACCATGTCCAATCTCGAAGGTAACTTACGCTCAGGACTGTTACAGCATCTACTTCGAGCAAATCTTATTTGCGCTACTAGCGCCGCTCTTATGAAAGTGTTGCGAAATTGGAGTAGACATCATGTTTAAGATACAGAAAGACGCCTACCAACTTTTGTTTGTCGCACAGTTCCTGTTTGGTGTTTCGACTTTTTTCCGTACCTTTTGGAAAAGCTTGTAGCGACAGTGCATCGCGTATCAAATGTAGTTAAGATGCAAAGTGTTGGTGCTAAGTGACAATATCGCTGACGCACATTTATTCTTTGGTTTCCATAATGATTCCCTGTAATGGATCTCACTCTTTATTCTCAGACTGTTTTAAGCTCCTGCATGCTGAGCTATTAAATGTTGCAGTAAAGCAGATTTACTCAAAACAGCAACATTTTGGTGTCCCCGGCGTGATCCCCGGAGTTGATCGACGTTCCGTACGGTTCGGTTTCAAACGTCAAGCAGAAACCGACGCCTCCAGCCGCGCTGTACGCCGTCCGCTTACTGATTCATATTTTTGCAGTGTCGGATCCGCCACAGACTGTTGACGTGCCTCTGATCGCGCTCATTAACTGGGTCATGGTCGAGCCACCACCTTTCTGACAGCATAGCCCAGTCTTAGGGTTTGCAAATCTCAAGAGTCAGTTAGTACTAGCTAACGTTAATGCTGATGAAACCAAGTACAGTTACATTGTCGCTGCGTTAAATCAGGACGTGGCTGTGGAAATGCGGGAAATTTTTGCTTTACCACCAAGCACATACCGGGTCTCTACCATCGAGAACGCCCTGATCAATTGCCAGTCACAGCCCGAATCAAAGCGTCTAGAGAAGTTACTGTATACTGAGGTGTTAAATGACCGAACTCCCTCGCATTTACGCCACCGACTACGGAATCATAGCAAAAGGAGGATATCATACGGAATATCTGGATGTCAAGTATACCATCAAATGCGCAGAAGACACAGTGTGCGCCGGCTATCTTCACGCACTTGCACGAACTGCAGATTGCATCGCAGAAATGGATCCATCCACTTGTGTAGGAGCTATTGGCTCTCTATTGCATCATTATATGAGCAAACCGCTGAAGTCACAGCCTTATGTTGGCGCGAACTCCACCTTTTGCCTCTAAACACCACGCCACCTCTCATCGAGGAAACGTAGCTATACGTAGTCAGCCATCCGCGCCTTGCTGCTACCACAGTCAGCTATGCTGCGCAGGCCTCCCTGGCACCAATGGCTCCACCATCCATACATATGGTTCCGTGACACCGTCGCTAAACCTAGGCTTACGTCGCAAGTTTGGGTTGCAGTTTGTAATCGCAAATGTGATGCACGCCACCTTGCTACTGGACCACTGTCATCGTGATCTCCTCGACATCATCACTAATTTGACCTGTGAGAATGATCGCAGGTGATTCTCCGTACGTAGAACTTTCAAGCAGCTCTCAGAGGCAACTCGGCAACTACCTACACTAGTGGACTGCACGACATTCGACAGTACATTACGTACAGACAACACCAGGACCGTCAATTTCCGCTCGCTCTCGTCGCCTAACGCCACAAAAATTGAAGGCAGTAAAAGAAGAGCTTTCCTTTGTGCTCGCACAAGGAATCTGCCGCCATTCAAGCAATAGCTGGGCCTCGCTGCTACACATAATTTCCAAGAAGACGAACGGATAGCATCCATGCGGTGATTACCGACAGACTAATGCTACAACTATTCCTAATCACTATCTGGTCCTGCACATTAAAGACTTCGCAATCAGCATCCAGTACAAGCACGTTTTTTCCACGTTATATTTGGTATGTGAGTTTTACCAAGCACCGTTTGCTCCAGAGGACGTAGGTAAAATCGCTGTCTGTACCCAGTTCAGTCTCTTGGAATTTACGAGAATGCCTGTTGGACTGTGCAACGCTGCACCGACCTTCCAGCGTTTTATGGATGAAGTTACACGAGATCTCGATTTCTGTTGCATTTACATTGATAATGTCTTTGTGTCGTCCAGTTACGAAACGAAACAACTGGAACATTTACGCCATATCTTTGCATGCCTTCGTTCACAAAGTCTACCCGTAAAACTGTCGAAATGCATCTTTGGTGCATCAGAAGTCCACTTCCTTGGTTACCCCGTCAATGCACAAGGAATATGGCGGCCACAGGATGAGCTAGAAGCTATAACGAACTTCTTGCTACCCTTGAATGCCCACGAATGGCGACGATTGCTCGGCGCTACTAATTTGTGTCGACATGCACTCTTGGCCACCCCACTGAACGAATACTATGAGGCCCGTCGAAACGAAGCGACAGACTGCCACGGATAAGCGCAGCTGAGACAGCCTTCAACAGCTATCGCTGAGGCTGTGCTGCTACCATATCTTGTCTCGTAAGCGCTGCTCACCTTAATGCTTGGCAAGCCTGTGACCACAGTAGGTGCTGTGTTACAGCGACAAGTAGACCAGCCTTGACAGTCCTTGGCATTCTTCAGCTGGAGGCTATCTCCATCCCAGCAGACCTGGTCGACGTACAATTGCGATGTGTACGCGGCATGTGCTTCAATCAAGAAAGTCCGGCACGTGCTCGAAGATTAACATTTAACGCCCGACACTGTCCGCAAGCCACTGACGTACGCTCTCCATCACAAACCCGACAAACTGTTACCCGGTCAGTTGTGCACCTTAGAATATGTAAGACAATTTACGACTCAGGTAGCCCACGTCGAGGCAAATCGAATGTATCAGCTGATGCGCTCTCTAGTATAGATGCGATTACAGGTCCAAATGATTATGAAGTACTTGCTTTGGCGCAGCAATCCATCAATGAGCTCCAAGATTTACTGGCACCGCCATCTAGTCTGCAGCCCTGTTATGACCAAGTACCTCCATGAAACATGCTGTTGTATTGTCACGTCTCAACGCCGAAGCCACAGCCATTTGTAACTACTAACTTCCGACAACAGGCAATCACATTCCTGCACGATATGTCTCATTCAGGTGTCCGATGTGTGATGAATACGGTTAAACGAACTTTTGTGCGGCCAAATATCAACAAAGACTGCAAGGAACTTGTGTACGGCCTGTCAGCAGAGTGTCAAGGCACCTCCCTTCACATTTGTCCTACCTAACCAGCAAATCGACCACGTACATATCTACACTGTCAGATATTTACCATCATCTGAAGGATATACTTACTGTTTAACTTTCATCGACCGCATCACTTATTGGTCTGAGACTTTCCAGTCATCGCTAAAACAGTTGCAACCACATTATTTCGAGGACAGTATGCTAGTTCCGGAGTGCCCCTACGTATTATCGCTGGCCAGGACAGGCAGTTTGAATCCTACCTGTTAAGGAGCTCGCCGTCCTGTAAGACATGAAGCGCATTCGAACACCGGCTTATCACACGGTATGTAATTGTTTAGTGGAAAGTCTGTACTGGAGATAACGCTGCAAGTCATCCTCATCCGCATTACATCTACTGTCGCAGATCTTCTCTGCAGCCAGTCACGTATCTGCCCACAGAGTTCCTGAGCAACATGATGGGTACTCCTATCGGGGTGCCGGCCAATGTGGCCGAGCGGTTCTAGGCACTTCAGTCTGGAACCGCGCGAGTGTTATGGTCGCAGGTTCGAATCCTGCCTCGGGCGTGGATGTGTGTGATGTTCTTAGGTTAGCTAGGTTTAAGTAGTTCTAAGTTCTAGGGGACTGATGACCTTAGATGTTAAGTCTCATAGTGCTCAAGGCCTATCGAGGCATCAGCCTTTGTAGACAAACTACGCACACAGATGCGGCAGCCCTGTCACGTTACATCGAAAGACCAACAGACTCGCCGCCCTTTTGTCTTTGGCTACCTTAGCAAATGTGACAAGTTTTTGTTCGCCGTGATGCTGTTATGTGACATTATCCCTGGCATTCATTTACTATTTAATTTTTTATGATGACTACCTGTATAAAATCTCGCTTTTTATTCTCAGACAGTTTTATGCTTTTGCACGCTATGTTATTAAATGCTGCAATAAACCGTTACAGTTGCTTACTTACTCATCATCACTCATCATAACAAAACTGATGATATGCGAGCACATCAATCGATAACAACCAGTGAAAAATAGATTTCTTGCATTTTTAGTTCTTGTGGCCAAAGGCACACATTGTAAAGCCAAGCTGTGAATTCAAGTGTATGTTGGTATTTAGAGATCGATGGATTGAAGTTTCTTATTCCTGGATTTTAAACACAGAGCCTGCAAAAGAAAGTCTGGCACATAATTTCGTTTGTGATTAAATAAGCAATGCTGTAATACGGCAACATACATTGTGACACTTTCCAGAAATGCATCAGTAGCGGCAATAGACCCAGGTCGCCTGATAAGCATGCTTTCTTTCCGTTCGAGTGGTTTGATGTACTGGATAATTTGAGGTGCGGTGCACGACGCCACTACATAACCCAAGAACTCGCGAATGAATGGTTCCCGAATATTTAATCGTGCTCCCAGTAGCCACTCATTACGTCCCTACAGTCATTTCCGACGTTAAGAGTAGGTTTGACAACAACTGCCGATTGTACCGGTAACACTCGGAAAGGTCTGTGCTAGGCGAGAAAGTACCATCGATAAATCCCTTCAACCGTCTCCCTGTTTAAGCTTTCACGTAATGACCTTCTGCAGTACCCATTGTGCCGTAAGACACCTGGTACCGCCTGTGCACCTGCGAAGCGCTGCCACGTGTGTAACTCGCAGGTGGAAATCACACGTGGAGAAGCGCGCGTTAGCGGGCGATCGGGCGCAGCAGATGCGGCTATCTCCTACAGCTGTCTCCGGCGGGCCACCCGCGTTACACGACACCGCTCGTTCCCATGTGTACACGCGTCGTAATTAGTGTGCGCGGCGGCTCTCATTGCGCTTGTATCTGCGAACGCGGCCGCCTGTTTGTTCGGATGCGCCACAGGAAGCCCTAACAGGTGCGTGGGAGTCGGGGCCACAGCCGCTTCCGCCGGCATCGCCAGATGAATCTGCAGATAACACACGCTTATAGACAACCGCTTTGCCACACGTGTTGCTGTACGCCGCGCGTATAAATTTGCTCCACGTGGCAATCTATTGTAGATTTTCTCTGTTTAGAACTACAAGGTCAGAATTATTGAAAATGTATGTTATGTTGTAACTGGCTATGAGCACATTTTAATCCGGTAGACAGCGTATTAACTATTCAGTTGGGAGGTAGCGTTGCTCAAGACCGTAGGTTTAACCTTAAAATACTCTACACGTGCCTCCTGGGTGGTGCTAATTGAGCAACAGTGATTACAGGCAGCCAGACTATCCATAGGATCTCCTGGCAATGACATATCAACTAAATAGCAGAAACAGTTCTTTTCAGAGCTCATTAACAAGAAACATTGGACCAACTATCAGACTCCTTCAACTGAATATCGAAAGCATTAGCAGGGCAAAGTGTGACTACATGTCAAAATTTTTGCTGGACGACAATATCGATGTCGTCGCCATTCAAGAAACTCGTGCTTCCAGCGAAGAAATATTCCGAAGCCGAGGTCGAATCCCTGGATATTCTGCACTTGGTGTAACTTACCACGAGGTGTATGGAATTGCTACGTATGTCCGTAACAACATAAACGAAGCTTCACTGATTTCTGTAAGTGTGGAGGCAGATATACATACAGTTGTCATATAATTGCACGGCGTTACTATTACAAATGTTTACAAACCACCCAAAACAACATGGCCCGATTTTGTCCTACACACAGCAGAACATCCTGCAATTTACATAGGAGACTTCAATAATCTCCATGAACTTTGGAAGTACTCTCAAAATGATGAAAATGGGGGCATGCTTGCAGAATGGAACGAAGAGAATAATCTTCATCTAGTGTTTGATGCCAAAGATCAAGGCACTTTCAGGTCAGTTGCTTGGGACAAGGATTCAAATCCTGACTTATGCTTTGTTAGCTGCAACAAAACTGGCTTTCTCATCTACACCACAAGGAAAGTGATAGATGCCTTTCCTCACAGCCAACACAGACCTGTAATAATACAAATTGGCTGCACTGTTCCTGTCATACGATCAACTCCGCATGCTCGATGGAATTTCCAGAAAGCCGACTGGATGAAGTTTTCAACGGAACTGGACCATTCGATGGATACCTCCATCACATAATACCTATCAACGCTTCATTGGTGCAGTAACAGCAACAGCTAAAAAGTGTATGCCAAGAGGATACCAAAAAGAATATGTTCCAGGATGGAATGAGGAAAGTGAAACACTGTACCAAAACTTCCAGCAAAGTGGTGACCCAGAGATAGCTACGGAACTATTGTCCAGCTTGGACATGTCTCGGAGGCAGAAATGGGCAGAAACATTCAAAACTATGGACTTTACCCACTCGAGCAGGAAAGCATGGAGTCTTCTGAGAAAACTGGGAGGAAGTGCACCAGCATGCAGAAAAAATTCCGAAGTAACACTAGACCAAATTGCTTCCCACATCATTACTACCTCAAGAGTACCTCCTGACAAGAAACATACAAGACATATCAGACGACAGGTTCGTGACCTGAAAAAGAAGGCATCTCCCTCATCTGAGTATACCCATCCCTTCACAGTTTCAGACATTGACTCTGGACTGAAGGACCTCAAACCTCTTAAGGCACCTGGATTCGATGGTATCCATCCAGAATTCCTGATCCATATGGGAGGAAAGGCTAAGAAATAGCTGGCAGAATTCTGCACTGACATCCTGCTGACTGGTCAACTTCCATGTGAGTTTAAAAAGGTGAAGATAATATCTGTTCTGAAACCTGGCAAACCCAGCAACAAGGTAGAAAACTATCGCCCCATTTCCCTACTCAGCCGCTGCTACAAGCTTTTTGAAAGGCTAATATATCACAGAATAAGTAGCGCTATCTTAGAGAACGTTCCAGTTGATCAGGCAGGCTTCAGACCAGGGCGTAGCTGCTGCGACCAAGTATTGTTTCTCACATCCTTCATAGAGTCAGGATACCAAATGAAGCAGAAAATGTCTGTGGCATTTGTTGATCTAACTGCCGCCTTCGACACTGTGTGGAGGGAAGGCCTTATCTACAAATTTCTCCGCATCATACCCTGCAGAACAAAGGCTCGACTGATTAACAGCATGCTAAGTGATCGGAAGTTCCAGGTAATCACTGGAAGCAACATAAGTAAGGAGAGGAAGCTGAACAACGGATTGCCTCAAGGATCAGTTCTCTCACCCTTACTGTTCAACCTACATCTATCTGATCTACGTGACACTTCGTCCAGAAAATACTGCTGTGCCGATGACCTGGCTCTTGCCGTCAAACACCAGGAAATGAAGACAACAGAATAGATTTTAGCCAATGACCTGTCTGCATTAGACAATTACTTCAAAATCTGGAGACTCCAACCCAGTGAGAGTAAAACAGAAGTGTGTTGCTTCCATCTAAATAACCAGTTGGCGAATGTAAAACTGGAAGTAAGTTTCAGAGGCAGAATTCTTCGTCACATTTGGAACCCAAAATATCTTGGTGTCATCCTGGATCGTACACTATGCTTCAAACAATACCTTCTTAACTTAGCTCAAAAGCTGAGGACTCGAAACAACATCCTCCATAAGCTATGCGGAACTACCTGGGGATCTTCAGCAACTACCCTACGAACTTCAGCTCTGGGCTTGGTGTACTCAAGTGCTGAGTATTGTGCACCTGTTTGGATGAATAGTCATCATACAAGGCTTGTTGATACCCAGCTGAATACGACAATGCGCATAATATCTGGCACAATCAGATGTACTCCAGTTTATTGGCTTCCACTGTTAACCGGTATAATGCCTCCTGATCTACGCAGATGTACTGCCCTTATGAGAGAATTCCACAAGATCTCCATTAATTCTAACCTACCCGTGCATAGCGACCTGCCGCTTTTAAATCGCAAGAGACTGAAATCATGTCTTCCAACTCTGTGCGATGCTGCTGACATGGTTGCTAAGAATTTGAAACCTCTTGAAGAATGGAAAGGTCGGTGGGAAGCAGTGACAGATGTGCACCTGCATAACATCTTCTTAGGTGCTAAACTTCCAAGTGGATTCGACTTACCACTACTCTCAACAAAATCCGTACCAGCCATGGGCGATGCAGGGATGCTCTCTTTAAGTGGAAGAAGCTGCCTGATCCAGCTTGTGACTGCGGGGCTCCATACCAGACTGTTCACCACATTGTCAGTGAATGCAGGATTCGAGCCAAAGAGGACTTCCTGCTAGCAACTCCAGATGCAGTGCGCTGGATTGAAGGACTGGATATTCAGTTGTAAAGACAACCTTAAGTTTCTTGTGTGTCAATATGTACATATGTATATGTAATTTCATGATATGTCTGTATTAGCCATACGCTAAATAAATAAAAGTTGCAATGACTGTTTTGTTGTTGTTGTAACATTTCCTGCTGTACCGGCAGAGACTTACTTCGCTCTTCACTTGTAATAGCTGTCTCTCATTCATATTTGCACTACTGGCCACTAAAATTGCTACACCAAGAAGAAATGCAGATGATAAATGACTATTCATTGGACAAATATATTATACTAGAACTGACATGTGATTATATTTTCACGCATTTTGGGTGCATAGATCCTGAGAAATCAGTAACCACAACAAACCACCTCTGGGCGTAATAACGGCCTTGATACGCCTGGGCATTGAGTCAAACAGAGCTTGGATGGCGTGTACAGGTACAGCTGCCCATGCAGCTTCAACACGATACCACAGTTCATCAAGAGTAGTTACGGGCGTATTGTGACGAGCCAGTTGCTCGGCCACAATTGACCAGACGTTAACAATTGGTGAGAGATCTGGAGAATGTGCTGGCCATGGCATCAGTCGAACACTTTCTGTATCCAGAAAGGCCCGTAAAGGACCTGCAACAACCGGTCGTGCATTATCCTCCAGAAATGTAGGGTGTCGCAGCGATCGAATGAAGTGTAGAGCCTGAAATGTAACGTCCACTGTTCAAAGCGCCGTCAATGCGAGCAAGAGGTGACCGAGACGTGTAGGCCTAACCAGTAGCTCCCCATACGATCACCCAGGGCGATACGCCAGTATGGCGTTGACGAATACACGCTTCCAATGTGCGTTCACCGCGATGTCGGCAAACACGGATGCGACCATCATGATGATGTAAACAGAACCTGGATTCGTCCGAAAAAATGACGTTTTGCCATTCGTGCATCCAGGTTCGTCGCTGAGTACACTGTCGCAGGCGCTCCTGTCTGTGATGCAGCGGCAAGGGTAACCACAGCCACGGTCTCCGAGCTGTTAGCCCATGATGCTGCAAACGTCGTCGACCTGTTCGTGCAGATGGTTGTTGTCTTGCAACCGTCCCCATTTGTTGACTCAGGGATCGAGACGTGGCTGCACGATCCGATACAGCCATGCTGATAAGATGCCTATAATCTCGGCTGCTAATGATACGAGGCCGTTGGGATCCAGCACGAGGTTCCGTATTACCCACCTGAACCCACCGATTCTATATTCTGCTAACAGTCATTGGATCTCGACCAACGCGAGCAGCAATGTCGCGATACGATAAACCGCAAGCGCGATAGGCTACAATCCGGTCTTTATCAAAGTAGGAAACGTGATGGTACGCATTTCTCCTTCTTTCACGAGGCATCACAACAACGTTTCACCAGGCAAAGCCGGTCAACTGCTGTTTCTGTATGAGAAGTCGGTTGGAAACTTTCTTCATGTCAGCACGTTGCAGGTGTCGCCATCGGCGCCAAACGTGTGTGAATGCTCTGTAAAGCTAATCATTTGCGCGTCTGTACTGCGTCATCTTCGCGGTGTAGCAATTTTAGTGGCCAGTAGTGTAGTAGTATGTCGTAGCCCAGTACAGTATTGCGTCTGCTAACAGAGTGATACACCTGGAGTGAGTACACTGATATTGTTGGTGCTTTCTACATAGCGAACTGCAACGGGCTAGCAGCACAGTGGTTTTATCAACAACAATAGCCAAGGCGCCACATGAATCACGTTTACTGCTGTGCATCAACGTATGGGTGAGGCCGAATCATTTAGCAGATCACTTGGGCAGGGACGAAGTAGCACAGTACGAAATTTTCAATATGGGTAAGCTGTCCTGCAGCATGTGCACCAAGATCCTTTCATCAGCACTCATACAGTTGCGCATAACATGCGGACGAATCGAACGAACGTAAGAAATGTCGTTTACGAGTAATTGTAACATCCATTTCACTTACAGCATGTGAACAATCTGCAACTGGATGCTTATCCACTTAGAGCGCAGATTTTGCTCTGGTGCCTGGAACAGTGCCATATGCACCCTACACTTCCATCCTCTGTGCTGTTTGCAGATGAAGCAACATTCAGGCATGATTGGGTCTTGAACATGCACAATTCACATATTGCGACTGAGTTGCACCCACATGCCACATTTAATCGCACTCGTCAAATGCTGTTCTACGTGAATGTGTGGGCCGGCCGCGGTGGCCGAGCGGTTCTAGTTGCTTCAGTCCGGAATCGCGCAGCTGCTACGGTCGCAGTTTCGAATCCTGCCTCGGGCATGGATGTGTGTGATGTCCTTAGGTTAGTTAGGTTTAAGTAGTTCTAAGTTCTAGGGGATTGATGACCTCAGATGTTTAGTCCCGTAGCGCTCAGAGCCATTTGAACCATTTTTGAACGTGTGGACAGGCGTTGTTGGTGACTTTTTAACTGGGTAATATCTCCTACCTTGGAAATTCAATGGCAGGCATTATTACAATTTTACTCGCCATAGCACTGCCAGACTTGCTGGATGTCCAGCTGCTCACTACAAGACAGCTCAAGTGCTGCTGCATGAGGGGCGCCGGCTCAGTTCAGTCGTCCCGTGCATCGATCCTTGAACCGACAGTTCCCAGTGGATTGGCATAGGTGGCCCTGTGCCATGGCCTACTCGACCCGCTGCTTTGACTATTCTGGACTTCTATGTATAGGGAGAGATGTACAACCTTGTTTACAAAACCGCTGTTGAATCAAAGAGGATCTGGTTACTTGGAGAGTAGCAGCAAAATGGTTCAAATGGCTCTGAGCACTATGTGACTTAACATCTTAGGTCATCAGTCCCCTAGAATTTAGAACTACTTAATCCTAACTAACCTAAGGACATCACACACATCCATGCCCGAGGCAGGATTCGAACCTGCGACCGTAGCAGTCCCACGGTTCCGGACTGCAGCGCCTAGAACCGCACGGCCACCGCGGCCGGAAGCAGCAGCAGCAAGAGAAATTGCTGACACTTCCACAGTTTTTGATCGTGTCACACAGAACATGACCATTCGACGGTGCAAACTTTGTTTACAAGTCAATGAAGCATTTTTGAACCTTACTGTTAACTGAAGTAATTTTGTTGTGTTGATGGCGTTTTCTCTTGGTATTAAAGAATTGATAACAGTTTGTGTTACTTTTTGTCTATTACAAGCAAGATACGATGTTTTTGTAAAATTGTGCCCACAGAAAATAAGATTAGAAAATGTGTTTTCAATATCCCGTGCAGCTTCCCATAGTTCGTTGGTTTCACTTATTTTCATCTAGAGAAAACCCTTTGTAGAAGTTTAAAAAAATCCTAACAGGAAAATATGACGTTAAATGAAAATACTTGTTTAGGTGTCCCGTGCAGCCTCACAGAGATTGTCGGTTTAAATAATTTTCACCCTGTATAGAGTGCAGTTCAGAGAAGAGTGACTGAGTATTACTTCGAAATATTTTATTTTTCTTTCAACTACTGATATGCACGGAAATGCTTCACAACCATCAGAAACCATTAGATTTGCTCTCTAATATCACAATATGTACAAACATGACAGTCTAAGAAAACGTTTATACGACAAAAAATATTGGAAACAGTGATGACAAGTTATCTTAAAAACAGGATAACTTAAGCACTTGCGTTAAAACAAGTGGAAATCACCAAAAAATACTAAAGGAAATATTGACAAAGCTATTAAAACTCTTTACTGGAAACATAGAGAAACGGTCTTACCTCGCTAAGTACGCCGGCTCTCGTCAGAGCTCCGAATTTAGGCAACATCGGGCGTTGGCCACTACTTGAAGAGATAACCGCCCGGGTGCGCCAGATGCTATTGACTGCTTTCCTTTTGCCTTTATGGCAAATGGGAGGAGGGCAAGTGGCATGAATTTATGGATCACCAGTCTTTGTGCCAGTCATGGAATAAATTGCAAACTTCTCCGCAGTGTATTGCAAAGTGAGGGCTTGTGACACTTGATGGTGATCCGTTTTATAGACATGAGAGTTGTCTATTGTGTCAGACAAAACACACACCACTCGTACCTACAATTATATTGACACGACGGCTATCTGATGAAAAAGTTTCAGTTTTCTTTCCCATCCCGTTTCCTTTCCATTCCTTCCACCTCAGTTATTGGTGCATGATGACCCGGCCGTCGAATGCGGACTTTAGGCTCAACGTTCCCCTCGTGATATTACAAAGGAGTGGGATATGTGCTGGCGAAACCAACATAAACAGGACATCGTCCTAGACACATCCCAATTACAGTCTCCTACACTTTTCAGATACACTTAAATACAGATCTTCCACATGTCGCAAAGGAAAGATAAGACTGTGCGCGTTCGATAGTAAAAGTCTTTCAAATTTTGCAGCTTAATCTGCCCTTTGAGATCAACTAGCCAGCAACGACATTCACTTTAATTTTTACTGGAAATGCAGTAAAGAGCCAAAGAAACTGGGTCACCTGCCTAATATCATGTAGGGCCCCGGCGAGAACGCAGAAGTGCCGTAGCACGATGTGTGAAGTAGTGCTGGAGGGAAACGACAACATGAATCCTTCAGGGCTGTCCATAAATCCATAAGAGTACGAGGGGTGGAGGTCTCTTCTGAACAGCACGTTGCAAGGCATCCCAGATGTGTTCAATAATGTTCATGTCTGGGGAGTCTCGTGGCCAGCGGAAGTGTTTAAAGTCAGAAGAGAGACATTCTGCAGCAATTCTGGATATGATAGGAGCTTTGTGTCGTGCAGTCATCAAGGGTACAGGAGTGGGCCCTCAGCTCCGAAAGCCAGCAGGCCGCTGTGGCCGCGCGGTTCTAGGCGCTTCAGTCCGGAACCGCGCTGCTGCAACGGTCGCAGGTTCGAATCCTGCCTCGGGCATGGATGTGTGTGATGTCCTTAGGTTAGTTAGGTTTAAGTAGTTCTAAGTTCTAGGGGACTGATGAGACTGATGACCTCAGATGTTAAGTCCCACAGTGCTTAGAGTCATTTGAACCATTTTGAACCGAAAACCCATATCGATGATGTTTCGTTGAATGGTTCACACGCTGATACTTGTTGATGGCCCAGCATTCAAATTTACAGCAATCTGAGGAAGGATTGCACCTCTGTCACGCTGAACGATACTCTTAAGTCGTCGTTGATCTGGTTCTTGCAGGATCTTTTTCCAGCCGCAGCGATGTCAGAGATAGGATGTTTACCGGATTCCTGATATTCAAGGTACACTAGTGAAATGGTGGTACGGAAAAATACCCACTTCAGCGCAACTTTGGAGCTGTTGTGTCCTATCGCTCGTGTATCAACTATAGCATTACGTTAAAACTCACTCAAATCTTGATAACGTCCCATTGTAGAAGCAGTAACCGATCTAACAACTGCGACATACAGTTTTTTATATAAGCGTCGCTGCCCATTTACATATCTCTGTATTTGAATGCGATGCCTTACCAGTTTCTACGGCACTCCAATGTTTATGTACAAACAAGAATTCAAAAAATGAAAATTAGCAGCTTTAAATTCACACGCTTCTCAAATTTTCGTAAGAAAACGTAGTTTTATCCAGATTTCATAGTAATAAACGTAAATTACATACATAATATCCTGCACGTTGAGACACATTTGGGAAGTAGAAATCTTCCCTGCTACGAGTTCGTTGAAGATACGACGCTTGGTATCCCTCGTCTCATAGAATGGACCGGGACTTGTTTGAACCTCTCTTCTTCTCAATCACTGCTCGATGAAGTCTGGCCCCCTTGTGTATGGTGCCGCTTTATGTTCAGTTGATCTAAGCAGAATATATCTTTCAGCCGTTTCTCTGCTGCACATTTCCTCACTGATCAACGCAGTCAGTATGACGCATTGTAATTTCGTAATAATTTGGGTACCTCCGATGTCCCAGCTTGGATTGCCGGCCGTTGTGGCCGAGCGGTTCTAGGCGCTTCAGTCCGAAACCACACTGCTGCGGCGGCCGCAGGATCGAATCCTACCTCGGGCATGGGTGTGTGTGATGTCCTTAAGTTAGTTAGGTTTAAGTACTTCTAAGTCTAGGGGACTGATGACCTCTTAGAGGTTAAGCCCCATAGTGCTTAGAGCCATTTAAACCATTTGAACGCAGTTTGGATTCTGATGCGTCTCCGCATTTTAACAACAGATAAAATAAAACGAAACCATGTACGATTTGAAAACAGTTCCAGGAAAAGTTGAGAAAATTGTCATACTCTGTTTGGGGAAGTTGTCTAGCTCCTACCAAGCTCGCTGGTACAATATTGCCAAGCGATGTTATTAAAACTGAATACTACATAATAAGTACATCTAGAAATGTTTCTGAAGAACTGTTATTTCTACGAAAGAAAGAAGTTTTTTTTTTCAAGTGTGAATGAATGAGCCAGGCGAGACATTTTTGTAGTCTACCCAAAATGGCACCCTTAGTGGTTAGCTCAAGAAGTTGGCAGAGCACCAAATACGATCGTTTTCAAAAACCAGCAAAGTTGTCCCACAAGGCAGTGCTGTTACAGTTGACGGTTCGTCCGTAGAAATTTTATTGAGTTGGATAATCAACAATGTGTCAGGCACCCTAGTTGCTTCTCGAAACGTTATATTTTTTGGGTCAGTAGTATCACTTTGAAATGAAGTGACTGTTTTGCGCATTTGGTGAGGAGGGAATTGCTAAGCATCATGGTCATCAGATTTGACTCTGGTGGACTAGTTTCTATGGGATCACGAGAACAATTTTCTGAATTCAAAATCCGAGGAAACACTAGAAAATCTAGCATTTCAACGCCTTTTGAAACCGTAAGCCAAAAGTCAGGAATCTTTGGCGAAGTACGAAAGTCAGCTCACAAATAAACTTTCTGTTGAATTCGATATTTCGAAATGTTTGGCAGTTACTTCTCTTTCTTTTACAACTTCAAGAACTTGTTCAAAGATGAAAAAAATTACTAGTTTATCATCCCTCATTTCTTATTTCTACTACATTACTTTCATTCAGTCGACCTATCTCGATTTAATGAAAACAGATTTCTACACCGTGTGTACGTGGAAGACGGATGTGACTGCAGGTGATCCCTGCGATTAGAATGCGGAACTTATATGCGACAACCGTACCTTCAATGTAGACCTGTTCATCAGTCATTTGGATTTCGAGAAAAGAAAAAGAGCAGAGGCTAGTCAAGCTCGTCTTAACTGTCGCTTCATTATTTCGTTTCAGGCGTTTTAGCTGCATTTCTACACGCCAACTATTAGCACAGTTAATCGCTTTACCGCAATTTTGATTAACTAAAATAAAGAAAATACCTATTAATCTATCGAGACTTACAGTTTGTTTACCTTATCCAGGAATTATGACGCGGTCGGTTTGCCCTAGTTTATACACATTATACCCGGCGTATTCCGGTATGATTGCATTTTGCGTGTCATAGCTGATACCTTTCCTATCTCTGCAGATGGTTCATAAAACAAAGTAAATTGTACCTCTCAGTGTTTATAAAATGATAATATTAGTAACTAATATTATTATTTAATCGTTTTACACTGTAGTTCCACAAAATGATATATCCTTTGAAATAACTGGTGACATGAAATGACATGCTCTATTGTTGTGTATCATAGACGCAGGGACTATATGTAATGAATATAAAAATAAGTAAATAAATAAGGCTTTGCTGATCCTCCTTGAGGTGTGTATGATTTTCTTGGATATTGTCTTAGAGCTTCCGAGAGGAGCATTTCATGTACAGGCTTAAGATTTTCTGCCTTTACTTTGTCTCATTTCATCCATCAACAAAAACACTGCGTTTTTAACAACCGTTCTCGCTCCTAATTCCTTCGAAAAGGTCTCAAGTACGCGGGGGTGTGTTACGGTTGGCGGCTTCGTGGCCAGGAAATGGTTTGCGCCTAACAGCTGAACTGCGTAAATGTAATTCTGCACTTACTTTGCATTCACAGCAGTCACCCATGCGGAATGTTTGCATTAAAAGTACGAGCATAAAGGTCGGAAAGCGCCAGTCATAAAAAAGCACCTATAAACGCAGAAAGTCAGTCACTATTTACCTACGCGCATATTATATAGTATTGCTAGTGTTATTGCAATTTTACAAATAAAAATCCAGTTGCTTAATATATTTTCAGTTCGTGTGGTTACATAAGTACTTGATGCACATGACGTTTCAAATGGTATGAAAAATATTTTCATCATTCCGTAATGCTTTGCATCGTACATAAACAACAGTTCACTACTAAACCTGTCCAAAGCTATGAAATAGTTATCAAACATCCACCACCCACACATCCACCCAACAAACCACGAAAAAACACACACACACACACACACACACACACACACACAAAAACCACTTCAAACAATTATGGCCATCATTCAACAGTTATTAACACTATAGAAAACACAAAACATCATAATGGAAAATGTGTAAATAGTTTGTGATTTGAGACGAATGAACTCGTGCCGATGGCCGCAATAATTGTGTATATCTTGTTGTATAATTTTTGTATATAATTAAAAACAGTCGTGATCGCCAATTTCTTGTAATCGGAGTGGCCGGTTTCAAACCTTAAGGGTCATCTTCAGACTCCAGAACGGCAGGTGGACTTCCACGGAGCAAGCTGCGCCGACCCATTGACTGCTTAGATACTTAAGGATTGAAACCAGTCACTCCGATTAAAAGAAATTTGCGATCAAGACTGTTTTTTAAATATATATATTATATAAGACCGCTAGTAATGTTTTCAAAAATTTTTGATAATCTTTGCGTTGCATTAGAATGAGAGAAAGCAGAGTGTAAAACCCGGCGCCTGCAGGTAGCCCATTCCTCTCGAGCAGCAGGAGCGACCACATTAGACAGCTCAACGGATAACTGTCAAGTGTGCCACATGCTCTCCCCCCACGAAAATCAGAGGAGACGTTTGGAATTTAATCCGGGACATCTGTGCGAAGTTTGGCTGTTAGGAACCATACGCTACTATTTTTACCTTCAGCGATTAAAGAAAATCATCAAAGACGGAAATCTGGATGCCTCGATGGGCATTTGAATCAGTCCTCCCGAAACCGAATCCTATGTCTTACCATTGCGCTACCTTGCTCGGTCCACATGTATGCCAAATCATCAGATACTGTAAGAAAACATATGTATATTAATCCAGAAATTGGCAGGGACGCAAGTGTTTATGAACTATCAGTGCAGTATCAGAATACGTAAGTAAAAAGTATTAGATATTAGCAAAAATACGTGGCAGGAAACACTCTGAAAACCTTGTAAGGGTGTTACAGGGTAGGTGTGCTGAGAAACAGTTGTTAAGAAAAAAATTCGATGTATTGAGCCGTCTCCGAGATAATTAACATTGAAGTTAGCGAATCAGGCCGTTGCGTACGCAAATTCGAGTGGCCAGGCAGATACAATTAGTGTCAGTTCTTATAGAGTAGATAATAGTGCACGAGCCTTCTAAGTCTTTGGCTCGGGTTCCATCCTTACTACCGTCCGATGTCCAAGTTTTGTACCCCTCTCCTGTCCGGTTTTAAGGAACCGAACGAAGGACACGTGAGCCTGTCCGCTGGTGGCAGCAGCTGTGGTATCGATATGTCGTAACTGTTGCCACATAATTGGGGCGACGTCGTTGTTTTCCCTGGTCGTGTGTGTGGGCCAGTTCGGTTGGGCACTCAGGAGGAGCCAGGTCCGCGCAGAGCCACAACTCTCCTGGACCGCTGGCGGCACGCATGGACTGCCGGATGGTTCAAATGGTTCAAATGGCTCTCAGCACTATGGGACTTAACATCTGAGGTCAGCAGTCCCCCAGACTTAGAACTACTTAAACCTAACTAACATAAGGACATCAAACACATCCATGGCCGAGACAGGATCCGAACCTGCGACCGTAGCGGTCGCCCGGTTCCAGACTGAAGCGCCTAGAACCGCTCGCCGCACCGGCCGGCTACTGCCGGATGGCAGGGCTGTGGTCACGAGGGAGTACGACCTAGTCGTAAACCGCATCCAGCAAGCTTTTTAGATGACTGCATTTCAATCCAAGTACAGAAACATCCACCATTGTGATATCTCGCGGTCTTCCAGTGACTTGGATTCGTGTTGTTGCTCGTAGTGTCGCCGAGGCGAAGAGCAGCGAGTGGAGTGCTTGGGGAAGGCGGATCTGATTAGCTTTCCTCGACTTTTTATTACTATTTACTGAGGTCAACTTGTTACAATTTGTTAAGTTCAACCAGCGGTAATTTATCTTGCCTGGTGACCGCTAACGCCCCAGTTACCTGCCCTGGGGGATAGTGTATGTAACGGCAGTGTACGTTTCCTCGCCTTGCCGCTGCTGTCCGGTTTGGCGTGTAGTTTTGAAAGCTCTCTTGATTGTAGGCCGGTTGGTGATTCTTCTACTCTGGTGGTAGTGGCTCCTTTCTCGTTCCGGGCGCTTTGAGCACAGTATTCTGGGGGTGTAGTGCAGGCTGCCGGTTCCGGCTTTGGCGTATTGTTCCATCGCTGCATTTGGTTTATAGGACATCAGCAAGATTATCATTAGTCATAGGTTAGAATGCTACTACTCTGAGTTACCATCTTGTGAAGTGAATGCAATTCTTGGTTGCCTATCTCTTCTTTCACGAAAGTGTTTGTTGCCGAACCTTCTCAGAGGTCGATTCCTGGAGCACCGTCTGTGGCCCTTTGGCTCTTGTGAGACATGTGTGTTCTAAAAGGAGGTCTGATGGCCAGTAGTTCAGTGTAAGGCTCCATTTCACGCCTTCTGCGTGTGTAATCTGCCTCAGTATCCTTTAGGGAACTTACGTACTGGTTCTTGTGTTTTATTATTGTATTATTTATTACATCTTATTATTATTTATTACATCTTGTGATGCCTACAGTAAAGGTTATATATGTCTAGTTAATAGTTCCGGTCGCCTTCTGGAATTAATCTAGCAGTGTAGTGTACAGTGGATGTTACGGGTTGTGTTACAAATTTTACCAACATCACCCGTTTGGTGATCAGTTGCTTGTGATTACGTAGGCTTTCCTGGCGTAATAAGTCTTGAAAGTCTCTTCGGGTTTGCTGCCGGATCCTAAAATCAACTTGACTCGATATTTCGGCGATCCAACTGGTCTCCATCTTCAAGAAAACGCTTCTTCTGCTGATGAGTCCCGCTGAGTACTGACGCCAGATTGCAAATCGACGTCCTATATAGGCCACCGTTCAGTAGACGGCGCATGCGCCGCCCATCACGGTTTCTGCCTTCCAAAACAGGGAGGTGACGCCGCCGTTAGTGAAACACTGCTGGCAACGATATATCGCAATCAAGGCCGCACCGAAGAACGTTCAGTTTTGATGCGAGATAATACAGGATTCCATGTCTTGTTAAGAGGAAACCCATTGTCTCTGTTGATTAAATTATCAGCCAACCTAATTTCAATCGCCTCTTTATAGACACTGTTCCGAAAACCGGAAATGTTGGCAACCACACAACAGTTTCCTCAAATTTCATATTGTGTCCCTCATTTAGGCAGTGTTCTGCTACACCTCCAGAAGTGTACGAAGAGGAACATAGTTCTGTGGCCTTTCTACCTTATGCTGGAGGCTTATCGTTTAAGATTGGACGAATTTTAAGGAATTTTAACATTAAGAGTGTGTTCCGTCCACCTTCTAAGATTAGGGCTCTGCTCGGCTCTGTGAAGGATGATTTGGGGCTTACGAAACCCGGGGTGTAGAAAATTCCGTGTCAATGTGGGAAAGCTTACATTGGCCGTTCTATTCGCACAGTGCATGACCGGTGTGTGGAACATCGCCGTCATACGAGACTACAACAGCCGAAAAATCGGCGGTAGCAGAACACTGCCTAAATGAGGGACACAATATGATATTTGAGGAAACTGTTGTGGTTGCCAACATTTCCGGTTTTTGGAACAGTGTCTATAAAGACTTCTGCATTCCTTTCATGCCCTTCTTCTCTTATAACTGGGCTCTGATTTCCGTATAAAGTTGTATATAACATTTCTCTCCTTACATTCTTCCCCTGCTATGTTCATAACTTGTCCGCCTCTTTAGCTGAGTCGTTAGAGCCGCTGATAGCCATGCTGGGAACCAGGTTCAATTCCCGGTACTGCCAGTGATTTTTCGAGTTCAAGAAACCCAACGACGACAGAGGGAGCTTTTTGCTGATCACATTCCCCTTCATAGCGCCTCCGATGAGGCCATTGGCAGAGGATGGTGGTTTGCCGGGTGCGACTGGCCCTTCAGAGCCAGAACTCTTAAGTTTGTCTGTTTACCTTCGCCTTCAGATTTTCACCGAGTAGTTTTGTGACAAATTCATTTCAGTCAGGTGATCTTTCACATTATCTGGCAGCCTCTGCTTCTTAGCTTCAGATATTTGCCTTAAAGTGACTGTTCTTTAGCACCAGGTTGGAATTAAACTACTGAGAAACAATATGATGAATCTCTAAAAAGCGGGGACCTGGGAATAGCGGATAACCTACTTCATAACCTCAATACAGCCAAACGAATTAGATGGACAGAGACTTTTGAGTCACTCAATTTTCTAACATCAGGTAGAAAAGCATGGTCATTACAAAGGAAGTTGGATGCAAACAAAGTTAAAGTAAGGAACAACATTCAAATACCAGCTAATAGGATTGCATCACATCTACTTTCCACATCAAGAGCACCAAGGGATGAGACACAAATTGAAATTGCTCAAAAGGAACACGAAGGTACAATATGACATCTCTGCTGCTTTTAAACTCGAAAACCTGGAAAGGCATAGGGAAGAGACGGAATCCACACAGAATTTCTTCTGCACTGTGGGAACTACGCAAAAAGAGGGCTGGCGGGTTTCTTTTCTGACATTATTATATTTGGTTGAGTCCCACAAAATATGAAGCAATCAAAAATCATAGCAATACTCAAGCCCGGCAAGCCACCAGACCAGCCTAAGAACTACCGCCCAGTCGCGCTATTGAGTACTATTTATAAATTGCTTAAAAGAATTCTATACGATCGAATTAGTCCAGTAATCTTTCAGGACCTTCCTCTTGAGCAAGCTGAATTCCGTCCAGCACCAGAGCTGTGCTTGTCAAGTCTTACCTTCAACAACATTTATTGAAGAGGATACCAAATGAAGCAGAAAATAGCTGCTTTCGTCGAACTAAGCGCAGCATATGACACAGTTTGGAGGCATGGACTGCTTTATACATTATTGCAACCTGTCCCATACAAACGGACAACAAAACTAATAGACAACACGTTAAGTGGAAGGACATTTACTGTAACTACATAAAAAGACACTTGCTGCCCAGAAGTATTGAATAATGGTTTGCCACAGGGATCCGTACTTGTTCCTCTCTTGTTTAATATATATATCCCAAGAACACAGTCAAGTCAGGCTATGCAGGCGACTGAGCGATAGCTACCCAACACAAAATTTTTGAAAGAACTTAAGAAATCCTAACTTCTGATCTACATATCTTAAGCCGCTATTTCCGCAAATGGAGGTAACAACCAAACTCAAATAATACAGAAGTTTCAGGTTATCACCTTCCGAACAGACTGGCACACAAAGCCCTCGATGTCTATTTTGAAGGTTACAAACTTCATCACAATATACTCCAAAAATACCTTGGGATCACGTTAGATAGGACACTTTCCTTTAAGGAACACTTGAAACGAGCACCTGCTAATCTCAAAACCAGAAACTACATTCTCTATAAACTCTGCCGCTCTCGTTGGGGGTCGTCCGGAGACGCTCTCCGGGTATCAGTACTCGGTTTGGTATACACAGCAGCAGAGAACTGAGCTCCTGTCTGGCTTAACAGTCCGTATGTAAGAAAGATAGACGTACAACTTAACGAGGCTATACGCTTTTTATTAGTGGGTCAATCGATTTCCACATATAGGCTACCTATCTTGAGTCACATTCCACCTCCTGATGTAAAATAGAAGAGCGTGCTACTGTGCATTCCTGCGGAGCGAAAAAGACTAAGATCAAGATATCCCACTCTTATTACAGCCAGGAATCTCATGGAAACTTAATTTAATGCCATCGATGAATGGAAACGCTTATGGCAACAAAACTCTTTCCTACAATGCCTGAAATTGCCTCGCATCCAAAAGAAACCCCCTGGATTCGACTAGCCTCGGACAATTTGGACTCTCTTGAACCGCATCCGAACGGGCCATGGATGATGTGCAGACACTCTCTACAAGTGGAGCCATATCTTCATCACCATCCTGTGACTATGGTGACAGTTGCTCACGTTCTATCGACATGTCTCGCACGTGCCACAAGGGCCCTTTAGAAGATTTCCTCAGAGTGACGAGTGATGTTATAAAACACATAAATACCTTGATATTCATCTATAGCTGTTGTCATTTGTGTTATTTTATGTTGGAGAGCTGTGCTTAAATGTTGACGTGTAGTAATTTGTAATCTTTATATATGTATTGCCATACGATAAATAAAATTTCACGAAGTGTACTACAGCCAAAATTGTCAAAAGCTTTCTCTAAGTCCACAAATACTATAAACGTAGGCTTTCCGTTCTTCAACCTATCTTCTAAGATCTAAATGTCGTGTGACTAGGGCCTCCAGTCGTGTAGACCGTTCGCCGTGTGCAAGTCTTTCGATTTGACGCCACTTCGGTGACTTGCGCGTTGATGGGAATGAAATGATGATGATTAGGACAACCCAGAGCGGAGAAAATCTCTGACCCAGCCCGAAATCGAACCCGGGCCCTTAGAATTGCCATTCAGTCAGGCTGACCACTCAGCTACCGCGGGCGGACACCTTCTAAAATGAGCTGTAGGGTCAGTGTTGCCTACGTGTTCCTACATTTGTCTGGAATCCAAACGTATCGTCCTCGAAATTGGCGTATTTTAGAAAACTTTGTTGTTGTAGTCAATAAAAGTACTACCGCGCTGAGCACTGTAAACATTTCCTTCTTTGTCTCTTCTTCATATCGGACCATCACATTCCTTAGAGGTCATCGTACTGAGGTAGCTGACATATGCGTTGCACAACAGAGAGCGCCTCCCCCTCGAGACCAGAGGTTTCCTGGGGTCAGTGACCTGGCTCACCTGCTGGCGAGGTGCGAGATGTAGGCCAGCGACAGGGCAGCTACCGGGGCGCAACAGGTGAGCGAGGGTGGCGGCCACAGGATTTTCTCCTCACGGCGGAAGCGCCAGCAGCAGGTGATCCGGCGTAACGGCGCTGATGGATGGCGCCCCTCCTGTCGTCGTCCTCCGTAGCCCCTGCGGCGCATCCTAGGCCAGCGGCAGTAACCGACGCTGCAACCTCTCGCCATACGCACCTAACGGTGTGTACAGTGTTCCTCATCGCAATGCAAGGTTTTAGGGACGATGGGGAGGGGCACAGGTATCAACTTGGCAGAGTTTTATAAGCGCCACGAGTGGCGTACCGGGACTATCCGACCGCCGTGTCATCATCAGCGGACGATGCAGATAGGAGGGGCGTGGGGTCAGCACACCGCTCTCCCGGTCGTTATGATGGTATTCTTGACCGAAGCCGCTACTATTCGGTCGAGTAGCTCCTTAATTGGCATCACGAGGCTGAACGCACCCCGAAAATGGCAACAGCGCATGGCGGCTGGATGGTCATCCATCCAAGTGCCGGCCACGCCCAACAGCGCTTAGCTTCGGTGATCTCACGGGAACCGGTGTAACCACTGCGGCAAGGCCATTGCCCCACTTGGTTTTATACGTTGAAAAAGTTATAGTTGTGACTGCTGACCCTAAATTTGACACAAAGAATGAAGTCTCATTGTCTTAAAATTAAAATGTCTATTTTGGGGTTATTAAATCGGCTTAACAATACCAAACCCAAGTGTGGTAACATAATTTGTGGTTTTCATAGCAACATGAGAGCCCTAAAGTGTGATATTTAAGTATGTGGTTATCATATATAAGCATGACATTTGGTGTAGCAATAAAACGTTACAGAATTCTATTGAATACGTATCCAGCATGCAATTAGCGTCATCTGCTGAGCGAATTCCTCTTTTTGAGGAGCACCTACTCCTTTCATTATAATATGTTCCGCCACATAATAGTCTCTTGGAGCGAAAAGAGTCACAGAAATAAAAACAAAACAAAAATTGTTGTGAACTGAGCGATTGTGATGGTACCGATGTTTCCCAAATATCTGAATGCTGTGGGGAATGGTATACAAAAAAAAAAAGTTGGTTTAGGACGCATGCTAAGGGGCTTGCCGCAGTGGTAAAACCGGTTCCCGTCAGATAACCGAAGTTAGGCGCTCTTGGGACTGGCTAACACTTGGATGGGTGACCGTCCGTTTTGCCGAGCGTTGTTGGCATATGGGTGCACTCAGCCCTTGTGTGGTAAATTCAGAAGTTGCGGGTCCGGTCCTGAGAACTGACAACGACCGGGAGAGCGGTGTGCTGACGACGTGTCCCTCCATATATGAATCAAGTGACGCCAATGGCAGAGGACGACACGGCGGTCGGTCAGTACCGTCGGTGTTCGGACGGAGTTTAGAGTTTAGGTTTAGGAAGTACGGTGCTCTAACATTGTAGAGTAGGCAAGCCCGAACAACATGCAAGTGCACATCTTGAAGGTTGGGAACAGCAAGGTCAGCTAATGCACTCCGAATGGCGAGATATGCATAGGAAGGTAAAGCTGGAGTCTTCATGTACGTGAAGCGTACATCCAGTCAGGCATAGTGAAGTGATATTGTACGCGGTTACGAAACTACCAAAATATTAGCAAATATAATGTTCATGTGTGGTAAAGCGAATGGATGCAAACAGAATATCGAATACAAAATTGTTAATGCTTTCGTGGCCACTTGTTGACAAACTGCCTATTGGCTTCTGTCTCGGGTTCTTAGATGAACGTCGGCCGAAGAACCCGAGACAGAAGCCAATAGGCAGTTTGTCAGAATATCGAATGCCAAGTATTCACTTAGGAGACATCCGACACACACCATTTCCAAAAGTGTTCAAATGCAAACTGAAAGAGGACGAGTGGCGGCAAAATAGAATTAGAGAGGAGCACAACGAACTGTACGTAGGCTATTCCCGATTTAAAAGAAGCAGCAGTTACTCGTGTACATGAGGAGCTTTCGATCAGATGAATCTGAAATGGGTTTCGCGTGCAGTATTTTTTATAAAGTTAGATGGCATCAGCGGCTGTAATCCTGTCACTCTTATTGTTGATACCGGAACACGTAACATATTGGGCCAATGTGTACTGTGGTCTTGCAAGGTCTAACCTAAACTTCCTACGTTCATAAATCTCACCGTAGAAAGCTGTTTCACCAGAGACAATAACCTCAATAGCAGAAATAAATACCCGTTTTGATCTTCACGCCGGGTTCCCGGGTTCGATTCCCGGCGGGGTCAGGGATTTTCTCTGCCTCGTGATGACTGGGTGTTGTGTGATGTCCTTTAGTTAGTTAGGTTTAAGTAGTTCTAAGTTCTAGGGTACTGATGACCATAGCTGTTAAGTCCCATAGTGCTCAGAGCCATTTTGATCTTCACGGACGTAGTCGGATACAACGCAGTTTGTTCGTCTTAGTTGCGAATTCTTGCGTCGGGCATTATTCGGTGTTATAAAAGGGTACCCTTTTTCTTGGTAAGCTCGTTCACCAGCAAGTAATGCAGAAATTTAACGGATACTCCGCTTCCGGCCGATACGCTATCATTGGCCAACGCTTCCTTACGTCACTGGTGAGGGGGGCGGGGAGGAGGGGGCGGGAGACAACAACGCCGCGGACTTCAGTTCTCATTTGCGGCGGGCTGTGACCGCTATTTTGTTCGTCGGTTTACTTTTTGCTCTAATAATGAAAAATTATATCTTCTAGCTCAGGAACTTTTTAAAATAACTACGGTTATCATTAGCCAAGCAGAAATCGCTGTAGAAGTAGAAAGAGACTGCTCATATTAGCGGAAAGTTTCTTAGCCGGCATGACTGTGTCTCTCAGTCAGGTATATTTGCTGTTTATAATGATTTCAGATCAAAGTGAGTACTATTTCCTAAACAGAGAATCACAGACTGTTGGAATATTTGGCTTCTACAACAATCAGCCGGCCCTCACGAGGTAAGAAAGGAAGACGTTAAAAAATAGAAAAAAATTACAAATTATAAGGCGTAGTAATGTTGCATATAAAATATATTTCGCAAGTTAATGAATGCCGATATTTGCCAAAATACTCTCGGACTTTACCAACGTACTCTGCCATTCAGGTGACAAAGATGTTAGGCCTTCTTTAGAAATCACAATACTGCGGTTACGATCGGCAATAAATTTTGCAGCTGGTTAAAGATTTCTTGTTTGACTACACAGTGAACTGCAGTTCTTACATTCTTTAGTCTACTAAGTGACACATCTTCACTGGGACCTGCTCAACAACAGAACGTAACAGTTAGATGGAAGTTGTCTTACTCCGCAGCTCGTGGTCGTGCGGTAGCGTTCTCGCTTCCCGCGCCCGGGTTCCCGGGTTCGATTTAAGTAGTTCTAAGTTCTCGGGGACTGATGTCCATAGATGTTAAGTCCCATAGTGCTCAGAGCCATTTGAACCATTTTGAAGTTGTCTTCGCTTGTACCTTTGGTATGATCATAACATTAATTACCAATCGAAATGGCACCTACTTTACCACTTAGCTGACTGGAACGGCGGTTTTAGTAACCAGGTTTGGTTTCTCCCAAAGTATATTTTGCCATGTCGTTTAGTGGTGCAAACGTGGACGAGGTAACTAAATTAGAACTAGCATGGAAATGTTTAAAACCATTAAATGTGTTCATACCTTCAATTGAATGAAGTTTGAAAGTCGAATAAGATACGTCTGGTGATATAATACTTCAGTTGATGCTGACCCGTGGGTTATTTGTGCCATGCAATCATCCAGTACATTACTTTGAAGTCAAAATAATAAGCAGTTGTCAGAAATAATAGTAAAGGAACCGGAAGGGGCTGAACTATAATTTGAACTAAAAATTTGAAAGTACGCAAGCAGGTTAGATTATCTTCAAATAAAACGTAATTCTTGAACCATGTGGATAGTGACAGAATCTTATGGATATTTTTTGATGTATCCGTTGTTGAAGTTGCCAAGAAACCACTTACAAGACGAAGAACTCATTTCACGACGTGTCGTGATCGTGACGAAGAAGTCAATACGAGATCTGCGGCATCGTCAGAAGGGCGGTCTTTCAGTTGCGTTTACATATTTCAGAGTCGCTGATTACTGAACGTGCAAGCAAAAGTGTGAGGATAGCTGTATAGTTACTTTCACTCTTCTCCGCGCAAGCTGTGAAATGTGTGTTGAAGAAAACGCGTAAGTGATTTTACGGTCCTAGTAAGCAATATGTGTTGAACTCGAGATCAAAGATGAGATAATTTCCCTGAAAAGCTGATAAGGTGCCAACATCAAGAACCTAGAAAATAATTTAAAAATCATTTCGGATGTATTTTCGCCTATGAGGCACGGTCCAGTCACGTTAATGTGACCACCGCCTATGTTCGACCTCAACGTGAATAACCACTCACAGGCGTCAGGTGGCAATACTAGCAGTGGAGGGTATTTAAAGCGTGTCGGGGGGACGCGGAAACAGCGCAGTCGATATTATGGGGAAACGGGTCGATTTATCTGACGTCCGACGGTCATGATCATTGGATTTTGGGTCAAGGGCGGAAACATTTCCGAAACGGCTAAGTCTGTAAACTATGCGTGTGCTGCCACGGTTAAAGTACACAGTGCATGGCAAAACAGCATTATCAACTGTAGACATAAAGTCTGTAAATGAGTCAGTGATCATACGTGGCACTTTATTTATAAAGCTACGTCTTGATCACACAAATTTTACACTCCACTGCTGCCGGTTGTATGATCTTCAGATCATAAAATATTCTGATGTAAGTATCAAAGTCAAAATCTATAGGTTTAGGTACATAGAAAGTGCTTAAATGGTGCTGTACAAAACCGGCGCACCACGGCCCATAGATGATAGGGGTGAACGTCTGCGGATATGTGTACGAACAAGCAACTGACCACCCGGATGAACCAAGGAGCTACCAGCAGTGTCTCCTGAATGACCGTTCGGCGAACATTGCTACGTAGCTTGGTTGAGGCTCCCATGCTGACTGCTCTTCATCGGCGACAGATGCTGGACGTCCACTGAATGGCGACAGGTGACCTTTTCAGATGAATCACGTTTCATGCTCCATCGGACAAATGGCCGTCGGCGTGTACGGCGTGAGACGTGTGAAAGCAAACATCCTGCAAAAATCGTCAGAAAGGTCCCGCCCGAGGGCATTTCCTGGGTGATATCGTCATTCTGGAACGCACGACGAACCAAAACAAGTATGCATCTATTGTTGGAGACCAACTCCACCCCAACATGCATTTTGTTTTTCCTTGGCTGGATGGCAGCTACAAACAGCAACTGGACGAGTTTACCATACCTTCCTGGCCACCAAACACTCCGAGTTTAAACCACATCGAGAATCTCTGGAACCATCTCGATCGGGCTGTATGCGTCATGGATCCTCAACCGAGAAACCTGGCGCAGCTGGCCACAGCACTGGACTCGGCATGGCTCCACAACCCTGTCGGTGTCTTCCAGAATCTCAGTGATCCCCTTCCTTCATGTCCGTGCTGCAAATCAAGCTTTTGACAGTGGTCATATTTATGTGACTAGACCGTGTACGGTGACTCTCCAAGCAGTTGGGAAGGAGTGTTACCATCCGTGGATTCAGTCACTGGTTCCTATAGCGATATGGGGAACATGAGAGTAGCTTACATGTTGACAGCTAGGTTGAACCAAGGCTATCTAGGGACTTCTTTGCGGTCTGGGGGCAATTCACAAGAATTTCGCAACTTTCGAGGTAAAAAAAAAGGACTCTCTTTATACTTCTCACGGGATATGCGAACGCTATTCCTTTTTCTGGTGGTGCTATAGCTGTGGTGGACAGAATTCAGCCATCGACGTTTTAAAAAAGACAGAAGAGTGTGCGTCACTTTCCTTAGGTTCGGATTTGAAACACCGTAACAAAATAGCCATTACCTCATTACTAATAGTCTTATGCTTCTTTTTATAGTTCTGTAAGACAAAACGTGGCCATTAGCGTTAAACTTTCTGTCACTAGTTGTTTCCTGATGTTCTTATTTATTATGTTTGTTACTAATGTGAATAAATCCGAAATGTATTCACTATTTTCGGAAAGCTGCAAAACTTAACGTCTCGTGTTTTATTAGCCATGTTGTTGCAATGAGTGAAAGCACAATTACGCCCGTTCTTATTTATTTCAGCGGTGATTCGGTTTTCACTAGAAAAGTAGCAATGACGACCTGAATCGTAGCAGTACCCACACACGAAGCCATTACTACTGGGAAGCTCGGCTAGCGACTACGTCCGGTCTGCTGCCGTCTCTCCCCTGTGACGGTCAGCAGCAAGCCTTGGCTGACAGAGTTGCCAGTGTTGACCGCTACTTCATTTATTATTATGGGGTCATGTGAAGAAGTCTTGCGAACGAGGTACCTGTCGACTCTGGGGAGGATCCCCTGACAAGAATACTGAGACGCTGTTCGAATAACAGTGGGATAGTATAAAGAACTAAGGGCTACGACGGAACTGGGTGTGACGACGTCATGTGTGCCTGGAAACTGAAGACGCCACTTCTAGTATGTGTTCAGAATATGAAATTTTGTTTTAAATGTTGTTGTTGTGGTCTTCAGTCCCGGGACTGGTTTTTTATGCAGCTCTCCATGCTACTCTACCCTGGGCAAGTTTCTTCATCTCCCAGTACTTACTGCAACCTACATCCTTCTGAATCTGCTTAGTGTATTCATCTCTTGATCTCCCTCTACGATTTTTACCCTAGACGCGGCCCTCCAATACTAAATTGGTGATCCCCTGATGCCTCATAAAATGTCCTACCAACCGGTCCCTTCTTCTAGTCAAGTTGTGCCACAAACTCCTCTTCTCCCCAATTCTACTCAATACTTCCTCATTAGTTATGTGATCTACCCATTTAATCCTCAGCACTCTTCTGTAACGCCACATTTTGAAAGCTTATATTCTCTTCTTGTCCAAACTATTTATCGTCTATGTTTCACTTCCATACATGGCTACACTCCATACACTTCCTGACACTTAAATCTATAATCGATGTTAACAAATTTCTCTTCTTGAGAAACGCTTTCCTTGCCATTGTCAGTCTACATTTTATATCCTCTCTACTTCGACCATCATCAGTTATTTTACCCCCCAAATAGCAAAACTCCTTTACTACTTTAAGTGTCTCATTTCCTAATCAAATTCTCTCAGCATCACCAGACTTAATTCGACTACATTCCATTATCCTCGTTTTGCTTTTGTTGATGTTCATCTTATATCCTCCTTTCAAGACACTGTCCATACCGTTCAACTGCCCTTCCAAGTCCTTTGCTGTCTCTGACAGAATTACAATATCATCGGTGAACCTCAAAGTTTTTATTTCTTCTCCATGGATTTTGATACCTACTCCGAACTTTTCTTTTGTTTCCTTTACTGCTTGCTCAATATACAGATTGAATAACATCGGGGAAAGGCTACAAACCTGTCTTACTCCCTTCCCAACCACAGCTTCCCTTTCATCCCCCTCGACTCTTATAACAGCCATCTGGTTTCTGTACAAATTGTAAATAGTCTTTCGCTCCCTGTATTTTACCCCTGCCACCTTTAGAATTTGAAAGAGGGTATTCCAGTCAACATTGTCAAAAGCTTTCTCTAAGTCTACAAATGCTAGAAACGTAGATTTGCCTTTCCTTAATCTTTCTTCTAAGATTAGTCGTAAGGTCAGTATTGCTTCACGTATTCCAACATTTCTACGGAATCCAAACTGATCTTCCCCGATGTCGGCTTCTACCAGTTTTTCCATTCGCCTGCAAAGAATTCGCGTTAGTATTTTGCAGCTGTGACTTACTAAACTGATAGTTCGGTAATTTTCACGTCTGTCAGCACGTGCTTTCATTGGGATTGGAATTATTATATTCTTCTTTAAGTCTGAGGGTATTTCGCCTGTCTCATACATCTTGCTCACCAGATGGTAAACTTTTGTCAGGACTGGCTCTCCCATCCGAATCCAGTGACGCCTATGGGCTGAGGATGACACGACGGCCGGTCGTTATCGTTGGGCCTTCATTGCATGTTCGGGAGGAGTTCAGTTCAGCAGACCAATAGCAAATCTGTTATTATTTCATGTCCGCTTATACCGGGCCTGGATTCCATAACTCATCTCGATAAATGTGCCTGTCCCCGTCATTCCCGGGTGTCTGCATCATAATCACGAATACCACGTCATTAGTGCTGTGTCGTGGGAGAACACAAATTGTGTTGTCTATCACAAGGGTAGAAGAAAGAGTAGAAAGAAATAACTGAGAGAAATTTATTGGCAAACAGATACATGATTATAGCGTTGAAGTGACGGACACTAGGCAGTTAAATTAACCATGCTTAATAATAACTGCAGAATAAATGAGAAATATTTTACGAGAAAATACATTAATCAGAACAACAATAGCACTTGCACCGCATGATAAAATGTAGCTTGTGGGAAGGTGGTAACAAAATGTTCTACTCAGTTTTCTGTAATTCTCTTTGATGGTGCAGTACTGTTGCATTCCCAAAAAGAGAAAACGGAAGATAAGATAAAGTCAAGAACAATATACTTTTGCTAGTTCTGAACACGATAAATCGAATATCTCAATACATGGAATTTGCTGAGAAGTTCCTTGCAAAAAGAATCGGTAAACAGAAGAAAAACTACTTTTGTACTGAGCTGAGATCTCAAACAGCTCAACCTTCCTTCTACGTCTAAATCTACATCTACATCAAAACGATGACTCAAACGTGTTTGGCAGAGGATTCACAGAACCACTTTCAGACATTACCTCCACTGTTCCAGTCTTGAATGCACGTCGGAGAAATCAACACCTTAATCTCTCCATGCGAGCTCTGATTTCTCTAATCACAGGTACGGTTCTCGCCATGTAGGCGAGACTCAATAAAAGATTTTGGAATTCGGAATAGAAAGATGGTGATCGAAATTTCGTAAAATTACCTTGTAGCAGGGAACAAAACTTGAAGGTTGGTAACTGTGGAAATTCCAATAATGATAGTGGGTATCCAAGACTGCAAAACAGTAATTATTTGCCATTCAGTGATATCATGAAAATGTATTTTCACAAACATTAGACACAAAGAGACCCATTTCATATTAACAGAATTTAAAATAGTGAATTTTAATGTTTACATACTGCCCATAGATGTTCCTGTTGTGAGTTTAGTGCTTAATACGAGAGAAACATTTTAGCCACTCACACTTTAACCAATCTCTTTCATACACATCATGTACTATGTATTCGATGGCTGTGATAACGGGCCGGCCGGAGTGGCCGTGCGGTTCTAGGCGGTACAGTCTGGAACCGAGCGACCGCTACGGTCGCAGGTTCGAATCCTGCCTCGGGCATGGATGTGTGTGATGTCCTTAGGTTAGTTGGGTTTGATTTGTTCTAAGTTCTAGGCGACTGCTGACCTCAGAAGTTAAGTCGCATAGTGCTCAGAGCCATTTGAACCATTTTTGTGATGACGGAAGTTTGCAGTCTATCGATGTCGGTGGAATTTCTGTTGTGTACGCTTTGGCCCTCTAGACTGGGATATACGACGAGTGCTGTCACCATGCACAGAGCAAGTGTGCAAGTTTTGGGTAAACAGAGCATTCACTTGTCACGAGACGAGTAAGAGACTGCTGGACGTTTCGTATTCCAGTGTTGTGCGGTCTCCGGCTGGTTTCTAAAAGGAGCTCTAAACATTTTGATTATAAACTGAAATTTTAGTTCTTTTTAATAGCCTCCATTATGTAATTTGTTGATCCTAAAATGTGTCCAATTTGATTGTACGAGGATCGGAAGTCCCGTACCATATAGCTCCTTTATAAACTATGTGCAGTGATTTCCTGTCAGAAAGGTTGTAGTAAGCAGTAACTGACTGAAAGTCATAGAATGGAGCAGAAGTAATATGTGACGCTCCCCAAGGAACCATTACAGGCCCCCTGCTGTTACTGATCTATGTAAATGATTTAGGAGACAATTTGAGCAGCCCTCTTAGATTGGTTTCATGATGCTGTCGTTTACCATCTCGTAAAGACATCCGATGATCAAAACCAATTGCAAAATGATTTATTCAAGGTATCTGTATGGTGTGAAAAGTGGCGATGGATGCTAAGTACTGAAAAGTGCAAAGTGATCCACATGAGTACTTAAAGAATTGCCGTTACTCTCAGCTACACGATATGCTGCACAAATCTGAAGACTGTAAATTTAACTAAATAGCTGGGATTACAATTACGAATGACTTAAACTGGAACGATCACATAGGTAATATTGTGGGAAAAGCGATCCAAAAACTGTGATTTATTGGCAGAACACTTAGAAAATGTTACAGGTCTAGTAAAAGAGACTGTCTAATCTATGCTTGTAAGTCCTTCGCTGGAGTATTTCTGTGCGGTACTGCATTCGTATCAGACGGGACAGACGGAGGACACAGTAGAAGTTCAAAGAAGAGCAGCTCGTTTTGTGTTATCACGCAACAAGGAAAGGGTGCCATTAATATGACATGCTGCTTGAGCTTGCAACTACTGAAACAAAAGCATTGTTCGTTGTGGCAGTCTCTCCTGATGAAATTTCAGTCACCAACTTTGTCCTCTGTATTGGAAAATATATTAGAGAGTGGAACTGTAGTGAAACAGGTTGAAGGTGGTTCGACGAGCCCACTTTACTGTGAGTTGCAGAATAATGATGTAGATGTAGTTGTGGCCTTCAGTCCTGAGACTGGTTTGATGCAGCTCTCCATGCTACTCTATCCTGTGCAAGCTTCTTCATCTCCCAGTACTTACTGCAACCTACATCCTTCTGAATCTGCTTAGTGTATTCATCTCTTGGTCTCCCTCTACGATTTTTACCATCCACGCTGCCCTCCAATTCTAAATTTGTGATCCCCTGATGCCTCAGAACATGCCCTACCGACCGGTCCCTTCTTCTAGTCAAGTTGTGCCACAAACTCATCTTCTCCCCAATTCTTTTCAATACCTCCTCATTAGTTTTGTGATCTACCCATCTAATCTTCAGCATTCTTCTGTAGCACCACATTTCGAAAGCTTCTATTCTCTTCTTGTCCAAACTATTTATCGTCCATGTTTCACTTCCATACGTGGCTACACTCCATACACTTCCTGACACTTAAATCTATAATCAATGTTAACAAATTTCTCTTCTTGAGAAACGCTTTCCTTGCCATTGCCAGTCTACATTTTATATCCTCTCTACTTCGACCATCATCCGTTATTTCGCTCCCCAAATAGCAAAACTGCTTTACAACTTTAAGTGTCTCATTTCCTAATCTAATTCCCTCAGCATCACCAGACTTAATTCGACTACATTCCATTATCATCGTTTTGCTTTTGTTGATTTTCGTGTTATATCCTCCTTTCAAGACACTGTCAATTCCGTTCAACTGCTCTTCCAAGCCCTTTGCTGTCTCTGACAGAATGACAATGTCATCGGCGAACCTCACAGGTTTTATTTCTTCTCCATGGATTTTAATATCTACTCCGAATTTTTCTTTTGTTTCCTTTACTGCTTGCTCAATATACAGATTGAATGACATCGGGGAGAGGCTACAACCCGGTCTCACTCACTTCCCAACCACTGCTTCCCTTTCGTGCCCCTCGACTCTTATAACTGCCATCTTGTTTCTGTACAAATTGTAAATAGCCATTTGTTCCCTGTATTTTACCCCCGCCACCTTTAGAATTTGAAAGAGAGTATTCCAGTCAACATAGTCAAAAACTTTCCCTAAGTCTACAAATGCTAGAAACGTAGGTTTTCCTTTCCATAATCTTTCTTTTAAGATTAGTCGTAAGGTCAGTATTGCCTCACGTGTTCCACCATTTCTACGGAATCCAAACTGATCTTCCCCGATGTCGGCTTCTATCAGTTTTCCCATTCGTCTGTAAAGAATTCGCATTAGTATTTTGCAGCAGTGACTTTTATATGTTATTCGTATCATATAGTTTCATATGGAGCCCACAGCTGCTCCTTTAGATAGTGTATATCATGTCTTAAGATATTGTGATCTCCCTCTCTTCTGGTGTGAAACGGTGAGTGAGTATTTGTAGTTGCATGCTCCGTGGTAGCAGAGAAGTCTGTCTGTTAGAGAACAGTAGAACCAACGTCCGAATAGGTAGCTACGCTTTTTATGGCAAAGAGGTTTATCTCCTTGGTTTTGGTCCTGTCCGTCCCTTGTCAAATTGGTACAGGAATCTGCCTTTCTGGTCACTTCCTTTTGTATCTGTGGGACACCCTCGGAAGCGGCCCACGCTAGTCAGTCTGCGGCCAGTTTCTGAAGTGGTAACATCTCCGGGTAAGCGCGTGTCTGGTGGGTCCGAAGGACAATAGAATTCTTAAGTTCAGCCTAACTGAAAATTTAGTCATTTTTGTTACAGGTCTAATCGAAAACGTTTTTATATTATTTTGAATCGCGACGCAGTGCAATTTCAGTTTTATTTTCAGAATGTATTGCGGTAGTGGCTTTGACTTCCTTCGAATAAAGGAGAGAGGAAGCAAGTTGTGATGCGGCGTTACTGTAACTAAGATCATCGGTCTTTAGTGTGAATATGCGTGTGATTGTAAGCTTTCCTCTCAATAAAATTTTTCAAATTATTATTTTTTATTTGTGTTCAATCCGCGTGGACCGTGCTTTGTGGTACCAGTACCACGTTCTCGTAAAACTGTTTGACCGATCAGTCAATACTATGGCGTTAGTAACGCAGTTATGAAGTTTCTCTTGTAACTAACGTTTCGATTTAACTTTTTATTATTAAAATTATTGTGGTATTACACATTTCTGTAAATCTAGTCGACCACGTGGAGCTTGTGGTGTAGTAGCAAAACTGGCCCTCAGCTAATCTTTTTGATAATTCTTCGGGTATTCAAACGTCATTAACCTGTACGACGAGCAGTTGTTCCTGTTTCACATTCTTTTTGAAAGATTTCATAGACCATTTGGTAAGATTGTGGATATACCGAACCACGTTTTCTTTGTATAAATTTACTGTGCCAGTCTGTGGTTATCCATTAGGAACAGGGCTACGGTACCAGCGGAATTTCTTTGTCTTAAATAGGATCGATTGGTTCTGGTTCATTTTCTTTTGTGTACCCTTCAACGATCTTTGTGTGCTAGTTTTGAATGCACTATTGCACCCTGTTTCCAATTCTATGTTTCCTATTTTTTTTCCTGTTCTTAGAAACTCATGTTTTCCTTACAGTAAATAAGATACCAGCTTTGAGTCAGGCTCATCATGTATGTTTCATTGAACACTGATAATATTGTGTCTAGACAAGACAGCCTAGACACAATGCGAGGAAGCCGAAAGGTACGCGCTTAAACTCACGCAAGCTGGCGTGAGGTCTGAAACAGGATACGTAATGAATGCTATAAAGAAAAGTACGAAGCTTCTGGAATACTTAACTTTAATCCACATTTGTAGAACATTGCTCTTGATGATACATTAATAGAATCTCAATATCACTTGAATACGGCGCCTTGCTAGGTCGTAGCAAATGTAGCTGAAGGCTATGCTAACTATCGGCTCGGCAAATGAGAGCGTAATTCTCAGTGAACCATGGCTAGCATCGTCGGCTGTACAACTAGGGCGAGTGCTAGTACATCTCTCTAGACCTGCCGTGTGGTGGCGCTCGGTCTGCAATTACTGACAGTGGCGACACGCGGGTCCGTCGTATACTAGCGGACCGCGGCCGATTTAAAAGCTACCACCTAGCAAGTGTGGTGTCTGGCGGTGACACCACAGATAAACTTTAAAATAAATATCAACATTTAAACTTCCCTTTTAATAAACAATTTAGGAACAGCGATCAAATAATTCTTTAAAAATTTTTCTTTTTAATATTTAGCCTTGATCGCACCACGTATGCTACAAGAACATAGGTGACCGGTTTCTGTCATATCGCATGACCATCATCAGACCCATGGCATCCTTCGAAAATGGTAGGTGGAGCACTGTTCTCAGCTCCTGTGATGTCAACCAGTTGACATCACAGCAGCTGAGAAGAGTGCTGACCAGTTGACTTCACAGAAGCTGAGAAGAGTGCTGACCAGTTGACATCACAGCAGCTGAGAAGAGTGCTGACCAGTTGACATCACAGCAGCTGAGAAGAGTGCTCCACCTACCATCTTCGAAGGATGCCATGGGTCTGATGATGGTCATGTGATGTGACCGAAACCGGTCACCTATGTTCTTACAACATACGTGGTGCAATCAAGACTGAATTTTAAAGAGAAAAGGTGAACTTCCTTTATTTTTCTTTAATTTAATTTTCCCTATCATCTGTTTAGTTAAAATAACAATTAAAATTTTATAAAAATGAGCTGATAGTGTGCGTGGCTATTTCGTAAACAGAAAAATTCATAACAGCAGTAAAAATTTGTCAGTCATGCACGGATACTTTCCACACTAGGTGCGAACGGTTTTTACCAACACTAGGCTCATTACAACCAATCTGACTTCAGAAAAAAGTGTTGCATTACTTATTAAATTGATATTGGCGAGTCAAAATATTAAGACTGCTGCGTCCCCCGAGAATGAATGCCTCCTAGTGGACATGCGGGCAGGTGACGCGGTAAGGAAAGTGTATAAGCGGAGCAGAGACGGGTGGGGACTATTTCTAGGGACGATACTGTTCGCAAAAGGGGAAATTCAATGACATAAAAGGCTGACTCTTATGGCCCAGTGCTTGGGAACTAGTGTCTCGGAAATGGGGGAGCTGGTCGGCTGTCATCGTGCTTCTGCTGTGAGCTTCTACGGAACGTCGTTCAAGGATTGTCGAACCATGAAAAGGTGAGAAGGTATCGGACATCAAGCCCTAAATCGTTGAACGTGGAAGTCAGAGGCTTATCTGCTATGCAGCGATCCGTAGCAGGTATGACGACGAGGTACAACGCTGGTGCAGGCACAAATGTTTCGGAGCACGCCGACCAGCTGAGCCCTACGTGTTTCCCAGTTGACCCAACGAGACCGTCAATTATGATTGCAGTGGGCAATCATAAAGATTGGGCAGTGTATCAGAGGAAAGTTGTCACCTGGTCTGATGAGTCATGTTCCTTGTCGAAGGTAGTGTGCGGTTACACCGTCATGCAGGCGAACGACTGCCCGAAATGTGCACTGCGCCACGGACGTGGGCCGTTTGGGCAGGATGGGGGACATTCATTTGGGTTCGATGAGGCCGGTGGTTGTAATGTAAGGCATCATGATAGCTGTGGATTCCGCGATCAGTATTGCAGATAACGTCAATGTCTTCATGCTTGATGTTTCTCCAAGGGGGATCGCACCACTCAGCAGAGTAACTTCGCGTGTCACAAGGCTAGAAATGTGCTGCAGTGGCTTGAGGAGAACAACAAAGGATGTTTTGGCCGCCAAACTGACCTTATTTGACCCCAGTGGAACACGTCTTACACGCTCCCACAAACCACCAGCGAGTAACATAGGGTAAATTCAAGGACAGTGTGTAGACATCTGTTTCCACGTCTCTCTGGAAACCTATCTAGGAATTGTGGAATGCATTCCACGGAAATCGGTGCTCCATTGAGTTCCAAAGGTGGACCGCAATGCTACTAAGCAGGTGATTTTAATGTTTTGTCCCATCAGAGTACGGTTTTACATAATTGTGGTATTTTATCTGTCTTTCTGTACTTGCAATGCAGTTTTACAATATAATAATGGTCCTGTCGCACTTCATCTCCGTAGTTGGTGTGTCACTGAACTTTTATGTCCCATTTGCTCATGGGATCTTCATCTTATTGCAGATCACATCAGACACCGTCGCCTCTTGGGTGTCACACTCTAGTTGCGTATCAGATATAGTCAGGGAGGTGATGAACATTTCGGAGAGGGTGCCGGGCAACACAGGAAAATTAGCTCACTTGTAGCTTAACCGGAATCGGTTCAGTTGGTCGCTGTCGGAGTCGCTCTCTTCGTAGACACAGCATCTGGGAATACACGAGACCGCAGCAGACTCTGCTCTCATGAGTGAATATTAATTTTCTCTATGGAGTCCACAGGCTTTTCATTAAACCGTTGAAGTATGGTCGTGTGGTGATGAGGTGTGAAGGAAGTGTAATTGTTTCCCGACTGAGATTGCCACTCTGCAGCGGAGTGTGCGCTGATATGAAACTTCCTGGCAGATTAAAACTGTGTTCCCGACCGAGACTCGAACTCGGGACCTTTGCCTTCCGCGGGCAAGTGCTCTACCATCTGAGCTACCGATGCACGACTCACGCCCGGTCATTCCTGCGAGGAGAGCTTCTGTAAAGTTTGGAAGGTAGGAGACGAGATACTGGCAGAAGTAAAGCTGTGAGGACCGGGCGTGAGTCGTGCTTCGGTAGCTCAGCTGGTAGAGCACTTGCCCGCGAAAGGCAAAGGTCCCGAGTTCGAGTCTCGGTCGGGCACACAGTTTTAATCTGCCAGGAAGTTTCAAGTGTAATCGTTTTCTATGTGCTAGTTTACATAAAAACGGTTCCTCTCTATTTCAACAGACACTGGATGCAGCACTGGTAAAAATTCATGTGTATGTCACCTTGCTGTGAGCAATGACTTTTTGGCAAGCCAGAAGAAAATGTATGGGAATACATTATGGACTGTGGCAAAACCGAAAAAAGAGAATCGAAAAGTTTGAGATGTGGTGCTATGGAACGATGCTAAAAATTTTGTGGACTTATAAGAGATGAGGAGGTTCTCCGCAGAATCGGCAAAGAGACAAATGTACATTTCCAGACATTTATTCCTCAAAGTAAGTCTAGTATTTTATACTAGCAGACTTCTTTTGGCCAGGAATAGCTCTTAGCCTGGGCTATTCTGCGTTTTATGTTCTCCTTGTATCGTCCATCACGTAATATTTTGCTTCCAAGGTAGCAGAATTGCTTCAAGATACACTTCGTGGCCCCCAGTTTTGACATTGTGTTTATCGCTAAACATAGTCATGCTAATCCCAATTATTCTCGTTTTTCTTCGATTTACTCACAGTCCGTATTATTTGATCCTTAGACTGTTAATTCCATTCGACGGGTCCTGGAATTTCCCCTCAACATCACTAAGGAAAGAAACATCATCTGCGAATCTTATCGTTCATAATCTTTCATCTTGAATTTTCATTGCACTCTTGAACGTTCCATTTATTCATTGCTTATTCGATGTGTGGATTGATCAGTAGGGACGAAATACTACGTCCATCTGTAACACCCACTTTAAACCGAGCCCTTCGTTCTTGGTCTTCAGACAAGTCGTTGTGTCCATATCTAACTATGCAGCCACAGTTGATTATCTATCCCATAATTGTGAAACTAGGCGAGTTAGTGTGTAAATGCCTCGGAGACCTGAGTTCCTCCCGGCGTATGCATTGTTCAAAAAACTTATAGGAGTGCAGCCGGGTGACGTCGCCAACAACCGACGATATTGCTACAGGAATAGCATGCACTTCCAGCTATTGGAACAGTGTTATGAAGAAAGCAGTTGAAATTAAATGAGCGAAAGATACTGTAAATTGAGATGGAGGTTTTTTCGTTCTGCGTACAATCCTGCTCTCTCCCTTGTCAAAAGCAGAAGAAAAACAGAGAGAGAGTTAATGCAAGCTCAACCGTTGTTTGGTATTTTTCAAAATCGATAACTTGTGGCATTTGGGGCGTCGGTAATCTCTGCTTGGTGTGGTGGCGCTGGTGTTTACAGTGTGTGTGTGTGTGTGTGTGTGTTTGTGTGTGTGTGTTATCTTTCAGGAATCGCTCTGCAAGCTGAGATTTTCAATTTTCTTGCACAGCGTTTTCCTGTTGCAGTTTAGCCTTGAATATGACAGGGTGCTCTCCTGTCGAAATATCGGAGGCTGTCGACGACGTCAACCGGATACATTCCCATAAGTTATTTGAGTGTAAATGCCTATATGTGTGAATCATATTCATTTCCTCTAACTCCCCGGCCCCCCTTCGGCGCGCCTCCACTTCATTCCCCTTTCTCTCCGCTCCTTCTTTCTCTTCTCCCTCGTCCCCTACCCCTGGCAGTTCCTCCAAGGTTTTTCTTCATCATCAAGTGTGCTGCGCTACAGTGTCATCAGTCATGTGGTTTTAATTGTGTGCTCGACCCTTATATAGTCCATGATAGTTCCGTGCTACGCCGCCCGGCATGTGGCTGTTTTAATCGTTCTGCGACTTTTTGTGCTCTGGCCGTACTTTGCATGGTGCCTTTTAATCCTTCCTGTGTGTGTTTTTGTGTGTACAGTAAATTTTTATATTTTTACCTCCGTTTTACAGTCGCCGCTTTTTGTATGCTTTCTTCTCTTATGTTCCACCTTTTTTTTGTTTCTATGTTCCGCCATGTTTTCTTCTTTATATTGTTTTAAATGTCTTCCTGTCTACTTGTAATGTCTTTCGGCTGAAGACCAGTGCCTATGCTGCTGTCAGATCGCCCCAGATGGGGAAATGGAAATACAATAAAGAAAAAAAGATCCCTTAAAACTGTAACACGACAACATATCCAGTACACCTATAAAATAATCCATTTTTTAATTAAACTACCGCCACTGTTATCTCCGTAGCAGTTGCAATAGATAATGTCCATCTATCTCATAATATATAAAACAGTAGAAAAATCTTATCAGCCAGGACGTGGACCTTATAGTCACAAAATATCCTGAAAGTACCCTTCCAGATTATAGTAAGCCCAACTATAGTAGGAGGAACTCGTCTGTGCATTCGTGGATTCGTTTTCACATCATGTTCTTAAAGGACACATAGCGCATGCTTCAAGCCAGAACAAATCCCGTCACAAAAACTTTGATGTTCCACTGTAGGCCTGTAGATATGTCGCTCCCAATACATATGTCTCGCTCAGAGACCCATTTCCATATGTCAGGCAATACTACATTGATGCCAATTATGTGGGTGAGAACAACTTAAGCCTATGAACAGCAATATTACACAGACTAGTCTTCGAGTCGCATCCCATACATCCAAAACATATCGTTCATCCTAGAACGAATTAAGTGCGTGTGTGGATTAATGTACATCAATATTTTCTGCCCACCAACGACAATGGTATGACGTTGTCAGTGACAAAGTGTTGCCGCGGCAAGAACTATTTCCAATGACACTGAAACGGACCATATTATGTTTTGATCGACGCACACGTAATGGTGTTCTGGGGCGTCTTGTAGTGCATATTTAAAAAAAAAATGTTCAGATGTGTGTGAAGTCTTGTGGGACTTAACTGCCAAGGTCATCAGTCCCTAAGCTTACACACTACTTAACCTGAATTATCCTAAGGACAAACACAAACACCCACGCCAGAGGGAGGACTCGAACCTCCGCCGGGACCAGCCGCACAGTCCATGACTGCAGCTCCTGAGACCGCTTGGCTAATCCCGCGCGGCAGTGCATATTCAGTGATTGCACATTGTGTGCTGACATCATAGAACACCGTAACGTGTGCTACGATGAAAACAAAACGTGGCCTTGGGTTTATAAAAGATCAGGCTATAATACTCGCTCGACACTTTTGTCAGTACTAGTACAAAATATATCATTACCCAGACTGGCACTCCCATCCGGCTGCAAAATAGGACGGCATGTGTGGTACGGGGCTTATTTTACCTTTTACGTAGTCCCGACTTCCACGTCAGAAACGAAGGTCATTAGAGACTATTTAATTCAGCAACACCGACTGTTAAAAAACAATGAAATTTATTTGCAACTGTGGACTCTTTCTGACATTAGCGGCATCAGGTATGAAGGTATTACCTACTGATGACACGTGACAAATTATGCCGCATCGGGAATCGAACCCTGATTTTTCACTTGTCGCCAGCGATTGCAATAACCACTTCGGTTACCGGAGCTCGTTTCCAGGACGACCCAAACCTCCACATATCATACTGTCTACGATCCCATCGTTCAACTTTACTTGGATTCCCTTCAAGGGGTTCCAAGTAGACAAATGTATTCAACGTTAGTATTACGATAGTGATTTCGGCCATTGAGGCAAGTAATATTTATTTTTGGCAGTGCCTTCTTAACCAATGGAGTAAACGTAAAAAAAAAAAGTCCACTCCAAAACTGCGAATAAATTTCATAAATTTAGTGCAGCAGCAAGATCGCCGCATGGGTCTGTGACCTCAGGCATTCTTAAAAATAAGTATTAAAACAAGTTAGAAGGGAAATACAAAGAATTCTTCTGCCATTTGTTGGAAACCTGTCTCAGTGAAACAGACTGAACTTTCAATACAAGGCTCCCGTTTTCTCTTCGAGGAGAGGCTTACTGTTTTTCCCCAAGGAAAGTTCCACAGGTCCTCACTAAGAGGCTTTGTCCTGCAGTTTTTGTTTTCCAATATGTATCAATTTTTTTCTTCAAGAGCAGTGTGTACTACTTTTTTTAAAGAATTTTGCTGTTTTTCTGTCTTGAGGAGTAATTTGTCATATAGTCTCTGCTTCCCATGACAATGTTTCTTCAAAGAGGAGAGCTATTTGTTGTTCTTCTCATGAATACGTCATTTTATTGATTTACAAGAAGTTATTTCTATGTTTTTCATGAAGAAGCCCATCTTATATGCTTCCATATAAGATGAGCTTCTTCATGAAAAACATAGAAATAACTTCTTGTAAAGGACACTTTACGCGAGGTAAATATAATTAGGAGTTAGTAGCTTACGCCGACTGAGGAGTTTCTTATGGTGAGTGTGAGGCGGAGCTAAATGGGAGGATGGAAGTCTACATCTACATCTACATCTTCATAATCCGCAAGCACCTCTATCGGTTCCCCCTTCTATACCAGTCTCGTATTGTTCGTGGAAAGAAAGACTGTTGGTATGCCTCTGTGTGAGCTCTAATCTCTTTGATTTTATCCTCATGGTCTCTTCTCGAGATATACGTAGGAGAGAGCAATATACTGCATGACTCATGTTCTCGAAGCTTCAACAAAAGCCCGTATCGAGCTACTGAGCAGAGTCTTCCACTGGAGTTTATCTGTCATCTCCGTAACGCTTTCGCGATTACTAAATGATCCTGTAACGAAGCGCGCTGCTCTCCGTTGGATCTTCTCTATCTCTTCTATCGACCCTATCTGGTACGGATACCACACCGGTGAGCAGTATTCAAGCAGTGGGCAAAGAAGTGTACTGTAACCTACTTCCTTTTGTAAGTAGGCTGTTTAGGTTTTCTTATTGGTAGCGCCACGTAGCGCTCTGTATGAAAATCACTGTGCTGTGTGCGGTCTGTGGCTAGTTTGCATTGTTGTCTGCCATTGTAGTGTTGGGCAGCTGGATGTTAACAGCGCGTAGCGTTGCGCAGTTGGAGGTGAGCCGCCAGCAGTGGTGGATGTGCGGAGTGAGATGGCGGAGTTTTGAGAGCGGATGATCTGGACAGAGACAGTAAATTTGTAAGACTGGATGACATGAACTGATATATATATTACGACTTTTGAGCACTATTAAGGAAAATACATTGTTTGTTCTCTATCAAAATCTTTCATTTGCTAACTATGCCTATCAGTAGTTAGTGCCTTCCGTAGTTTGAATCTTTTATTTAGCTGGCAGTATTGGCGCTCGCTGTATTGCAGTAGTTCGAGTAACGAAGATTTTTGTGAGGTAAGTGATTTGTGAAACGTATAGGTTAATGTTAGTCAGGGCCATTCTTTTGTAGGGATTATTGAAAGTCAGACTGCGTTGCGCTAAAAATATTGTGTATCAATTTAGTAATGATCAGAATAAGTAAAGTGAGAAATGTCTGAGTAAGTTCAGTTCTGCTCAGCTGTTTGAAAATCAAATAACGTAAGGAGTTTACAAGCACAGTCATTTATAATTTTTCTAAGGGGACGTTACACTTTGTTTTCGGACTGCATTTCCTTGGGATTTTTCCAATGAACCAGAGTCTGGCATCTGCTTTACCGACGATTAATTTTATATGGTCATTCCATTTTAAATCACTCCTAATGCCTACTCCCAGATAATTTATGGAATTAACTGCTTTCAGTTGCTGACCTGCTATATTGTAGCTAAATGATAAAGGATCCCCACATAAAAAAAGAAAAAAAGAAAGAAAAACAAAAAAAGCCGCCAAATAGCGTCGCTGCCTTCAGTGCGGAAGGAGCCGAGTTCCATTTTCGGTGCCTCATCAATTTATTCCTGACATAGGGAGGTCTGGAACGTGGTCCACTGAGCCCCGTGACACGAAATGAGGGGCTGCTCGAATAAAGAGGCAGCGACACCCCGAGGACGCCTCAACTGGGAATAAAGGATCAAAAAAAGGAAAGAGGATTGAATTGAACGTCCCATGGAGGTCGAGGTCATTGGAGACGCAGGCTCATATTGCGTCAAGGATGGGAAAGGAAATCGGTCACACCCTTTCAAAGGAGCCATCCCGGCATTTGCCTGGCGCGATTTAGGGAAATCACGGGAAAGGTAAATCTGAATGGCCGGATATGGGTGTGAACCGTCGTCCTCCCGAATGCGAGTCCAGCGTTCTACCCATTGCGCCACCTCGCTCGGTGATAACGGCTCAAGGGAGTGACGAAATGCTGATCACGTGTCCCAGGTGCTGCCTTGTAAGCAATAGTCGCCTGGTCGGAACCGGCCTATTTTATGCTGCTACCACTAATGTCTCAGTTTGCAGGGGTACTGATGACACCCGTTCCACCGCGTGACAGAGTCTGATACGATATCCCGTGGATGGCATCCGTGAGCGCCGGCCTGAAGCAGTGGTGGCCGCCAGCCGGCAGGTAGACGGCCGCAGAGCGGGCCAGGCCGCTTGTACGGGCAGAGGCGAGGCGTGTGGGAGCTGGTGGCCCGGGGCGAGGCGAGGTCCGGCCCGCCGGAGAGGAGGCGCGGCGCGGCGCGGCGAGGGCACCCCGTGACCCCTGACCCCGGCCAGCCTCTGCCCTGGGAACCCGCGACAGCCGCCGGCGCAGCCCCGCACCCGCCTCTGCAGCTCTGGGCGCGTCGCCGCGGCCTACCCCAGGGTAAGCGCGTGTTTGCCTACACCACAACCATTCGCCAGCCGGCAAACTACATCGAGACTGATATTTTGTCATATGATGACATTATGGCTGTTGTTTGAAGACAAATGTTGATGGCGTTAGGACAGAAACCTGCCACAAATTTACTTTCAGTTCGTTTATTCAATGGGTACCGTTACCGGTTTCGAATCGTTGTGATTCATCCTCAGACGGTTTACACGCTTTCTTTATGACATTTGGTGTGGTTTTTTTTACAGATTTATTGTCCTAAAATATAAATGAAACGTAATTATGAACACGCCACACACAGATGGTTGCGTTACAGATTTTTGTTGCATGTGACTTACATGAAACGTCGGCTTGGAGTGTTTGTTTTCATAACATTCGTCCAACAGATGTGACTGCATTCCCACTGCATTCTCATAGTTGCACACGTACGTTGTTCTCACTGAACACTTTAGATTTGTCACTGAGAAGATTTCTACGATGCACCACATGTTTTGATACATACAAGGAGCTTACAAACATGAGTATCACTGATGCTATGATATAAAGTAACATTTTACGATGATGTCCTATGTTTGGAACGGATCATTTACGCAACTGTAATGCCTTTTACACTAGTACAGAGACATGGAATTTTTGAGATGATATTGTTAAATTAATTATAAAGATTTTTTATATATAGATTTTATATATAGATTCTTTATATATAATAGAATTGTATAGGTAAAATAGTATATTATTTAATTACATTTAGCATCATGAGAATTACAGTAACATGTAAATTTGCTACTTGATCTGCAGATAGGTATACTAATATTATTTGCTTTGGAGGATGGAAAGTAATTTTTGGAAATTTTTCAGGAAAGGGGTGTTAGCTAACTCTGTTTGTTCGTTAAGGATATAGTCTGGGGTGCTGTTTTTGTGTGTGTGTGTGTGTTTCTAATTCTTCTAATATATTCATAGTGACTCCTTTTTCTGCTAGATGTAAAATTTTTAAGTTGTCCTCAATGTTTCGCACTGAATGGTTTTCTTCAGCAATATGAGCTGCAAATGCTGATTTGTTCAAGTTACCAAGTCTTAAAGCATCAATATGTTCTTTGTATCTAATTTCAAAACTTCTGCCTGTCTGTCGAATGAAGAATTTTGGACATGTATCACATTTGAATTCCTCTTGTCCCCTGTAGTCATCTAACAAGATGAAGTTATTGGTATAGGGCACTTCGTAGGCGGCTCGGATGGAATAAAAGAAGAGGTCTCTGCTGCTACCATTATTATACACAAAGTGATTCAAAAATACATTTACGCACTTTCGGGACAGGTTCCTTGCAACCAGATAAGAAAAAAAAGTTCATACAGTGCCGGAAAACAATGCAGTGTCCTCAAGGCCACGGTCATTTTATTGACAACTGATATGGCAGGTACTTCATTATTATAGAAAAGTGCCATAACAAATTCAGACCAAATTAAACACGTGTCACAGTAACGGTTTTTTATCAAAACAAGACACGATTGTCTTACTTGGATAGCTGCGATCGTTCTTTGAATAAAAATATGGCAGCTCAGTGTGTGATCGCTATTTTTTATTTTCAGTACCCGGTTTCAGGCTAGCTGCCTATCTTCAGATCATATATTGCAATTACATAGTAACCTGGCAGTACAGAACTGTTGGTTCGCTGTCACGTTAGTTCTGTACTGACAGGTTACTCTGTAACTGCAATATATGATCTGAAGATGGGTAGCTAGCCTGAAATCGGTTATTGAAAGTGAAAAATATCGATCAAACACTGACAGGTCATATCTATATTCACAGTAAGCGATGTCCAAAGAGTTGAATCGGTACACAGTGTAATCCCTTCCGGCGGCAACAAAAGCGTGTATATTCGCTTGAAAACGATCGAAATATGTGCCGGACGACATTACGCAATGGATTGACCAAAGTATCTTCAGCATTTGTTGCAATCCGGCAACGGTTCTTGCAGGCTATGGAGAAAGAGTAAGTTCCCACTTCATGTCCCATACGTGTTCAACGAGCGACGCATCTGGCGATTTTGCTGCCTAGGGCACTTATTGTATATCACGAAGAGCACGTTGCGTTTCAGAAGCCGTATGGGGATCTTTCTCGTCCTGTTTAAAAAGCACGTCACCTTCCTGTGGCCACCGTTTTCGCATACGTGTGTCAACGGCTAGTGATGTGCATAAAGAAAACAAATCACCACAACCGTAGCATTAACGAAATTTATTTCAGGAGACTAGTTTCGGCGCCACACTTTCAATCTTCAGGTCCACTATAAACCAAAAGAATACTTTCATTCCTTGGTCCACGTATCATAGAACCCATGTAATACTATTTGTCGTAGATTGCATACATCTGGAGTGTACACTCTACAACATGCTGTCAGGACTAAACACGGGGGTGGGGCCCGCTTGACAACACGTGGTAGATGATGATGATGTTTGGTTTGTGGGGCGCTCAACTGCGCAGTTATCAGCGCCCGTACTAGTTCCCAACCTTTGCTCAGGCTAATATTGCCACTTTCATGAATGATGATGAAATGATAAGGACAAGACAAAGCCGAGCGGTCTAAGGCGCTGCAGTCACGAACTGTGCGGCTGATTCCGGCGGAGGTTCGAGTCCTCCCTCGGGCATGGGTGTGTGTGTTTATCCTTAGGATAATTTAGGTTAATTAGTGCGTAAGCTTAGGAACTGATGACCTTAGCAGTTAAGTCCCATAAGATTTCACAAACATTTGAACATTTTGACAACACAAACACCCAGTCATCTCGAGATAGGTGAAAATCCCTGACCCCGCCGGGAATCGAACCCGGGACCCCGTGCTCGGGTAGCGAGAACGCAACCGCGAGACCACGAGCTACGGACTAACACGTTGTAGAGTATACACTGCAGGTGTGTGCAATCCACGACAACTAGTGTTATATGGGTTCAACGATAAATGCACAAAGAATGAGAGTACTCCTGTGGTTTATAGTGAACCTGTAGATTGATTTGATTTTGACAGGGAAGCTAGAAGAGCTTTGGTGTAAACCGCCACGGCCTACACCGAAGCCGAATTTATTGTGCGATATCGCTTCCTGTCGATCTACGAAAGCCATCTAGTGCCTTTAAATAGTGCAAGGAGTCCCTTTACCAGTTTTTTGTTAGACACAATTTCTTAAGGTCTACTTGTCACGACAATTCTGTCTCTCTTGCTCTCCAATTCCCTGCACTCGAAGATTAAGTGTGATTTATTTTCTTCACTCTCCTCACAAATCCTACATTTAAGATGTTCTTCCGTTATACTCATTGTATGTAGGTGAGGTTGAACCTGTAGATAGTAGGTGTGGCGGCGTCTTTTGAAATAAATGTCGTTGATGATACGGTTATGGTGGTTCGTTTTCTTTATTTGCATCACCTTCCTGTCGAAGAAATGGCTGGATAGAACGAGTTAACTTTGCTTGCAAAAACACTAAATGTGACTGCGAATTGTGACTAACGGCCCCCTCGCCTTGAAACCTGGATGGGGTCTGTGTTTGGTGGGCGAATGCACTCGGACTAAATCGCTCACCACGTCTACACCGTACACATGTACTGTACGTCCATCACTCGCATGCAGGCAGAATCTACTCCCATCGCTGAACACAACTGAGCGCCATTCCACTCTCTGGTCGACTCTTTCAGGCCACCAGAGTAGAAGTGCTCTGCGGTGTCGTCGTATCAGTGGTAGCCTGGCCACACTCACACGTGGTTTGAGTCCTGACACAGCAGGTGAAACGTGTGCCCGAATTTCATACCTGGATGATGTTAGGTTGGCCATCGCTAATCGCACAACGCGTCAGTCTTGACGGGCTTCTCTCTACGCGGACGTCCAAAAAAAAAATAGTTCAAATGGCTCTGAGCACTATGGGACTTAACAGCTGTGATCATCAGTCCTCTAGAACTTAGAACTACTTAAACCTAACTAACCTAAGGACATCACACACATCCATGCCCGAGGCAGGATTCGAACCTGCGACCGTAGCAGTCGCGCGGTTCCGGACTGCGCGCCTAGAACCGCGAGACCACCGCGGCCGGCTACGGACGTCCAGAACCTGGTCTGGCAGTAGAATATTCCGCAGACTACTGCTGAAAGCAGCGACACACCACTGATACATTGTGCCGAAAATCAGCATCTACCCGTCGTAGCTTCCCACATGCCCACATTGTGACCCCATTCGATGGGCTGAATCTGTAAACAGGAGTACTTACTCGTTGGCGGGGCATGGCTGTACCTTAGAATGAACTTTGCAAACACTTCTAAACTTAACACAGTTACTGTCTACACATTCAAAAAGGAGTATGCACAACCACGCCTTCTGAGCACCATCTGATCGCCGAAGACCGTGACAGATGAATCACTAACGCTACAGCCCCTCACTATGTACATACATTGACAGAAAAAAAGCGCAACACGAAAAAGTAACTAATGTAGGGTAATGAAATTTGGGGAATACTTTTGTCTCGGTAACGTAGTTAGATGATGAATACTGCAAGACCACCGGTTAAAGTAAGCACGAGCTAAGCTATTCGAAATATAAAATGCTGGGACATTAAAAACCGGTGCAACCGCCAAAATGCTACATGCGAGCATGCAAACGTGCATTCATTGTGCTGTACAGGCGCCGGATGTCAGTTTACGGGATGGAGTTACAGGACCGTCGCACTTGGTCGGACAATACAGGAACAGCTAATGCTGGTTGTGGACGATGCTGGAGTTGTCGTCCGATGATGTCCCATACATGCTCGCTTAGAGATGGTTATGGTGATCGAGCAGGCCAAGGCAACATGTCGACACATTTTAGAGCATGTTGGGTTACAACAGAGGCATATGGTCGACGTTATCCTGTTGGAAAACACCCCCTGGAGAGCAGCTCATGAATGGCAGAACAGCTGGTCGAATCACCACACTGACGTACACATCTGCAATCAGGATGCGTGGGATAACAACAACAGGGCCCCAGTTGCCATACGAAATCGTATCCGAGACAATAGATCCATGTGTGGGTCCACTGTGTCTAGCACGCAGACAGATAGTTTGCAGGTCCTCAAATGGCCTCCTTTTAACTAACACACGGTCATCACATGCACCGAGGCAGCTTTCATCCGACAACGCAACAGGCCTCACCTCTGCTCTCCAATGGACTTCCGCTTGACACCATTGAAGTCGCAGAAAAAAATGTCAAATGTGTGTGAGTTTCTAAGGGACCAAACTGCTGAGGTCAACTGCCCCTAGACTTACACACTACTTAAACTAACTTATGCTAAGAACAATACACACACCCATGCCCGAGGGAGGACTCGAACCTTCGACGGGAGGGGCCGCGCAGTCAGTGACATGGCGCCTCTAACCGCGCGGCCACTCCGCGCGGCAAAGTCAGAGATGGTGGAGGTTTGGGGTCAGTGGAATGCACGTTGCAGCGGTTTTTGGCTCGGAGCTGTCTTTGAAGTAACTGATTTGTAACATTTCGTTCTGTCGCTGTGGTTCCAACTTCTACTCAAATTGCTGCAAACGCAGTATGAAGCGCCAGAACCACACGCCGTGCGTAGCCCGCACTATCGCATGAGCAGCATCCAGCTTCTCGCAGCCGTGTTACACAACGTCGTCTAAACTCTGTGAGGTGTTGATAATGGCGTCTTTTTCGCCTTCAAGGCATTCTTTACTGACATCAACTCACAAGGTCCCATCGCGAAGGTAACTAAAGCCCACAACCATTAGCGTGTGTATTTAAAGAAAACCTGATTTGCAAAAAAATGGTTCAAATGGCTCTGAGCACTATGGGACTCAACTGCTGTGGTCATCAGTCCCCTAGAACTTAGAACTAATTAAACCTAACTAACCTAAGGACATCACACACATCCATGCCCGAGGCAGGATTCGAACCTGCGACCGTAGCAGCAGCGCCGCTCCGGACTGGAGCGCCTAGAACCGCACGACCACCGCGGCCGGCCCTGATTTGCATTCTCATAGCGTCGATACTAGCGCGATACTTATGCGACGAGTCCGAAATCTGAACAGATATCATCTTTCAGATGTAGAAACACGCCTACCAACTTTTGCTTGTGTCACTCAACTCCTTCTTGGTGCTGCGATTTTTTTCCGCCATCGTATTATACCCTGGTGCCAATGAACACAGTCCTTGGGGGTGTTACATTTTTTTTATTTTCAGCGGTGTATAAGCATATGTCGATAACTCCTCTGTTCATGAATCTTTTATAAAGAATTTTCCTCGCAAGGAATGTCAGAGTTGAGCACTGTTTTCTGCGGCGTTTCAGATTTCATCCTTGGTGGGCAATGATGCTAATAGGTAAAGTTGAAGCTCTCTGATCCAGCGGTGTTATAATCTATGGTACACAATTTCTAGAGTGCTACGTTATTTGAACGTCAGTTACCGGTGTAGCAGTTCGCTTCGATTTCTTAGCGCTTTTTCATCTTGTGAAATGATAACTGCTTATAAACGTAAAGAAGTCTTGAAAGTGAATAGTTACGCTAATGTGTTACAGAATTATTATCGAGGACACTGCAAATGGAATCATGTTTTCTGGGAAGAGGAGACCTGGCCGGCCATCATTCAAATGGTTCAAATGGCTCTGAGCACTATGCGACTTAACTTCTGAGGTCATCAGTCGCCTAGAACTTAGAACTAATTAAACCTAACTAACTTAAGGACAGCACACACATCCTTGCCCGAGGCAGGATTCGAACCTGCGACCGTAGCGGTCACGCGGTTCCAGACTGAAGCGCCTTTAACCGCACGGCCACACCGGCCGGCCCGGCCATCATTGATGGACAACCAATCCAGAAGAAGAAGAAGAAGAAAACAATACCTCCTGTGCGACTAAGTCATGTACAATATGACAATTTTGCTCAGTGGTCAGAGTACGGGCCAAAGGGAAAATATAGGCATTATGCTGAAGGGTATGCGGCTATAACATGTGGAAAGTGTGCCATTGTATCGTGCTTTGTACTAAAAGAGGAATTGTTTTAAGAAATTTCATATGAAGTACAACAAAATGAAACCGTTTTTTCATGCACAGGAACAGCACTGTAGTATTTGTATTGCTGCACCCAATTTTCTTTTACAGGCAGTGAGACTGACAGGCAATACAGTGTATTTTTTAATAGTGTAAAACAGTTCACATGACCGTATACATTTAACTGAAGAAATCTAATATTTTTTCTTCGTAATATTTCTGTGTGTTCCTATCAAACTTCATCTTCAACACATCAGTTAAACAGTCTGTGCTGAAAGACTCGTCAACAGAGAAACTCGTAACAAATGTTCGAAACGTTCTTCTCTTGCTTCCATACACATATTCACTCGCCGAATCAGACTCAGGGACCCTTTCAAATGCTACTGCACCCGAGTTGTGTGCTAGATAAACCAGTTGTTCAAGACACTCCCAGGACTGAGGTAGGGAGAACGTGCAGGTTCTGGAACTGGCATTTGTCTACCTACCTACCTGTATCTCTCATGGTAGATTTCCACCAGACTACAATGTACTGCGGCATCATTATGCATAAACCACCCGTCTCTTCTTATTTGAAAGGATACGTCTTCTAGTAAGTCTTGAAGAGTGTTGTGAATAAAGTCACTGAACACAGCACCTGTACGACATGCTGAGAGAACATATAGATCAAGTAGACAGTCACACATTACTATTAGCCTAATGCTGATGGTTAGCCTGTAGTATGAGGGTTTACATCGGCTTGTTTGTGTTTGCTGTGGAAATTTGTTACTCCTTCTCTTCCAAGCGTTGCCTCATCTGTAAACAAAGCTGAAGAGATAAGGAACTCACCGCGAGGCACTGTCATCTAGGATACAATGGCTGCAGTGAGTCAAATCCTTCTTAGAACGACTGTACTGAAGTTGTTGAGCTGTACCTGGAAAGCCTTTAATGTATACTTTCACTAGCGAACCCGCCAATGCTTTACAGTTGCTAAATATGAATAGGAATAGGGTATACGTCCTAATCTCTTTCTCCCCCTCTTTTCCCTCCTTTCCCATATCTCTCTCCAGGTCCCCACTCTCCTTTCCCCTCTCTATGTCCATTTCTTCCCCCCTCCCCACTCTGACCATCTCCTCTTCCCCCCCACCCCCACCCCATCTCTCTCTCTGATATTGAGCCTTGTTTATCATTATAGCCAACGAAACACTGATTTGCAATTGAAGTCGCTTATAATGAATGGATAAATCGATTGGGATCATTCATATACAAGATATGAGACACCTTTCATGTAGCTGGATCTGTGAGGATAGTAGCTTCAGTGACAGTATTTCGAAGTTTTAACCTACAAACGGGTGTGGTTACAAAGTTTCGAACGATTCAGATTTCTTAATAGTATTCTAATCATAAGCCGGTAAGTCCTAAATACAATTTTCATCTTTTCTTTTGAATCCGACTGCGAGAAAGAAACAAAACAACGCGTATTTGTGTATATTTTTTCCTTTAAAATTATTTATAAGGAAAAATTATGGATGGAAGAAACAATATGTCCGGTGGCTAAAATGCCCTGCTACCGTAGGTAAAAGAAAGAAAAGGAAAGGAAACCGCACATTTTTACAACACAGCATTTACTTTCTCTCACTCGATTTTAACAGTAAACTTGTAGATCGGTGTTTAAAAGAATGCAACCTATGCCCGTCTGCATGTTTATTGGAGATCGTGTAAAAAATTTAAGTAAATCTGTCAAGAACTTTACATATAAAAGGAAAACGTAGGTAGTAAAAGCCTCGAAAAGTTCTTGATCGTACATAAATTTGAAGTAAAACGGTCGATAACATTTCGAAATTTTTGGTAACAATGTTAAACAACGTCTTTACATGATAGTACAGACTAAAAATTCGAAAACGTGTGATTTCGAACATATTGTTTTGTCAAAAAACATTATAAACAGATGATAGTAAAGTAGAAACAATGTAAAACATACAGAACGTAAACTACTGCAAAATGCATAACGGTAGACAAAAATGTTCTTCCTCTTTTCCAACTTAAAGGATTTGCATACATATTCCAACAACTTGTTAATGTCCTCAGTATGGAGCATGACCATCTCTGGCAGCAATACGGGCCTGACAATGACGAGGCAATGTGTGAATGATATCATAAATCTCAAGCCGGTGCTATAATGCCCAATCTTTCTGCAGAGCTGCTGGCAAGTCTGTGAGAGTGGTTGGTGGATGCTGACGTGATGCAACCCGTCTCCCTAGTGCATCCCAGACACATTGGATTCATATCGGGAGACCGAGCAGGCCACGCCATGCATGCGATATTTTCCGTTCCCAAGAAAACATCAACTACTCTTGCTCTATGAGGTCCAGCATTATAGTCCATCAACACGAAGTCTGGGCCACAGAACTACGCCATTAGGGATCCTCATCGATAACGGTCTCTTCCCTCGATGTTTGGGTCCCAAAATCGTGTTCCACGTTCCCTCCAGATGCAAATCCATCGAGAACCACTCTCCTGATCAAATCTGGGCTCATGTGTGAAAAGAATATTGTCCCATAGTTCCAGAATCCATGTGACATGTTGACGACTCCATTCTAGACATTGCCTTCTGTGAAGGCTAGTCAGAGATACACATACAGCAGTAAAGGCCACTGTGCCAATGCTTTTATGCACAGTTTGCCTCTATACAACATGTCCAGTGAATGCCGCGAGGACAGATGGCAGTTGCAGTGCAGTACTAAGGCAGTGGTGTCGTGCCAATACAGCCAAATAATGGTTATCTCTCTCTGATGTCTCACGCAGCCGGTTCTGCCCTGGCCTTCGGGATACAGTTTCTGTCTTTATAAACTATCGCCACATTCGAGAACCAATAGAACGATAGACATTAAGTCACCGGGTAACATCAGTGTTTGACTGTCGTACTTTAATTCTACCTATGGCCCTCTATCGCAGTGTGTCTGGTAGGCGTCTTCACTGTACCAAATTGCATCGTGTATGACCGTGTACACACCGAATATGAATGTGGGACTACCCGGCAAACACTACCCCTTTTAATCTGATGTCATCATTGGCGCGTTTTTCAGTTGACCGGAATGCCATCTCTTGTGCAGAACACGATCGTACGGACATCTGTGGACAGTTGTATAATTACATAGACAATTAGACACAGGACGGGGAAACAGCGGTTTGTTGCTTTAATTTTGGACACCATTGTATGTTTATATGAAATTGTCTCCTTGTTCTGTACTGAGGAATGTGTTCCCAGAACATGTAACGGATTTCTCAATCACGTTGTATCCTCTCTCTCCTCTCACACTTTCTCTCGACACTGCTCACGTAGGGAATAGCAAAGTTGGTTCTAACGAGTATGGCCTCAAACCATCTACGTGAATCTTCAACGGTGGGCTCTAACCTTCTTCGTGACACTGCCATTCGTAAAAATGCTGAGATATTATAAATGGTGCAGACGTTCGACACAAAGCGAACTAGTGCTACTACTGCACCAACTAGTATAATGGCCTTTAAATCTAGTAGAAACCGAAAGTGTCTCTGGTAAACGCGTTCTTTTAGATATCTCCAGAGCAAAAATCGCATGGATTCAGATCAGGTAGTCTTACAGGCCACTCATCTGGAAAACCTTTGAAGATAACACGCTCGTGGAAGGTTCTATTAAGCCAGGGCTTCACAACATACGTGCTCGCAGAGCAAGCTGTGAGCAGCAGGGCGCGAGCACGGAGTAGTGCGAGCACGCTACCCCCACTACCGGACCAGAGCGGAGAGTGGGGAAAGTCACGTGGAGCACGCAACAGCTGCTGCCAGTCAATGTAAATCCACGGCCCTCTGCAGGGATATCACTCACGAATTATTACTGCGACAAATGAAACAAATAAAGGAGAATGTACACATGCCACATAATTTTATTAGCTTAGTGTATGCCTCTATATTTGCATTAATTTGTGAACTGTTACACAATAAAAGGTGTCACTGAAGTGTGGGATTCTCGGTTATCTTGTACTTTTTGCCCTTTACACTTGCGTCTATGTTCGGAGTAATTGTTCTTGTGCATTTTAGGCGCAGCGTGCAGTTTAAATTTCGATCAGGCAATGCGTTTCTCAGGCGCGTCTTGTTACATTTCATTGCAGAGAACAGTTGTTTACAAACATACGTGGAACCGAACATTGATATTGTTGTAGCCACCAGTTTGTGCAAACGAGGAAATCTATCCTGAGGGAAGTGTCTGTAGAATTCCAAAATGTTTTTCTTGTTCTGAAATTTGTCTCTGTATTCTCTGTCACACTACAGGTCAATAATTTCTTCCTGCAGCTCAGGACGAATCTCTTAAATATTCGCTGAATATGGAGAGAACAGATCAAAATCACTGTCTAGTGCTGTCAGATCTCGAAAGCGCTGATCAACTAAACTATGTGAATAACGTTCACAGTCTTTGTGAACATCTTGCATGGATGATAATTTAGGAAAATGAGCTAGGTTTCCTGTTTCCAGCTGACTCACCCAAAGTGTCAATTTCAGTTTAAAAGCTCGTATTCGATCTATGAAATGAGTAATTAGCAGATCTTTACCTTGTAGTAAAATGTTCAAAGCATTCAGATGGATAGTTAAATCTGCTAAGAACGCGAGATCACATTCAAACGTGCGCGCGCATTTCCCCTCCCTCCCTACTCCGCGACCTTGCACCTGCTCGCGAGCACGTGCCTGAGCAGACGCGAGTACTCGCACTCAAAACCGGCCAGTTGTTAAGCCCCGTATTAAGCAGATCTTTCACTGGGCGAGCGACACGAGGCGTGCCATCTCTTGCATGAAAACAGTGGTTTCCACACATTTGTGCTCTTCTAAAGCAGGAATCCCATGCCGTACAAGGAGTCTCGATAACGTGCAGACTTCACGGTACACGTGTCAGGTCCTCTCGTTGTCCTCTCTGCAAGGGGGTTAATAAAGATGCTTGTGAATCCACACCACAGAATCACAAACGGCGAGTGCAATGGCTCTTCGTACACAACACGCAGATTACAGTACCCTAAATCGACAGTTCTGTGTATTCGTTGCATCATGTAGAGCAAAATTTGCCTCGTCACTCCATATAATATTTCCCACCCATATGTCACCAAGATATATCTGTGCCAGATACCGAACAGCAAAGTCAGAACGTTTCAGTGGATAATGAGGTTTCAGTTAATGTACCGCCTCCGTCTTCTACAGGTACCATGTAAAATAGATTGATAAACTTTCCGCACTGTTGGCCATGGGATGGACAATTCTCGTGAGACCGCACGAGCACTAGCTCTACCCAGGATACGTGCTGCATGGTCAGTTACAGCAACAGCAACCTCGTCAGAAACTTCCACTGCGACAGGACGCCTTACTATTCCAGGTGCCACACCAAACACATGTGTTTTCGAATTTCAGTATCATGTTCTTTAAACCATTTAACGATGTCTGGCTTCTCCTCAAACTTTTCAGTTGGTGTGATGTCCTTAGGTTGGGTTGGGTTGTTTTGGGGAAGGAGACCAGACAGCGAGGTCATCGGTCTCATCGGATTAGAGAAGGAAGTCGGCCGTGCCCTTTCAAAGGAACCATCCCGGCATTTGCCTGGAGCGATTTAGGGAAATCAGGATGGCCGGACGCGGGATTGAACCGTCGTCCTCCCGAATGCGAGTCCAGTGTCTAACCACTGCGCCACCTCGCTCGCTTTTTCAGTAGGTGATATTCTTCTAGTGCAGCATGATTATTGCTGCCGTTGACATAGAACCCTTAGGGGGCTCGCCACTCTTTGGCGGGTTCGTGCTTGGCTACCACGGGGCTCCAGCCTTTGCAACTTTTTTTCCCTTCCATGCTGCTTGACTATCCTCTTGCTATTATTCTTCCCCCCAGTTGCGGAACATGTCTGAGGTTTCATTGGGAATGTTACGCATTGTCGATGATATAAGAACAATATCAGCACTGTTTTTCCTTGTTTTCCTTTCTTTGTTTACCTTCTCCTGTCCTTTCTCCGCTTCGGCATTTAAGGTTCCTCTTTTTCTTCCACCTCCCTGTGCGCTCCTGAAGGCCAGCCCACGCGTCTGAAGCCTAACAGGTGACTGGGTAATGCGTAATTTCCAGTCCTTTTACACTAGGATACACGAAGGTCTGACTGAGGCCGGAATCTAATCATGCCTCTCTGATCTGGGTGTTATTGCCGTCCATCGGGTGATGAAAAATGTAGATTCTTCCTTACTGGCAACACGCGGTCTTTTTCTCACCTCTGACAGAGTGGTGCTTCCGTTCAAGATCAAAGTAGGCTATGAAATTATCACAGTCCGGCCGTACATTCTGAACTTGATGCGCTGCTACCAGTGTCAACGCAACGTCTTGCCGACACCCAGCCATATGTGTCAACTGTGGTCGTGATGTGCACGAGGACAAATGTACACCTCCTTCTCCCCATTGAATTAACTGCAATGGCGGCCATGCCACCTCTTCTCGAGATTCTCCAGAGTATCTTTGATAGCAGGCTGTCCAGGAGATCTGGATTCAGGAAAAAGTGCCCTACCAGGTCGCTCGCAAGTTATTGGCTAGTCGCAAACCCTGGCCGTCTGCCAGTTATAGTTCTGATCTTACTACATCTCGCTCCATGAAGGACATGGCCACGTAAACATTCGACCTCAAATACACCTCTGAGGTTCTGAAATCACTCAGTGTCAAGGTAGCATCGCCGTCCCTTCGTCCAGCTGTACAACAACCCATCAAACTCTCGCCTCAAGGGGCGAAGCCACCACCCACATGCCTGAGTCTTCCTCTGCTAACTTGAAAGTCTCGAAGAAGTCCAACAAGGTCTTCTCCTTCGCCGACTCAAAGATCCTCTTTGAGAGTGTCCCTACGTGATACGTTCGCCCGCCTGGCCTCCATGTCACCGGTGCGCACCACCAACCGTTTATCAGCGTTGGACTCCACAGATCGACAGCAGAAGAAAGCAGATGCTTCTGCGGACCTCATGGAGCAGGATCCTCCTGTCTCTGTGGCCTGTAGCAGCGAGTCTTCGAAGGCTGACATTCGGCAGCCGCCGATGTGACACCCCTTCATTTTTTCCTCTTCATGACTCTTCTCCAAGGGAACATTCGCGGCGTTCGATCCCACAAAGAGGATTTACGGCTGCTTTTAGAATTAACAGCGTTTCCTTATACTCTGCCTTCAGGAAACAAAATTGAGTCTTCACGACCGCTTTGAGCTTTTGCATTTCTTCCCGGTCCATTTTGACCTTCCCCCTGAGGTCGGTATTCCATCTCATGGCAGAGTCATGCTGCTCATACAGGATGATGTTCATAGTCGACTCATCTCTCTAACTAGCCGTCTTCAAGCTGTTGCAGTTCGCCTTTACCTTCCTCACCTTACTTTTTCCCTTTGTACCATTATATCCCTGTGTCATTCGATGTCATTAGGACAGACTTCCTCCAGCTTATTGGGAAGCTACCTCACCCATTTCTACTACTCGGTGAATTTAATGCGCATCAATGCAGAAACTGTCAGAGGAGTGCCCTCTTGGCTGACCTTCTTAATCAACTTAACCTCTTCTGCCTTAATACAGGAGCATCCACATTCGTTTCCGACACCTCGCACACCTATTCCCATTTGAATCTATCCTTCTGCACTGCCCGGCTTGCCCATTGTCTCGAGTGGTCCCTTCTTCCTGACACCTAATCGAACGACCGTTTCCCATGTGGTACCCGTTCGCTGACTCCTACCCCACCTGCATGCAAACCCAAATGGCAGCTTACTAAGGCTGACTGGCGGCTTTACTCCTCCTCGGCGACCTTCGAAGAACAAAATTTCCTGAGCTGTAATCGCCAGATGGAATACCTTACAAACGTTGTCCTTACCACTGCAGAACGTTCCCATCCTCGCACTTCCTCTTTACCATGCTGTGTCCCAGTCCCTTGGCGGACTGAGTGATGCCGCGACGCAATTCGCTCGCGGGGACGCCTTCTCTGCGTTGTTAACCGTCATCCTATGATGGCAACCTGCATTCATTATAAACAGCTGCATGCACAGTGACGTCGCGTTCTTCAGGATAGCAAAAAAACTATCTGGATTTTATTCACTAGTTCTTTTAACAGTTACCCGTCTTCCTCTGTCGTTTGGACCAACCTCCGATAGCTTTCTCGGCACAAGATCCATTCCTCAATTTCCGGCCTGACACTAGCAGATGGTACATCGTGGACCCTATTGCTATCTCTGCCTACTATCATCCTGCCTTCCTCCACTGGAGTGTAGGAGGCTCGGACGATACCCTTCCCTTCTGAGAATCGCTACTGCTACAGTGCCACCTTTACTGTGAGGGAGCTAGGTCGTGCTCTCAGTTCATCCCGATCCTCGGCCCCAGGGCTGGACACTGTCCATATTCAGATGTTGCAGCAGCTTTCTCTTGTGGTCAAACACTTTCTGCTTAATACGCACAACCGCATCTGGACAGACCGCATATTTCCTGGAAGCTGGCGTGAATCCACCGTCATACCGATACGATACCTAAATCCAGTATGGACAAACACCTCCCTTCTAGCTACCACACCATCCCCCTCATCAGCTGTGTTTGCAAGGTGATGGAACCCAAGATTCTTGCCCAGCTGGTATGGTGGGTCGATTCTCGCAATTCATTAATCAGTCCACAGTGTGGATTTAGAGCGCGCCGTTCTGCAGTTGACTCATGTCATGAATGGTTTTCTGCGGAAATCCCCGACTGTGGCCGTGTTTTTCGATTTGCAGAAGGCTACGATACCTACTGCAGAACTGGTCTCCTACGTTCTCTCTACAGGTCGGGGATCCGTGGCCACCTGTCCCGTTTCCTTGAGGAATTTTTAGAAGACCCAGTTTTCAAGATGCTTTTTTGTTCTGCCTTGTCAGACACCTTTATTAAAGAAAACGGTGTGTGTCAGGGATCAGTCTGTAACACCAATATCGATTGTAAGTAGGTTATACTATACAATTGTGGGTATGTAAGTATGATCTTTACTAATGAAGGTCATTGAACTGTCGGCCGGCCGCGGTGGTCTAGCGGTTCAGGCGCTCAGTCCGGAACCGCGCGACTACTGCGGTCGCAGGTTCGAATCCTGCCTCGGGCGTGGATGTGTGTGATGTCCTTAGGTTAGTTAGGTTTAAGTAGTTCTAAGTTCTAGGGGACTGATGACCACAGATGTTAAGTCCCATAGTGCTCAGAGCCATTTCATTGAACTGTCAGAGAGAAAGTTGTAGTTTATAATATATTTATTGTTATAGCTAAAGGATATTTAAAAATAATGGAATTTTATAATATATGTCTGCTCATAAAAGAGAAACTGTACTTTGAATGCTGCTTGATGCATAGGGAATTTGTATTGCGTAGTACAATAGATGTAGGGAACCGCTACGGAAGTGGCTCGGAACACGGTAAAAGGTGGTTGTGGCGGTCGATCTGGGCGGCTAGTGGGTGAGCACGTCAGGCACTCAGTGGCTAGCCGTTGTACGGTTAACATAGAGATTGACAAGTGAGGCATTTTGAAGCTAATCTATATTGAAAACTTGCCTCGGATGTCGATTCGGCTGTGGATCGTGCTCGTGATATTATGGAATGGCTCTAAAATGAGGAAATTATGTCGCCAAAAGAATTGGTAAAGAGCATTCAACTTCAAGAGCGTGGGACCAGTTAGCCACCACATTGCTTGCCACCACTATTGAGCCACTACTCTGTCAACTACAGGAACACAGATATGTATAATAGCGTGGACCAGTACATTTGTTTGAGTGTTTTTCTCAATAATAATTCAAGTGCTATAAACCTGAGTTTGAACCTTGACCGATGCAGGATCCTATCACAAGTGTGCAGAAATCCGAGCATCCTGTTTCTGACTAAATGATAACTTAATTTTGGTTTAAATGTGCAACAGTGCCAGAGTGTCTTAAGTGTTAATGTAAAAATACCTGCTTCACAGGTGATGGAAAAGACACATAATATGAACTTATATGAAACGTAATTTTGCCTTGATTATTACCATGAACTACTTTTTACAGTTAATTAAGCTTAGTGTTTGAGTAGCAATTTGTTTATAAAACAATCACAGAAATTGCCTGTAGAAAAAGTAACAGTTTATGGGTCCCTACAGTAATCTTTTCTCAATTTAAAAGATAATTGGGAATTTCACTGTTATTAAACGCAATCTGTGACATTCTAATAATGAGAGTATAAAGTGTCTACGTATGATTATTTAATTTCATTTGTGGTATGTATATGTAAGCTAAATAAGAATTCTTTTCATATGCAACTTTAGTCCAGCGTGTACTGTGGTAACATCTCAGGGCAGAGTTGACTAACGATTGCTATAGTAACTATTATTATTATGTGTACCTTTGTCTTTCTGTGATTACTGATTTTTGCAAATGATAACTACTGCTATCCACTACTTAGTTCGCCCTGTAGTCGTAACTATCCAGTGCACTATTCAAAGAGAGAATTAATGAAAATCATATTTAAATTCTTTGAATATAATATTTCAAATTATTATACTTAATTAGACTGGCGACTGTTTGTTGTTTCATTTACATGAACTTCATTACTTGTGTCCTCTCCAAATCAAAGCCTGTTAATTCTTTCTGTTAACTACCACTTATACGAAATTAATGTTCGATACCCTCTGGCCATTAGGTAGTCACACGGTCAAATACAAAAATCCTCCCAGAGGGTAACACTAGTCTGTGAGTATAGCGTTATACTTGGCGCAAACTCGTGGGCAAGTGCTATAAATCCTGAGTGTCGTGTTCTTTGCTACCGCCATAACCTTGTAATGGCCTGTCTTCCACAGGGCATCTCTGGCCAGCCATTTCCGGCTCTCTTTTCGTTGACGATTTTGCCATCTATTACAGTGCTCCACGGACCTGTCTTCAGCAATGTCGCAATCATCTTTACTGATGGAGCTTCGACAGTGGATTTCATTTTTCCACTGACAAGACCGTTTGTGCGAATTTCTGGCGGCGCAATTCGTTTCACTCACCATATTTATATCTTGGGACTGTTTCTCTTCCGTTCGTTGAAACTCCGAAATTCCTGGGGATCATGCTCAATAGGAAAGCACTTTCCTCCGATTTTACCGGTCCCTTGTCCATTCGAAACTAGATTATGGATGCTTTGTTTATGCGTCTGCATGTCCGTCCCTCTTACACTATCTGAACACTATCCACCATCGTGGCATCTGTTTGGCCACTGGCGCCTTTTACACTAGCCCGGTTGAGAGTCTGTATGCCGAAACTACTGAACTACCATTGTCCTACTGCCGTGACTTTCTCCTCAGCAGGTATGCATGCTGTGGCCACATATCCTATGCCTCCTTCTACGATGACTCATTTGATTGCCATTATGGGGTGAGTTCTCTGATACCTCCTGGAGTCCACTTTCGGCACTTGCTTCGGCGGCTCAACTAGACACTACCTGCAATATACCTGGTGGGTGTGAAACATTCACCACATTGGCTTCGTGCAGTGACCCGTATTCACCTTGGCCTTCATTCGCATTCTAAGGACACTACTACAACCTCATTCTATTGCCTTCAGTTTCACGACCTTCGGATGGAACTTCGTGATAGTACCTTTGTGTACACTGATGGCTCTTGTACTGGTGTCGGGCTGCCTTCGTCATTCGTACTGACGTTTTTCAGTATAGGCTTCCGGCACATTGCTCAATAGTTACAGCCGACCTCTTCGCCCTGTATCAGGCCGCGGAGTGTATCCAGCAATACAGACTTTTCCATCGCGTCCTCTGCTCAGACTCTCTCAGCACCCTTCAAAGTCTCTGTGTGCTGCACACCGCCCATCACTTAGTGCAACGCGTCCAGGACAACCGTCACTTACTCAGTCTTGATGGTGCCACTGCGATGTTTATGTGGGTTCCTGGTCATATCGGTCTGCCAGGAAACGAGGCTGCTGTCACTGCTGCCAAGGCTGCAGTCCTCGTACCTCAGCCCTCAAGTTCCTATACTCCCTTCGATGATCTCTGTGTTGCCGTCTGTCAGGAGATGTCACTTTGACATCGCCATTGGTCCTCCCTTCATGGGAATAAGCTCAGGCATATTAAGCCTCTCCCAGAGGCTTGGACGACTTCTTCCCGGCCCTCCCGCCGGGAAGAGGTCATTTTAAACAGGTTGCGTATAGGACATTGACTATTTAGCCATCGCCGTTTATTAAGTGGCGCTCCCCCACCAATTTGTACACATTGCGCCCATATTTTAACTGCCCGCCATTTCCTGGCGGAATGCCAATTTTTTAACCTTTTACATTCCCGCTTGGGTTTGCAATCTGAGTTATCGGCCGTTAAAAAAGCGAATGACGCGCGGCCTGTCAATCGCATTTTGCTTTTTATCCTTCGTAGCAATATGGTGAAGTCTATTTAACTTTTCTTTCTGGACCTCCGTTTCTCTATGGTGCAATTTAGAGCCCTTTCTCCCTGTTTTTAGCTGCCTCTTTTTACATCGTTTGGGACACGTCTATTCGTTTTTTAACTGCTCTCTGTCTTCGAGTTCTATAGTCTGGCTTGGCCGCGTATAGCCCCTGTTGTTATTGCGCCCTAAGACAACTTTTTTTTTTTTGAAAGTGATAAGTTACTGTGGGACCAAACTGCTGACGTCATCGGTCCCTAGGCTTACACACTAGTTAATCTAACTTACGCTAAAGACAACACATATCCATCCCGAGGGAGAACTCGAACCTCCGACTAGGCGAGTCACGCGAACTGTGGCAGGGCGCCCTAGACCACGCGACTACCCCACGCAGCCCAAAAACAAAACAAAACGTTGACGAAGAACAGTTTCGCCAGCAGCTCACGGTCTCTCTTCTCGATAGCAGCACTGTTCACTCACGTTATGACTTGGCAAATGACAGCATGGATGTCATACTGTCATACAAACTGGGTACAGCGCGGCATTTGCACTTCGTGGCCGATATTGCATTTTTTTCCAGCGTGGATCTGTTAACACTAGCATATCTACCATGCTTCGCTTCCATACGATAATTGCAGTCCACTTTGGACCTCAGTGAGTTGCTGCAGTTTTACTAAAACAACCCAATATGACCCCGCACAACCAAATAATTCCTTTTTTATCTCTTGAACAAAGAGTTTATCTTCTCGTTACGCCTAGTGCACCGACGTGCAAGCTCAATTTTCCATCTCAATTCTCAACACTCCGTACATTTGCGCGTCAACGACCACCGACCGCGCCAATGAAACAAGTGCAACGCTAACGGCTTACGATCGATAGGTGTGTGCAATCTACACCTACATGAACATCATACTCTGCAAGACACCTAACGGTGTGTGGTGGAAGGTACCTTTTGTACCACTAGCCGAGCCCTCCAGTCCTGTTCCACTGGCGAATAGCGTACGGCAAGGATGATTGCCTGCAAGCCTCTGTATTGGCTCTAATTTACCGAATTTTCTCCTTGTGGTCATTACGTGAGACGTATGTGAGGGGAAGTAGTATGTTGTCCGACTCTTCCCGGAAAGTGCATGAGAGGTGGCATGAGCCCCCTCTCATATTTCTATCTTACGATTTTCCTCTCTAATTGCATGCAGTGAAAAGTCGCTATTCCTTCACACGCGGACTTCCCACGCAGCGTCTCTCGTCACCCGGGTGGTCCGGTGACAGGCGGGCTCTGCTGATCTGGAAAGGGTTAAGCTGACAGGTGTGAGGAAGTCGAGTGAATGCTTTGCAGACGCTGACATTGTCAAAAGACACGCCCAGAGGGGTCTGAAGTGGCGGCTGGGCTAGAGGTTCCGTTACTTCGCAGAAACTTAGCGAAAACACTTTCTGGCGGACTACCAGCGAGGTGTGGGAATGACTTGTGTACCCAGGCAGTTGTGCCTGGGTACCAGAAATTGGTGCCAAGAATCTCCATTGGTGGAACGGTAGTGCTCCGGCAATAGAGTGGAATTTTCCGCCGGTTTTCGAGTTTCTGATTGGAACGTTTAACCACGGCCATTGTCATGGGGGCGGGAATGTTGTGTGTTCGGCCTGTACGGGTGCTATAGGTAGTCGGCTCTCGCCTTTCGGTCGAGGACGTCGAAGCAACCAGCCATCGCCTCCGGTACGCCAAATCGTGTTCTTGCAGTTAAGAAGACAGATTGGTAAGGTATGTCCGCAGCACCAGCAGACAGGGATTTTCCTAGGTGGTAATCAGAGCTCAGCAGAGCGCGCCTGTTCGTCTTTTTCTAACTTTGTTCTGTCTTGGGTAGCAGCAATTAATGTTGGGTTGGCTATGTGCTTTCTCTTAAGATTTGAGTTGCAAGGAATTGGCTCCACATACCACTTCGTCATAATCCTCACAATCTAGTTTAGGGACAACTTCACATTCACAGCGTTTGTTTGAGTATCCAATTTGAGCCAATTTGATGTATTGTAAATGTTTCATGTGTTTCTGTTTATTATTTTGTGTTTAGTCTTAATAAATCATATTGTTATTTTGGACAGAACTTTCATTCTGTTAATCGGTAGAGCAACCCTATCATTCCTCACTATGTTAATGAAACCTTCGTTTATTTAACGTATTTATCAAATTAAACTATTGCAGGTGCCAAACTCTCTTCTACTCCACTGGCAGGGTTGATTAGAGTCAGTTCGCGTATTTTTTTTTAATCCTTGTGCAACAGCAAAAGTCTGAGTTAGAATAGGGGGGGCTTAGAGCATCATTTACATATGTAGATTCTAGAAGAATTTAGTGTTAAATACACTGCTAGCCCCGGCACCTCGCATAAAATGGCGACCCTTAACCTCGGAGCTTTCCTGCGAATCGCTGATAAGCAAGCAGTATTAGTAGTAGGGATACGCAGAATTTTTTTTTTAATTTTTTATTGATTAATACCCAAGTTGTTTTTCTGGTAGTTCCGTGTTTAGTTTTAAGTAGCGGCGCATGATTACAGTTTTTGTTTTCAGTGTATATATTTTTTTGTTTGTTCATTGTTCTTTGTGTTTCTTTGATGTGGTGTCCGTACCACATCACACTTTGTCGGGTTTGTGTGCAGTTTCTGTACCACAACAAATCATGCTTGTAGTTACAGCGTTGAAACGGCGTTGTTGAAATTGTATGTCTATGTGAAAAATATTGGGAGTAGATGATTTTTATTGTGAATTTTAGATAAATTTGTTTTGTCATGAATGATCACGAGAAGTAAGGCACGACTATTATCGAGCGAAACTAAAACAAAAGAGAATAGCATAATGGATAAGAGGCAGGTTACTGATGAGGATAGGTTCGGAGATGAAATGGGCACATTTATAGCAGCACCGGACGACAGGGTCATTGATGAGGAAGGTGATTTGGACGCGATCTTAGAGCAACGTCGCGACCATGATTGTGAGGTAGAGGATGAAACAGAGACAGGCACACAGGTCGAGACGGCAGCAGAAGTTTATAATCAAACGAACGAGTGCAGACAGAGGCCAGCTCGGTCACGTCAGAGCTCTAGCGCCCAGGTGTCCAGAGTTACATCACCCATGTGTGACGAGGATCAAAATGATGACATTAACCCAATACTGAGCTTCCTACGATCAATGAAAGAAGAAGCTGACAAACAGCGTAAGAAGGAGAAGGAAGAAGATGAGAAACAGCGTAAGAAGGAGAAGGAAGAAGCTGAGAAACAGCGTAAGAAGGAGAAGGAAGAAGCTGACGAACAGTGTAAGAAGGACACTCAGGCAATAATTTCGCATATAGGGGAAATTCGCGGGGAATTACTAACAATAAAGAAAGAATGTGGAGAAGCAAAACAAATCTCAATGGTAGCACAAAAAGTAGCAGGCCTAGCCAAAACGGCAGCAACAGGGGCAATGAAAATTGCAAAAGTAACTTCTCAACTTGCAGGTCGCTTGCGACGTGCGACACAAGCCCACTCAAAATCCCTAGCGGTCTTAAAGACTCAAGGTAATACTATGGTTACGAACATCACGAAACGAATGAAAGAAGTAGAGAGTCGGATAGCAAAACTAGAGCGAAACGGGCACACGAGCACTGCGCGTTCGGATACCAATGATGGAGTACACAGCATTGTGTCTCCGAGGAAAAGTCCGCCGTGCTCTAGCCCAGTGACAGAGTGCGGAACTAACAATGCACACGCAGAAACAAAGAGTAATAGCTCCGATAATTGCAGCCCACTTAGAAGAGTGAATGCTGAATCCCACTTCCACTGTGATAGAGAGGTAGCACATCACAGTTATCAGCAAGATAGATCAGGACACTCAGCAGACGTGCAAGTATCGGAAACGAGTGACAACACCAGTGCGAGGACCGGACAGGATTTTGATCACAATCACTTCCTGTCGATACTAAAATTCCAGAAGTTCAAAGATAATGGAGGATCGATGCATCCGAAGAGCTGGGTGACGCAGTTTACAAATTCATTACCGTCATCATGGCCAACCCAGGCCAAATTAGAATTCATGTGTGGACACATCGAAGGCCAAGCCGCGGAAAAGATGCGGGGTGTGGCAGCGACGTGTCGGACTTATCAGGAATTTTTTGGTGCATTCCTGCGGACCTACTGGTCAAAGGAAACGCAAAACAGGATTAAATAGGAAATAATATTTGTCCTGAACTGGAAGTGTCTGGGCATAGGAACGCAACCAAATTTTTTGATGATTTACTTAAGAAGAATCAGTTTTTAGATAGTCCATATAGCAACGGAGAAATCATTAAATTTTGCTTTTCCAAATTGCCTGTTAGGTATCAACAGACACTTGTCGGGAAGTGCGGATCTGACATAGAAGCATTCAAGAGTCTATTGCGCGAATTCGAAGTAGTCTTCGATAAACAAGACGCAAAGGACAGGAAGAAGGCGCAAAATAACAAATACCACGGGCCAGCAAGGGAAGACGACAACAGATCGCATAATCGCACTCGTCAGTTAGGAAACCAGGGTTACGGAAATCAAGGTTACGTTATTCAAGGTTATGGAAACCAGAGACACGGAAACCAGAACGTCAGGGAGCAGGATCATGCTAGACAAGGAAGCGGGGACAGGAGAAATAACGAACGGCAAAGCGACCGTAATTGGAGAGAGCGAAATCAAGGACAACAGGAGAACCAGGAGACTGAAATTAGACCTGCAAATCCTAATGCACGTCAGAGAAGGGGGAGTCTAACAAGGGACTGGCGCTAGTCCATAGGACTCCACCACATCTCTCACACAAAGAAGTTCGTGGAATAATAGTAGTTTAAGTAATGTACATAGTAGAATAGGCAAATATATGAACTGTTCTTCGGGGAACAATAATCGTTGCATTAATAGATTAAGATTGTTAAAGTATTAACACGCTGCGTTGGCTTGTAAAAGGATTTACTGCTGCTAGTTTTTTTTGTATATGTTCGCAACTTCCATTGTCGGTGGAGTAGGAGACACTATCTTTCCATAAGCAATGTTTTAGTCCTTTCCTGTCTGGTGTCCATGTTGAGGGATAATGATGAGTGAGGAGATGTCGCACAAACTGGCGCATACAAGAACGTGCTCTTAGAAGCTTTCTGAGAAGTCGTGATACGCTCCATAGCGGCCACAACCAGTTCGTGAGACGTTCATACCAATGCTTGCAGGCACGCGTCAGTGCACTGCAAGATTGTGGTATATTGCGTGATTTCGAGGATGAACAAGGACAGTATAGTTTTTTACAGTGATGCGCCAGCATCGTTGTCTTGCAAGTCGGGGTGAACCTGTGAGCGTTTGACTCCAATGGTGCCCTAGAGCCTAGACGGTAGAAATGCGGGCATAAAGCCTACCATGCCAATGTGCTGGTTGGGGATTTAGCATGCTGCTTGTGACTGTCACAGATGAATAACCAAGGAATTATACTAGGAGATTCGTGACATACTGTGTAGCTGGTGTGTGGTGGGCGACGGAACCCTCAACAGGGACCAGTCCTGGCTTGGTCATATTACATTGCCTCTGGAAAGGTGTGCTTTGATCGCGAATACTGCATAACATAGAAAAAGAAGTTGCAACTATAAATTTATTGTCTTGTATAGCCATGGCTAACCCAGTCTCTGGAGTTTCAGTGAGGCGTAGTGAGAACTCGGAAGCCATGTCGTACGGCGCGCACATCACTGTCGTCAATAGCGGCGAGCAGCGAAGACATCTCAGCGTAACAGGAATTATGTAAGAGTGTTGTATAAGGTAAAAAAAAAAAATTAGAGAGAGTACCATATACTAGGATAAATTAAACTTTAGGATTTTACAATAACTAGATCCTTAATAGTGTGGCGGTTTTCTACCACAAGTGTTTGGCGCACGCCTGTTGAGATGCCATTTTTCAGGTCACCAAACCACAGACCCGAGATGGAGGGACAACGGGCGAGCGAAAGTACCATAGTTGCATTTTCTTTATAGCACAGTAAAACTTAGACCTGCATAACAACATAATTTAATTAAAAGACATAGAATGTAGATCGTTGGCAAATGGTAGTTAATTCTTGAGCATGTCTACTGTCGATCTATATAATTAATAGTAATATTAGTGCGGGCCCGCACATTTAGCTGTTCGTCCAGTGTAGCGTCACACACCATGTACAGTAGTGAGACCGGTCTCTACACAAATATCAAGATAAATTATTTCCATGTCTAAATTTGATACACCAAGATTTTGTTATAATGATAGCCATAGATTAATAACTATAAAAGTAAAACAAGAGTGTCTGAAATGACGGACCATCAATGTGTCATTGTTGTTGTTGTTGTGGTCTTCAGTCCTGAGACTGGTTTGATGCAGCTCTCCATGCTACTCTATCCTGTGCAAGCTTCTTCATCTCCCAGTATCTACTGCAACCTACATCCTTCTGAATCTGCTTAGTGTATTCATCTCTTGGTCTCCCTCTACGACTTTTACCCTCCACACTGCCCTCCAATGCTAAATTTGTGATCCTTTGATGCCTCAAAACATGTCCTACCAACCGATCCCTTCTTCTAGTCAAGTTGTGCCACAAACTTCTCTTCTCCGCAATCCTATTCAATACCTCCTCATTAGTTACGTGATCTACCCACCTTATCTTCAGCATTCTTCTGTAGCACCACATTTCGAAAGCTTCTATTCTCTTCTTGTCCAAACTAGTTATCGTCCATGTTTCACTTTCATACATGGCTACACTCCATACAAATACTTTCAGAAACGACTTCCTGACACTTAAATCTATACTCGATGTTAACAAATTCCTCTTCTTGAGAAACGCTTTCCTTGCCATTGCCAGTCTACATTTTATATCCTCTCTACTTCGACCATCATCGGTTATTTTACTCCCTAAATAGCAAAACTCCTTTACTACTTTAAGTGTCTCATTTCCTAATCTAATTCCCTCAGCATCACCCGACTTAATTTGACTACATTCCATTATCCTCGTTTTGCTTTTGTTGATGTTCATCTTATATCCTCCTTTCAAGACACTGTCCATTCCGTTCAACTGCTCTTCCAAGTCCTTTGCTGTCTCTGACAGAATTACAATGTCATCGGCGAACCTCAAAGTTTTTACTTCTTCTCCATGAATTTTAATACCTACTCCGAATTTTTCTTTTGTTTCCTTTACTGCTTGCTCAATATACAGATTGAATAACATCGGGGAGAGGCTACAACCCTGTCTTACTCCTTTCCCAACCACTGCTTCCCTTTCATGCCCCTCGACTCTTATAACTGCCATCTGGTTTCTGTACAAATTGTAAATAGCCTTTCGCTCCCTGTATTTTACCCCTGCCACCTTCAGAATTTGAAAGAGAGTATTCCAGTTAACATTGTCAAAAGCTTTCTCTAAGTCTACAAATGCTAGAAACGTAGGTTTGCCTTTTCTTAACCTTTCTTCTAAGATCAGTCGTAAGGTCAGTATTGCCTCACGTGTTCCAACATTTCTACGGAATCCAAACTGATCTTCCCCGAGGTCGGCTTCTACCAGTTTTTCCATTCGTCTGTAAAGAATTCGCGTTAGTATTTTGCAGCTGTGACTTATTAAACTGATAGTTCGGTAATTTTCACATCTGTCAACACCTGCTTTCTTTGGGATTGGAATTATTATATTCTTCTTGAAGTCTGAGGGTATTTCGCCTGTCTCATACATCGTGCTCACCAGATGGTAGAGTTTTGTCATGACTGGCTCTCCCGAGGCCATCAGTAGTTCAAATGGAATGTTGTCTACTCCCGGGGCCTTGTTTCGACTCAGGTCTTTCAGTGCTCTGTCAAACTCTTCACGCAGTATCTTATATCCCATTTCGTCTTCATCTACATCCTCTTCCATTTCCATAATATTGTCCTCAAGTACATCGCCCTTGTATAAACCCTCTATATACTCCTTCCACCTTTCTGCCTTCCCTTCTTTGCTTAGAACTGGGTTGCCATCTGAGCTCTTGATATTCATACAAGTGGTTCTCTTCTCTCCAAAGGTCTCTTTAATTTTCCTGTAGGCAGTATCTATCTTACCCCTAGTGAGACAAGCCTCTACATCCTTACATTTGTCCTCTAACAATCCCTGCTTAGCCATTTTGCACTTCCTGTCGATATCATTTTTGAGACGTCTGTATTCCTTTTTGCCTGCTTCATTTACTGCATTTTTGTATTTTCTCCTTTCATCAATTAAATTCAATATTTCTTCTGTTACCCAAGGATTTCTATTAGCCCTCGTCTTTTTACCTACTTGATCCTCTGCTGCCTTCACTACTTCATCCCTCAGAGCTACCCATTCTTCTTCTACTGTATTTCTTTCCCCCATTCCTGTCAATTGTTCCCTTATGCTCTCCTTGAAACTCTCTACAACCTCTGGTTCTTTCATTTTATCCAGGTCCCATCTCCTTAAATTCCCACCTTTTTGCAGTTTCTTCAGTTTCAATCTGCAGTTCATAACCAATAGATTGTGGTCAGAATCCACATCTGCCCCAGGAAATGTCTTACAATTTAAAACCTGGTTCCTAAATCTCTGTCTTACCATTATATAATCTATCTGATACCTACTAGTATCTCCAGGATTCTTCCAGGTATACAACCTTCTTTTATGATTCTTGAACCAAGTGTTAGCTATGATTAAGTTATGCTCTGTGCAAAATTCTACAAGGCGGCTTCCTCTTTCATTCCTTCCCCCCAATCCATATTCACCTACTATGTTTCCTTCTCTCCCTTTTCCTACTGACGAATTCCAGTCACCCATGACTATTAAATTTTCGTCTCCTTTCACTACCTGAATAATTTCTTTTATCTCGTCATACATTTCATCTATTTCTTCATCATCTGCAGAGGTAGTTGGCATAATGTGTCATTATGTAAATTTATTATAACATAGAAGGTCATGGGAAAAAGTTAGGCATAAGATTTTTGTCAGAACTGTGCAGATAACAGGTATTGTGGCAATGCAGAGGTCTTCGGCTACCTGCAAGAAGTCGAGCGTCCGGTCCCGCAAGCTGACAGTCACCGGGCCGTATACCTGAGGGATTAGGCGGGATCCTCGCCGGGCCACAAGCGAAAGTGAGGCTGGCCGTTGACACTGACACGCGACCCACACGCGACAGCCTGCTAGCTCTCCAGACGCAGCAGCCGTTTGGAGGGATTCCCTGCGGCAGACCACGTTGTCATGAGTACACGAAGAAGATCACATATCATGTCAGAACCTGCGCCTCATGTGCCTCAGGGCAGAAAGGGACGCTATATACTCACCTGTTTGGGTTTTTACAACTCACTAGCATTGGCCGATCTGCATACACAAAGCAGTATCGTGCCACACTAATAAATGTATGGTCTCATTTCTAACTTCTCCTCTCTATTAGAGAGCAGTTTTAGCAATCGTCGCTACTAGTTCGATCCTGTATGGATGACCTCACACACTTATGGAGTCACTCCACGTGCCATCATCCCTCGTCGAACTACAATATTGGGAAACGTAAAGTACTGTCCAGTGAGAGAAGAGACCTAGACTAGTGATGTATCCCAACAAGTAGACCTCAGAGACAATTAATCGACGTGAGGAGAGCCTATCACTGTGTCCTCCTACCGTACTGCCGTGATCATATGCGTAGGGCTTGGTGCAATCTCAACAGAGTACTGCAGATGCTCCAGCACACCCTATTGCCATTGCAACAACATAGCAACAACACCCGACGTTTAGCCCTATGTGGTGTCAATACTGTGGAATTTGTGAAGTGCTTCGAATATTTCTAACAATGTGATTTAGTGCCTCATTCTCAGTACAGTCGTGAACTTTGTTCAATGTGCACGCACAACTTGATGCCCCATGAACCTTGTTTTTTCTTAAATTTCTTTCTCTAGTGTTGTTTTTGTAATGTATGTTATATCTTGTATGTGTTTGTGTTTTACACTGTAATTCTTATTACAAATTACTGTATTGTTCTCCACACCATGTTTTTTTTTTGTATTTTATATTTATTGTTGTGTGTATGCTAACAGTGTGTCTGAAGTCCCCATAAACTGAAGCGGATACCACCACTGTCATTGTGAATGGACCACCAGTTCAGGGATCTTTTTGTAAAGGTTATTCTTGCTGCAGGGAGACAGAGTGAATCGGATGTTGTAATTAGATTCTGAAAGCTCACAAAGAGATTGTTAACTTAAATAGTATCATGTGTGAGTGAGTTCAGGTTAGTTTAATGATTAAAATTGTTGTAACATCTTGGACATTTAATTACGGAGCACTCCAACTCTGATTGTAAAGAATAAATTGCTCCATATTTGGCTCACATGCCTGGGCCATATGTAGAGAGTGAATGTCTGTGTGAATCAGTGTTTGGAAGGGGCTCCTTGGGTATGGATGTGTGATGTGAGTGTTAGTGTTCCATATTAAGAAGGTGAAGTTGGCTACATCATAAATAATCCTCCCTCTATGAGCTGCATTTTTCAGTTGCAGTGATTTTCATTATAGAGTGCGGCATGTGCAGCCAGTTTGCGAGATTGTTCTTGGGCGATTGACTCACTACCTTTCTCCTAAGTGAGACAACCGCTCACCAATTACAATCTAAAATGGCGTAGGGGCTTATAGAGGTGGCATGAGCCCCCTCTCATTTTCTATCTTACGATTTTCCTCTCTAATTGCATGCAGTGAAAAGTCGCTATTCCTTCAACGCGGACTTCCCACGCAGCGTCTCTCGTCACCCTGGTGGTCCGATGACAGGCGGGCTCTGCTGATCTGGAAAGGGTTAAGCCGAATGGTGTGAGGAAGTCGAGTGAATGCTTTGCAGACACGGACATTGTCAAAAGACACGCCCGGAGGGGTCTGAAGTAGCGGCTGGGCTAGAGGTTCCATTACTTCGCAGAAACTTAGCGAAAACAATTTCTGGCGGGCTACCAGCGAAGTGTGGGAATGACTTGTGTACCCAGGTAGTTGTGGCGGGAAAATTCCCGCGCTTTCTGCAAAATAGTAAGTGTGATTGGCTTGCTCAGGGCATAGCTCCGTGACGTAGCAAAATCAGCGCAGAAATTGGCGCCAAGAATCTCCATTGGTGGAATGGTAGTGCTCCGGCAATAGAGTGGAATTTTCCGCTGGTTTTCGAGTTGCTGATTGGAACGTTAAACCACGGCCACTGTCGTGGGGGCGGAAATGTTGTATGTTCGGCCTGTACGGGTGCTATAGGTAGTCGGCTCTCGCCGTTCGGTCGAGGACGTCGAAGCAACCAGCCATCGCCTCCAGTACGCCAAATCGTGTTCTTGCAGTTAAGAAGACAGATTGGTAAGGTATGTCCGCAGCACCAGCAGACAGGGATTTTCCTAGGTGATAATCAGAGCTCAGCAGAGCGCGCCTGTTCGTCTTTTTCTAACTTTGTTCTGTCTTGGGTAGCAGCAATTAATGTTGGGTTGGCTATGTGTTTTCTCTTAAGATTTGAGTTGAAAGGAGTTGGCTCCACATACCACTTCGTCATAATCCTCACAATCTAGTTTAGGGACAACTTCACATTCACAGCGTTTGTTTGAGTATCCAATTTGAGCCAATTTGATGTATTGTAAATGTTTCATGTGTTTTTGTTTATTATTTTGTGTTTAGTCTTAATAAATCATATTGTTATTTTGGACAGAACTTTCATTCTGTTAATCGGTAGAGCAACCCTATCATTCCCCACTATGTTAATGAAACCTTCGTTTATTTAACGTATTTATCAGATTAAATTATTGCAGGTGCCAAACTCTCTTCTACTCCACTGGCTGGGTTGATTAGAGTCAGTTCGCGCATTTTTAATCCTTGTGCAACAGCAAAAGTCGGAGTTAGAATAGGGGGGGGGGGCTTAGAGCATCATTTACATATGTAGATTCTAGAAGAATTTAGTGTTAAATACACTGCTAGCCCCGGCACCTCGCATGCTCTCTCGAAATTTGATTAATAAATCTCTCCGTGATGCACAACGCCTCTCTTGTAATCTCGGCAAACGGAGTTTGTTGAGCATCTCCGTTACACGCTCGTGCCGGCTAAACGATCCCGTGACGAACCGCGTCACTGTTCGTTGGATCTTCTCTATCTCTTCTATCAGTCCTACCTGGTAGGGATCCCAGATAGATGAACAGTACTCAAGAATCGGTCAAACTAGCGCCTTATAACCCACTTCCTTCTTGGCTGAGATGGATTTCCTTAAGATTCCTCCTTTGAATTTGCGTCTGGTGTCTCCTCTTTCCGCTATTCGTTTTATGTGGTCATCCGGCTTCAGGTTGCTATGGATAGTTCTTTGGAAATTTGTGGTAAGTCCTATAGGACCAAACTGCTAAGGTCATCGGTCCCTAGGCTTACACACTAGTTAATCTAACTTACACTAACTTACGCTAAAGACAAGACACACACCCATGCCCGGGGCAGGATTCGAACCTTCGACGGAGACAGTCGCGTGAACCGTGACAAGGAGCCGAAGACCGTACGGCTACCCCGCGTCTTGATAGTTACGCCTAGATATTTTACGGCAGATACTGTTTCCTGCGGTTTGTCGTCAGTAATGTAGCCGTATAGTTGTGCATCCCTGTTCCTGTATTTGCGCAATTTTTTCATTTATTTACGTTGAGTCTGCACCGTTCATCAGTTCTTTCGAGTTCATTCTGCAAATCATTACTATCTTCTGGTGTTGCTACTGTGTTATAGACCACTGCATGATATGCGAACAGCCTTAAACAGCGTCCCACACTTTCTGCTAGATCATTTATATATATTGTAAATAGTAATGGCCCTATCTCACTTCCTTGTGGTACTCCGGAAATTAAGTTTACATCTGTCGATTTTGTTCCGTTAGGAGGACGCATTGAGTTCTGTCTTGAATCCAGTCAAAAGTCTGCTCTTATCCTCGCTAAACTCGTGTTTTTTTTCACTAATTGGAAGTGCGGGACGGTGTCAAATGCCTTCCTGGTACACGGAATCAATTCGAACACAGTTGTCAACGGCGCTGTGGATCTCATGAAGGAACAGGGCCAACAGAGTTTCGCAGGACCTCTGTTTGCTGAAACCACGTTGACTTATATAGAGGAGATTTTCATTCTCCAAGAGCTTCATAATTCTTGAGCATAAAATATGTTCCATAATGTAGGTCTAGAATTGTATGCATTTGTCCTACGGCCATTCGTAAAAACGGGATGACCTGTGCTTTCTTCCAGTCGCTAGGTACCCTTCGTTGCTCAAGCGATCTACGATGAATTACTGCTAGAATGGGGGCATGTTCTTTCGCATAAACTTTGTAGAATCTTACAGATATCTCTTCTCGTCTTGAAGCCTTTCCACTACTAAGCGATGGTAGTTGTTTTTCTATTCCGCGATCGGTTATCTCAGTATCTGCCATTTCGACGTTCGTTGGACGATTGAAAGCCGGGACCATGTTACGATCATCAGGCCTTCTCTCTGTTTCGTTCCGTTTCGGTGCCAATATGTCCACCAAGTGAATGAATAGTCGATTTCGACCCACTTTCTAATTTTACATACAACCAAAACCTCGAAGGATTTTTGTTGAGATCAGGTGGTAAAGCTTCACTTTCAAGGTCACTGAAAACTTCTCTCATTGCTCTCCTTACGCTCATTTTCGCTTCGTTCAGCTTTTGTTTGTCGGCTAGGTGTTTACTTCTCTTGAATATGAGATGAAGCCCTCTTTGTTTACGTAGCAGTTTTCTAATACGCATATTAAATCATAGTGGGTCCTTCCCGTCCCTTAAGACCTTACTCGGAACATACTTGTCTAGGGCACATTGCACGAAGCCTTTGATTTTTTTCCCATTTGTTCTCCACATCTTCGTCCTCATCACCGAATGTTTGATGCTGACTGCTCATATACTGTGAAATTTTTATTCTGTCACTCTAACCAAAAATATCTTCCTTAAGATTCTTTGTATAACAATAACACAAATGAACCTTACAACGCTTAACGGGTGGTATCTCCCAGATGTCAACGCTGTCGGGGCTCCGTCATTGATATTAGTCTTCTACAGCCAGCACGTATACCACTGCAGAAGACACCATCGTGAGCTGATAGCGTTATACTCTTGCATAAGGTAAATGGTGCTATCACCAGGTGGCTACAAGGGATCATTTGAGTGATTATAGTCGTACGAAAGTAGATGGTTGCTCCAAGTGCGACAAGTGTCGTCATCATTGAGAATATGACAGTTGAAAAAAATTCCATTGACTAGTGTAGTGAATTATTTATCTACTTACAAAAAAAAAAGATACAATACAGTGTTACGAAATAATAACAAAATTCTGCAACACTGCTCTTATTATAAGGGTTGTAAACTCCTCAATTCCGGTGTCTTGATGGCCTTAGCACTTGATACATATAGTTCAAGTATGATGCAAGGATCGGGCAGGTATCCGCAGACAAGGAGATGTTATGGGTCCTGCAGGTCATCATACTTCCAGAACTAAGTCTTCAACTATGAAGCTCAACTTTCTAAAGTTCGTCTTGCATCGTGACACTCCTGTCCTCACTCGGTTTAGCGCCTTCCAAGTACCGAGCGAGGTGGCGCAGTGTTTAGACACTGGACTCGCATTCGGGAGGACGACGGTTCAATCCCGCGTCCGGCCATGCTGATTTAGGTTTTCCGTGATTTCCCAAAATCACTCCAGGCAAATGTCGGGATGGTTCCTCTGAAAGGGCACGGTCGACTTCCTTCCCCATCCTTCCCTAATCCGATGAGACCGATGACCACGCTGTCTGGTTTCCTTCCCCAAACAACCAAAGCCTTCCAAGTCACGTACAGCAAATGAAACTTCGCAGCTGATTTCTCTTTGACGTTCTCGCCAACGCTTTAAGTGAATGATTTTCGCCTAGCTTTCCACGGTGAGTTCCAGGTGGTGGTGAAATTGCGGTTCATGTCCAAATAGAGGGTACTTGGAATAGCTTTCCTGCTTCTTTTTCTCCATTTCTGCGGCTCCTCTTCTGCAGTTGTCAAGTGGCACTACACCCGTAATTTGATACATTCTGGTACCACGTGCGGGCCGTAAGCAGCCAGTCACAATGCGTCCATTTCATTCAGCTTAGGGGATGAAACCACGTCGAACAATCTGGAATCTGGAGTAAGCAAAGGATAAGAAGTAGACAAAACCCTTAATGTTCGTGAAGAGAATTCCACACACATATATCGCGATTCACGTTCTGCAATGGGCAAACACACTGTCAGTGTGTTAAAATTGCTCTCAATGCAGCTTTCTATATTTTCTTGTTGCGTCCTTACATGAATAAGATCGAAATTCAGTATCTACAGACTTCGCTGGACAGTATTTGTATGTCGCGTTGATTTATGCGCACTATTCGTCGAAGTACGGTGTGTGGTGGAGGATTCACGTTGTACAGGAATGTTTTTTGCCCCATCCTAATTCCATTCGCAAATGATGTACTGGATGAAAGAATGTCGTTTTCCTTACGTACGCTATTTTATATCGTCATGCTGACAGGTAAATCCCCGAGAGAAAGCAGCACTCGTGTAGGTAGTTATGACTGTTTCCAGCCGTCCAACTACTCGGGCTCATTCATAAGCACTTAAATAATGTCTTACAGACATGTTGCCATACCACACGGGATGTCGCGCTAATCGCTTCCACAACAAACTTCGTCAAACATTGTAGAACGCATACAGAACGCCTGTGTACATGCTTCGCTGCAGTTAACATGTCCCGTCCTCTATATTTCCTTTTAGTATAATTGGTCTGGAATCCCGTAACAAATGTCGGTTGTTCCTTGGCAACTGGCAGATTTTCCTCAGCATATGACAGTTGTTCCTTAGTAATTTCAAGGCGGCCGGCCTAGATCGCTGCTGACAGAGAGCGACGGTTGCACCTTCGTTGACATTTCGAAATATTACTGGGTGTGGTGGGGTCCTTCTGCACGGCATGTCAGCCGAGGACCTGCGGCAATCGTCAGCAATCCAGCAGGAATCTGGAGAAGACAACCAGGTGTTGAAAGTAACCACCGAGTTTGTAAAAGTTAAAGTAGTCTACTAGGATACTATTCGTCGAAAATTCCCATTGTACTTGTTTTCCTTAGGTGGCCGTTGTGCTGAACTTTTTTTATAATTGGAGGATAATCCACTGTGTTCCGGTTTTTTAAGTTCAAATATTAATTTCCATTGTAAATAGTAGCCATCCCCTAAACTTACGGTTATTTCAAGATGGTTGTTGTACCTGATTGTTTATTCATTTTTCAAAAATTTTTGGTAAAGAGGGGGCAACCACGAACTTATTATTTAGAGATGGCCGTTGGGCCTAATCAATTAACTTTCACCCAAATGTTTTAGCTAAGACACTGCGCTTGAGAATTATTGAATTTAGCATTTCTCTCTTGATAAAAGTCGTAAAAAATAACCCACATGATCAAACCGCTGTTCCACTCTCCATATGCTCAGTTACATGTTTAATGAGTCATCACCAAAGTAATCAGACTCACGTAACTATAATAACACAGCTCGCAGCACCTGAAAAAAAGGAGTTGGTCAAATGATGGAAATATCGTGTAGAAAACCGGAAACAAATGGGCTGAACACCGAAAAGTAGAACATACCCCATACTACTGAGCCCACACCGTGACGGTGTGATGCCAGCAGGGGGATGCCTGACCTCGGTAAGCGCCTGAGGATGAGGCGTTCGGTGTACGCTTTGAAGTCCCCGCGCCGGCTGCGGCGCCGGGGCCCCGGGGGCAGGAGGCCAGCAGGAGCCGCCGCCGGCGCCGCCCGCGGCATTCCTCGGCAGCGGGGGCGGCTGCGGAGGCGGCGCGTGGCCGAGTTCCCACGTCCCGTCCCGTCCCGGAATGCGCCCGCCGCCCGCCACAAGGTACCGGGCACGCCCCGCTTGGCATGACCTGCTGGCCCCACTCGCTGTACGGCCCGTAATCGGGATGCGGCATGTGAGCGTCGTGTTGCTGCTCACACCACATCACATACCAAGGTACCGTTGACGCTCTCACACCTTTGTGCACTGTACAACACCGGGAACACATGTACACTACTGGCCATTAAAATTGCTACACCAAGAAGAAATGCAGATGATAAACGGGTATTCATTGGACAAGTATATTATACTAGGACTGACATGTGTTTACATTTTCACCCAATTTGGGTGCATAGATCCAGCTTGGATGGCGTGTGCAGGTACAGCTACCCATGCAGCTTCAACACGATACCACAGTTCATCAAGAGTAATGACTGGCGTATTGTGACGAGCCAGTTACTCGGCCACCATTGGCCAGACGTTTTCAATTGGTGAGAGATCTGGAGAATGTGCTGGTCAGGGCAGCAGTCGAACAGTTTCTGTATCCAGAAAGGTCCGAACAGGATCTGCAACATGCGGTCGTGCTTTATCCTGCTGAAATGTAGGGTTTCTCCGGGATCGAATGAAGGGTAGAGCCACGGGTCGTAACATATCTGAAATGTAAAATCCACTGTTCAAAGTGCTGTCAATGCGAACAAGAGATGACCGAGACGTGTAACCAATGGCACCCCATGCCATCACGCCGGGTGATACGCCAGTATAACGATGACGAATACACGCTTCCAATGTGCGTTCACCGCGATGTCGTCAAACACGGATTCGACCATCATGATGCTGTAAACAGAACCTGGATTCAACCAAAAAAAATGACGTTTTGCCATTCGTGCACCCAGGTTCGTCGTTGAGTACACCATCGCAGGCGCTCCTGTCTGTGATGCAGCGTCAAAGGTAACCGCAGCCATGGTCTCCGAGCTGATAGTCCATGCTGCTACAAACGTCGTCGAACTGTTCGTGCAGATGGTTGTTGTCTTGCAAACGTCCCCATCTGTTGACTCAGGGATCGAGACGTGGCTGCACTATCCGTTACAGCGAAGCGGATAAGATGCCTGTCATCTCGACTGTTAGTGATATGAGGCCGTTGGGATACAGCACGGCGTTCCGTATTACCCTCTGAAACGTCCCCTTTGAACATTTTGACATATGAAATGTCCACTTAGAATAATTGTACAAGCCTGTGCTTAACCTGACACACAATATTATTTAGCGCAACGCAATCTGACTTTCAATAACCCCTACAAAACAATGGCCCTGACTAACTTTAACCTATACCTTTTACAAATCACTTACCTCACAAAAATTTTCGCTACTCAAGCTACTGCAAAACAGCGAGCGCCACTACTGCCAGCTAAATAAAAGATTCAAACTACTGAAGGTACTAACTACTGATAGGGATAGTTAGCAAATGAAAGATATTAATAGAGAACAAACAATGTATTTACCTTAATATTCATAATTGACATTCAGTCTTACAGATTATCAAAACTCCGCCATCTCTCTCCCCACGTCCACCACTGCTGGCGGCTCACCTCCAACTGCCCAACGCAATCTGCTGTTCACATCCAGCTGCCCCTCTACAATGGCAGACAACAATGCAAACTCGCCACAGACTGCACACAGCACAGCCAGTGATTTTCATACAGAGCGCTACGTGGCATTACCCATATAAAAATCTAAACAGCCTACTTACATAGCCCCCATGCTCCCCACAAAAAATTTTACAAAATATTTTTGGGCAGTGGCCAATAAAGATTTGATAAAATTTTTCATAATTACAATAACAAAGATATCAAATGCACACACTTATTTATACAATGTTGGTCAAAAGCTAAAATTTTCTCACAGTCCATAAAGACAGACCTGATCATTCATCATAAGAGTAAACCTGTACTTTGTTTGCTCAAAGTCTGAGCAGTAAAATACAATGCACACGGAAGTAGTGGATTTCCATGCAGTCTTGAAGAAGTAGTGGTGTCCTTCCAACGGAAAGACAGTGCTGACTCTTGACATGCTGACAGGTAATGGGCCACAATGGAGCAAACCCACAGCTGAGTCATTCGAAGTTCTGACGAATATTGGTAGGTAGGTCATCACAGAGCAGACCCACTGCAGTCCTGGTAGAGAGTATTGGTGGGCCACCAGAGATGCAGACCCACTGCAGTCCTTGTAGAAATAATGGTATTGGTGGGTCATCAGAGATGCAGACCCACTGTAGTCCTTGTAGAGATAATGGTATTGGTGGGTCATCAGAGATGCAGACCCACTGTAGTCCTTGTAGAGATGGCCAGCAGCCATCTGTTGCGACTGTGCAGGTGCACAATCACCATCGAAGAGTCTTGCAGAGAAGATAGCAAGTCCATATACCCCCACTTGTGCACTCACAAAGTTTGTGGAACTGTCCTTAGAACCAGCAATGCTGTTATCCAGTCCCTTGCTGAATTAGTAACACACGTGCAAACACTAACAGTCCCTACTTCTCACATATTGTCCATATACTATGACCAACAGAAATGTGTGCAGTGAAATGAATGCTTACAAGTTAATAATACCATGAACTGGTGACAATGACAATTTTATAACATAAGAATATAATAGCAAAGGTACAAAATACATCATTAAAGAACATAACAATACAGATAATATTTGTAGTGCAGGCTTTACAAAACAATAGAAATAAACATATACATCAGTGTTACAAGAATTATGACATGAGTACAAAAATAAAAGATCAGAATCACTTTTGAAACGTCAACTTCACACATGAGCATTAAAACAGAATAAATAATGTCTAAACATCTTTACAAGGTAAATAACAGAGTATTAGAAAAATTCTACAACATAGCTGTCATCAGCTAAACACATAAGGACAGGAAAAACACAAATACACAAGGGTACACAGACATATAGCGGAATAACACAAAAGGAAAGGACAGGGTTTGTTTTCAGTGTAACATTTGGTACTGCAGTCCACCCCACAACTTCATTCGATAGATCTTTCGTCTTATTTCAACATTTGTATCCACCAAAAAAATCCTATCCAAGCATGCTTTCTGTATTTATATGTTCACACATTGCTTACCTCATCATTTATTTCCAAGAAAATCCTACCTATACCTCGTTCGTGTATTCTATTCATATTTCTTTCAAAATAATTATTTATGATTGTACAATAATCATTGGGGCCCAAATCTTTCTTCGCAATGCATTCTTTACCTATTCTCCATAGTCAGTTTCTTATATAGTCTACCCCCTCTTAAGCTAACTTAAATCTACTGAGCTCAGATATATATACCAAGGGACGAGGCAATGCAGCAAAAAAAATAATTAACACAAACATCAATGACAAAAAATAGAAATGGCAAAGCAAGCAGCATAAATTAGCAAAGCAAGTGCAATATTACAACTAATATAAGGCAATGCAGGAAACAAGAAAAACTAGCTTAGAAGAGTAACACAAAGTCAAATTCAGTAACACTATGCCTGACAAACAGCAGCAACCTATACCTAAACATGACATAGCTCAAGCAGAAAAAATATTACACTAAAGACGATAATGCAGACAAGGGAAATGTATATTCACATCTTAATGTCTATGTAATTAAAGTGGTGCACCATAACAACTGATTGTAAAAAAAATATTACCATGTACCTGAAAAGAAAATTAAGTGTTACTGTTATTAGTTACTTCTTATTGTTCTTTCCTTTCCAAGTGCTCCTTTTTTAAAGAATGTGGATTACAAAATTATCATTTAATAGATCTGTTGACAGAAAGAGTTCACATTAGCAAATGCATCTCATTTTATAAAAGCAATGCTGCAACGCAGCTGGAAACCAGATATCAAATGAAATAAGCAATTACGCAAACCAAAGCACAAAAATGTCATTCAGTAGTCATGTGACATTTCATTTCATAAGTTAATTGCTCTCAACTCGCGTACAAAGACTCTTGTCATAATCAGGTGTGCAGATGTAAAAATATTTCTTGTCAATTCATAAGCATTTCAATAATTAGCACAAAGTGCGAGTAATCATATGTTTTTAAGTAACGAGGGTGTCGCATTAGCGATGAAAGGCACGCCCTAATGGCTTGTTCTCCAGGTGTTTGACACAGCTGTGTGCCCACAACGCATTACAAAAATCATATGTTTTCAAGTAGCGAGCGTGTCGCATTAGCGATGCCCTCTACAAAGGAATGTCATAAACAGGGTATAGGCCTCTCTTTGTCCTTCTCTTCCACCTGTGCCTCTGGCACACCCTAATGGCTTTCTTTTCTACCTGAGCGTCTGAAAAGGCTTGTTCTCCAGGTGTCTGACACACCTGGGTGCCCACGTCACATTATGTGCAGGTGGTCACTTAACTTTCTTACGGAAATATTTACGACAGTAGTTTCCGCTACAGTGACAGTCTCATATAAAAACATTTCACAGGTCAAGAATTTTATTGACATAAACATACCTCAACAGCATAATACACATCGTCGTCGTAAAAATAACATCATAACACCTCAGTCAAATGTCAAAAACGTCGTAGCTTCCTCCAATGATTTCAAAACCTAAAGAAAATTCTCTGCTCATTTCAGTAGTGTCATCTACCTCAAACGTACTTTAAAAATCATGATCTCATACCAAAATACATCATTCAAAGCTCTCATAGTATCACAATGGTACCAAAAAAATATGAACAGTGCAAAAGGTACAGACAAAGTACAATTTCTTAAGTGTGAAGTAATCCAACTCTGTAATTGCGTAAACATGTGTCACTGACGTAGTAAAAGGATGTTTGTTTCTCTGTTAAATGATCAGATAACTGTGTAATTTATGTGTTAGAGAAATATGGTACCGATGTGTAAAGTTGTATAAGCAAATACCATATTAGCTAGGGCTCCTTGTGCTTGCCAAACACATGGTACACAAAGTAGGCGTGTACCCCCCTGAGGTTTGTTGTAATTATACCCTCAGGTGTTACAGATTACAGCAATGGAATGAAATGTATCACGAAAAACTTTCTTTGTAATTCAAAAATCTTTAAAAATAAATGTTTTAAGTACAAAATTAATCACTCAAATACGTGTCCAGTAGCGCTAAATATGCGTCTTGCTGTAAGATAATCTCTGGTAAGGGTCGTAGTTATTGTCCTCCGAAAGCTAAGTTCTGCAGAAGTCAATGTACTTACCTCATGATAAACAAAGTGAAATGCTTTGCGTATAGATAACTTAGTTATTACGCTTATTGCCGTGATGAGGAAAGTACTGTGCTGTAACGTATTGTTGTCCTACGGAAAAGGCTGTCTCCTTGTAGCAATAGCACAAAAGTCACCACTAAAACATGTCTCACTTTATAGAAGAATTCAGAAAAACTGTGCAGATATCAAACAGATACACCGCAAAAGCAACATTGTAAATTGTCACTCATTAGTAACGTCTTGATATAATCGTGTAGCTGTCACACAAACCAACCACTGTGTCATCTGGCATTTCACAGAAAGCACCAAATCCAGAATCCACTCGTAAGCAAACCAAAATGTTGCATGTTAACAGTTTCTTAAGTCTGACAAATTGTACAAGTAGCGTGAAGTGAAAATTGCAAAGACTAAGTTAAAAAGCAGATTATCTGTCAATAAATGGTTTTACATGAGAAATGTGGTGTAAACCTTTACTCTTCCTAGTACGCAGAGTTTCAACTTTAACGCAATTATCATGTGGTATACGTCGGTAAAGAATACTGGAATTTTGCTCAAGGTTAGCGTCAATGTCATTTTTCTCGGAGCCAGCCGGCGCACGCAGCTGCCTGCGGTGCGAGTCATTGTCTGTTTCTTTGTTGGCGCGCGCCGTTACTGGGATTAGGAGGCCTAACTTCCACAAATTCATCGTGACGAGAGTGCTCTGCTCTATTTAAATCTCGCCAGTTCTGATGCAATTCAGGTCTGTCGTTACGATCATATCGCCTGTCGTCATGTCGGTAGTTTCGATAGTTTCTTTCTTGTCGGTCATGTGGTGGAGAATTTCTCCTTGAATCGTAACTACGCGCTGGACCGTTGCGTCTAAAGTTATTCTGTCTCCCTTGATAATAATTGTTTTGGTTTCCATATTGTCTGTTTCTCTGATTGTCTCTGTGATAGTCATTACCGCGGAAAGGTGATCTTTCCCTGTAACTATTACTCTGCCAGTGGTTGTCATATGGGTGGTGTCTGTTTTGGTCACGATTTACGTTGTAAGAATAGGTTTGTCGTGGCCATTTATTGTTTCTGTCGTCACGGAATTGTGACGGATGTGACCTGTAATGATTGTTTTCCTGTTTTCGCATCCCGCGACTGTCTGTGTCAATTTCCAGTTCTTGTAACAGTCCCTGAAAAGCTTCAATGTCGTCTTTGCAACGTCCTGCTAAAATAATATGTCGTAAATGTTCAGGCAGTTTGATTAAGCAAATGCGGATGAGTTCTGAGGGGCTGTATGGGTTTGACAGGTACTGATTCTTGTGCAACATGTCTTCAAAATATTTGACAAGACTGGAAAATTCAGATTGTTCAAAGTGTTTCATCATCATAATGCTATGTTTTACGCGATCTTGTGTAGCTTGTGACCAATATGCTGAGAGGAAGGCATGGTAAAATTCTCCTTCACTGTGGCAATCGTGAATGACCGATCGCATTCTTACAGCTGGTTCATTCTCTAAGTAGCCACACATAAATTCTAACCTGTGCTCCAATGACCAGTTGGGAGGGAAACAATGAGAGAATTGATGGAGCCATGCTTGTGGATGAATGTCGTTGCCAGAATTCTTAAATGTTTTGAATTTACGTGTAGTAATGAACAGCTTATAGTCAAAATCATCGTGTCGGCGAGTAGCATGTCGGTCATTGTCACGTCGTTTCGGCGGTTCCATCTCAAAATTCGGTGCACCTTGCCAATTCCTTTCATAATTACCGAAATGCCCTGTGTTATTATTTTGTGGCTTTTCCGTATTTCTAAGTTCCTCTTCCCGTGTTGGAGCGCGAGTATCCTCTGAAATATGTAATTCTTGTATTACCTGTGTCAACTGATCTTGTACTTCCCGGATTTCTCTTTTGTACTGTGTATTGATTTGATTTTGATTTTGTTTGAATTTTCTAATTTGTTCATACTCTTCTGTGTCAGTGAAGGCTACGGGTCTTGTGTCATTCAGATCATCATCTACCTTTGTAGATAAGTTAGTGACCTGATCCGAAAGTTCGGCTACTTTCTCTGATAATGAACTAATTTCCCCCATGTGTCTTTCTACTGTGTCCTTTAAGTTTTCCTGAGATTTTGCAAGTTGCGTAACCGAATCGGTAGATGCAACTGAGTCCATTTTAGCTTGCAAGGTCTCATGATTTTCATGAACAATAGTTTGCAGCTCTTTTATGGCTGCTTCGTGGTTCTGTAATGCATTTTCATGCCGCGAAAAAATAGGCTGAAAATGCTCACAAATTTGTGTTTTTACGTCATTACAGACTTTTTGGCATTTCGATTCAATGTTATGTAACTCAGTAGTTAGATCTTCACGTGTTTGTTCAAGTGTGGTGTCTAACTTCCGAAGATTTTGTTCCATTGTGTCTAACTTTTTAAGATTTTGTTCCACTGTGTCTAACTTTTTAAGATTTTGTTCCACTGTGTCTAACTTTTTAAGATTTTGTTCCATTGTGTCTAACTTTTGAAGATTTTGTCCCATCTGTCTCTGATTTTGTTCCATTTGTTGCATTAGTTGTAATAACAATGCATTTGTGTCTGGAATCTGTTCCTCTACTCTTTTCGGCAGTGCATTTGCGCCGGCAACATTCACATTTTGACAAGCTGAAAATGTGTCTTGACTTATTTGAGAAAACGGTGAGGACGCAAAACCTGAATCTACAGTATTTGCAATATTGTGTCCTATCATTTCGGATTCCTGAGGCGAGCTGTTGCCGACCGACCGATCGATAATGCTTCCCTGTTCACTACCTGTTTGACTGTCTACGCCATTGTTTGACGTCCGCTCCATTTCCCTATGCACAGTTACCAAATTACTACTTTGAACATTAGTTAACTCATTACACAGTGGCGCTAACACATTGCTTTCGTCTTCACTGTCGTTTCTCAGTTTACTTTGGAGCCGAGTGTTACGTTTTTCACACGCCATTATTGTGACAATATTTCACACGATAACACAGAAAAACACAATTTGAAGAGCAAAAATAGGAGAACACATTAACATAGCACTGAAAATAATATCTAGTTAATTGCAGCTGCGAAATACTTGGTGCAAATCTACATGCATACCACAACTGTTTTACAGTACAACAATGAAAGACTGCAACTACAAAGGAGATTCTCTCTACAATTACGCACTAGCAATAAACAAAATCTACACTAAATACACAAACTACAAGAAAAAATCAGAAGATTCCAGTGAGGTATCCTAGGCTAAGGGTCGACATATGAAACGTCCCCTTTGAACATTTTGACATATGAAATGTCCACTTAGAATAATTGTACAAGCCTGTGCTTAACCTGACACACAATATTATTTAGCGCAACGCAATCTGACTTTCAATAACCCCTACAAAACAATGGCCCTGACTAACTTTAACCTATACCTTTTACAAATCACTTACCTCACAAAAATTTTCGCTACTCAAGCTACTGCAAAACAGCGAGCGCCACTACTGCCAGCTAAATAAAAGATTCAAACTACTGAAGGTACTAACTACTGATAGGGATAGTTAGCAAATGAAAGATATTAATAGAGAACAAACAATGTATTTACCTTAATATTCATAATTGACATTCAGTCTTACAGATTATCAAAACTCCGCCATCTCTCTCCCCACGTCCACCACTGCTGGCGGCTCACCTCCAACTGCCCAACGCAATCTGCTGTTCACATCCAGCTGCCCCTCTACAATGGCAGACAACAATGCAAACTCGCCACAGACTGCACACAGCACAGCCAGTGATTTTCATACAGAGCGCTACGTGGCATTACCCATATAAAAATCTAAACAGCCTACTTACACCTCCTGAACCCACCGGTTCCACATTCTGCTAACAGTCACTGGATCTCGACCAACGCGAGCAGCAATGTCGCGATACGATAAACCGCAATCGCGATAGCTACAATCCGAACTTTATCAAAGTCTGAAACGTGATGGTACGCATTTCTCCTCCTTACACAAGGCATAACAACAACGTTTCATCAGGCAACGCCGGTCAACAGCTGTTTGTGTATGAGAAATCGGTTGGAAAGTTTTCTCATGTCAGCACATTGTAGGTGCCGCCTCCGTTGCCAACCTTGTGTGAATGCTCTGAAAAGCTAATCATTTGCATATCACAGGATCTTCTTCCTCTCGGTTAAATTTCGCGTCTGTAGCACGTCATATTCGTGATGTAGCAATTGTAATGGCTAGTAGTGTATTTTCGTACAGGTAGTAACTGTGACCTTATTGCACGGCTTGAGATCTTCGCTTTCAATGTAGGCAACAATCAAAATAATTCGTCATCTATTGACTGTGTTATACGTTACAATGCAGGTGACCCCGTCAGAAGGAAGTGACAACCGGTGTCCCAGCGTTTTCTAGTGAGGTAGAGTGTAAGTTTCTTGAAACAGTGTGTTTGATCGAAAAAGGATGGAATTCTGGTCGTGTTGCAGCAGATGTCAGCGACTCTGCATGTGTCATCCGTAAATTGTCAACATCCTACAGGGAGACAATTCAGTACTCAAGGCGAGTTGGAGAAGGTCACCGACGCATTACAACCCCACTTGAGGACGGATTTCTGGTCACCTCTACGTTGCGGCATCGCGCGGATACCGCCAGAGCTCTGTAAGACGATATCAGAAGAGCCAGTGCAGCCACAGTGTCCGATCAGATCTACAAGGAAAAGGTCACGAGAAACGACCGGACTAGCCAGACATCCTCATCGAGTACCATGCTTGACACGACAGCATCTCGCAGCTCGTCTTCAGTTCTGCCGTTCCCATGTCAACTGGCAACTTCGTCACTGGCGAAACGTGTTATTCTTAGACGGGTCCATATGACGTCTGATGCAAGGTGATGGTCGTGTTCGTGTGCGGAGACACGTGGTTAGTGGTAGCTGTCAAATGATGTCTTGAAAATCGACAGATTTCCTACGTGCTTTGACGTTGTGTCGAGTCTTCAGTGTTGACAGCCATACGGATCTTGTCGTTTTTCATGGTCACCTTACCGCCACTCCGAACATCGAACAGATCCTGTTGGACCATGCGTTGCCACTAAATTCCTACCAGGGTCTATGGGGCGGGCATCGGCATGAACGTCTTGGAATGCCTGGATACTGAAGAAATGGAATGACCAGTGGTGACTCCCGACGTAAACCCCATCGTCCATATCTGGAATATGCTTGAGAGATATGCTCGTGGTCGTCCTGTTTTGCAGCAGACTCTCCAACAATCCTAACAGGCTCTCATTAACACAGGGTGACCTCTGCAGAATTATACGCAGCATGCCGCGTAGGTGTCAGATGGTGATAAACGCTCACAGAGAGCACATACGTTATTGAAGCTCTCACGTGCAATGAAAAGCACTAGGATGACGGTATGAACGATTGTTTCCCCTTTGTTTTCGACACCTTGTAACAGAAAACCTGTAAGCCTATGTCCTTCCGAACGTTTATTAGACTTCTGTTTAAAGATTTGAAGTAAAACGATAAAGAACTTTTATAGATTTTTACAAACGACGTTACCCCTTTGCACAGGGTGTACCAGGATATTAAAGAATATGACAGGGACGATCATTCGAATCAGAAAATCAACTGAACGTGGGCTCTGAGCTGCGTTTTTGAGGAACTATGGGCACACTTCTTCGATACTGTTAAACAAATATCTTCTACTACAGACTGTTTGCTTTCGTCAGCAGCTTCTGATCTAGTGCTGCCGGCACGGTAGCTCAGCGTGTTCCGTAAGCGGGTTAGCTTCCTTCTGTAATGGTTCAAATGGCTCTGAGCACTATGGGACTTAACATCTATGGTCATCAGTCCCCTAGAACTTAGAACTACTTAAACCTAACTAACCTAAGGATATCACACAACACCCAGTCATCTCGAGGCAGAGAAAATCCCTGACCCCGCCGGGAACTTCTGTAATAAAAAGCTGGTTGAACGGATCAACGAACAACCTGAACGAGTGTCATCGGACGTCCGCCACGAACAAATTCAACGAACAGTACAGAACAAAATAAGATCTACCAAAAAAATTAAAAATAAAAAATTTAAAGAAAGTGGCTACCGTTGCTCCCTCTGGAGCACGGCATCCCTGGTTCGATTCCCGGCATGGTCGGGGATTTTCTCCGGCCGGGGTCTGGGTGTTTGTGTTGTCCTCATCATCTCATCATTATTCGGGAAGCGGCGAAGCTGTGACTGGAAGGTTTGGGAACTTGTACGGACGCTGATGACCTCGCTCTTGAGCGCCCCGCAAACCAACATCATCATCATCATCTTTGCTTTCCATATTTTAAGAGATGGAAGTGTGGACCGAAACAAATCATGTCTTCTATTAAACAACTGCCCATAGATCTTAAGATATGCATTAGAGCCCATGTTTTTCTTGCCAAATTTTTCTTGAGTCGATCCGTGGTAGCGCCTCCCAAAATACTGAAAGCAAAGAACTTGCGGTGGAAGAGATTTGCTTCCCAGTGTCTAAGATCAATAAGCACCCATAGTTCTTAAATATGCATTTTAGAGCCTATGTTTACTAGACTCTTTTGCTTCGAATGATCATCCCTGACATATCCCTGAGTACTGACCATTCCTCGTAGTAACAACGCGCATGTTTGTGTAGATCATCGTTCATCTCTCTTGGCACTCGCTTGAAGGACTCTTCTTACATTTTGTGATATTTCCTGAATACAGAAGTCTGTTGATAATGGGTACAAATACGTTCCTAAGAGACGTTAGGTGTTATGCAACAAGCACACAACTGGCTCAGGCAAAGTACGAGGGTCATTCGAAAAGTCAAGAACGCGTTCTTTTGGCAAGTGGTGCAGCTTCCCCACAACACTGCGGCATATCACGGACTTTCCTGGACGTCGGCGCTAGTATGACACTAACAGCAAAACAGGAACGTTCGTTTACTAATTATTTGTGCGGTTTTTGATGGTGAGATATAGAATTGCGAGTTGCATAAAGCGACAGCGGTTGGTGCAGCTGAATCACGCTGTTCATTAACTAGGAGAAGAAGCTGCTGTAGGCTACTTGTGTAAAGTAGAACATCATTTAAGTACCTCTAGTGCTAATCTACCTATTTTTTTTAACTGCGAGGATTGTTTTTCAATTACTTTTCATATTTTGATGAAACAATCAACTTTTAAAATACCACAGCTTGTCCTCTTACACTAATAAAATGCTGTTTTGGTCTGTCACTACATAACAAGCATTTATGTAGCATTCCTGAGCTCGAAGAACAGTATCAGCTGTCTGAGTGTTGGAAAAGTACAGACTTCTATGATATGAATATTAGTGTTTACAGGAATTTACATCCCTGATTCCGAGTAGATACTTCCACCAGAATGTAAATTTCATCCTATATCCGAGACAGGCATATGGAAATAATTTTTACTTCAAGTCTTGGACTTTCTGAGTATTACGGTTCATCCTAAATAGACTTATTTTCTGGAACGCATGTGTCCCACGATCCCTAACGAGGGTTTTGAAAGGTAAATTAAATTAATTTAAAAGTAAAAATCCTTTTGCATTCTGCACATTAAATTTTTTTATCTAACTTGCTGTGCACAGATGCCTTTCACCTTATTTACAAGGTATCTTCAGTGGGCGTCCTGAAATATTACACGATTTTTTCGTTTGCACATATAGGTTATAGATTTAAAATAATTCATTTAAGTTTTTATAATTAATGAATAAATAATAAAAAATATAAATAGGCGTACACACACGAACACACTCACTCACACACGCAACTTAAATCACCACACGTTGTAGTAAAATGAAAAAAAAAATTGAAAGCAAAACCTGAGAAAGTTGGCAACATTTACAGAAACGAATGGTGGTGTAGACACAGGTAGTGGCAGTTACAGTGCTGTATTTCGAAAACAGTGACCACAAGAAAAACTACCAACTTTCCTCCAGTTTACTACATGATAGAAAGCCGTTTGGTATACAAATAGTAAAGTACACACTGATCTGTAAGTACTTTTCTGTATTATTATAAAAACTTCAATGAACTGTTTTAAATATATAACCTACATGTGCGAGCGATAGCGTATATGTGCAAACGAAAAAATTGTGTGATATTTCGAGACACTCACTGAAGATGCCTTGTTACTAAGACGAAACACGTGTGGGTACAAAAGTTAAATAAAAAACTTAATTTACTGCACGCAAAACGCGTTGCTCTTTTAAACTGCTGCAATATGTATACAGCTGCTGCGAAAACATCTACCACAAGAACTTTTTGATAGACTTTTACTTGTCGGCTCTACATAATATTCCTAGAACTTACTTCTCTAAAATACATGCATGTCCCCAGAAGAGTATTTTTTAAAAGAGTCTCAAGTGACAGTACACCCAGTGCGCTAAGAATCTCGGTTCAACTTAACACCGTAAGAAATAGAGTGCAACGCTGGTAGAACTTGTTGGTCAACGTATTCATAAGCTGGGGCCACGACAATCTGTCACCCATATGGATGGCTATGAATGTCCACATCGAACCTCATCCAGTGTCTGCCTCTTGATCTGAAATTATGGTATATGTAGGTTATTTTTATTTTCGTATAATTGCGTAGTATTGCTTCTAAGATTTAAATTTTTGTACGAGGATCATTCTAAAAGTAAAGAACTTTTGTTCCATCAGATTTCTTTATTCAAGATTATGCAAGAAAACTTATTTTACTGCATATATTGATGGATCAGCAATTTCTTTGATTTACTCGCTCATTAAACTTATGCCTTTGCATACTCAGTAGTCGATAAGCTTTTCAACTTGTCACTAACGTCTTATTTCATTTCGCCAATATCTCCATAGTGCTTTCCGGCCAAAGAATCCTTCCAAGAGTGACGCTTCGGGCCATCAGTAGTGACATGTCTATCCAATTGAATTTTTCTCCTCCAATCTTGATAAGAGTTCGCCAGAAACACGTTCAGTCGTGCCGTCACTTTTTCTGCGTCACCAGTACCAGAGAGAATGATGGCCCATTGAGTTTCAGTGAACCTATGTCAGGCTGATCGATGACGGTCTGCCTGCTACCTGCTTGCTGTCTTCAACACCTAGATGCTGCCATTCTGATACAAATCACAGCCACGATACACCACTGTAATGCACTTGAACATCATAGATGATGAGAAGAAGGGTGTGCTGTCAGCCTTCCACCTACTGAAGGTCGTTTGTGGATGACCTGCGAGCAGTCATCCCCACTCCTTCCAGGCACAGTGCATCTGTGGAGCGCCCTGGCCGTTGTGTGATCATCTGCTGCAGTCTTGGTCATTCCATGTTAAGAGACCAGGGCCTCTCCTCCATAACAACAGTCGCCCTGTACTTCACCCCAAACTGTAGGCCTTGTGACGTATCGCACCATATTACGAATATTCGATAAAAATATACTGTGATTATGAAAAGTCAAGCGACAGAAAGAAGAAAAACAGCTCTGAAACCAGAAGAAGAACGGGAATACACGTAGACAGCATACAAAAATATTGCGTTTCAAAAGATCAAAACTGGTGTGGAAAGGCAAAATTTGTCTTATTCACTTGTATATAGACAAACATAAAATAAAAATTTGGTACATAATACTAAACTCTTACGTTTTTCATTCTATACTCTTTACAAACAGAAATACGTTACAACACACGTAACAGAAACAAGATACAGCATAGTACGTATCTGCTAAATGTCAAATTGGCCATCAGAAGACAATAGGAGGTTGTCCACATTATAAACTTGACTGAGACGGTACTTTGGGATTACAAGTATCAGATTCACATTTCCCCAATACACTCAGGTAAATTAACTGCCGTTTCCTGCAAATGTGATATACAGGGTGGTCCATTGATTGTGACCAGGCCAAATATCTCACGAAATAAGCGTCAAACGAAAAAACTACAAAGAACGAAACTTGTCTAGCTTGAAGGGGGAAACCAGACGGCGCTATGGTTGGCCCGCTAGATGGTGCTGCCATAGGTCAAACGGATATCAACTGCGTTTTTTTAAAATAGGAACTCCCATTTTTTATTACATAATCGTGTAGTACGTAAAGAAATATGAATGTTTTAGTTGGACCACTTTTATCGCTTTGTGATAGATGGCGCTGTAATAGTCACAAACATATGGCTCACAATTTCAGGCGAACAATTGGTAACAGGTAGTTTTTTAAATTAAAATACAGAACGTAGGTACGTTTGAACATTTCATTTCGGTTGTTCCAATGTGATACATGTACCTTCGTGAACTTATCATTTCTGAGAACGCATGCTGTTACAGCGGGATTACCTGTCAATACCACATTAATGCAATAAATGCTCAAAATGATGTCCGTCAACCTCAATGCATTTGGCAATACGTGTAACGACATTCCTCTCAACAGCGAGTGGTTCGCCTTCTGTAATGTTCACACATGCACTGACAATGCGCTGACGCATGTTGTCAGGCGTTGTCGGTGGATCACGATAGCAAATATCCTACAACTTTTCCCACAGAAAGAAATCTGGGGACGTCAGATCCGGTGAACGCGCGGGCCGTGGTATGGTGCTTCAACGACCAATCCACCTGTCATGAAGTATGCTATTCAATAGCGCTTCAACCGCACGCGAGCTATGTGCCGGACATACATGTTGAAAGTACATCGTCATTCTGTCATGCAGTGAAACATCTTGTAGGAACATCGGTAGAACATTACGTAGAAAATCAGCATACATTGCACCATTTAGATTGACATTTATAAAATGGGGGCCAATTATCCTTCCTCCCATAATGCCGCACCATACATTAACCCGCCAAGGTCGCTGATGTTCCACTTGTCGCAGCCATCGTGGATTTTCCGTTGCCGAATAGTGCATATTATGCCGGTTTACGTTCCCGCTGTTGGTGAATGACGCTTCGTCGCTAAATAGAACATGTGCAAAAAATCTGTCATCGTCCCCTAATTTCTCTTGTGCCCAGTGTCAGAACTGTACACGACGTTCAAAGTCGTCGCCATGCAATTCCTGGTGCATAGAAATATGGTACGGGTGCAATCGATGTTGATGTAGCATTCTCAACACCGACGTGTCTGAGATTCCCGATTCTCGCGCAATTTGTCTGCTACTGATGTGCGGTTTAGTCGCGACACCAACTGAAACACCTACGTGGGTATCATCATTTTTTGCAGGTTGTAGTTGACGTTTCACATGTGGCTGAACACTTCCTGTTTCCTTAAATAACGTAACTATCCGGCGATCGGTTCGGACACTTGGATGATGTCATCCAGGATACCGAGTAGCATACATAGCACACGCCCGTTCGGCATTTTGATCACAATAGCCATACATCAACACGATATCGACGTATTTCGCAATTGGTAAACGGTCCATTTTAACACGGGTAATGTATCACGAAGCAAATACCGTCCGAACTGGCGGAATGTTACGTGATACCACGTACTTACACGTTTGTGACTATTACAGTGCCATCTATCACAAAGCGAAAAAAGTGGTCCAATTAAAACATTCATATTTCCTTACGTACTACACGAATATGTAATAAAAATTGGGGGTTCCTATTTAAAAAAAAACGCAGTTGATATCCCTTTGACATACGGCAGCGCCATCTAGCGGGCCAACCATAGCGCCATCTGGTTTCCCTCTTCAAGCTAGACGAGTTTCGTTCTTTGTAGTTTTTTCGTTTGATGCTTATTTCGTGAGATATTTAGCCCAGTCGCTACCAATGGATCACCCTGTATTGTTGTAATCGGCTGTTATTCTTCTAACAAAGAACTGATTCTTTAAAAAGCACGCAACAAAGGAAGTTCGCTGAATCTGCTTCCACATGCTTTTACGGAGTCGCGAGAATTCGAGATACATGGTAGTATCCTGATGATGGTATAATTTTTCAACACTACTGTTCGACCAGCAAGAACAATGGTGATGATGTGAAGTCCTTGACCACCATATTATGTGCAAATATCTTGTTTTAAAACTAGAAATCGCTCCACAGTTTCTCGGAGTGAAGATGATCCATCAATCAAATGGGGTCGTTTAAGTTTGGCGGTCATCTTGTTTCTGCTTGACAAGATTCACCACCAACCTGCACCCTCTCCTTTCCTTTAACGCAACGGTACGCTACACAGGTGGTCATTAAGCCATCCACTACTTAACAAGTCGCAGTAAGGCACCAAGAAAACGGTACCCGTTGGAAGTTCCTCCAGGACAGTAAAGCGAGACTATCTAGTAATTCCCAGTACTCATTTTCAGTACTTATTATTACCAACATAAAAAGGCTCCAGTTTATTAAAAGACTTTGACTGAAAAGCTGAGTACCGGTTGCGCTATTGTACCCTCATCAGCACCATTAAAAATTTTCCCAAAAAATTTGTCATGCGAACATATTCGCTCACTTTTTAACATGCTTCTCACTGTCATTGTCCCCTGTCTCACGGTCTCTGACTCCTTCGTTCTGCCCTGCTAATACTGTTTTCTCTCACTGTCACTGTCTCCCTCTTGATCTATCTTACTGGTACCATATCATTCGTTTCTTCTCACTGCTTTCGTCTCTTCTCACAGTCACTCTCTCTCTCTTTCTCTCTCCTTCGTTGTCATGGTCACAGACTCTGTCTCTCATTATCACTGGTTCTCACTCACTTCCACTTTCTCCTTCTCTTTATTCCTCTCCTACTGGTACTATCTGCTCCAGTCTTCTAGTGAAACTGTTCCACCACTGTGAACTATGTTCCGCTGCCGCTGTGTCCCTCTCTTCCTCTCACACTGCTATTATCTACTTTGCTCTTTCTATAACACAAGTGCTGCCTACTGTCTTCCAGTATTTATCACTTTTCCGTCTCGTTCACACTGTCACCACCTCCTTTTCTATGGTAGCATGCGAAAATCTTTGGGAACATCTCTAAAGGTGCTGAGGAAGATAGTATGAGGCAGCTGGTACCTCACTTTTGAGTTAAGAGTCCTTTAATAAAAATGTGTAAATTCTTTTTTTTTCCATACGAGCATTTTTCCGCTGGTTCTCTTCTTTTGCGTGCCAGAGTAGGGAATTTGGCCCATACGAAAGGAACTTTATTTGTCAGTAAAATTTCGATAGTTTACTTATGTAAAATTGAAATACTACAAAACTATACGATTTTACACATCAGACCGGATTTTATATGCACAAAATTTTTTCATGTGCTTCTGTACCACGAAATGGGGCTCCCGGAACCGTTGTGATGGTAACAGAGACACTACAGATTATTTCACCATGCTTCGCCACTTTATAAACTACTTTTTCACCTCAAACCGGATGTTACGTGTGTATTTTACGTGTACAAGTAGGGTAAGTTTGAAGATCTGTATTTCCGAAACGGATAAGGTTATCAACAAAACTTTCAAGTTTACTCGAGATCGCGATCTTAGGAATATATCGAAAAAATTCAGCCAGTTGCTGTGCTTAGCCGTCTAACAAACCGCGGTTCTGTTTTGGTACGCAAAAACCATCATTTTCGGGTTTTCTCAGAAACTGCCCGTGAACTAAACGGTACACTGTGTGATCATAAGTATCCAGACACCTCCAAAAACATACGTTTTTCGTATCAGGTACATTGTGCTACCACCTACTGCCAGGTACTCCATATCAGCGTCCTCAGTATTTATTAGACATTGCGAGAGAGCAGAATGAGGCGCTCCGCGGTACTCCCGGACTTCGAACATGGTCAGGCGATTGGGTGTCACTTGCGTCATACGCCTGTACGCGAGATTTAAACACTCCTTAACATCCCTAGGTCCACCGTTTCCGACGTGATAGTGAAGTGGAAACGTGAAGGGACACGTACAGCACAAAAGTGTACAGGCCAAGCACGTCTGTTGACTGACAGAGACCGCCGAGAGTTGAAGAGGGTTGTAACGTGTAATAGGCGGACATGTATCCAGACCATCAGACAAGAATTCCAAACTGCATCAGGATCCACTGCAAGTGCTATGACAGTTAGGCGGGAGGTGATAAAACTTGATTTCATGGTCGAACGGCTGCTCATAAGCCACACGTCACGGCAGTAAATGCCAAACGACGGCTCACTTGATGTAACGAGCATAAACATTCGATGATTGAACAGTGGAAAACCGTTATGTGGAGTGATGAATCACGTTACAAAATGTGGCGATCCGATGGCGAGGTGTGGGAATGGCGTATGCCCGGTGAACGTTATCTGTCAGCGTGTGTAGTGCCAACAGTAAAATTCGGATTCGGTGGTGTCACGGTGTGGTCGTGTTTTTCACGGAAGGGGCTTGCACCCCTTGTTGTTTCGCGTGGCACTATCACGACACAGGCCCTTTCTTACTTCCCACTGTTGAAGATTAATACGGGAAAGTCGATTGCGTCTTTCAACACGATTAAACACTTGTTCCTAATGCACGGCCTGTGGCGGAGTGGTTACACGACAATAACGTTTCTGTAATGGACTTTCCTGCACAGAGTCCTGACCTGAATCCTACAGCACACCTTTGGGATATTTTGGAACGCTGACTTCGTGCCAGGCCTCACCGACCGGACATCCTCAGTGCAGCACTCCGTGAAGAATGGGGTGCAATTCCGCAAGAAACCTTTCAGCACATGACTGATCGGATGCCTGCGAGAGTGGAAGCTGTCATCAAGGCTAAGGGTGCGCCAACACCTTATCGAATTCCAGCATTACCGATGGAGGGCGCCAGGAACTAGTACGTCATTTTCAGCCAGGCGTCCGGATACTTTTGATCACATAGTTTACCTCCATAAGTCCCTTACGGCACACCGATGACCACATCTAATGCAAAATGGACCCACCGATTTGTTGCATATCCCTAATTTGAAGAAAGTGTGTAACATTGAAAGTAGATCCTGGACTGAGGTTAGCAGCAGTAAGACGATTCTCTTGTTGGGTATAAAAATGGTTGTAGCTCAAGTGCTATCCAATACACTTGCCCCTACATTGCTATCAATAATAGCTCGGGGGAGGAGAGAACCGGACGAATCGAGTTTTTGTGCGCGGTGTTTTGGAACATATAAGGTAGCGCATGGTGTCGCATGCGTGCCATGAGTATTCATTATTGCGATAAGTCCCATAGATGTACCTTAGACATCATGTCAGTGCGACTCTGACGGTTGCAGCCCCCCCCCCTTCCCCCTCAGAGGCGCATCGTCAATGGAAGAACCGCTGGAACTCCAACCAGAGAGAACGACTAGTGTCCGTCCAGCAAGCAGACGGGAGGCTGGAGACAGCTGGAGGCAGTCGCAGGAGGTGGACATGACATCGGCTCGCGCGGCTCGCGCCCTGCTGGAACGTCTCAATGCTCTGGTCGCGACGGCAGCTGGAACCTGGAATCCGGCGCTATCTGTAAACACGCCACCAGGTGGCGGCGGAATGTCGCTGGAATGCCGTCGTCCACGCCGCACTATGTAGCCCGCCTCGCGACTGCGACAGAGAACACAATTTTCCATGAGCTACAAGCTGAGGGAAAGCACGCAGCGGTGCTACTGCAGCTGCAGATTTGAATCTATTGCCGCCAGTCTTCTAACAATCTTCCCGCTACAGGTGGAACATACATCACGCTCCCTAAGGTATGCAACTGTGTATCGTCTCCTAAGTTCCACTGTACGTCTCCACTTTAAATATTTAGTCCTTCCTTGTATTGCTACCCATGAATTTACAGACTGATTTCGTTACGATATCAAATTTCCGCCTGTAAATACCATGTAAGATTGGTTAATGGGACAGAAGCTGCATACATACGAGCCAATTTTTCCACCGATATTGCTGGAGAGATAAACTTAGCAGAGGTTTTTGTCGCCTTTGCAGGGCCATTTGGCACCCCTTTACTCTTTCCTCTCCCAGACGTTAGCTACCTTCACCGTGAGTTCTTGGTGAGATAAATCTAACTCTAGTGACAGAGAAAATGGGAATTTTTTTCTACTACGCAGAGATCCCTCTGTAAGAGAAACAAATACCTACATCTTTTTCCAGTGTTCACTCTTAAAGGAAGAACAATTCATTGCCATTTGAGATAGTTCACGAGATTTTGAAAGCTCTTAATGAAAGCAGAAAGAACGGTACCAATTGTTGTAGTTACATTAAACATTTCTAAAAGTGAGGAGAAAGATAGAAAATATAAAATTATTGTTATATTTAGTTTAATTATGGAAACCTAGTTTAATAATGGAAATCTATAATTTACAAATTCTTCCACTTTCCATCAAAAAAGTGGCACAGAAATACAAAAATTGTCATCTAATTTTGTACTGACGTACTGAACACAAGACACTGTTTAACTATGGCGGGATTCAAGTTTATGAAGGTGGAGTAACGCAGCACGTACAGTAATTAATGGAAATGTAATTATTTGGTGGACGGCAGAACAGCTTTTAGTAGCAGTGGAAAGTGGAAAAGCTAGGAATATTTCAGGTGCACTGGGAAAGTGAACACATTAATTTACAGGGAAGGGAAAGGAAAACTCAGAAATACCCAAAACAGCGGTTGTTTCACTACTGTGGCAGGAGCTTACCAATATTTAGAGAAGGAACACTATTCTGAAAGTCGAAGCAGAAGAGAAGTTCGCAGGAGTTGAAGAGCCTTGAAGAAATGAATAATTACGAGACAAGATTTACACTGAAGAGCCGAAACATTATGACCACTGCCCACCGTGAGGCTGAATGCCTCCTGGAGGAGTTGGGACTGGTGACCCTGCAGTTTGGTTCCTTTACTCGCGAAACCAACCAACCAACCTGGTGGAGTTTCGGGCACGCGAGAGTAAGGAGAGAATGTAAGCGGTAGAGAGACAGATGGGCAGTCATTATGATGAATATATGGACCGCAAATGCGGGAATCCACTGATATAAGCGGTTTTCACAGAGGGCACACTGTTATAAGCGCTGCCGCTGAAAACGGGAATCTCTCAAACGGCAAAGCTGGTCGTCTGTTGGCGTACTGCTATGGAAAGTGACTGAAGGATGGTGAAGTAACGAGTAGGCCGTATGGTAATGGATGACCGAGTCTCATTACCAAACGTAAAGGTCAGAGAATCTCCCACTGTGTAATCCAGGACTGTGACAGATCTGACAACAGAGTACAATGCTGGTGTGGGCACAAGTGTTTCGGAGAACACCGTTGTTGAACATGGAGCTCAACATCACATGACCCCTACGTGTTCCTGTGTTGATCCAATGACAAAGTCAGTTATGATTGCTGTGCGTACAGCATCACTGAGTTTTCACCGTGGATCAGTAGAAACGAGTTGCCTGTCGAGTGAATTGCATTTCTTGTTATACCAGGTCGATGGTTGGGTCCCTACACGCCGTTATCCAGGCGAGTGGCTGCACGAATCATGTACCGCTTCACAGATTCAGGCCAGTGAGGGTAGACTTATGCTCTAGGGTACAGTGAGTTGGGCTTCCATGGGGTCTGTGGTGGTAATCTAAGGCATCATGATAGCAGTGAACATTACTGGTCACCACCCGCATCGTTTCTTGCTTGAAGTATGGCGATTGAAAACCGGTAGTCAAGGAAGGCAGGATTCGGTTACTGTGTGAACGGGGCTATAATCAGTTACTGTTGGTTTCCTTTTGCAATTACATTTATTTTCAAACGGGAATTCCAGGCTCAGCAATAAACAAAGATATCACACGTTATTAATGAAGGAATAAACAACTGTGTAATTAATAGTGCTTTCAGTGCGTTGCAATTTACCAAATGAGCATAAAATAAAGACACAGCAAATAATGTTTTAAAAACAAGCCAATGTGATCCCAATTAAAATTTTAAGGCAAGTAACCACAGTCACGGTTGAAGGCGTTCAACGCCAAGAATGGCAATTATAAAAAAATTTAACAAACAGACTGGAAAACAGCAATGCAATAACAAGGTTACTTTAAAAAGACAGGCAATTGATCACCAAACGGGTGAGACAAAATGATGGTAAACTTGGTAGCACGACCATTTAAACCTGCTGTTAAGGCCAAGAATGGCAATTATATAAAAAATTTAAAAAACATACAGTAAAACAGCAAATACAACAACAAAGGTTAATTTAAAAGGACAAGCAACTGACCACCAAACAGGTGAGACAAAATGATGGTAAACTTGGTAGCACAATCATTTAAACCTGCTGTAACGCCAAGAATGACAATTATATAAAAATTTAGAAACATACAATAAAACAGCAAATACAATAATAAAACACAAGGGCCAGTCACAGACGGTGCAGCAGGAATCGACCTTTGAGTAGGTCCAGCAAAAAACACTTTCCAGGAAAGCTAATCAGATCCACCTTCCCCAAGCACTTCACTCACTGCTCTTCGCCTCGGCAACAGTACGAGCAGAAACACGAACCCAAGTCACTGGAGAATCGCAAGATCTCACAAAGGTGGAAGTTTCTCTACTTGAATCCAAATGCACTCAACTTAAATCTTGCAGGATCTGGTTTACGACTAGGTCGTGCACCCTCGTGACCACAGGCCTTCCATGTGCGCTGCCAGCAGTCCCGGCGTGTTCTCACACTGCACGGATCTGGCTCCTCCTGAGTCCCCAACCGAACTGCTCGCTGACTCGACCCAGAAGAACCACGACATCACCCCAAAGATAGGGCTACAGTTAGTACATATCGACAATTGCCGCTGCTGCCACTAGCAGACAGGCAACGTTTGCGAAAGCAGGTGGCACCAGTCAACACTAGAAGAAAACAAACAAACGCTACCATGTCAACTAAATAATACGGTCTGGCCTCCAACGGAGGACGGAAACCTACAAAAATCACCAACACGAGACGCAGCACGGCTCAGCGATGACATCTTCTAGCAGGATAACTGTCCATGTCGCAGAGTCAGAATCGTGCTACAGTGGTTTGAGGGGTTTTACAGTGAACTTACACTGATGTCTTGGCCACCAAAATGTGGGTGATCTGTACCCACTGGAACACAGATCGGGTCCCACCTGTGTACGCATAAACCACCGTCCCGTAATTTGCGAGAATTGCTTGACCCGTGCATGGACATCCGGTGCCACATACTTCTGTAAACCTGTTGAGTAGTTGTAGAATCCATACCAAGCAGGATTTCTGCTCTAATGTGTCTGAAAAGTGGAACAACACGCTATTAAACAGGTAGTCATAATGTTTTGGCCCATCGGAGTTTTTCAAGGTCAATGCAGAAGACTTTGGGAAGAAGAAGAAGTAGACAACACCTAGAACACTTAGCACCAGAAGAAGCCGTATCAACAGAATGCAAATGCAGTGTGATATCTTTGAGCAGGATAACGCGTTATTTTCCGTGTTACATTGGACTGAATTTTATCCGCTACAAGGGCTGTACGGTGACTGAAGATTGATGATTATTGTTTTGTGTGTTGAACAAAGAACTATTTCAAAAGACAGCTCAAACAGTGTGGAGGTGAAAACTTCTATCACTGGAACAGGAAATTACTAATGTGAGTGACGGATCGACTTTTAAACCCTTCGTCAAGCACTCCTCTCTGCTGAAAGTGCAAAACTGTGTGTGCAATGTTTACCTGACATAATCCAGACCTGCATCATTCCTCAGCATAGAATTTTTCGAAATTTTACAGTGTATTTCGGCACATGTCGGACCAGTTGCAGGAATTTTATTTGACCTTTGCCATTATTTTCTGATTGTGAAAATATTAGAACTTGTGCATGAAATATTATATTTTCCTCCTACTTTTAACCCTCACTTGGCCATTACTGAAATAACTGTCACGTAATTGACTTGAGAAAGTTGTAAATGGACCAACAGTGACTTTACATAAGAAAATGATATTAAATATAGGATATAAATTGATTCATAACAAAATACAACGTTTACCTTAAAGCCACTCATAGTTTCAGTTATCATTCTCAAGTACTTTTGTCATTCACAGAGTTAGATGCAGCTTTGTACTGTGATAACCTAACTCGGGTTAATACGTTCATACACAACTGACATTTCGGTAGTCAGCATTCTGTAATTATTTTCGATCTGAATATCCAAAGCAACACCAAACAACCAACACACGTCAGTAATGCACTTCTATTCACTTGCTATATGTGCAACACTGCACCCAATGTACTTCATATACTTGATCTCATAGCCATTATCAATACAAAACAGGCAACCTTTCAGTAATTATTATTACAATGAGAGTGTATATTGATATCAACGTATGTACATACGTGTACTCGTTATTTGTAAGAGTGCACGTGAGGGCACATGACTGGTGTAGGAGGAAAGATAGTTAAAAGACAATTGCATAGATGTATTCATTCACATATGAGGTGCCCTATTCCAAGTTGAATGTAACCAAAGGGGCGTGGTACTTCTGATTAATTTTTATCAGTAAGTGTTGCTGTGGCCACGTATTTCGACAGCTCGTTGAATTGCTTAACAAATGTAGCATTATAGACATGGAGGTGAGAGTGCGGGGCTCGACTGTATCTGTCAGTTACAATAGGAAATGTTGTCGTTTACATCAGCATTTTTCATAATTAATTAAAAATTTGTGAAACAATCTGAATCAATCCAGTGGCCGTAGTGGTCATGAGTCAGAACAAGGAAAAATTGTTTTAGTACACCTTGGCGGAAATTTGGCCACAGTTAGATGAAAACTTAACCAAAAACTTTAGATTTAAAATATAATTTATACTAACTAGGGCAAGAGTAAGAAGTTGGTCATCTCGCAAACAGCTGACGTATAGACTCATATTTATTGCGACGTTTTAGCTTCTATTATCGATTATTCTCACCCGTTCCAGTTTTCGTTATGACCTATGATACATGCTGTACAAAAATTTTGTACCTGGGGGTCCTGTGGCGTCCAACACAACTTGGCGTTCAATGCTTGTGTGGCTTGGCCCTTAAAACGGCCCTGTGCCTTTAGTAAACATCAGCAAGTTCTCACGCCACAGCTGTAGATTGTAAATTTCGTTAGAACCTATTCCATTCTGTACAGACTCCTTGTATATCCTCACTTCTTTGCGGAATGTACTCTTAGCATGTGAATCTTCTGTTTTACGTCTGTTACAGCACATTCTACTGAGCAGTGTGGTGGAGTGGTAAGTCACAGAACAGGTAGTTTAAATCACTATACATACAGTCTCCCAGATTTAAATTTCCTGTGAATTCTCTGAATCGCTTAAGACAGAAGGCGGGATGGTTACTTCGGAAAGGTCAAATTTCTGGTCTCATCCTTCCCAAATCCAAGCGTCAGCTGAGTCCTTGATCTTCCTTCCATCTTCCTTGTAGCAAATTCGCTTAAGTTGTCACAGTTCTCGCATTGCCGGCTATCAATTTGATTGATCCCACTATAAATTTTTTGGACATTTTGTTTGAAATGAGAACACGTTATATTCCCCATGGTTTACCTAGACCTGCTAAACGGAATAGATTTCCAGTTATGCTTCAAAGTGCTGTGACTCAGTCAAGCATAGACATATCTTGTGCATTTGTTCATTGCTGCATGTGGAACGAATCTTTCCCGTGAAATCTTGCGACTAAACTTCACACTGACGGAGATTTTTATTTGCCAATACCAATTTGACTAACGGATAGTTGGTCACAATGGCCGATAATCTGTGTCCTGTACAAGCCGCTAATGTCTACACTGCGTATCATATGGCGCTCAGGGATGTACACTATCTTTGTACTCTCAACTCCGCGATGTACATTTTACAGCCCGTACAGTGCATCGCAGCGGAGTTCCGTGTGTTCACTGTATAACGTTAGGATGCATTATTCGAACAGAGTATATGGTACTGTATGAGTTAAGGTGAATCCTGAACATGAGAACTCGGACGGATGTTGCTCATGTGGCCTTTGTGCAGGAGACAATGCTCCAAGACGCGACAGAGTGTCAGACAAGCTGATAGATGGCTTCTTATAGTACCTTAGGAATGTAAGGGTACAATAATTCAAAATTACAGCAAATCTGAACACATGGACGATCTTCGACAAACGAGCCGGCCGGGGTGGCCGAGCGGTTCTAGGCGCTACAGTCTGGAACCGCGCGACCGCTACGGTCGCAGGTTCGAATCCTGCCTCGGGCATGGATGTGTGTGATGTCCTTAGGTTAGTTAGGTTTAAGTAATTCTAAGTTCTAGGGGACTGATGACCTCAGAAGTTAAGTCCCGTAGTGCTCAGAGCCATTTGAACCATCAGATAAACGAGGTGCATCCAATGACACAACGTTATTTCAATATCTTTAACACTACAGAAGTTAATATTTCACACTGATAAACATTTTCACAACGAAACTCTAAATTAACAACTTTTAAACGCTTCATGCGATTTCAACAGACCATATCTCTGATGACAGAATTGCACGATAGCTATCGTCACTGTAAGATACGCATCGGTATCTATTTTATTTCATGATTTATTAAGCTTTTTATATATTTTCATTACGCAAATTTTAGTCATAAAATCGTATCCTGCACAATTACACAGCGGATCAATGCTGCATAAATATCTCACATTTTGTCATCTTCGGGTGTTTATTTAACGAATAGTGAACTATTTTGTCAGAAACTTTATTTAAATGATCATTGTAAGTGCTATTGAAAATCATTTCGTTCAATAGTGGTCAATCGCATGTGTCAGCTGACATCACCATTAAAAAAGAGACCTGAAAGATTCTTCTGTCAAGCAGGCATAAATAACTGCTTAAGCTACATCTACATCTACATCTACATCTACGTGATTACTTTATTATCACAATAAAGTGCCTCGCAGAGGTTTCAATGAACCACCTTCAAGCTGTCTCTCCACCGTTCCACTCTCGAACGGCACGCGGGAAAAACGAGCACTTAAGTTTTTCTGTGCAAACCCTGATTTTTTCTTATTTTATCACGATAATCAATTCTCCCTATGTAGGTGGGTGCCAACAGAAGGTTTTTGCAATCAGAAGAGAAAACTGGTGATTGCAATATCATGAGAAGATCCCATTTTAATAATTGCCATTCCAATTCACGTATCATGTCTGTGGCACTATCTCCCCTACATCGCGATAATACAAAACACGCTGCCCTTCTTTGAACTTTTTCGATGTAATCGGACAGTCTCACCTGATCCGGATCCCACACCGCATAGCAGTACTCCAGGATAGGGGGGAGATGCGCAGTCTCTTTAGTAGACCTGTTGCACCTTCGAAGGGTTCTGCCAATGAATCGCAGTCTTTGGTTTGCTCCATCCACAACATAATCTATGTGATCATTGCAATTTAGGTTATTTGTAATTGTATCCCTCAGTATTTAGTTGAAGTTACAGCCCTCAGATTTGTGTGACTTATTGCGTAAAGGAAATTTAGCGGATTTCTTTTAGTACTCATGTGAATGACTTCACAGTTTTCCTATTCAGGGTCAACTGCCACTACCACTGCCACTTTTCGCACCATATCTTATCTAAGTCATTTTCCAACTCGTTTTGGTCATCTGATGACTTCACAAGACGGTAAATCACAGCATCATTTGTAAACAATCTAAGACAGCTACTCAGATTGTCTCGTATGTCGTTAATTTAATATAGATCATGAACAATGGATGGCCTATGACACTTCTTTGGGGAACGCCCGATATTACTTCTGTTTTACTCGATGACTTTCCGTCTGTTATTACGAACTATGGCTTCTCTGACAGGAAATCACAATTCCAGTCCCACAACTCAGGCGATATTCCATAGGCAAGCAGTTTGGTTGGAAGACGCTGGTGAGAAACGGTATCAAAAGTCTTCTGGAAATCTAAAAATATGGAATCAATTTGACATCCCCTGTCGATAGTACTTATTACTTCATGTGTATAAAGAGATCATTGTGTTTCACAAGAACGACATTTTCTGAATGTGTGCTGACTACGAGTCAATAAATCGTTCTCTTCGAGGTACTTCATAATGTTCGAACACAGTATATGTTCCAAAACCCTACTGCAAATCGACGTTAGTGGTATGGGCCTGTAATTCAGCGGATTACTCCTACTTCCCTTTTTTCGGCATTTGTGTAACCTGAACAAATTTCCAGTCTTTCTGTGAGCGAGCGGTTGTATATAACTGCTAAAGGCGGAGCTATGATATCAGCATACTCTGAAAGGAAACTGACTGGTATACAGTCTGGGACGGAGGCCTTGCCTTTATTAAGTGATTTAATCTGCTTTGCTACATCGACGATATCTGCTTCTACGTTCCTCATCTTGGCAGTTGTTCTTGACTGGAATTCAGGAATATTTACTTCGCCTTCTTTGGTACGGGAGCTTCGGAAAACCTTGTTTAATAACTTTGCTTTAGTGGCACTGTCATCAATGACTTCACCGTTGTTATCGCGCAGTGAAGGTATTGGTAGCGTCTAGCGACTGGTGTGCTTTATGTATGACAAGAATCTCTTTGTGTTTTCTGCCAGATTTCGAGACAGAATTTCGTTGTGGAAATTACTGAAAGCATCTCACATTGAAGTAGGCGCTATATTTTGAACTTCTGCAAAACTCTGCCAGTCTTGGGGATTTGGCGTCCTTTTAAATTTGGCATGGTTATTTCGCTGGTTCTGCAACAGCGATCTGATCCGTATTGTGTACCATGGGGGATCAGTGCCATCACTTATTCATTTATGTGGTATATATTGAAACGTCCCATTAGAAAAATTATACATGACTGTGTTTAAACTGACACACAATATTTTTAGCGCAACGCAATCTGACTTTTAATAATCCCTACAAAAGAATGGCCCTGACTAACATTAACCTATACCTTTCACAAATCACTTACCTCACAAAAATCTTCGTTACTCGAACTACTGCAATACAGCGAGCGCCACTACTGCCAGCTAAATAAAAGATTCAAACTACGGAAGGCACTAACTACTGATAGGCATAGTTAGCAAATGAAAGATTTTAATAGAGAACAAACAATGTATTTGCCTTAATAGTGTTGAAAAATCATAATATACATAGCAGTTCATGACATCCAGTCTTACAAATTTCAAAACTCCGCCATCTCTCTCCCCACATCCACCACTGCTGGCGGCTCACCTGCAACTGCACAACGCTACGCGCTGTTCACATCCAGCTGCCCAATACTACAATGGCAGACAATGTAAACTAGCCACAGACCGCACACGGCACAGCCAGTGATTTTCATACAGAGCGCTACGTAACGTTGCCAATAAGAAAACATAAACAGCCTACTTACAATATCTCTCAATTGCCGTCGATAGTATCTCTCTGAAATCATTCCACATCTTTTCTACACTTACATGATCACATTGGAAGGAGTGAAGACTGTCTCTTAAAAAGGCGTTAAAGCATTTATATCACCTTTTTTTTAATTAGATATACTATGCGTTTCTTTTTGATGGTTGTAGCTGTTACTGTATTCAGCCTAGCAGCCACTGCCTTGTGGTCGCTAATCCATGTATTCGTCATGATACTCCCTATTTTTCCACGATTATTTGTTGCTACGAGGTCAGTTAAGCTTTCGTAACCATTTCAAAATGTTCAAATGTGTGTGAATTCCTAAGGGACCAAACGGTTTCTGTCATCGGTCCCTAGACTTACACACTACTTAAATTAACCTATGCTAAGAACAACACACAGGACTCGAACCTCCGGCGTGAGGCGCCGCGCAGTCCGTGACATGACACCTGAAACCGTGCGGCCACTCCCCGCGGCCGGCAACCATTTACGCTTCAAGTGGGCTCATGAACTAATCGTTCAAAATAATTTTCTGAGAAAGCAATCAGTACAGTCTGTTGTTATTTAACTTAAGTACACTCGCAGAAAACTGCTGGCTTGTTTATTAATGAACGAGCCTGTATTTATAAGTATTATGAATAGTCTGGTGTGACTGAGTGTTTATAACATTACCGTATTTAAATAATGTTGTAACATATTAGTATAGTGCAGAAAATGGTCATGTAGAGTCAAATAATGTCTGTAGAGCTTAAGAAGTACATATTTTTGGTGCGGATGTCATTCAGCCAATGGAAAAGCCGATGGTTGTGGAACACAAAGGGAGTCAAGTGGAGACTGGGAGTTTCCGAAGGAAGAGCTGAAGGGAGCGATTCTGGACTTATATGTTCGTTGTGGAGGAAGGCAGAGATGGTTAAAATGGCTCTGAGCACTATGGGACTTAACATCTATGGTCATCAGTCCCCTAGAACTTTGAACTACTTAAACCTAACTAATCTAAGGACATCACACAACACCCAACCATCTCGAGGCACAGAAAATCCCTGACCCCGCCGGGAATCTAACCCGGAAACCCGGACGCGGGAAGCGAGAACGCTACCGCACGACCACGAGCTGCGGACGAGAAAGGCAGACCTGGCTGTCGTATCAGGTGATATGTGACCAGGTGGTTGATAGATTTTGGGTGTTGAACAGCCGCTCTGAGACTTTTAAGGACGCGTCATGTCGAGCTCATGAAGAATGCAGACATGCCTGCGGTAATGTGCGTGATTCGGTCGTACAGGTGATGTATTCTGGGCGGTGGACGGCCGCTGCCATACTTTAACTTCTGTAGGGACTTCATATTTCGAGACGTCTGAAGGTGCTCCAGAGTTGTAATCTACCTTTTTACGCTTGTATTACGGAAAGAGGGTAAACAGAGCAAGAGTTACTAATTTTCGTATCGTGTGCGATAATTTGTAAATAATCATCTCGAACTCTGAACTGCTCTGAGCTGGTGAACATTTCGTGTATCTTTGATTACAGTTCAGTTTGGGGAATTTGTTACCATTCTCATCACGCTTTAAGATAACCCATTTGATAAGGGTATTTTCTGTTTGTATTTTAACTGATTATCGTAGGACCATTTTCCGTTCATTTAAGATGCCGTTTCTTGAATATATATTTTTCAACATAATTCTCTGTCGTCTGCGTCAATTACAGACGTTATAATAGAACCCTCGTTATTAAATTATTCATTTATCTTTTATTTTGTATTTCTCTGTACTGCAGGCTCATAGATACGCGTTGTATCAAACCCCCACTGGCGACAGACGACATCAATAACGATGAAACCACTCGAATAAATTCACTTATACAAGTTAAAATCTTTCTTCAACTCTGTCGAGTTTTCGTTAGTTACAAACCATGTGTGCTACGGGGGCGTCTTGAATGCATAAAGTTCTGTTTATAATTGACATTACACTGACAGAAATAAATTTTTTCGTATGATTTTTATATCAATTTTGATTTGTTGTTATCAAAATTCATACAGTACATAAATTTTCCTTTGGATTTTTATTATTTGATAGCATGTCATACATAAGTCACTGTTCTTGCTATTCTTCGGCTATTCATGAGGTGTGTTGCTTTTTCAATCCGGGGTGTATCAACTACATGAGCCTCTCATTTGGGTGCATTCTCCTGGAAAGCCAGGCAATACCATGAAAAAAGGTCAGCAACCTCATGGATCATTTACCTGAAATTGAATGGTTCACCTTGCAAAACATTTTCAATTCGTTAGTTCAGTGCGTATCAATTTCTGTTTTCAAACAGATTACATCTTTTTCAAAAAAAGTCTAGAATTAAAATTACACTTTAAAATACAATTTCGTTGCATTAAGTTTGTCTATTTGCGCGGTACAAGTTTTCTTTTACAATGTAGGTTTTCATCGAAACTTCTGGGCTGATAGGCCGCCGTCGATGTGTAAAACTTTCTTCTAATGTTTCATCTCGGACTGCAGGAGACGTCTTCAGAAGATAAGCGGCGAGCAGTAACCAGAAATCGAGGGAGCACCGAATATATAGGCAGTGTAGAGAGCACCACAATCCATCACATTACGTCGGCTACGAAATTATTTCTCGTAATGCCAACATCCTCGACTCAGGGTAATGAATCGTTATTCTTGCGGTGCAACTTTGACAACCAAATTTTCTGTTAAAATTATTACGTTGTTTATAAATCTCTACAGCCTCTGTATACATGCGCGCAAGAGAATTTAATTTCATGGTTGGTTGGTTGATTTGAGGGAGGGGGACCAAACAGCGAGGTTATCGGTCGCATCCGATGAGGGAAGGATGGGGGAGGAAATGGAACGTGCCCTTTCAAAGGAATCATCCCGGCATTTACCTGAAGCGAAGGAAATCACGGAGAATCTAAATCAGGATGGCGGGAAGCAGGTCTGAACTGTAGTCCTATCGAATGCGAGTCCAGTGTGCCAACCACTGCGCCACCGCATTCTGTTTAATTTCATGATCACCCTCTTGGCAGACATGTTCCAGTGCGGCCGATTTATCCGTTTGTCCCAGGCAGCAACTCCCCTTGTGTTCTTATATACACGCGGTGTCGTACACCTTTTGCCCATCTTAAGACTTATTTTACCTTCCTGGCCGGTCTGCAGATAGTTTCCACACCATACTTGCTAAACGCTTTCCCAATGCGATCTGTAATCTTACTAATTAATGCAAGGAAACCTTTCCCCTTTGGCGGGCATTGTTCCTCCTTGATCCTGCTTCTCTCCCTACGGCTAAGAAACTATCTATTTGTTAGAATAACCAATCTTGAATATCGGCCGTAGATGTTCAACCTCATCTTTTAAATAAGTCGGTTCTCCAATTTTGTACACTCTGTCTACCAAGGTTTTAATCACACCTCTTTTTTGTCTGGAGTCGTGGTTAGACTCTTTATGAAGGTAACGGTTAGTAGTCGTGACTTCTCTCTATAACCTATGGCCCACAGCCCTCTCCCCTCGCTTCATGACAGACACATCCAAGAAATTCAGCTGGCCGTTACTCTCCGTCTCCATAGTAAACTGGATTCTCGGATTGATACTGTTGGGACGTATCAGGAAGGCATCCAACTCCTGTGTACCGTATGTCTATATTACGAAAGTGTCATTGATAAAGCTTACCACCTGGCTGGTCTTTTAATGGCAGTCTGCAATGCACGTTCAACCGTCTCCTGAAGATTATACACTCAAGCATCAGAACTTGACAATATACTGTATTATTAAATAATACTATCATTTACATATTTATGGTACTGTAAAGTGAAACTTATTTGTCGATTCGTAATATAAACTACCGGTGTGGGATACAGCAGAGGCCATTAGCAATAACTTTTGCAAGACTATTAATTCCCCCGTTAGCTAATGTTACATACGTAAACTGCTTATGTAAACGTATGTTCTCATTAAATTTAAATTCCTAATTTTCTTTGTTACAGCGTTACTATGGTTTTCTCTTTTCGCAATTGATTCTTGGTTGACCGTGACGCTGTTAACAGGCGGCCGTTGTGGCTGAGCGGTTCTAGGCGCGTCAGTCCGGAACCGCGCTGATACTACGGTCGCAGATTCGAATCCTGCCTCGGGCATGGATATGTGTGCTGTCCTTAGGTTGGTTAGATTTAAGTAGCTCTAAGTCTAGGGGACTGACAAACTCAGATGTTAAATCGTATAGTGCTCAGTGCCATTTGACACAGTTAATGAACCATCTGATACCATCTTTGATCGACATTTGCGCAATTCTCGGCTTTTGCTGGGTAGTTGTTTTTTTAATTGTATTTACGTATTATCTCTATTTTTTTATTCTACTGGATAGTTACGCAAATATTCGGTATGCTTTTTATACAAAATATGTCACACTAAAAACCTAGTAGTGCCGTATTTTTACATTTCACTTCAATAAAATCGGATAAAAATAATTATTAACGTTAACACAAATTACATTTAACAATAATGCATGAGTCTCTAATTTTCTAATGTACAAAATTAATGTCACGTCGTAGATCAATGTAACTTCTCTGAAAAGTATCTTTGATGTATTATACACAGTCTTTGGTTATAAGTTGATGCCATGTGACGCACTCTGTGTTATGTCGTTGGTGTGGTAAAGGCACTGCTTGGTTAAGCCTTTTTCTGAATCTGTTCTGTCCGCTTATGATGTACGATAAACATACGAATTTAATTTGAAGAACTATGCGAATAAAAGAATTACTGTGCGATGAAATGTGTGGCCAGCATGATGTTTGCACTGAAGAGATTAGTGCAATAAATCAGCAACAGCAAACAGTTAGTGATCAGTCCTTTCAAAGTAAAACACGGAGATTAGTCCATGAACCACTTAAGCCTACAAAAAAATAACTAAAAATCAATGTTTTATGTAACTATCACTCGATGGGCCATTTTTATTTTGCGACAATGCGGTGACTTCATGATAAATATTTCACTCATTATTGTTAGTAACACATTTGTAACAGATAGCTTTATTTAGGTACATCAACAAGGATCATAGATTGTAGACTAAAATACTAGTAAATATTCCACTCTTCAACAATTTTATATGTGAATTCAACAATACACAAAAGTTCGAATCACAACTGCAAAAGAGCATTGCAATTAAATGTTGGAAGTTTCTGGATGGTAAGAGGAAGAATTCGACGCCTTATAATCGAAAACAATTACAAATCTGTACGGGAAGTTGTGGAGATAAGCACGAGTACAGTTTTTATGTTATACTAAACAATATTGTGCTTTTTCGAGTTCTTTTTTGAGTATGGAAAATAATAGTTAATTTTCCTAACGTTAAAAAAACGGAGAGTGGGGAAATGACAGTGGGGATAGAGGGGCCGCTTGATTAGTCTTTTTAGATAATTCAGAAGAAACCAAGGGATTAGAAACGACGTAATTGTTCAGAGTACGATAGCACCGATGAAAGAGAGCAGCACAAATTCCAGTAAATAGCATGGGGAACTTAATAGTAAGTTCAGTAAGCAATTTAGGTGTTTAGAGAGAAGAAGAATGAAAAACTCACTAATACTGAAAGTAAGATTGCGATAAATACCAACCAGATAGAGCAGCCTACAACATTTACTGAGACTGGTTAACAGGGTATGAGTTCCAGAGTAGATACTGTTGTAAACAAAACTGATAACTTAGGAACCGAGTTTGTCAAAGAACGCAATAAAAGTGAACAGAAGTTCAAGTTATGTAATTATATTGTTATTAAATAACAGCATTACATTACATAAAAGAAGAACTGGAGAATGTTAAAAGTACCTTAGAAAACTAAATGAATAGTTCATTTAGTGAGACAGAAGGGAAAATTAAGAAAATACATGTAAAATTACATGACGTTAAAAAGAATGTAACTGACGATGTCACCATCTTAGGAAGAGTCGAGTAATGTTGGCGGAAAGGTAGTATAAATTAAAGACTGTATAATTCAGGGGCGGCCAAGATTTCAGCTCGTGGGCCATGCCCAAACACGACTGCCATAGCGCTCAGCCTCGATGCACATTTCCCCCATGCCACGCTGGTGAGGGGAAGACGGGAAAACTGCGTACCTAACACATTTAAATGGCAGTACGGTAGGGTTGCACACAAATTGGTTTTCAATTTCACATTTCTCAGGAACATAGATCACAAACAAAACAAAGTGTTCGTATTATTTAATCGTTTTGGGCGCGCTGAGGACATAATACAATTATCAGCTGGTACAAATTGTCAGCATATGGACACACGCAGAAGATTTCATAGAGGTTCGCGTTCCAGTTGTCATGTAATGGTGACTTACTTAGTTTCATAATCGAAAAAGTTCTTTCACACAAATATGTCGATCGATATATATTGGCCGGCCGCTGTGGCCGAGCGCTTCTAGGCGCTTCAGTCTGGAACCGCGTGACCGCTACGGTTGAAGGTTCGAATCCTGCCTCGGGCATGGATGTGTGTGATGTCCTCAGTTAGGTTCAAGTAGTTCTAAGTTCTAGGGGGCTCATGACCTCCGATATTAAGTCCCATAGTGCTCGGAGCCATTTGAACCATTTTTGATAAATATTATTGCACTTTTGGAGCCTCATTTTGGAGACTTGGAAACTGTACCTCAGAAAAACGGTGTAGACGTCCTGGACAGTTCCAACGTGAAAAGATTTGTCATGGGATTATTTTACAGGTCAATCAGTATCATCTACACTTGCACAGGGACGCTTTCAATTGAAACGGCAAACGGCCTCGAAAACCGCTCTGAAACGGTTGTAAGATTGACAGTGTGCTCAAAGCGTTTAAAAAACTATCCCTGTAATGCTTTCAAAGTCAGAATGAAGACCTCAAAGGTAGCCGTTTTCTTAAAAGTCAGTGAAATTAGGGAACTGGACTGTGTTTGCGAGAATGCGTCTCTTGTGATACGCGATTTTCTCGTTAAATACGTCTCCAGCAAATCAGAAAGAAATTAACTCGTAATGTTCCATTTAAAATGCGAAGTCATCAATCCATTCCGGATGGTCTAATTTTCGTTCCTGCACTACTTTTTCCTTCATAAATTCAACCAAAGCGAGTTTTAAATCGTTAACTCGTTCCAGGCATGCTCCTTGGCTTAACTAACGTACTCTGCAGTAATGTATGAAGTCTCCATACCCTTCGTTCAGTTCCATTGAGAACAGTTGCAGCTGAAAATTCAGAAAGCGTGTGACAGTAGGGCAGACAGTAGGTAAAGTGGCAAAACCCATGACAAGTCTTGTAAGAAGAATGGGAGTTGATATTCTTGCAAATTTACCACAAAGTGGTTCTTGTTATAAAGAACAATGAATTCCGTTTGTTGATAGTTGGAATTTTTTGCTCTTTCTCAGCAGTCATTTTACAAGATAGTGACGATGGTTCGCTAGACTGCCTCTTTTTGTGCAAACAGCCACTGGACCTGTAAATATCGTTCATAACACGAGCAAAGGGTAAACAGCGCTGACAGCACGATTCTGCCGAAATTACGAGGGGACCTTCTGGGGGGTGGGGGGGGGGGGGGGAGCATCGAGCTATGAGCTCCCACTTCGGCTGCTTATAATGTGGGTAGGCACCTATCACACCCTACTAAAATTGTAGGTGCCAAATCGGCCGCGTTTTTTAGATATTGCCTGTTAAAGTTTGGGCAGCTCTTTATACACAGAAAAGTTTCACTACTGTGGCAAGTGAGCGAGTAGAAGAGTGGCAAGCGAGAGAGACCCCCATCCAGGTGGCGCTGGTTCGATACCCGTCTATGCTACTTTTGTTTTCTTTTTGTTTTTTTAAAAAATGCTTGTTTTAGCTTATAATTACTCATGAAAATTTTGCAAGGAATCGATTAAAAAGAATTACAAGCCTCTACAATTACAAATTGAATGTCACATTTTGTTTCAATCTTTTGCGTTTATTTTTATTTTAACAGGAAACTAACCGTAATTAAAAAGTTGGCATATATAAATTTGCCTATTTACCTGAAAATTGAGAGAAGTTGTTAAAATATTTCTTCGAAGATAGTCATAAACCTGTCATACAAATGTTGGGACTGGGCCCTAGAAAATTTTATACCTGTCAGATCGTTGACGCGTCGTCGCGCCTAATCCTGTTTATGGTCTGTGACCCTTGGCGTTTCCCTATTTGTACCTGCCGTTCCACGAATAAAGGGACTCTATTGTCTGTGTACGTGAGTAGCGACGGTTATAACTGCCGAATAAACATTTCTCAGCAGTTGAAAGCTTGGCTTTGAAGTGTGCAGACGTTTAGCCTTCAAAATTGAGCAAAAGTGCAAATTGTTCACGAGTTGTCAGTCAGTGAAATTTTGACAATATTGAACATTTGGTGGAAGACCAAGGAGGTCTTTTGTAGGCTCCACCTAACAATGAAGGACGTCAGGAGTTAACAAATTTAGACAAAATTTGACATTCAGTGTGTAATTTTGATTTGTAGAGGCTTGTAACTATTTTTAATCAATTCCTTGCGGAATTTTGATGATTAATTATAAATTAAAAAAGGCATTTGAAAAAAAAAGGAAACAAAAGTAGCATAGACGGGTCTCGAACCAGCGTCGCCTGGACGGGAGCCTCTATCGCTTGTCACTCGGCTACTCGCTCACTTGGCACAATAGTGAAACTTTTCTGTGTATAAAGAGCTGCCGAAACTTTAAAAAGCAGTATTTCAGAAACGTATGGGACTGTTTGGAGCAACACCAGTACCCATACGGTCAGTGTGACGAAGTGTGGAGCGCCACGGACTGTCTGCACTGCGTCCATTGTCGTGGTTTCCCTTGACGAGGCAGTAGAGTAGGACGCGCCCACTCTAGTATGCCTGACGACAACATGTTATGATGGAGCGGCAGCACTTCTCCTTTGAGACAAGCATCAGTCCTGCCTACATCACCAGTGACGTATCCATGTGTGGGAACTTCAAGGAGAAGGACCTTGCCAGATTGCGTTATATATGCAAAACAGACATATGCAGATTAAAACTGTGTGCCGGGCCGAGACTCGAACTCAGCGCGTTTGCTTTTCTCTGGCAAGTGCTCTGCTGACTGCCTTGCCCTACCACGACTTAGGAGCCGTCTGACGAGTTAGAGTCTTGGTCCGTCACACAACTTTAAGCTCCCAGGAAGCTTCATTTTCAGCGCACACGCCGGTGAAGAGTCAAACATCCATTCTCCATTACTCATCGTCTCGGATTAAAACGGGTATAACACAGATTTGCAGCTTCACGGGAAGTGGTGCCATCGGCTATATAAAATGATCACCTATGGTGCCCTTAGAAGGCAATTTGGACAGCAGGCGTATACATTCCTCCATTATTCTGAGGATTCGCTGCATCTAGAAATTTTTGGAAAATCACGGTCTGCACATAGCTGTGTTTCCACTTCATTAAACAACTATATTCGGTTAGTAATGGACCATACTCCTTTGTAATGTGACATCTTCAATGAGGTGCATGACAAGATATCAACTATGTGATCAAAAGTATCCACACACCTGGCTGCAAATGAGTTACAAGTTCGTAGCGCCCTCCATCGGTAATGCTGAAATTGAAGATGGCGCACCCTTAGTCTTTTTGACAGCTTCCACTCTCGCAGGCATCGTTCAATCAGGTGCTGAAAGGTTTCTTGGGGAATGGCAGCCCATTCTTCACGGAGTGCTGTACTGAGGAGAGGTACTGATGTCGGTCGGTGAGGCCTGGCACGAAGTCGGCGTTCCAAAATATCCCAGAGGTGTTCCATAGGATTCAGAACTGGACTCTGTGCAGGCCAGTCCAGTAAAGGGATGTTATTGTCGTGTAACCACACACCGCCATAGGGCGTGCATTATGAACAGGTGGTCGATCGTGTTGAAAGATGCAACAACGGGAAGCAAAATGGTGCTTAAAGCACAAATGTAGACCTGTGGTGTAATAGTGCCACGCAAAACAACAAGGGGTGCAAGCCCCCTCCATGAAAAACACGACCACACAATAACACCACCGCCTCCGAATATTACTGTTGGCACTATACAGGCTGGCAGATGAACTTCACCGGGAATTTGCCATACCCACACCCGGCCATCGGATCGCCACATTGTGTACCGTGATTCTTCACTCCACACAACGTTTTTACACAACGTCTAATGTTCACGCTCCTTACACCAAACGAGGAGTCGCTTGCCATTTACCGGCGTGATGTGAGGCTTATGAGCAGCCGCTCGACCATGAAATCCAAGTTTTCTCATCTCCCGCCTAACTGTCATAGTACCTGCAATGAATCTCGATGCAGTTTGGAATACTTGTTTGATGGTCTGGATAGATGACTGCCTGTTACACATTACGACCCTCTTCAAGTGTCGGCGGTCTCTGTCAGTCAATAGACGAGGTCGGCCTGTACGCTTTTGTGCTGTACGTGTCCCTTCACGTTTCCACTTCACTATCACATCGGAGCCAATGGACGTAGGGGTTTAGGAGTGTGGATATCTCGTGTACAGAGGTTAGACACAAATGTCGCCCAATCACCTCACCACGTTAGAAGTCCGTGAGTTCCTCGGAGAGCCCCATTCTGCTCTATCGATGTCTAATGACAACTGAGATCGCTGATATGGAGTACCTGGCAGTAGGTGGCAACAAAAGGTGCCTAATATGAAAAACGTATGTTTTTGGTGGTATCGGGATACTTTTGGTCACATACTGTACCTATTAACAAGCGTAATGCCATAAATCATCACATTAAATGCAACTATAATACTATACTATAAAGAGCAGACTGTAGCTAATGTTGCGAAACCCTTGACAGATGTTGCAAGAAGGAATGGGAGTTGATATGGAAGAAATACACGATTCTGTATTGGAGACAGAGTTCAACAGAGCTTTCGAAAATCATTGGGGGAAATGGCAACCAAACGAATATCCAAGTTAGTTTGTAGAATCTGTGAACCTCGAGACATACTATCATACTTTAAAAAAATAGCATTCGTACAATTACGAAAACAGCACAGGGAAGTGAGAATTATAGCGCGATGAGCCTAACAGATCACGCACCCAAGTCGGTGACAAGGATAATGTGCTGAAGAATAGAAAAGAAAACCGATAATCTGTTATATGTTGGTCAGTTTGGCTTTCGGAAAAATAAAGGCACAAGGGAGGCAGTTTTGAATTTGCAATTCATATTGGAAGCAAGACTTAAGCAAACAAAATATTCGACAATCCGAGAAAAATAGGAGTAAGCTATAGGGAAAATTTTGGAAATTTGTGGTGAGGTTCTATGCGACCAAACTGCGCATAGAATGGAAAACCAAGAACAAAGTGCTCGGATGAGAAAGGGTATAACACACGGATACAGTGTTTCGCCTCCATTGTTCAATCAAATGGTTCAAATGGCTCTGAGCACTATGGGACTCAACATCTGAGGTCATCCGTCTCCTAGAACTTAGAACTACTTAAACCTAACTAACCTAAGGACATCACATACATCCATGCCCGAGGCAGGATTCGAACCTGCGACCATAGCGGCCGCGCGGTTCCAGACTGAAGCGCTTAGAACCGCTCGGCCACAATGGTCGGCATTGTTCAATCCATACATCTGATAAGCAATGACGGAAACAAAGAAAAAAAAAACAGTTGAAGAATGGGATTAAAATCCAGGATGAAAGGATGTCAAAAGTCAGATTTTCTGATGAAATTATTACCCTTCGTAATTTACGGAGTTAGCTGAATGGAGTGAACAGTCTAATGAGTACAGAATTTGGGAGTAAATAGAGGAAAGAGTTGCACAAATGAAAATAGCTAGAAAGTTAAAATCAAAATTGATGTCCAAGAAGTAGACGTAGTTAAGGAATTCTACCTCATAACATGTAACGGCCGAAGCAACGAGGACATAAAAAGCAAACTAGCGCAGTCAGAGAGGGCATTCCTGGCCAAAGGGAGTTAAGCAGTTTCGAACATAGGCCATAATTTGAGGAAGACATTTCTGTGAATGTACGTTTGGAGCACATCATTATATGACGTTTATGCCGCGACGGACTGAAACGAGCTCCGAGGCAGACTGTTTTGGTCTGAGCGCCCGGCCGCTCGCCTGCGCGCCACTTCGACGTTTGAAGGCATGGGGGGGATGGAGTTCAGGCGCAGGAATGTGGAGGTAGCAGCGGAAAACACGTCCTTCCCACAGGTTCAACAACATATCACGAACGTCATTATCAGTTCACACAAACAGTGATCGTGGTACACACAGTATTTACGCATGTGGAGTGTAAACCACTGACAGTAAATCACGATCAGCGAAACTAAAGAGCTCAGCGAGACGAGTATTTTGATATACACACTGAATACGGAAACGAGTGAAAATGTAATCTAGAACGACTATGTGCAATAACCATAATAATATTTATGGCAAATAACCCATGGAGAGTATGCACCCACCAAGCGAAAGCGCTAATCGAGGCGAATCGAATGAGCTACTATCATGTTCATTTATGTACTTAATTGGTTCAAATGGCTCTGAGCACTATGCGACTTAACTTCTGAGATCATCAGTCGCCTAGAACTTAGAACTAATTAAACCTAAGGGCTAACTAACCTAAGGGCATCACACACATCCATGCCCGAGGCAGGATTCGAACCTGCGACCGCAGCGGTCGCTCGGCTCCAGACCGTAGCGCCTAGAACCGCACGTGCACTTAATTATCCGATGAGAAGCATCTGAAGTATGTAATTAATTAAAGTCAACATAACAAATAATACAAAACATATAACAAATAGTCTTCACGGGTTTACCGCCGGATCACGTTGTGCAAATTCCACAATATTTCCTCGGAGCAACTGTCCGACATCTTCAGGTGGTTCAACCTTGCTGGTGGCTAGGTACGACTGACGGCATCCGCACCTTAACGCCCTGTTTCTAATTGAAATGATTGAAAGTAATCAACCTTCAAATATCCTGCCAGCAAACTAATCTCGATCACATCGAGCCCTCGGATAGCGTTCGGGAATACGCAAAAACGGAACAATGTGATCCGTTATAATAACGGTGCTGATATACGCGACGAATTGTTCCCTGAGGAAAATTCCTGCAGAGAGGAGAACAATACAGTGGTACAGGCTGCATTTGAAACTAAAGTAGGTAAAGTACCTACAGCAGTAATAACTGACACCGGTGCATCGGCGAACGTTATTTCTTATAATCTGTTCAAACAAATATGTAAGACGGGTACACCTCCCACACTACCAGTTCAGAATTGTCGAATTATTGGTGCGATAGACCCCAGGTCGAAGCATATTAGCTGGAAGACTCAGTTTGGAATACTGACAGGAAATGAAGCATTTTATTGCACGTTGCTGGTGGGTGATAATTTGTGAGCTAACTGTATTATTTCTGTAGAATTTCTGCAAGGGAAGGACGAAAAAATCGACTTCGCGGCAGGCAAATTCTATCTTACAGTTGATGGAAAAAATAGTATTCTGGATCTGCTCAAAACGAAAGTTCCCGATGGCAAATTCTGCCAGCGAGTGAAAATCAAGTTTGTAGGTAGTGAACCTGCACTGACAGGTGATAGTTCAACTTCTCTAGCTGATGTGACCAAGTGTGCTGATGTTGACGACGACAAGCAAGATCTCGAGGCAGCATTACCAGGAAAGATTTTAGAATCAGATTACTTAAGTAGCTACGTAATCTCTTGTGTAGGTATCTACAAGTCTTTGCAGAAAAACCAGGTATAATAAAATGATACGTATATCACATGCAAGTTAGGCGTCATGAAAGGTATTGTCACACAACCTACTTCGATTCCCTGGACCAAGAGAGAGACCGTAAGCAAAGAAATAAAAAAAAATACTAGTATGAGGAATAGTAGAAATATTCCATCAAATAAAACTAGTGGTTTATACCCACATAAAGATTTCAAGAAATTTGTCTCGTAAATGTAACATTTGTGTTGCATATATCTGTATAAATGTTTCATTTCTATTTTTATGTACATAGTAGAGTTAGTTGTGAGAAAAAAGTCTCGAAGATATTATATGGATATTGTAAAGAGCTGAAATGCATTCAAAAGACACTAAAAATGACTGCCAAAACTACATTTTACTTGTAAAGCCAAAACCTGTCTTATAAAGACATATCATCTAATGAACTGTAAATAGCAGTGTAGTTTTCTAAATAGAATTTGTGTATTACTTTTAAGATTATTCATTTATGCTTTGGCTCCAAAATATGAGATTAGTTGTAAATAACTTTGCACCATTCATGTCAGAAGTACATGTTCCACAAGCTCAAGATAAAAGTTTTGTATGATAGTATGTGTACTCACGTACATAAATACTATAGTACGTATTTTCTGTAGAATCATATCCTCTGTCAATACTTCAGCCAGCAGCAAAGGGGCTCAGGTCATCTATCTTGCAATTAAACTATGTGCTTATTTTGGCACACAGGCATCCTCGGAATCAATTTTAAATTTTAGAGTTACTTTTATGCGTGTTTTCTCATCGTTATGGTACAAGACTGGGAATGGCCCTTGAACAGGTTTTCCTAACAATAAATAAATAAACTGGTTGCCATATGCGAACGAAACACATACGTGTAAAGCACAGCCGCACATAAAATAATGGCCAAATACAGGTCGTGTAACGAATTCTCCAAGATATTGCAAACACTGATAAATTTAATGTTCACGTACAGCCGTGTCCCAGTGTAAACATTAAAGAAGTAGTGTAAAGTGATGTTGTATCCAACGATTCCCCACACAGCGAACAAACAAGTAATTTGGACGTTAGATGAAACGCATAGGTTCAATTTCAGCGTGATTTGACTCAGAGGACTATATGTAATTGCAAATGAGTAAAAAAAAAAAAATGCCAAAGTCAGTGCTAGTAAAGATATTCAGAGACAACCGTAGTACGTGAACTTTGTGTGCAAATGAACAGAACTGTGCAACTTAACTAGTCTGTGAGAACAGTGAGCATACTAGTGCTGCAAAGTGCATAATAACGTTGACGCTTACCTTCAGTGAAGTGTTCAATCACGTGCGCAGATGCAGCATCCTGCGCAGAAAAACTTACGTAAAGCACAAGTAGCCATTCTAGGGAACTCGCACTGCTACGAACCGAGTGTACACAGAGCACAACGTAAACCACACCACGACAATGTTCTGCGCGGAGCTTTCGATTGTCGCGGTGGAATGTGAGCCACGAGACCGTTCATTACTCGCAGCCGTTAAAAACATAGGAACTTGTCACTGCTAAGCTATGAACGCTCTCCCAGTGCAAACAGTGATAGCGTACTATGTCAATAAATAAACTGAAATGCTCACAGCAAACAAATAACAATCGTAATGCAATAGAAAAGAAGTGACGACGTTGACAACAGCACAGGTAGCAAAACTTCATTGAGGCGAACAAAAGAAATAAGTGCACACAACGAATTGTAATCTATCACCACGAACAGAATATACATCATTACGTGCATCAATAGGACAATATATGTACTAATGCAACCTCTTTCCACCAAACCGCGTAGTTGTATGCTTGTATATTAATGCTTAAACGATTACATTCCATGTACCTCATTTTCGAGATGCCTGTCCAGCGGAAGAGCAAGATCTAGCCACCTGCAGCTAGTAACCAGCTGCAAATGCTGGCATGTCTTCCCATGTTCCTGTCCGCACCTGAGGGTCCTGGCATCGACTACCATCTACCAGCAAGAACCGTCGTTCCTGCAATCCGTCGCAAGATCTACACTACTGGCCATTAAAATTGCTACACCAAGAAGAAATGCAGATGATAAACGGGTATTCATTGAACAAACATATTATACTAGAACTGACATGTGGTCACATTTTCGCCGGCCGGGGTGGCCGAGTTGTTCTAGGCGCTACAGTCTGGAACTGCGCGACCGCTACGGTCGCAGGTTCGAACCCTGCCTCCCGCATGGATGTGTGTGATGTCCGTAGGTAAGTTAGGTTTAAGTGGTTCTAAGTTCTAGGGGACTGATGACCACAGCAATTAAGTCCCATAGTGCTCTGAGCCATTTGAACCATTTTGATTACATTTTCATGCAATTTTGGTGCATAGATCGTGAGAAATCGGTACCCAGAACAAGCATATCGGCCTTGATACGCCTGGGCATTGAGTCAAACAGAGCTTGGATGGCGTGTGCAGGTACAGCCCATGCAGCTTCAACATGATACCACAGTTCATCAAGAGTAGTGACTGGCGCATTGTGACGATCCAGTTGCTCAGCCACCATTGGCCAGAAGTTTTCAATTGGTGAGAGATCTGGAGAATGTGCTGGCCAGGGCAGCAGTCGAAAATTGTCTGTATCCAGAAAGACCCATACAGGACTTGCAACATGCGGTCGTGCATTATCCTGCTGAAATGTAGGGTTTCGCAGGGATCGAATGAAGGGTAGAGCCACAGGTCGTAACACATATGAAACGTAACGTCCACTGTTCAAAGTGCCGTCAATGCGAACAAGAGGTGACCGAGACGTGTAACCAATGGCACCCCATACTATCACGTCCGGTGATACGCCATTAGGGCGATGTCGAATACACGCTTCCAATGTGCGTTCACTGCGATGTCGCCAAACACGGATGCGACCATCATGATGCTGTAAACCGAACGTGGATTCATCCGAAAAAATGACGTTTTGTCATTCGTGTACCCAGGTTCGTCGTAGTGCACCATCGCAGGCGCTCCTGTCTGTGATGCAGCGTCAAGGGTAACCACAGGCATGGTCTCCGAGCTGACAGTCAATGCTGCTGCAAACGTCGTCGAACTGTTCGTGCAGATGGTTGTTCAGAATGAGATTTTCACTCTGCAGCGGAGTGTGCGCTGATATGAAACTTTCTGGCAGATTAAAACTGTGTGCCCGACCGAGACTCCAAATCGGGAACTTTGTCTTTCGCGGGCAAGTGCTCTACCACCTGAGCTACCTCGCAGGAGAGCTTCTGTAAAGTTTGGAAGGTAGGAGACGAGATACTGGCAGAAGTAAAGCTGTGAGGACCGGGCGTGAGTCGTGCTTCGGTAGCCGAGATGACAGAGCACTTGCCCGCGAAAGGCAAAGGTCCCGAGTTCGAGTCTCGGTCGGGCAGACAGTTTTAATCTGCCAGGAAGTTTCAGATGGTTGTTGTCTCTGCTGCGTCCAACATTTTCAGTGTTTCCTAAGTATTATCCAGTTATCCTTCCGGCCCCCAGACCGGCCGGCCGCCGCTGTAGTGTGCTTCTGCGCACAGGTGCCCAGACCGTCCGTCTTGGCACTTCCTGTGTGAAGCAGGACCAACACACCTGTGCAGGCTTTTCCACCCAGCGCTTGAGTTACGCCTGCCATTTCATTTCCACTGGCGTTCCACCGTCTACTAGTATAGGCAATCATTCATTACGCCGTTTTGATAATAAAGACACTCCGTCACCTTTCATGAAATAATCGTTAACAACTATTTACAGGGTGTACTTGACAATCTCAGTCTTCTTTAAATATTCATATTGTAAGTAGGCTGTTTAGGTTCTTATATTGGTAACGCCACCGCCACGTAGCGCTCTGTATTGAAATCACTGGCTGTGCTGCGTGCAGTCTGTGGCTGGTTTGGATTGTTGATGGCTATGGTAGTGTTGGACAGTTGCCTGTTAACAGCGCGTAGCGTTACGCAGTTGGAGGTGAGCCACCAGCAGTGATGGATGTGGGGAGAGAGATGGCGGAATTTTGAGAGCGGATGATATGGACATGTGTCCGTCAGAGACAGTACATTTTTAATATTGGATATCATGGACTGATATAGATATTACGACTTTTGAACACTATTAAGGTAAATACATTGTTTGTTCTGTATCAAAATCTTTCATTTCATAACTATGCCTATCAGTAGTTAGTGCCTTCAGTAGTTTGAATCTTTTATTTAGCTGGCAGTAGTGGCGCCCGCTGTGTTGCAGTAGTTCGAGTAACGAAAATTTTTGTGAGGTAAGTGATTTGTGAAAGGTACAGTTTAATGTTAGTCAGGGCCATTCTTTCGTAGGGATTATTAAAAGTCAGATTGCGTTGCGCTAAAAATATTGTGTGTCAGTTTAGTGTTGATCAGAATAAGTAAAGAGAGAAATGTCTGAGTACGTTCAGTCCTGCTCAGCTGTTTGAAAATCAAATAACGTAGAGGTTTATCAGCACAGTAATTCATTAATTTTTCTCTGGGACGTTTCAAAATATTTAAAATCTGTAAATCATCACCTCCTTAAGAGAATGAAAGCTTTAATTCATCATCAGCAGCCAATTCGGTCACTTGGTCATGTGGCCTCTTTGAGTTGGCGTGAAAGTAAATTTTTGCACTTCTGTCGATCTTGAGCTTACCACTGCTGTCTTTCTTCAAGTCTCTATCCGTATCTTCAACTCGGTCTTTTTTGGTTATTGGGCACCAGTGTAGTACCTACTTTGATCGCCAGTTACATGACCAGTCCATTGCCATTTCAGGGTATTAACGCTTTCCATTACGTCACTGACCTTTGAATACGTTAGGTATCTGCTTTCTTTCTGTATTTATTTATGTAGCCCCGAATTGATCTTGCCATTCGTATTTAGGCTACTATTAGTCTTCTGACAGTGAACTCATTTAATGTCTATGTCTCACAGTCGTAAGCTATTATTGGTGTTGTGACGGGTTGTCACAAATGAATTGTGTTGTAAACAGGTGATAAATGCCATGATCATTCTGCATGTCAAATATAAGAACTGAAATCTATATGCATTCAAAATAAACTCTTATGCCGGTCGGAATGGCCGAGCGGTTCTAGGCGCTACAGTCTGGAACCGCGCGACCGCTACGGTCGCAGGTTCGAATCCTGCCTCGGGCATGGATGTGTGTGGTGTCCTTAGGTTAGTTAGGTTTAATAAGTTTTAAGTTCTAGGGGGCTCATGACCTCAGAAGTTAAGTCCCATAGTGCTCAGAGCCATTAAACACTTATATTTTGTTATACGCCGTCTTCTTAGCTGTGGCTGTGGGTCCGAGCCTATGAACATAGAAACAGAAGAAGTCTAAGACTTGTACTGAAATAGACTGTCGCTGGGAATACAACTCGAAGCACTGATTAGCAGAAATTCTTTCTCGTAGCACTTTTCGCTCAGTAGAAACTCTTTCTCAGAACGCTGGTGGAAGACAAAATGCAAAACATATGCAAGGACTAGTAGATTAACATGATGAGCCTTACTGGTTGTCTCTAACTCTGTTGGCACGCGACACTGTACTCTTCCCGCTGCTTGCTGTGGACTAGCCGTTGACTGGAATGTAGCCAGGCGTAGAACTGGCGTCCGTGTGTCGGCCTATTTCAAAACAGGCCGCCAACGGTGATGCGGAAAACTTCTCTGAACGAGTCTTGCTACTTCCATCTGATTGATGTGGCCAGCGATATACCGACAGCAAGGAGCATCTTTATGATCTCGATAGCAGGCGCCAGTGCTATGCTTATCGACTACTCCACGACTGGCAGTATACACTGGTCAAAAGCTTCTTCAGCTCAGCCGACGCACGGTGGGAACAAATCCCAAAAAGCTGGCCAAATCTCGAAAACGCTATAAATTCGGCTGAGAGTCGATACTCGGGTGTTTTCGGGGTCACTGATTATGAATCCCAAGCCAAAATTTTAAATAAAAACAAAATGGCGAGTTTAACATTAATCAATTTTATAGAGAAAATACAAAATATATGCCTATGTTGTATAATGGAATAAAAGATCCGAAGTTCATAGATCGCCTTCCGAAGAATAAGATGATTCACTATCAGTTTATTCTTCTTTTGAATTGCTGGAGCTTACTGTGCTTGCTGGTATACGTGACGCAACTAAGAATGAAACTGCTTGTGGGAGCAACGACTTCAAGTTTTTTCGACACAAATCGCGCAGACTTGAAATAGATGGATCGGATATTAATAATAAGCGTAAAAAATGCCTTCTATTGTTTTTTAAAATATAATATCTATATAAGTGGATAAATCCATATTTAACCTCGCTACTATCATTCATTCCAAAATGTTGTTTGAAAAGGATAAGAGTACATTCACAAAAGTGAATTACGTATCACAGAACTTGATACACAATGAAGATCGCATATAAATTCAAGAAAAAGAGCAACATTCCGCTTCGTTGATGCACGAAATTCAGTAAACTATGTTTTACGTTGCAAGAATTCGTACCAATGACACAGTTGCAGCTAGATGCAGTAAGTTTTAATTTTTTCATTCAATAATAGTTCCGTCTACAACGTGCGATCGGTCAGATCGTTGAACCCTACAGAAATTCGTGCTTAAAATTTTCCGCAGTAATTTTCCATTCATTGACGAATTAATGATAAATTTATTGTTATCACATGGACTAATATTATTGATTTTATATTACACAATGATTTTATATATACGTGCGGTTGTTGATTCCATCCTTAAGAACTGAAATCGATTGATTGTTAGAGATTTGACGTCCTTTTGAATGTAGCGTTGAAATATTTCCTCACTGCGCGATGCTTCTAGCTTGCTGAAGAGTTCCCTTTCAACTGTCCTAGAACAGCAGGTATAGAGGCTATGGGGCTCTGGCGACCAGAAGTCGCCCTTCGAATCCTTACCCAAGCTAACCCACGACTAGAAATTACTGGAACTTCATTTTTCGACTTTTGGCCAGCTTTCGGGATTTGGCCCCACTGTGCGACGTCTTGTATTTCGCTACTGAAGAGTATCTTCCATACGTTTGCCAGCACAGTTTTATAAGCAGAAATATTTCTGGTTTTAGGGCTTTAATTGGTGCCAGGTAATTGATCGAATGGGTGTTCTTTCTCACTTTCTAGGATATTTCGCAATTTAGTTCAACAGGTGCTGAAGACACTTGTCGTTAGGTGACAGCCACTAGCAGACTGTTCCAGCCTGAGAGGGAAAGAACCACTCATCAGATCGAAGAGGGATATACGAGGTGCGACAATAAAGTAATGAGACTGGTGTGAAAAAAAGTTGCTTACCGTTTTAGCCAAGTTTAGTGTCTCCTTCAAAGTAGTTCCTTTCTGATTGCACACACTTTTTCCAGCGCTTCTGCCTTTGATGGTAACATTTCTGGAACTCATCTTCTGTAATATCCTCCAAGACCCTCGTCACAGCTTTTTATATATCTTGTGTTGTTTGAAAATGGTGTCCCTTGACCACTGTTTTGATTCTTGGAAATAGAAAAAATTCGCACGGAGCGATATCTGGTGAATAAGGTGGCCGTGGTAGTACTGAAATTTGTTTTGAGGTTGAAAATTGCTGTACAGACAGAGGAGTATGGGATGGCGCATTATCGTGATGCAGAATCCAATTATCAGTAACGTTGGCACGGACACGAAGAACTCTTTTATGAAGTCTTTCTAAAATTTCTCTGTAGCAATATTGGTTAACTGTTAGTCGAGGAGGCACCCACTCTTTATGAACAATTCCCTTGGTATCAAAGAAGCACACAAGCATGCATTTCACTTTTGACTGTCATGCGAGCCTTTCTTTGGTCTGGGTGATCCCTTTGAGCACCATTGCGAACTTTGGCGTTTTGTCTCTAGATCGTACTGATAAAACCAACTTTAATCACCAGTGATAACACGACTCAACAATTCTGTATCGATTTCCGTTTGCTCTAACAGATCGGCTGCCACATTTTTCCGTGTTTCTCGCTGTTGTGGTGTGAGATTTTTGGGGACCATTTTTGCACAAATCTTTCTCATACCAATATCTTCAATTATTATTAAACGAACCGTTTCTCGATTGATGTTCAGTTCTTCTGCAATCATTTTCTCGGATAATCTTCGATCAGATTGTACGAGTTGACACACCCTGGCCTAGTTGACATCCGTCCGTGAGGTTGATGGTCGTCCACTGCAGTCTTCATCTTCAACATTCATTCTGCCTTCGCTTAACATTTTATGCCAACGAAAATCCTTGAGCTCTTACCGTAACCTCCTCTCCAAAAGCCTTCTGAAGCTTACAGTAAGTTTTCTCGAGTTTTCACCCAATTTAACGCAAAAAATGGCTTGCCGTTGCGGTATATTCTGTGATGAGAGACACAAACACTTGTTAACTCATTACAGCACAACTCACAACTGAGCAGTTGCATCGATGTGCCGCTTTTTTTTTTTTTTTTTTTTTTTTTTTTTTTTTTTTTTTTTTTTTTTTGATGGACTTGTAGTCCGGGGTGATAGGTTACAATACAGCATCACCGGTCTATTGCGGTCTAACTGTGTTGGTGAGCCAGTAAATTTCCACTGTGCAGTGACTGCGTCACTGCAATTCACTTTGGAGGTGTGGCGGTGGGACTCGTGGTCCCGTACCACCCTCTGACGGTGATAGTACTACATGAGTCAGGCAGAATTTATTGCCTAACATGTGCAGGTGAAGGTGTGGCGGTGGGACTTATAGTCCCGTGCCGCTTGACTAGAAGCAGCTTATATACAAAATAGACCAAGGTCAAAGATAATGTGCCTATGCAAGCCTGCAGGGTTGCCACATCTTGCAAAGAAAATCAGTCTCGTTATTTTATTGTCACACCTCGTAGCTCTTGCGTTCCTGAGAACAAGTGGACGCCTTCTCGGCGAGGTCAGTAATGATTTGTTTCGTTTGAAGTTCACAGACCCACTACTGACGACAGAGGCCAGCTTCGGCACTGTGATGATAATGAACAAAGAGGAAACGTGATTCGTGTAGCCCAGGCCGCCGGCTATCGCGTGACAGGCGTCGGCGACCACAGCCGCGGCGGCATGGTGTCCTCTGGGACAGGACGCGAGCAGCGACCGCCGCGGCTGGAGACAAACGCCGGTGCTCCGGTGTCGCTGGAACACGCGCCGTGCCGCCCGCGGCCGCGGCCGCTTAGCTATTCATGTATTCCGGCGACAATCAATGAGCGACGCCGCGGCTGTTTATGCAAATGTCTGAATCCGGCGCCGTAAAGCTTTCAGTGCCGCCCACGCCGGCCGCTGACTGCCGACTCGTCTTTTTGGGGCCGTTCGGAGCGCGCCGGACTTCATCCCGTCGCCCGCTGACCCGTTAATAAACTGCGGGCCCCACTGCCGTTCCATTATGCCGCTGGTAGCCCAGGAATCTGTCCTGTCCTACGCAGCGGGGTCATCCCGGCCCTTACGACTCTCTCTCTCCAGCTATGACTGCCTTGTTAGGGAAGCTGCTCGCTCTATATGGGGCCGGAGTCCCTCACGACGCCGACCGTGCATAAAATATTCTCGATGTTCTCTGTTGCGTCCATTCTGAGTCCACGCCCTAGCTTCCGAGAGCTACCTACATTCTCGTCGTCAGTTATTTCCTTCCTGACGATGACCATCCAAATTGCGGCCGAAAACTTAAATGTAGGCTGAGGAAGTATGCTACGAGAGGCATTCAATAAGTAATCCAACGCATTTGTTTCTGAAAGAAGGTTGGTTTATTCAGGAGTCCAGTACACCATACCATTCCCCTCTCTGCTGGCTACACAACCCTATCTTTCAATATAATCTGGAAGGACCTGTATGCCTGCATGGTACCACTCCATTGATCGACGTCGAAGCCAACGTCTTGCCTCATCAATCTATCTACATCTACATCTACATCCATACTCTGCAAGCCACTTGACGGTGTGTGGCGGAGGGTACCTTCAGTACCTCTATCGGTTCTCCCTTCTATTCCAGTCTCGTATTGTTCGTGGAAAGAAGGATTGTCGGTATGCTTCTGTGTGGGCTCTAATCTCTCTGATTTTATCTTCATGGTCTCTTCGCGAGATATACGTAGGAGGGAGCAATATACTGCTTGACTCTTTGGTGAATGTATGTTCTCGAAACTTCAACAAAAGCCCGTACAGAGCTACTGAGCGTCTCTCCTCCAGAGTCTTCCACTGGAGTTTATCATCCCCGTAACGCTTTCGCGATTACTAAATGATCCTGTAACGAAGCGCGCTGCTCTCCGTTGGATCTTCTCTACCTCTTCTATCAACTGTATCAGGTACGGATCCCACACTGCTGAGTAGTATTCAGGCAGTGGGCGAACAAGCGTACTGTAACCTTCTTCCTTTGTTTTCGGATTGCATTTCCTTAGGATTCTTCCAATGAATCTCAGTCTGGCATCTGCTTTACCAACGATCAACTTTATATGATCATTCCACTTTAAATCACTCCTAATGCATACTCCCAGATAATTTATGGAATTAACTGCTTCCAATTGCTGACCTGCTATTTTGTAGCTAAATGATAAGGGATTTATCTTTCTATGTATTCGCAACACATTACACTTGTCTACATTGAGATTCAATTGCCATTCCCTGCACCATGCGTCAATTCGCTGCAGATCCTCCTGCATTTCAGTACAATTTTCCATTGTTACAACCTCTCGATACACCACAGCATCATCTGCAAAAAGCCTCAGTGAACTTCCGATGTCATCCACAAGGTCATTTATGTATATTGTGAATAGCAACGGTCCTACGACACTCCCCTGCGGCACACCCGAAATCACTCTTACTTCGGAAGACTTCTCTCCATTGAGAATTATATGCTGCGTTCTGTTATCTAGGAACTCTTCAATCGAATTACACAATTGGTCTGATAGTCCATATGCTCTTACTTTGTTCATTAAACGACTGTGGGGAACTGTATCGAACGCCTTGTGGAAGTCAAGAAATACGGCATCTACCTGGGAACCTGTGTCTATGGTCCTCTGAGTCTCGTGGACGAATAGCACGAGCTGGGTTTCACACGACCGTCTTTTTCGAAACCCATGCTGATGTCTACAGAGTAGATTCCTAGTCTCCAGAAAAGTCATACTCGAACATAATACTTGTTCCAAAACTCTACAACTGATCGACGTTAGAGATATAGGTCTACAGTTCTGCACATCTGTTCGACGTCCCTTCTTGAAAACGGGGATGACCTGTGCCCTTTTCCAATCCTTTGGAACGCTACGCTCTTCTAGAGACCTACGGTACACCGCTGCAAGAAAGGGGGCAAGTGCCTTCGCGTACTCTGTGTAAAATCGAACTGGTATCCCATCAGGCCCAGCGGCCTTTCCTCTTTTGAGCGATTTTAATTGTTTCTCTATCCCTCTGTCGTCTATTTCGATATGTACCATTTTGTCATCTGTGTGACAATCTAGAGAAGGAACTACAGTGAAGTCTTCCTCTGTGAACCAGCTTTGGAAAAAGACATTTAGTATTTCGGCCTTTAGTCTGTCATCCTCTGTTTTCAGCACCATTTTGGTCGCTGAGTGTCTGGACATTTTGTTTTGATCCACCTACCGCTTAGACATAAGACCAAAATTTCTTAGGATATTCTACCAAGTCAGTACACAGAACTTTACTTTCGAATTCATTGAACGCCTCTCGCATAGCCCTGCTCACAGTACATTTCGCTTCGCGTAATTTTTGTTTGTCTGGAAGGCTTTGGCTATGTTTATGTTTGCTGTGAAGTTCCCTTTGCTTCCGCAGCAGTCTTCTAACTCGGTTGTTGTACCACGGTGGCTCTTTTCCATCTTTTACGATCTTGCTTGGCACATACTCGTCTAACGCATATTGTACGATGGTTTTGAACTTTGTCCACTGATCCTCAACACCATCTGTACTTGAGACAAAACTTCTGTGTTGAGCCGTCGGGTACTCTGTAATCTGCTTTTTGTCACTTTAGCTAAACAGAAAAATCTTCCTACCTTTTTTGATATTTCTATTTACGGCTGAAATCATCGATGCAGTAACCGCTTTATGATCGCTGATTCCCTGTTGTGCGTTAACTGTTTCAAATAGTTCGGGTCTGTTTGTCACCAGAAGGTCTAATATGTTATCGCCACGAGTCGGTTCTCTGTTTAACTGCTCAAGGTAGTTTTCAGATAAAGCACTTAAAAAAATTTCACTGGATTCCTTGTCCCTGCCACCAGTTATGAACGTTTGAGTCTCCCAGTCTATATCCGGCAAATTAAAATCTCCACCCGGAACTATAACATGGTGGGGAAATCTACTCGAAATATTTTCCAAATTATCCTTCAGGTGCTCAGCCACAACAGCTGCTGAGCCAGGGGGCCTATAGAGACATCGAATTACCATGTCGGAGCCTACTTTAACCGTGACCTTCACCCAAATCATTTCACCTCCACAATATCCAAATACTACTTCCTGTGGAGTGCGTTCTTCATTAGGACAAAACAGATGGAAGTCGGAAGGGGCGAGATCGAACTGTAGGGTGCATGAGGGAAAACAGTCCAATGGAGTTCTGTGAGATGCCCTCGGCCGTGCAGGGTTGTGTGAGATCTTGCGTTGTCATGCAGAAGGAGAAGTTCGTTTGCATTTATGTGGCGAGGAACATGCTGAAGTCGTTTCTTCAGTTTGCTGTGGCTAGCATTATATACTTCAGAGTGGATCGTTGCACAATGATGGAGGGCACCAAACAGAATAACCCCATCAGAGTCCCAGGAGGCCGTCGCCAGGACTTTACCTGCCGAGGGTGCAGCTTTGAATGTTTTCTTCGGAGGAGAGTGATGTGGCGCCACTCCATGGATTGCCGTGTTGTTTCGAATGGATGAACCTGTGTTTCGTCGCCTATGACGATGTTCGACAAAATATCGTCACGCGCAGCGTCGTAACGCGCAAACAATCCCTCACTAATGGTCCTTCGTTGCTGTTTATGGTCTCGTGTTAAACACCGGGAAAATCTTTGGAGTACCCCAAATGGTGATGAGCGTGGCATCACTACCACCAGACAAGACCAGTTGGGCAATGAGGTGTTTGCTTGTGATCAGTCGATCACATCGAATGAGAGTGCCCGCTCTTTCCAACATTGCTGGAGTCATAGCTGTGTGCCGCCCGCCAGCACGAGGGAAATGGGACGGTTTGTGCCACGTCACAACGCCTCGCCCGATGAATCATCGTACTTTTGTTCACTGCTAAGCCTCCGTAGACATTCTGCAAGCACCTGTGCATATCTGCGATGATGGTTTTCCGCCAAAAGAAACTCAATGACAGATCTCTGCTTGGAATGCACCTCCATTACAGACGTCATTTAGAAAGCTACGTATAGCACCGCCACATATTGGAGCTTTATGAAACTATATGGGATGACGCGGGAATGTTTCATAATGACCCACAACAAATTCCACATTTTTTTCAATCGAAACTGGCCGAAAACAAATTTGTTGCATTACTTACTGAAAGCCGCTCGTACCAACAACTACCTATTCCTGGACGTCACATTTTTTCCAACTGTTCATCAACTGCTTAAGCTATCATAACGACTGCCTGGGATGCGTCTACAAATCTGCTGATCCTGGGTTCGATCCTTTGTCAATTATGAATATGGCATATCAAACTCTGCCACTGTGCAACTGGGTATACACATGGGATAAATGGAATGGTTAATTCGGTTGCTTTCGTGGCTTACAAGTACCTCCTAGTAACAATATATTGGCAACACGATCTTCAACAGCGCCTCCACAATAAGCTATACGCTCATGAAAACAATCTGCTTATCCATCATTCCGTAACATGCAGCGGGAGAAAAGCGTTAATTGTCGGTAAGGTATACATGTAAAGGAAGACAATGGTGTTACAATATGGTACGTTAAAAGTGTGGTGTCACAGCCAGACACCACACTTGCTAGGTGGTAGCTTTTAAATCGGCCGCGGTCCGCTAGTATACGACGGACCCGCGTGTCGCCACTGTCAGTGATGGCAGACCGAGCGACGCCACACGCCAGGTCTAGAGAGAGACAGATCCTAGCACTCGGCCCAGTTGTACAGCCGACTTTGCTAGCGATGCTACATTGACAAAATACGCTCTCATTTGCCGAGACGATAGTTAGCATAGCCTTCAGCTACGTCATTTGCTACGACCTAGCAAGGCGCCAGTATCATTTAATATTTATCTATGGATGCCTGTACCGTCAGACCGATGTTCTCCAGTTGTGGATTAAAGTTTAGTATTCCAAGAGCTTCGTACTTTATTTGCTACTATTAATTCCCTTAACTGTTCCAGACCTCACGCCAGTCAGCGTGTAATTAAACGCGTGCATTTCGGCCTCCTCTAGAAACACAGTGTTGGCTCTTCTGCCAACACTTCAAAAAGTACCCTGAAGGACCAGGTCGTCGAGAAGAAAAATCAAATAAATCAAATTTACAGTAAATACATGTTATGCGAATTGACAATATGCTTATAGGAGAATCTAAGTTGTTGTAACATGATGAACGATTCTTGAGAACGATAAGACACAGTACTTGACAAAGCACCCTAGCATTTTTGTCATCTTTCGTGCTGATGAAAGATTCAGATTTTGGTGAGTAACACGGAGAGAAGTGAAACAAAACATGAGCCACGTAAATTGTGTAAATCAGCAGCTTTTCCCAGTGTTGAGTCATTATCAGTTACTCTGTAAACCAGAAAAACTGTACAAAACACGTCAGCATTACACTGATAAATTAAATAAGCACCCAGATCCACTATTTAAAGTAAAAATATTACCATAATATTTACTTGCTGATGCTGCGTCAGAGCGAGCGTATCCTCCGACCACACGACTGAGTGCAAGTAGCCAGTGGAAATTCTTGTGTAGCTAAACATGTCTTGGTGGCGATAGCAGCTTGACTTTTACATTAGGTTAAAATTAATCTGATGTAAAATCATACATAAGACTGTTATTCACTGTTTAAAAAGTATTAAGAATTGTTTAACTATATATATATATATATATATATATATATATATATATATATTATTTACAAAGAATTAAATTCATCCCCTTACTATGATAGTCTAAGCCAAATAGCGAATTATCAGATGACGTAATTTGAAGTACAGATAGGCAGTAGAAGAAGTCAGTGATGTACTCAGTGAACAGTGCTAGTATTGATAGGTCGCAAAGGACCATGCGCCCGTAACGTTGCTAAGTGACAATAGTGGAACAAGGGCGGTGTCACCTCACTCTACATTGTTGCCAAATTTATTCAAGATGGTAGATCCTAGATGACAGTGATAGATATGGCGATGTCGCAATGGCGTCATGGTGAAATTCAAGTTTTAGCATGAAGATAGTGTAGTGTAACGACGTAAGTTTTTTATAAATGATTTTCTTTTGACATATGACCATGTGTAGACTTCGTCACCTACGTCAGTTAAAACACACTTCAAAATTATTTATATTCCTTTTAAATTGTCTCAGAATGGTTCTTGAACGAAACTGTAAAACATCATTTGAGTCGTATGCACAGAATTATGTCACTCAGTCCAATTGGTTTGCGTAAACTTTTTTCAATTTAGATGTCGTTTGTTTCTCCTCAGAAATTATATTAATGCAGGTTATCTGCTTTAATAGATATTAGAGCCACATTGAATAAACGTTCAAGACTCAAACTCGCGATGAACGCTGTCAGAAATTAATAATCTTGTTAAATGAATTACTTAACATAATTCTTCATAAATAAATTCTCGGAACACGTATTTAAACTTTGGTAGCATCCACTAGTTTATAATCTTCCTACATATAGACGTGAACCTGAGCCTTGACAAGATAGGACTGAACATTTACAACATGATTAAACTTTCTATGACGTCATTGTTGTACAACCATTACAAATTCTCAATTTTTTAATTTTTAGAAGAACGACGCAACAACTTGGTTTCAGGATCTTCTGTTGCTCTTTGGCTGTTGACCCGCGACGTATAGTGGCCAGCAATTTTCTCTCTGGTCCCGGCAGCGAAGATGCTGTCTCCGTTCGTTGCGCCGCCCTCTCCGTACATGAAACATAAAAAATAAATACAAAACTTTAGATAATTCACAGCTATTACAAATATTACAAAAATACATAAACAAAACAATAAATTAAACATATATTCACCTGCAAACTGAGCTGACACTAGTGGATGGGTGACGCTTCAATTTCGCGTCCCACTACAATAGGTCAATTGGGCTACCTACACCAAACTAACCCCCTTCCCTCCTCCCATCTCCCCACCCCCCAGACAATGGCGGGAAGTTCAAATTCTATCAGGACAATGCAACACATCATGGCTACCTCTGCTAAGCTTAGAAAATAGTGGGAAAAAAGGGCACTAGCGCTACCTCCACTAACCTAAGTCATCTGACTGTCACCTCTTCCTAGGAATTGGCTGGAAAATAACTCGGCCTCTGCTGGATAACATGGACATATGTCTTTATTTTCATGCTTTATTTAAATAATTAGAGGCAGTACCACCATCAAGTGGGTTCATCATGTGGTCTGGAGTCCAGCTGACCTAGTACTCAGTACTACCACCAGAGGGTGCTGTCATCCCTTCCATGACATAGCCAAAGATGGCGGTCTGGAGGGGAAAAATGATTGGAAAAGGACTCAGCCTGTACTGGGCTGCTGGATAGGAGGGACGTAAATCTCTCTTTTGCAGGCAGTCTTTATTTAAATAACTCAGCCTATTCTGGGCTGCTGGAGAGAGGAAGTAGTGTACTTCCTTTATTTCGGAACAATTTATTTAGGGACGGATTTGACACAGTATATTTATTACACTGATACACAACACTCGCCCGGACATGCTTCGGGTCACAGTAAATAGTCTGCAGAGCTGCAAACTACTCGTAAACTGTCTAAACAATGCAGTACACTGATGTACAGACACGCAAACAACTCGTAAATTACCGAAATAATGGAACACAGGATCCAGATCTGCAAACTACTCGTAAATCACTGAAATAACGCAGTACACAGATGTGCAGACATGTTCCCTAATTATAAATCGCTGGCTGCTGTGGCCAAGCGGTTCTAGGTAGTTCAGTTAGGAACCACGCGACCGCTACGGTCACAGGTTCGAATCCTGCCTTGGGTATGGATGTGTGTGATGTCCTTAGGTTAGTCAGGTTTAAGTAGTTCTAAGTTCTAGAGACTGATGACCTCAGATGTTAAGTCCCACAGCGCTCAGAGCCATTTGAACCATTTTAATTACAAACTGTCTAAATAATACAAACAATTTATTTAGGGATGAATTTCACCTGCTTTATTTATTACGTTGATACAAAAACTCTCTCTGGCGTGCTTCAGGTTGCAGTAAATATTCTACAGCCCTGCAAACTACTCGCAAATTACCAAAATACTGTAGTACACTAATGTGCAGAGACACAAACAACTCGTAAATACCGAGTGTGGTGGCACAGTGGTTACCATACTGGACTCGCATTTGGCATATCCAGCCATCCTGATTTAGGTTTCCTGTGATTTCCCTAAATTGCTCAAGGCAAATGCCGGGATGATATCTTTGAAAGGGCATGGCCGATTTTCTTCCTCACACTTCCTAATCCGATGACACTGATGACCTCACTGTTTAGTCCTGTCCCCCAAACAACCCCAACCCTAACTCGTAAATTGTCAAAATAATACATGTAAAAGGCTCTGCAAACATGCTTGCTAATCGTCAGCCATCGAAATCAAGCACTGCACAGCCTACAGACCTGTTCACAAAATAATGCGACTGACACGAAAAAATTAGTAAAACACTGAAATAATGCATATATAATGCCCTGCCAACACACTTACAATGCTTAAACAGCCGAAAATAATGCCCTGCACAAACATTCATTTCCTGATACGTGTTCCGAGATAAATACAGTTCTTCCTCTCTGCAGCAGGCCAGAACAGGCTGAGTCCTTTTCCTGCCATTTTTCCCCCTTCAGACCGCCATCTTGTATTATGTCATGGAATGGACAACAGCACCCTTTGGTGGCAGTACTGTGTGCTAGCTCAGTTGGACTCTGGACCTTGTGGTGAATACGCTGGATGGAGCTACTGCCTCTAATTATTTAAATAAAGAAGTGAAAATAAAGACTTACGTCCATCCTATACAGCACAGGCTGAGTCCTCTTCCTACCAATTCCTAGGAAGAGGTGGCGGTCGGATGACTTAGGTTAGTGGAGGTAGCTCGAGTGCACTTTTTTCTCGCCATTTTTTTAGCTTAGTAGAGGTAGCTGTGATGTGTTGCATTGTCCTGATGGAATTTGAACTTCCCACCATTTTCATGGGGGAGGGGAGGGAGGGGGTTAGGTTAGTGGAGGTAGCCCAATTGACCTATCTCCCCACCCAAATTTGAAATACCCACCATGACATCATTGGGACATTGCCATATCTATCGTCACCATCTGTGATCCGCCATCTTGAATAAATTTGGCAACAATGGAGAGTGGGGTGACACCACCCTTGTTCCTCAAGTAGTGACGGCACCGTCAGCAGTGCCTTACAGACAAATTTAATTATATCACAAAATCTCTCCTCCAACACTGTGGCAAATATGAACCGACGTGTTCTTCACAGCTGTGCATATTAAACCTGCATAGACTGTCAGCACAAATGATATTGCCAATGGCTTTGCAGCTGTAGTAACACCGGTTCCTGTCAGATTACCAAAGTTAAGCGCTGTCTGGCTAGGCTTGCACTTGGGTGGATGACCGTCCGATTCTGCCTGTCGCTGCTAGCAAGCAGAGTGCACTCTGCCATTGTGAAGCTAATTGAGGAGTTACTTGATTGAGAAGTAGCTGCTCCAGTCACGAAAGCTGACTGCAACTGGGAGAGTGCTTTGCTGAGAACATGCGCTCCATACCAAAACCCGGTGACACTTGTCGGCAGACGATGACACAGCAACTGATTGCTACCGATGGGCCTTCCGAGGCCTTCTCAGATGGAGACAAATGACAGTTATTGACGAATGTTTGTGGTTCCTGGAAACGCATCATCTCGTGTACTATTTTCTGTTTCTACAGGGTCGACGAGAAGCTCTATGAACAAAGATCACTCATATTATCATTCATTTCCACAGAAAATATTGCAATGAAGTCACATTGGTTATCACAAGACACTTTGAAGTTGGTGAGATGTACGTGCAGGTATTCTGCCGCAATAACAGATCCATTTTTTTGCTCAGTGTTTTGATGGATAAGTAGCCCTAGTACTGTCAGCTGCCACAGGCAGCACAAGTGTGCCTGTCCTAACAGTTGTAGACCTAATTCCCAATCCTCATCTTACATCAAGGTGTTAACGTCCCTCCCAGCCTCTTACTCCCATAGTCACCCCCTCACTCCTTCTTGGTCCAGATGCCCCTGTCACACACTTCCCACCGCTCCACAAATTCCCACATTCCATTCACACCTACCCCACCCACAGATTAGCAAAATAATCCTAAGTTCCTTAGCCGTCGATACAGTCTTCCTAGGGCAGACACACCTGCCCTAACAGTTGTGGACCTAACCCTTTATCCTCACCGTACGTCCTGGACTTATAATTTTGCCAAGCCTCTTTCTATCGTAGCCAAACACTCGTTCCTTCTCGATTATATACATAAAAAAGACATAAAAAATAAGGGATATTCAATCCAAAATCAAAGTTATAACAAGCATAGAGTCATTCAAATTAAAAAGTTCTCATTCAACAAAAACTCTACAATCGATCGTGTCTCTCTCTCTCGCACTGTTCCATAGCGTTCCAAATTTTCGTTTAGCCTACCCAACGCACATCCACATCCACATCGTCACTCAGCACACCGTCATTCTTTCCATCGTAACCACGGTAATCCTAGCCCTTATCCTTGCCTAAGGTCGAGATTTAAATATGCTACCCAGCCTCTTACTCCCGTAGCCACAACGTCATTCCTTTTTAATCCAGATCTAGCCTCCTTCTCCCGCACATCCTACCGTTCTGCAACTACCCCCACATTCTGTTCATCTTTACCTCAACCATAGAGCATCAAGATCCACCTGTACCATTCCTCAGCCCTCCATCTACCCCTTCCTGGGCTTACAGGGAGCTGACCATCATGGACAACAATAACCATCACGTGTCTTTCGGGCAGAACTTCGTCCTATGCATATCAGCACCAACATTATTATCGCGACCTGTGTTTTATATAGGAAGTCATGAATAGCAATCAGATTTTATTGTATTTAAAACCCGACACCGAATATTAATACATCATCTCATTTTGAGGATCTCCTCTTTCTGGAAAGGAGGTGCTGTCCTCCAACTATAATCTGCTTCGATTCGTAATGAGATAATGACTCGCGCCCTCCTTTGGCCATCTGTTATCAGTCATTTATTCTAAATGCCCAAACCATACCGACATTTTCCTCTCAGTAGCTTCCATGACCTTCTCTCCCACATTCATTATTTTTTCCTGATTTCTTCATTTTTGATGTAGTGTAGTCTTGAGATTCCATTTACTTGTTGATCTCCTTCCCTTATTTCTCAAACGTATGAACCATACACATAATTTCCACTATAGTTTTTATGTATTTTATTTTCCGTTTGTTTGTGATCCTATTACTCCAAATGATTCAGTTAGGTTGTTGAATGAAAATGTTGAATAGGAAGCAGTTAAAGGTTCCAGGTGCCAATGGCCAAGTCACAACGGTATCTTACACTAATTCGGCCACGACAGCCAATAAAATTGACCTGATAATGTATTCCAAGCAATAAGCATCTGCTATCATTCGCCCTTGATCCTCTCAGAGAATGAAACCACAGGACGCTCAGTCATTTTCACTGGAGAGATAGTGAGGCACTGGTGTAATTAAACAATAACCAAATCAAGACTGCTTGCAGCAATAGTCAAAAAGTGGGTAATCTTGACATTTCGCGATGCGGTCACACACCCCCATAACGCTAGTGTTGATACTGATCAGAATCCTGGTTACACACGCAGCCAGAAAAAACAAGATTTGTACACCCGAAAGACGATGTAGATTTGGTCTGAAGACGGTATATGACATCTGGGGGGTAGTAGATGTACTTATAATGGTTTTCACCATCGTCCACCAACAGATTGAGTAGTGGTACAGCTACCAGAGCTTCATCTGTGTCCACAGTCAGAAAGCTCAGTGCGGTGCAGACGTTTGAAGCAAGCAAGCATCCAAGACCTCTGTCGTGCATCCTACGGTCAACTGAGCAAGTTTTAAATGCGTCAAATTGTGGCCTTCCAAGTAATGGGACGATTCTTTGGGTTAAGTTGCCACACACGCTGGACGTGCTACGTCAGTAGTGCCACGTTTCTGGTATCAGTGGCCACCTGAACATTCTCACACTCGAGAATCTGGACGTCCACTCAGCACAGAGACCACCATGATCGTCGTATTGTAAGGAAAAAAATGGTTCAAATGGCTCTGAGCACTATGGGACTTAACTTCTGAGGTCATCAGTCCCCTAGTACTTAGAACTACTTAAACCTAAGTAACCTAAGGACATCACACACATCCATGCCCAAGCCAGGATTCGAACCTGCGACCATAGCGGTCGCGCGGTTCCAGACTGTAGCGCCTAGAACCGCTCGGCCACTCCGGCCGTCTATTGTAAGGACAGCGATGGCAGATCTTACAGCTACCACAACAGTGATAAGAGTGCTTGTGATCCCAGACGAGTCAACACGAACTTCTATGAACCGGTTATTAGGAGTTGGACTACCTGCAAACATATCTCTAGCCTGCCTTCTTCCCACGCAACAGCACCGACGTGCACTGCTTGACTAGTGCGATCAGAGGATCGTTTGGAAGATGGAATGACGTGCCGTGGTATTCTGCGATGAAAGCAGATTCTGCCTGCACGCAGGTGACGGTCGTTTGCGCGTTTGATGTAGACATGGTGAGCATTGTCTTGTACAGTGCATTCGTCCAAGACACACTGGCTCCACCCTGGGCCTTATTGTCTGGCGTGCAATAAGCTACAACTCTCCTTCACCCTTGGTGTTCTTGCAGGAGGTGCTAACCAGCGATCGGTACGTGCAAAATGTAGTTAGAACAGTTATTTTCTGTTCTTGCCACATTAAAATAATGATTGTTCCAACAGGATAGTGCTTGTCCACACAACTGCTCTTAATCTGGAAGTCGTGCAGGATTTCCCTGGCCAGCACGATCTCCAGACTTGTGTTAACCCCCCCCCCCCCGAGCTGAGGGGGGTGTAATATGTCAGAATGACCGAGACGTATGGGTTAGAAGAGAGGGATGACTCACGCCGAAGCGTGCAGAGGAACCCAGGCAAGTGTGTCATTGACTTCTGTTACATAGAAGATACACAGTGGGCCATCTTCTGAACTCGGCAACGGCGCCGCGCAGCGTGCGTGGGTCAGCGCTAAGTGGCCTCGCCTCGTGCGTTAGCTGCGCCTGATGGCCCTCAGGCACCGCTCACGGACTTCTTGGAGAGCATCGAAGGGAAGCAGCCGACCGCAGACGTTCTAGTTAGCCTCAGCAGCTCCGGCCGTCTGCCCAGGACAGCTCGTTGAGTTCCCGCAGACAGCTCTGCACCCAGAAGGCTGCGAGTTCGCGCCCCGGCCCCGTCCCTGCGGACGGCAGCTTGCAGTCCGCCGGACGATGCCACTCAGAGAGCGGAGGCTATCAGTCCTCTTGCTCCTCGCGCCGGTGTAGCTCCAAGGTGCGACGCGCCCCGCCACAGCAATGACGCGTCCGTGCAGCGGAGGTTGGAGTTAGCTTCAGCGGGCCGGTTCGCCGCCGATATCCATCACCAAAACGGTCATCGTGGTCGGCCTGCAGCTTAAACAATCGTCACACGGACAAAATGGCGACACGACTCCCTGTTTTGAGCCTCCGGGCTCGCTTACTTATATTTGTTTTCCCCACGCCTGTGACGTAGTTCCTGTGGAGGGACAAGTGGTTGATAGTTACAACGCCAGCTTTCCCCAGCCCGTTTCGACCCCTACACACTAAGCGCTGTTGTAACTGCAACATATGGGTTCTTCACAGCACTTCGGTGCCTGTTCTGGCTGACCACTTTTGTATACAGTGCACACCGGGCCGTGCCTTCTGGCCTGCGAGCGGTGCTGTAAGCCTACCTCGTAGAATCGCTTTCAAAATACGATTATCACCCGCGCCTGCGGTGCAATGTGCCAATCGGTCCCTCGACTACTACCTTCCAGCCATAGCTGCGCGAGATTTACAAGAATTCTCCAAATCCACGCCTGTACTTGTTCGTGGCGCAGCACTTGTCTCCAGTCGAGCACGTGTGGGATGGACGAGAAATGATTCGGGCGACTCGTCAACCAACAACTCTTACAGAACTATGTGAACAGGTCCAGTAGGCGTGGCATAACATATCACAGGACAATGTGCGCCATCTGTACGATGGACTGGGTGACAGAGACGGTGCCTGCATTGCCGCCACGTAATACCCGATGGTAATACCAAAAGTAAGATCTCCTATTTTTTTATAAGTACATAGACCTGTTTATTTCTACAATGGTTTACATCAGTTTACAGCTTGAACATTTAGCTATTTTCCGACATACTAAATATTTCTATCGATGCATTTTTGTAGACGCTGTGGCAGTTTTTGTATGCCCATCTCATACCAGCTCGCCGCCATGCTGTTTAGAAAGTTATGAACCTCTTCTTCACTTCGTCGTCGGAACTGAATCGCTGGGACCACAATTAGCGCTGACAGGTACTGTGAGACTCTGAAAAAACTCAGACGGGCAATTCAGAACGGGAGAAGAGGAATGTTGAGCAAGGGCGTACACATTCTCCATGACAACGCTCGACCATACATCGCTTGTCAAACCGTTGCTCTCCTGCAAGTTTCAGTGGAACATAATCACCCACCCACCCTATAGTCCTGACTTGGCGCCCAGTGACTATCACCTGTTCCCTAGGTTAAAAGAATACTTCGCCAGAAAGCGATTCAGCTCCGACGACGAGGTGAAAGAAGAGGTTCATAACATTCTGAACACCATGGCGGTGAGCTGGTATGACGTGGGCATACAAAAACTACCACAGCGTCTACAAAAATGCATCGACCGAAATGGTGATTATGTCGAAAAATAGCTAAATGTTCAAGCTGTAAACTGATGTAAGCCAGTGTAGAAAAAAACAGGTCTATGCACTTATAAAAAAATAGGAGACCTTACTTTTGGGATTACCCCCGTAAGATGTGTGTTTCAGCATCGTTCGACACCTGATACGTCAAAACCGCCTGTACTTTTGATCTTTAAATGTAATCACTTCATGTACTCCTATGCACAGTTGTAACATTAAAACTCGAGTGAAGTGGGAACCTCTGAAAAGGTGTACTAATTTTTTGACCGGCAGTGTATATACAGCTGCAGATTAATTTTTTTGCTTACATATACCACTCGTGCTCCGTTTTGTACCGTGAGCCTAATGATCACATGGTACTAAACGGTCAGCTTCATGAACGATAAAACAGTCAACGGCGGAGGAGGAAGGATGGGCAGGGAGGGGATGGGGTATACTGCGGTCCCAACATGGGAGCACATTGACAGCAAAGTTTAAGTGTTCAGAAAAAAGACTGGAGAACCACCTACGTGGCGCCCGCTATTGTGATATCTGCCGATGGAGATTTTGAGAGCCGCAAAGCGCCATCGGTGGACCACCGCCCAGTAGGTCGTAACTCTCTGGCTGCGAGCTCGCTCACTGAGAGCTCTCTGCGCTTTAGTGCCGTGCCGTAAACGTCACGGGGTTACCTTTGTCACCTCCGGAGGTGTCCGTTATCTGACAGCTCTGATATCTGGGACCTACTCAACGAAGCTTTTCGCTACTTCTTCTGCCTACGCTATTTTTATTTTTTATTTTTTTGCTGTTCCACGAAATAAAATATTTTATCATCTCACAAAGCATTAAGCCTGGACCGCATTTCTTAATCAAAAGAACTCTGAAACATTTATCGTTGGCATCCAATATCTTTATTGTGACAGCCAACATCGCAGTTTCGCGAAAGCTGCAAATTATTGTGCTTTTCAAGTATTTTGCGATGAACGCTAGTGGCTGCCTACGCTAACATGGAGTTAGTGATTTTATACCGTGTAGAAATATATAAGAAGACCCTTCATTCGTGTAATTAACATACATGTTTTTTTTTTCAATAGAGCAAGATGACACGTAACCTCCTTTTTACATCGGAATCTCATAAACTGATATCACACGTGCTTGTGATAAGTACACATCGCGGTATAAACATAATGCGATCCACCCTATAATAGTGGCAGTACCAACGCATCGCGTAGTCAACCAGCTAAAACAGAAAATTACGTTCTTTTTGTGTGCAAAAATGGAAGACGTATTTTATAATTAAAATCAAACAGTCTAAATCCCCATGAGTGAATAATTTCTAACAAACGTCTGATCCAATATCTGTAAATACGAGTAACTGATGAAAATAATACAGTATTCAAAACATCTCCACTAGAATAATTTGTTTACTTCATTTATAATCACTGAGAGGACAATTCCAGTTAAAAAGACATTGTCTCACATCTTGTTCTGGTTGCAGGACACCACCATCGCCAGGAAATTTTATCATTTGCGAAAACAAAAAGTGAAAGGTAATGTGAAATGTATCTTAACGTGAACTAGCAGTCTGCAGATACACCTTTCGGTTCGAAACCAGTAAAGGCGCTATTTAAATAAATAAATAGCATTGTAAAAGGTGGGTGGCTACTGTTGTCTTCTCTGTAAAGGTCAACCTATATTTAGTACACAGCGACGGACTCAGTTTTCGACAAAACAGGATTTAATTGTATTTGACTTCTTTCGTAGGAAATTTTTTTCCATCTCAGTGACAGAAGCACTTTCAGAAGTTTACGACAGTGATAGAATTATGGCTGGCCGTAGTGGCAGAGCGGTTCTACGCGCTTCAATCTGCAACCGCGCGACAACTACGGTCGCAAGTTCGAACCCTGCCTCGGGCATGGATGTGTGTGATGTCCTTAGGTTAGTTAGGTTTAAGTAGTTCTAAGTTCTAGGGGACTGATGACTTCAGAAGTTGAGTCCCATAGTGCTCAGAGCCATTTAGACCATTTTTTTGATAAAATTAAGCGCCGTAATCTTATCTTTGCGAATACACACAAACACTGAATTTACTTGACTAGGATATAATTATGGGCTTAATGATTTAGTTAGGAGAAATAATTAATTTAGATTGCTTTTGTGATTTGGATGCCTACTCATTAGACTTTGATTTAGTTATGTTTACGAATCAAAATTTATAGAAAAAACGGTCGAGTTTTTCTGACTACATGGCTAAACGAATGAGGACCGCATGCTCTCAACAAGACAATTAAGTTCGTCACGCGAGACTTGATACAGCTTAAGACCATGGAACTTCAACTCACTCTTTGCAAACTCCTTCTGAAAGTGAGGCTCAACAGAACTCGCATCGAAAGTGTCCTGCATCATCTCGCTCCTCGGACCCCTCCACTAACAGAGGCTCAAAGGTACTTCTCCGCGACGTAACACAACAGAAGCTGAAATTTTGTTGTGAACTGGTGCAGATACTTCCTTTTTATACCCCAAATTCCACTTATTCCAAATAGTTCACAATTTCCCGGTAAGCTGATGTTATGCCGTGACCACAAACAAAGGACAATGCCAGAAACTGCATGTTGCGGGGGTGGTACCGTCTCAGTTGCTTTTAGACGGTCAGCTTTACGTGGCTTTCTCCCATGTTAGTGTAGCAAACAAGCTCTTTGTTTATTTCCTCAGTCACATTACTTCAGTGTTGCACAGAAAAATGCTTTATAAGCCAAAAATAAATTCAACACGAATGTAGTCTCAGGCACGGCTGAACATAAATATCTGTACGATGCTGAGTTGGTCGGCCAGGGTGGCCGAGCGGTTCTAGGCGCTTCAATCCGGAACCGTGCGACTGCTACGGTCGCTGGTTCGAATCCTGCCTCGTGCATGGATGTGTGCGATGTTGTAAGCGAATGGGGGAGGGTGGGGTTATTGTTCGGTCTGTGTTTGCTAATTGTACCCACTCGCCTCGTAAATACAATCGTCATTCGCTTCTCCCCTTGCAGTCTAGAAACAGCATCTTGAGCATTGCTGTAATAAACGATAACTAACAAGGGGAACAGAGAAGTGCCAATTACCAAAACTCAAGTTTTAGCGTAGTATAATCCATTGGTGTATTTTTTAACACTTGCACTACGCAGGGCTGCACTATTACACTCTTCACAAAATAACAAATATGTTGATACACTGATACATACAGTAACACTACACCACAATACATTATCCAACACTGCAATCCAGATGCGGCGTTCGTGGCAATATAGGTAATTGAAGTTTCATTTATCGGCGCGGATGAGATGCTCGAGGGCATCTAATCATGTTCTCGCGATTGTTCTCGTGGTTTTTGACTTCGCGAACCGCGGATTACGTCTTGTGAGGTACACGAATAATTACACAGTATCAAACACCTTTATAGTCACAAAATGTACTTGTTCTCATAGCCTGATTCCTTAACATCTTCACACCAAACACACTGTTAGAAAACCACCACGTGACTCTCTCGCTCGTTCTGGAGCGAAAAAACAAAGAAGCGACCATAGCGATGTTATCATAATCGATATCAGTGCTACTCGATACATGCTTACATTGTCCTTAGTTAGGTTTAAGGAGTTCTAAGTTCTAGGGGACTGATGACCTCAGATGTTAAGACCCGTAGTGCTCAGAACGATTTTAACCATTTTGATGCTGAGTTTCTCAGTAACTAAATTCGTTATGGAGACTTTATGAGCCATATTCGTTCCACAAAGACTTTCTCGTTTATCCTCATGTCTAAGAAAACTACGTCTCTCTTACATAAGACGAAACTGTAATCAACTCTGTTGCAGATTGTGACGTGTATGTTTATTAGTTTCCATTAATTTGAATCAAAGTCACTCTGATGATACGTATCCATGTCTTGCAGCTCTGAACGTGACTATATTCAATGTGCAGGGAGTTTGAATAAAAATGCCTTCACTCACTGTTTTTACGTGTTTTATTAAATTAGACGATGCATTCCGCCTCATTGGCTCCACGTTCAGGTGAAAATTGTTAAGTACAAAACTTACATTCTTTCTTAAGTGAGGCGAAATTTATATTGACGGATACATTTTACGTTTCGTATTTCATGAATCCAGTACGAAAATACATAAAAAAGCAAAAAACAGTGGAAATAACAATGAAAAACTTACCGAACAGACCAGGCTGAACATCTTTGATCTTTTGAGGTCAACATACGTTGGTTGATTCATACTGGTGCGCACATCATGTCACTCAAGGTGCACATTTGTTTACAACAGGTTCCAAACGCTTCAAAGGTGTAGTTTAGGCTGATGTGATCAAAGGTGAAGTGTATCACATATGTCAGAGATCTGTGTTTTAAGAAACTGGCATATGCATGCAGTAAATTCGAAGTAAGTCTTTAAAATAACTGTGGCTAACGAAATCTGTTTTTTTTTTTCATTTAACGTACACTGCCAGAAACGATTGCAGCATTAGGATGGAGTTGTGCGAGATAAACTAAAATTTGTCGTCGTGATTCTGCATCTGAAACATGATGTCTCTTCAAAACTCCTGCCAGTCGCATGATATTGGCGCTAGTAGTGCGACTATGAGGATGCAGATCAGATTTCCTTTAAATACACGCTGTAATGGTCGTGCCGTCAGTTATCTTTGAAACTGGACGTGGTGAGATGGTGTTAGTCAAGAATGCCTTTAAGGCGACAAAGATGCCATTATTACTACCTCACTGAGTTTGAAGGATATCGTGTAATAGGGCTGCGAGAAGTTGAATGTTACTGCTGTGATACTGGAGAAAGTCTTGGCAGTAATATAGCTACTGCACATGATTGCGCTCAGGAAGAGTTTCCACATTTCTATAGTGAATTTGCAATAATGTCGAAATATTTTGATCAATAAAGTGTGTGTAAGGCCCTTTTCGATAATGTAACTAAACAAGTCAAGGTTATGTGCAAACCTGAGTGTGAAAATCTGCGAAAATGTCGGAGTCTTCAGTATGCCGGGTCCGCAGCTCGTTGTCTCGCTGTCGAGTTCTCGCTTCCCGAGCACGAGGTCCCGGGTTCGATTTCCAGCGGCGTCTGGGATTTTCACCTGCCTCGAGGTGACTGGGTGTTTGTGTTGTCCTCATCATTCATGACAGTGGTGAGCTTGGAGTGAACAAGAAGTTGGGAATTAGTACAGGCGCTAATAACCGCGCAGTTGAGCGCCCCACAAACCAAACATCCATCATCTTCTTTTTCAATACGCCGAGGGTTTGTACCAGAGAGAAACTGCGTTATTTCTTCAGCGCATCCGGTTCTAGGCGCTCAGTCCGGAACTACGCGACTGCTACGGTCGCAGGTTCGAATCCTGCCTCGGGCATGGATGTGTGTGATGTCCTTAGGTTAGTTAGGTTTAAGTAGTTAAGTTCTAGGGGACTGATGACCACAGATGTTAAATCCCATAGTGCTCAGAGCCATTTCTTCAGCGCATCAAAAATAACTAAAGAACACAGAAAATTTGGTTCGTTTGTAATCTGTGTTGTTGAGAAGTATGAAATATGAAACGTAGTCGAATGCAGTGCGACTGAATTGCCATCTGAATACGGTGCATTCACAGTTTCTGACTCTTTCCGCTCCTGACGCTCAGTGTGGCGCAGCGGTTGGGGAAGTGTGTGACCGTGCTGAGCACTGAGGCGAGTGAGCCAGGGCGCGGATCGCGAGTCGAATTCTTGGCAGCCTCTGAGATTTAGTAGGTACGGCAGGCTTTTGTTTCCGCCATGGCCCCTCCATACATGTGTCCTATGGCCGAGCGCACCAGGTTTGTCCGTATCACTTGCCAGACATGTACTCCACCTGCTGCACTCCTGCAGCCATAGTAATTCTCGTGCTACAGTGTCGACCAATCACGGAGACTTAGCTCTGAGATCTGCCGAGCCGAGTGATTCAAACGCTCCGCCTTCTCCTCGCGAAATGCTGCCACTCTCGTGCTGCTGCCTCTGCATCGAAGCTGCCACAGTCAATACGCTCCTTTCAGCTGTCACATACATCACTTACTTGCTGGTGTCTATCTTCAGAAGTTATGGCAATCAGTTATATCTGGCTATTACCTCATAATCTTTCCCCATCATTTCAAGGAAAATCGGTGGAACAACTTAAGTGTGTGATAAGATTGGAATAAACTACAGGTCGTTCCCAACTTAAGAAGGGTTGCAAAACCACTACCCAAAACAATCGACAGAGCACGCTGACGTTGATTTCCTGCAGAATTTTGCAGCACAGTTTTCTTCTGCTCACAAATAATGAGTTTTATGGGTACTGAGCAGTTCCTATGTATACATCAAGATAGCTTCCGTCTGGGATGGTTCAAATGATTTAAATGGCTCAGCGCACTATGGGACTTAACATCTGTGGTCATCAGTCCCCTAGACTTAGAACTCCTTAAACCTAACTAACCTAAGGACATCACACACATCCATGCCCGAGCCCGGATTCGAACCTGCAACCGTAGCAACAGCGCGGTTCCGAACTGAAGCGCTTAGAACCGCTCGGCCACAACTGCAGGCCTCGTCTGGGAGAAACACATCTTGGACTGTAAGTTCGTGTACCAGAGGGCAGAAAAGATAAGGGGAATATGATGCTTTCTCATTTCCAGAAATGCTTCGATATAGTTAAACACTGTCACCTAGTAAACAAAATACGTGAACACGGTAAATGAGAACAGGGGTGAGTTTGAGTTGAAGATTTTGTAGCAAACAGAAAGTAGGTTGTTCTTAAAAGGGAAACACAGCCAGAATCGGTGTTTGTGTTTCCCGCATACATTAAGGTATTGCACTAGGGACACTCCTGCTCACTGTGCTGCTCAACAGTTACAACCTACAAATGTCTACAATTTCCTGTCAGCAGTACTTGAAGGTGGAACGATACCATAAATCCTATTGATTCGTTGGAAGAAACCGAGGGAAGTGAAATTTGTGCATGTAGAGGTCACTTGCAACATCCATATGTGAACAGTCTTGGAAAATTGTTCGTTAGTCAGGATCTTTACCTTGTCCTCCGGTATTATTCTCGCGTCCCTGTGAAAGAACGTCTGGCAGGCTTTGAATCATCCGTCTTCGAAATAGTTCGATGCGGATGATCAATGCTCTAGTGCTACACTTCATCTCAGGGTAGCGCTTGCATCGCACATCCTCATTTATTTGTTGGCTGTATTTCAATATCTGTGTTCCCGCACAGCTTTTATCCTCTACACTACAGCTCCCTCTTGTACCACTAAGTTATTCCCGATGTCTTAACATACGTCCCAGCATGCTGCCTCTTCTTCTTGTGACAGTTTTCCTTACTTTCCTCTTTTCATCGATTACGCTTGCTGTGGGCGGCGGGGGGAACCTTCTCATTCTTTATGTTATTATTCCACTTAAACTTCGACATACTTTTACTGCACCCGGTTTCCCCATAGTCCACGATTCTCAACCATACAATGCTCTTCCTCAAACGTGAATTCTCGTAAATTTCTGCCACTGATTAAGGCAGATATTTGATACTAGCAGACCCCTCTTGGGGTCCTTCTTTTGCTTTTTATGTCCTCCTTGCGTTCAGTGCCATGTGTTATTTTGCTTACAAGGTAGCAGAATTCCTTCAGTTCGTCTACTAAGTGGTACCCAATTTTGATGCTAAGTTTGTTAGTGTTCCCAATTATGCTACTTCCTCCAGTTCACCCTCAGACCGTATTCTCTACTTATTAAACTGTTCATCCAATCTGAAGGTCCTGTTATGCTTCTTCACTTTCACTGAGGATGGGAATATCGTCAGTGGATCTTAACATTGTTATCATTTCACCCTGTATTTTAATCCCAGTTTTGAATCTTTCTTTTATTTTCGTCACTGCATGTATAGATTGAACTGTAGAGACAAAAGACCACATCTTTGTCTTACATCCTTTGTAATCCATAAACTTTATTCTTCGTCTTAAAATCTTATGGTTCAGTCTTAGTTTTTGAGCATAATGTATATCATACTGAAAGCTTTTTCCTGGTCGGGAGATACGAATAAGTAAACCTACCCAAATGATACACTTCGATTTTGATCATCTTTGAATATGTTTCAGTATAGAGCAAAATAAGAGTCACACATTTGTTAATATTGCCCGAACAACTGATAGGAGTGTGAATCACCACATCGAAAAAAATGAGTTCGTTGTTTCTGAATGAATACCGTTGAAACGGTAACAGATATAAAAAACTTCTAATAATGTTCTATGGTTGTTAATGTACTTTACAATGGTGCATCCAGATTTGTCGAAAAAATCATTTTTTTTAAGCCCCAGCAGAAATATTTTGTTTTTCAATTGGACGTTTCAGTAACGTCAAAACATATAGCGTCATCAATACCATATTCAATCATATATGATGAAGTGGTGTTAGATACATTTGTAAGAAATAAGCTAAAAGTACATCTACATCGTTGTACGGATGCCTGATTTGTGTCCACTTCAATGCCAGTTGTCATACTAGGTTATTTAACAAGTCTTTCCTAGATAAATATAAATGTTTATTCTACGTATATATTATTCTGTATATACTTTTTCTTTTAATTTTATGAAATATAAAAGTCTTGTGTTTTATTTTTATTTTTAGTGTACTTTTTTTGTTCAAGTTGCAACCTTTTCAGATTTATTTATGCTATATTTTATATTGCTTGTACATTATTGTTGCAACATTATGTTATATCTATTCTCTAATAAGGGATCCTAGAGTTGCTTGGGTCAGAAAATGCTGAATGTACTTTGATCTGAATGCACTTTGATTTTGGACATCAAGTACGTCTGAAAAGTGCAATTTCATGACAAGAGCGGGAAAGGAGGGACGATTTACCCTCTCTTTCCCTCGGCCGACCAACCTTACCCAAGTGCGCAGGAAGCGGAATAGGGACGAGTGGTGTGTATGGGAGAAACGCCGTACACAGCGAACGCCTGGTTCGCACCACTGTCGAACGCGAAGTTTACTGTATCTCTCGGCTCACTTTGCTGAGAATCCAAATAATATAGGGAAAGTATCGATGAACCCAAAATAATATTTTCTGCTTACTATCTACAAATTTTGATTAGCTACAATATAATGTGGAAGAAATTACTTTTTGTTCACAGTTGCAAGATTTGATTACTATTGATAACGACATATTGATGGAAAGTCACACGACTTTAAGGTTTGAAGACGAAAGTCTTATTTCAGATCCTATTCTAATTAAAGAACGTAATGAAGATTACCAAGAAACGGTATAAATGATAAAAAAAGCAAAACGTGACATATTAAGGTATCGAGTAGAAAGAAAAAGCCATTATATTTTGGTGCTCAAATAAAAACAAATTTGAAAGTATAAAACAGATACAGAAAGGTCCAAAACGGAGAAATTCTTTATGAATGGGACCCACAATATTGCTACATATGGGTGATAAAGTTATGTGTTTCCAATATGTATTAGAAAATTTCAAATTGCCGTTGACAATCATTACCGATACATGACATGTATATAAAGAGGTTGGCTTTACAAGGGAGGGATGGTGGTAATTTGTCTAAGATTTGTTCAAGGCTTCCTCAAAATGGATTATTAATTTTAAAGTAAGACAGTGAATTGTTTCGAAGAAAATCAATAAATTTATCACACAAGCGCACATAGCTAATAAAGAAGAACTGAGGAGAAAAACTTACGAATTTCTGGAGACTGTGGAATCGAGAATCGTATTGATTGGAGAGGCCAGTAATTCTGACCAGTCAGGTTTCAGTTGCGAGGTCAACATTACCCTACAGACGAACATCGAAAGGTGAAATTCTAGTAAAATCCTTGAATGCCTTAACTCATAGTTATACAACTGAGTCATTATATTCGCAATTGGAAATTTAATTTCCCCATTCCTCATTGTTCTGAAAGAAAATTTGGAAAAATCGGACCAAAAGTTGAAAAGATATATGCGAAGAAGTAATATCCTCGTGTTCCCTTCTACGTCCGATAAACTAACATCAGAACTCATAAAGAAAAAATTTGAACAGGTTTACATACCTAATACCAATGAAAAATCTGTCTTGTGTTTAGATTCATGGACCCCGCAAAATGAAAAAAAAGAGTATTTAACACCATTGACAAAAATGGGAAAGGTGTTAACATTTTAACGTTTCCTGCCAGAACGACCAGTATGACTCAGCCATTAGACGCACATACATTTGGACCACAGAAAACTTTTTGAAATATTTTTTACACGCAATTATATCACACAACTATGGAGTTAATTTGCATTTAAGAAATAATATCCTAAAAACTGATTTTATCATTAACAATCAATTTTCTTTGCCCAGATTTCTCAACCTTTTTACATATGCATGATGTAAGAGTGATTACACTGAACAGAAACTACCTAAATGTGAGAAACCTGTTCACTTTTGTTTAAATACTGTGATCCTGTGGTGACTGCTGTCATGAAACTGTGACTGTCTGATGGGATCAAAATCAAAGTGCTGATAACGTTGATATTTGGTTTGTGGGTCGCTCAACTGCGCGGTCATTAGCGCCCGTACAAAGTCCCAATTTTTACACATTCCACTTTTATTTTTTATTTTATTTTATTTTATTTTATTTTTTTTTTTTTGCAAAATCCAATCTGATCACTGTCACGAATGATTATGGTGGTGAAATGATGAGGACAACACAAACACTCAGTTCCCGGGCAGAGAAAATCCCCAACGTGGCCGGGAATCGAACCCGGGATCCCTTGATCTAGGGGCTTTCAACTCTAGCCACTAGACCACGAGCTGCGGACTCTAAGTGCATTCAGCATTTTTTTATCTGAAAAATGCTGTGCTTCCTTAATGTTGTACATGTTAACTATAATGTTACAACAATATCGTAAAAACAGTTTCACATGTAACATAATTAAATCTGAAATGATTACAACTTAAAAAAAAAGAAACTACACAAAATGTAACAAGAAAATACTTATAAAAGATATTTTATGTTTCATAAAATTAAAAGAATGTAGAGAACACTATCTGTAGGATATACATTTAGAACATATTTATCTGGAATAGACTTGTTAAGCAAACTGACATGACAACTGGTATTGAAGCGGACACATATTGGCTGCGCGTACAACGATGTAGAGATATTTCTAGTTTATTTCTAACAAGTGAGTTTTTGGATTACCACTTCATCATGGTCTTCCTTGTGCTATACGTTTTGTTATAACTCATATGTCGAAATGAAACACAAAACAGTGGGGGAGGGACTTCGAAAAGAATGAATATTTTCCACAAATCAAGGTGCACCTTTGTACTATAAATTAAAACCCACAGAACATTTATTAGGAGCTTTTTTTATCTGCTATCGTTTCAGTTGTATTCAATCAGAAATATTAAACAGAATTTTTTTCACCGGCGTATTTCACCCTCTCAGCGGTCACATGGGCACGTATAAAAGATATGTCTCTTGTTATACTCGACCCTACAATACACTGAAAGCCGATCAAAATCGAATTGTACCCCTTAGGTAGGTTTACTTGTAAGAAAGTGTCTTGATTTTTCTTAAGTCTTGCTTCCACTACCAATTGCAACGTCATAATTGCCTGCTTGGTGCCTTTATCTTTCGGAAAGCCAAAAATCGATGTTCATCTAACATTTTCTCAGTTTTCTTTTTCACTATTCTGTATTGTTATCCTTGTCAACAACTTGTACGCACGAACCATTAAGCTGACAGTTCGACAATTCTCGCACTTATTTGACCTTTCTCTCTTCGTTATTGTGTACAGGATATTTTTTCGAAAGCCTGATTGCATGATTCCAGAATCATAAAATCTACACGTCTCTGACAATAGTACCCGGTAAACATACATGGAAACGTCAGTGTCAATGAATGTTTGCGTCATGTCTGGAAATGAGCTCAGATAGCGACTGCTCACGATAGGTAAAGAATCCGGCTTCGCGACTTAGACTGGCATAATTTTTATATTGTCACCACAGATTCGTGGCGTCACCCAGCCGAATTTGAAAAAAATATTTAGAAGTAATTACATGATTCATCATAGGTTTAGTCAGCGTGACACAATCGCCTAAACGTTCGACGTAATCGAGAGTGAGTCGTCACAATAATTTTTTCGAGAGCGCACCTTTCAAAACTAACGAAAAATTATACACTCCTGGAAATTGAAATAAGAACACCGTGAATTCATTGTCCCAGGAAGGGGAAACTTTATTGACACATTCCTGGGGTCAGATACATCACATGATCACACTCACAGAACCACAGGCACATAGACACAGGCAACAGAGCATGCACAATGTCGGCACTAGTACAGTGTATATCCACCTTTCGCAGCAATGCAGGCTGCTATTCTCCCATGGAGACGATCGTAGAGATGCTGGATGTAGTCCTGTGGAACGGCTTGCCATGCCATTTCCACCTGGCGCCTCAGTTGGACCAGCGTTCGTGCTGGACGTGCAGACCACGTGAGACGACGCTTCATCCAGTCCCAAACATGCTCAATGGGGGACAGATCCGGAGATCTTGCTGGCCAGGGTAGTTGACTTACACCTTCTAGAGCACGTTGGGTGGCACGGGATACATGCGGACGTGCATTGTCCTGTTGGAACAGCAAGTTCCCTTGCCGGTCTAGGAATGGTAGAACGATGGGTTCGATGACGGTTTGGATGTACCGTGCACTATTCAGTGTCCCCTCGACGATCACCAGTGGTGTACGGCCAGTGTAGGAGATCGCTCCCCACACCATGATGCCGTGTGTTGGCCCTGTGTGCCTCGGTCGTATGCAGTCCTGATTGTGGCGCTCACGTACACGGCGCCAAACACGCATACGACCATCATTGGCACCAAGGCAGAAGCGACTCTCATCGCTGAAGACGACACGTCTCCATTCGTCCCTCCATTCACGCCTGTCGCGACACCACTGGAGGCGGGCTGCACGATGTTGGGGCGTGAGCGGAAGACGGCCTAACGGTGTGCGGGACCGTAGCCCAGCTTCATGGAGACTGTTGCGAATGGTCCTCGCCGATACCCCAGGAGCAACAGTGTCCCTAATTTGCTGGGAAGTGGCGGTGCGGTCCCCTACGGCACTGCATAGGATCCTACGGTCTTGGCGTGCATCCGTGCGTTGCTGCGGTCCAGTCCCAGGTCGACGGGCACGTGCATCTTCCGCCGACCACTGGCGACAACATCGATGTACTGTGGAGACCTCACGCCCCACGTGTTGAGCAATTCGGCGGTACGTCCACCCGGCCTCCCGCATGCCCACTATACGCCCTCGCTCAATGTCCGTCAACTGCACATACGGTTCACGTCCACGCTGTCGCGGCATGCTACCAGTGTTAAAGACTGCGATGGAGCTCCGTATGCCACGGCAAACTGGCTGACACTGACGGCGGCGGTGCACAAATGCTGCGCAGCTAGCGCCATTCGACGGCCAACACCGCGGTTCCTGGTGTGTCCGCTGTGCCGTGCGTGTGATCATTGCTTGTACAGCCCTCTCGCAGTGTCCGGAGCAAGTATGGTGGGTCTGACACACCGGTGTCAATGTGTTCTTTTTTCCATTTCCAGGAGTGTATTATTCCCTCACTCACGTATCGTACGTAATGACCACGAGTCTTAAACTAGCGAAACTGGCTCTCATGCAGACGGGTACCAATGGCCTTTCTCCTTACATACCACCAACCAATGGAATAGAAAAAGGAAAGAATGATGCTGGTTGAATACCCTCCACCACTAAACGTCTGGTGGTTTGTAGCGGATACATATGTACGTAAGTTTAGCTTCGAAAGCTGCACTTCATACTGGCTTTACTTAAAAGAAACTATACATCTATAAAAATTATTGTGTCGGACTCTGTACTGTGGCTAACTTAGATGCAAATGTTTGGTATACACACAGCATATCAACGGGGGTAAAATGCCATCCTATGTTTTAATTCCTAATGACTGCAACATTTCTTGGACACTATGTAAAGACAATCAGACTAGCAAAGTGACTGCATACGTTAGTGAGCTTCCAACAGCAATATCTGGGCAGGAGCAGTCTCAGATATGTGCGGCATTGGGACTGACACACAGGTACAGCACTGTGAATGAAGTGCAAGTCGTAACCAGCAAAGCACCGTAACTTAAGATGAAGGAGTATTTCTAGGAGCACGTACTCCACTGCGGCCCTACTGGATCTCATCCGCTGTTGAATCTACTGTGCCGCAGCTCCCAGTTGGACCGAGAGAAAGAGAAAGCCGTGGCGACTGGCACTCCCACCGTACTCGTCCGCGCCATCTTTCTGGCTGTCATCGCGTCCATGTCTCTGCGATAACGCCAAAGTGGTTGTGTTCACTTTCCGTTCTTGGGTAATGACATACCCGGCTTCTGATGGTATCTGATTCCCGACGACCTTGTAACACAGCTTGTTCACGGAGAGTTCGAAAACTGAAAGACAGTGCAGGTGAGCTAGTCACTTCACTGCACTTCGTAGCATATCATTTGCGAATCTGATGAGATTATATTTCGCAGGAGCAACCATCCGACTATGGTTTCAGTTTGGGCATTGGCTGTGCAATCTTTTTGAGTCCCATCCGAGAGACGGTCGCGTATTCGAGAAGTCATCTTGTCTGTTTAACTGCACGTGGCAGATATTTCGCGAAACCTATGGTCTCACGGAAAGCTTAACATTTATCTTAGAGCTCATTAGAGACGCGATATTAGCTCGTTTCGTTATAGGTGGGAATTGAAATAATCCTATCTAAGATGAAGGACCACCGTCATACAGCGACTAAGGAAAATCACAGGTACTTTCGCGGTATGTTTTAATTCGTTTGGTGAAGACATATATGTTTTTGAGACAGCAGTGTTTGCCTTTCGACTGGTATGATACTGTCCACGCACTTAAACCGCGTGAGTCTGAGGCACATGCGGGGAAGAAGGTTCCCCAGAACACACTGTCTTTTTCTGCGGGCAATACGCGAACAATAGACATACACTACACTTAGACTACACAGATACAGATATAGATATATACACAGCAATAAGAGACGAAGAACAATTGGCACAATTAAACGCACTGACAAACAGTATTTCAAAAACAACACATGAAGAGTATATGCGGACACGATATTACAGACATGCCTATGTGCAGCGTAACAGCAATCTCCAGAGGATGGACAGCGACACCCACAGTGACAGCGAAAATATTGACAATGAGGAGGAACAGGAGGAGGAAGCTGAGATGTCATAGTAAATAAGCAAAAGTGCTGGCAATCTAGCCAAGAAAACACCAAATGCTGTTCATGGATGGACACCTAAAGTAGTTAATACATAGGATTAGTAATAAATAGGATAAGCAACATTTCTCCACTAATAACAATTTGTGTGTGTGTGTGTGTGTGTGTGTGTGTGTGTGTGTGTGTGACTGGCGGTCAACGGCTCGAAGAAACCATTCCGAGGTATTCACCGTCAGACACATTCTATTATGGTACTAACAAATCTCTCATCTATCCTATCTTCTTTTTATATTCTTCTTAAAAAACAATAAAATTTTATTTATATTTCAACCTTAAACTATTGTTATTTTGAAAAGTATCATTCTTTGTAAATGTTGTAGATAAAACAAAAGGAAAGAAAACTGTAAAAATATGAAAAACGAAAATTGTAAGATGTACGACCTGTTTTAAACATCGGGTAACAGGTCTATAATTTGGCAATAAATAAATAAATAAATACTGTTCTTCTCCCGTCTTCTGCTGATCTTTTCATCTCTACTTTACACTCAACATCTTCTACATTTTGTTCTTCATTTTCTAATCTTTGCCTGTTCCTACTGTTTTTCCTCTCTACTGATCCTTCCAGCACCAAATTAACTTTTCCTGAGTGCTGTAGCATATATCTCACAAAACTGCCCCTTACACTCCATTCCTCAACTATTTTTCGAAGTGCTTCTTTGTTTCGAGCTTCATCTGTCCTTTTAATTTTTGAAATCTCTCAACAGCATCTAATTTCAAATACTTTCAGTTTCTTCTTCCGCCGATGTCCAGTGGTCCAGGCGTACATTTTCCAGGAACTTCAATCACAGTTCAATATCAATGTTCGTACACCAGAACTGCACTTTTACTGATTTGAGCCTTCTTCGCATGTTCGATATATGTTTTGCTTCGGTGTTCTTGTATGATCCCGCTTCCTAGAGAGGAGAATTCCTTCGCCTGGTTCACAAATGTCTCGTTTTAATTTTTGGTGTTAAGAAAGGCGTTGATCTTCTTACTACTACTATTCACTGCTCATGTCTTTGCTCATTTTATTCTTAAGCTATATTTCGTGCAATGTATGTTGTTCTTTTCCTTCAACGGGTCTAAGCTTTTATCAAGTCGGACGAGAACAGCAATGCTATCTGCAATCCATATCATTGTTCTCTCTCTTCCCCTTGCACTTTTACCCCTCCTCCAAAATTAATTTACTTCCTTCACTGTCTCTTCGGGCTAAAAGTTCATCAATATTGGTAATAAGATAAAACCCTGTCTTACAATTTTATTTCACTGAGGTGACAAAATTAATGGGATAGCGATATGCTCAAATACACACGGCGGTAGTATCGTGTTCACAAGGTATTAAAAAAAAAAAAAAAGAGACAGTGCATTCGCAGAACTGTCATTTGTACTCAGGTGAACCATGTGGAAAGATTTCCGCCGTGATTATGGCCGCACTATGGGAATTAAGAGACTTTGACCGCGAATGGTAGTTTGAGCTAGACACATGGGACATTCCATTTCTGGAATCGTTAGGGAATTCAATATTCTGAGATCAACAGTGTCAAGAGTGTACCGAGAACATGAATCTCAGTCCTCTCACCGTGGACAATGTAGTAGCCGACGGCCTTCACTTAACTATCGAGTACAGCGGCGTTTGCGTAGAGGTGTCAGTGCTAACAGACAAGCAACACTCTGTGGAATAACCGCAGAAACAAATGTGGAACGTACGACAAACTTATGCGTTGTGACAGTGAGAAAGCCGGCGCTAATGGGTATGGCAACAGACGTTTGCCTACAGCACGATATCGCCTGCAGCGCCTCTCTTGCGCTCTGGACCGTATCGACTGGACCCTAGACGACTGGAAAACTTTCGCCTGTCAGATGAATTCCGATTTCTGTTGGTAAGATTTATTGGAAGGGTTCGAGTGTGGTGCAGACCCCACGAACTAAGCCAGCCGGTGTGGCTGAGCGGTTCTAGCGCTACAGTCTGGAACCGCGCGACTGCTACGGTCGCATGTTCGAATCCTGCCTCGGGCATGGATGTGTGTGATGTCCTTAGGTTAGTTAGGTTTTAGTAGTTCTAAGTTCTAGGGACTGATGACCTCAGACATTAAGTCCCATAATGCTCAGTGCCATTTGAACCCAGTAGATCGAATTCTACCATTTGCCTCTACTACTGTCCTTAAGTTCTCGCTCCGTTTCACATTAGTTATCACCGTCAGTCCTAGATATTTAAACGAAGTGACCGGGTCAAGCTACCCCACCATCAGTATTTCATTTCAATATTACAGGGTTGTTTTTCCTACTCAGTGCATTACTTATATTTTTCATTTAGTGCAAGCTGCCATTCATCACACAAATAATAATTTTGTCTTCCTGTATCCTCCTACAGTCACTCAACGAGGACACTTTCCTCCAAATATAAAAAATTAACAAATTCCCATACACTACAGCGTCATCGGCAAACAGTTGCAACTTGCTGCTCACACTGTCCATCAGATTATTTATCAGGAGTAGTCCTTTAACACTTCCCAGGGGCACTCGAGACAATACTTTTGTCTCTGATGAACACTAACCGTCAGGACGACGTACTGGGTTCTATTACTCTAGAAGTCTTTGAGTTACTCATGTGTCTGGGAACCAATTCCGTAATCTGGGACCTTCTTGAACACTCTGCACTGGGACACCGTGTCAAACGTTTTCTGCCAGTCTAAGAAGTTGGTATGTGCATGTTGCCTTTCATTCATGTTTCGCAATTATTTTTTTTTTTTTTTTTTTGTCATCAGTCTACTGACTGGTTTGATGCGACGCTCCACGAATTCCTTTCCTGTGCTAACTTCTTCATCTCAGAGTAGCACTTGCAACCTAAGTCCTCAATTATTTGCTTGACGTATTCCCATCTCTGTCTTCCTCTACAGTTTTTGCCCTCTACAGCCTCCTTTAGTGCCATGGAAGTCATTCCTTCATGTCTTAGCAGATGTCCTATCAGTGTTTTCCACATATTCCTTTCCTCTCCGATTCTGCGTAGAACCTCCTCATTCCTTACCTTATTAGTCCACCTAATTTTCAACATTCGTCTATAGCACTACATCTCAAATGCTTCGATTCTCATCTGTTCCGGTTTTCCCACAGTCCATGTTTCACTACCATACAATGCTGTACTCCAGACGTACATCCTCAGAAATTTCTTCCTCAAATTAAGGCCGGTATTTGATATTAGTAGACTTCTCTTGGCCAGAAATGCTTTTTTGCCATAGCGAGTCTGCTTTTGATGTCCTCCTTGCTCCGTCCGTCATTGGTTATTTTACTGCCTAGGTAGCAGAATTCCTTGACTTCATTGGCTTCGTGACCGTCATTCCTGATGTTAAGTTTCTCGCTGTTCTCTTTTCTACTACTTCTCATTACCTTCGTCTTTCTCCGATTTACTGTCAAACCATACTGTCTACTCATTAGCCTGTTCATTCCGTTCAGTAGATCATTTAATTCTTCTTCACTTTCACTCAGGATAGCAATGTCATCAGCGAATCGTATCATTGATATCCTTTCACCTTGTATTTTAATTCCACTCCTGAACCTTTCTTTTATTTCCATCATTGCTTCCTCGATGTACAGATTGAAGAGTAGGGGCGAAAGGCTACAGCCTTGTCTTACACCCTTCTTCATACGAGCACTTCGTTCTTGATCGTCCACTCTTATTATTCCCTCTTGGTTGTTGTACATATTGTATATGACCCCTATAGCTTACCCCTACTTTTTTCAGAATCTCGAACAGCTTCCACCATTTTATATTGTCGAACGCTTTTTCCAGGTCGACAAATCCTATGAAAGTGTCTTGATTTTTCTTTGGCCTTGCTTCCATTATTAGCCGTAACGTCAGAATTGCCTCTCTCGTCCCTTTACTTTTCCTAAAGCCAAACTGATCGTCACCTAGCGCATTATCAATTTTCTTTTCCATTCTTCTGTATATTATTCTTGTAAACAGCTTCGATGCATGAGTTGTTAAGCTGATTGTGCGATAATTCTCGCACTTGTCAGCTCTTGCCGACTTCGGAATTGTGTGGATGATGCTTTTCCGAAAGTCAGATGGTATATCGCCAAACTCATATATTCTACACACCAACGTGAATAGTCGTTTTGTTGCCACTTCCCCCAACGATTTTAGAAATTCTAATGGAATGTTATCTATCCCTTCTGCCTTATTTGACCGTAAGTCCTCCAAAGCTCTTTTAAATTCCGATTCTAATACTGGATCCCCTATCTCTTCTAAATCGACTCCTGTTTCTTCTTCTATCACATCAGACAAATCTTCACCCTCATAGAGGCTTTCAATGTATTCTTTCAACCTATCTGCTCTCTCCTCTGCATTTAACAGTGGAATTCCCGTTGCACTCTTAATGTTACCACCGTTGCTTTTAATGTCACCAAAGGTTGTTTTGACTTTCCTGTATGTTGAGTCTGTCCTTCCGACAATCATATCTTTTTCGATGTCTTCACATTTTTCCTGCAGCCATTTCGTCTTAGCTTCCTTGCACTTCCTATTTATTTCATTCCTCTGCGACTTGTATTTCTGTATTCCTGATTTTCCCGGAACATGTTTGTTTCGCAAGATATCGTATGAGAAAAGGACCAGGGGAGTTTCGCACGGCTGAATCTTTCTAAATTCATGCTTATTTGTGGACAGGAATGTATTATATTCTTACTAAGAGAGTGCTCAAGAAGTGTGCAGGAAACTGATATTAAGGATACTGCTTTTTAATTTTATGAATCCGTTCATTTATCTCTCTTATACACAGGAGTTATTTGCGTTTTTTCCAGTCGCTTCGCGCTGGGCTACAAATTCGCAATAAAGGCAAGCTAAGGGGCCAATGCCAGAGAGCACTATGTGTAAAACCGAACTGGAATTTTATTCGGACCAAGCAACTTATTTGCCTCACTGCTTTCCGTTACTAAGAGTAACGTCTGAATTGCTTTTCTGGTACCTTTCTCTTCCTGAAAACAAATTGATCTTTTTATAGTACGCCTTCAATTTTTCTTTCTATTTTGCATATGTTACAGATTCCAAACTGAAGCGTGCGGGAAGACTGTTGACTTAATATAATTTACCCACGATGACCTATGAAGTATTCGTTCAACCAATATGTGGTTCTTGTCAATGTGGAACTCCTGATTTGGTAGATTAAAGGAACAGCTACAGATGATTGAAAGGAAATTCGCCATGAGTCTTACAACGGTTTGTTTATTCAGTTCGAGGGTATTACAAAATTATGGACTGTCTCCAACAGAAGGCGATGCAAGAAGAAACTTTAGCGTTACAAATGCAGCTGTAGATACTGTAGCGACTGAAAGATAAATTATTTTTCGACAGAACTGAAACTAAAAAACTAGCAACTGGTTATCAGCAGACGTTTCGATTGCGTCATGTTTCCTGCATCGAATGACGCTTGAATTTTTGCATCCACACCTTGACCATCACAAATAAGAGGTTGCGTTTTTAAATGGGTACCTTTATTGTGGTATTCTCTAGGACTAATATTCAACATCGAACATTATTTTGATCAATCGGGTTACCAATACATCTTCTGACATGAAGTCCTTCCATTCACAGACGGTTGGAAGATCACGGCAAAGACTTAAGTAGTACCTTGACAACCAAATTAACCGAATGTTGACACAATTAAACGTCTCATGGCATCAACTTGATTGTTGTGTTAGCTATATGAATCTTTCGGTAGAAATTATTCATTAATTATAAGACTATTTGCAAACAGGTGGGAACAGGACAGGTACATGACAACCCAGCTTTTATAGCTGCTGTGCTCGCTGAAAAAGGAGGACGAACTAATTTGTGTTAAGCAGTAATAATAAAGTAAGTCTCTAATGTTTCTTAGAAGTGTATGGTTGCTCTCTTCTCTAATGTGTGTTAAGTTACCCCACACTAATGTAATACAAATTAGATTGCAACCCATCATACAGTTCAAACAGTCCAGCCTCCCTCCGAAGCAGACAAGAGTTACTTGGCGAAATAGGGTCTTCTCTCCAAGGTCTGAGTTCCAAATATCACCTACTGTAATTATAATTTTTGTTATTTTTACCTATTTTGATGACAGATAAAGCAGGAGAAATACCTCTTCTAACCGCTCCCGTTGTGAATTTATTGAGCCGAGTGTAAAAATTTCGAAAACGTGAAGTTTCCAAAATCTAATCGTAATTCTGCCTATGCTTGTTTCTAATACCGTCTACCAGACAAAATTATTAATCAACGGGCTACAGTTTGATAGTACCCTTGAGTGGCAAGCAGACCTATATTACGAATTTTTTCCGGCAATGTTTACCATCTCCAACTCTTTTATACGTGAATAATGGCCTTCTAGAACCAAAGTTATTAAATCTTCAGCTGAAGTTTCACTTAAAAACCAAAAGGTTTTGTCTCCTGACAGAATATATCTGTTCGGACCCACCTTGGTTCATGGAACCCTGCAATGGAACGAGGAGAAGCTTGTTTTGTTAGCGTAATTTTTCTTTCTAGGAAGAAATATGATGACGGGTAATTTGAGAAAGGACGGGATTATATCACTCGGAGTAAAGTCAAAGAAATTCTCTTCAATCAATCAATCTCAGTCGAGAAATTAACTATGTTCGTAAACCGATTGTCAGCACAGTTTTTCCTTTCCTGAGCTTTTTCGTTCCACATCGTACTTCACTTCTAAACCTCTTTAGATTTTGTAATGCCGTCTCAAATAGATGAGCCTGATAGCGCAAATGTTTTGTGAAGTTTCAACAAAAAAATGGTTCAAATGGCTCTGAGCACTATGGGACTTAACATCTGATGTCATCAGTCCCCTAGAACTTAGAACTACTTAAACCTAACTAACCTATGGACATCACACACATCCATGCTCGAGGCAGGATTCGAACCTGCGACCGTAGCGGTCGGGTGGTTCCAGACTGAAGCGCCTAGAACCGCTCGGCCACACTGGCCGGCTGAAGTTTCGGCAGCCCCCTTTCTTCATTACAGGCAACCCGAGATACAGCCTGTAGATTTGATTTGGATCATATATGTCTTTTATTCTTACCTTTAGGCGTCGTAGAAGCTTGCTTCACTGAAGGAAATTAACGAGACAGTATGAAAGTCGTAGAAACGATATAAACTGTTGAGAAAGTGAAATATGAGTACGCACATCATCTACGGAATGATATCTGTAGAACACTGCCTGACAAGAAAGATGAACTACGCAGAAGGGAAGGAGGAAACTAAAAATGGAAACTTAACGGGTTGAGACTGTGGTATCAACGGTCGATACCACACTTGTTAGGATTTGCAAAAAAAAAAAAAAAAAAAGGCTCTGAGTACTATGGGACTTAACATCTGCGGTCATCAGTCCCCTAGAACTTAGAATTACTTAAACTTAACTAACCCAAGGACATCACACACATCCATGCCCGAGGTAGGATTTGAACCTGCGACCGTAGCAGTCCCGCGGTTCCGGACTGAGCGCCTAGAACCGCTAGACCACCGCGGCCGGATAGGGGTTGCAGTTATCGACCGCGCTTCATATTAGTATCGTTGGACCCGTGAGTCGCGACCAGCGCCGTTAGCGCCGCTCCACGGCTTGTATCAAGTTTCTAGCGAGCTCTCGTCCACTCTTGCTCGGGACGTCAAGTAGTAAAGTAGCATAGCCTTCAGCAGATAGGAAGCAAACTCTAACATGGCGGTTAGTAACGTATGGCCTAAGTGAAGCCTCAATAGCTATCTGTTTATAGGTATGCAGCCAAGAAGAATCCTGTACAACGAGTTAAGTACAATATATATTATTTTTTACCAATGACTTCTAATTATTTTAGTCGTTGCAGATCCAGACCATGCAGCCAGCACCTTATCGACGTTACTGACAAACCTGTTGTAATTTATATGTTTCTGTTTAGCATTGGCCACCAGTCAACATTGGCAACGACTCGTTCGTCGTCATCATAACAGAGACGGTATGTATTGTTATTACAGTCATTATAACATTGAGTCCAATCTGTAAAGAACTTGACAGTGTGACTCTACTTACATATATGACGTTGCACCTCCTCTTGGCTCGATGAGTTCGCTGATTGGATTGGAAAGGGTATCCTGAAGTCATTATATTATCGCCTGAGACAAGCTGGCCTACAACGGTGGCAACTGCTCATTGATATCCGGGATGGTATCAGTGCGACATAGCTGACGTCCGAGATGGTCCCTACAGGTTCTATCGAATTTAGACATGGGGATCTTGCGGGATAGTAAGTACCTCAAAGTCATGCAGACAGCTGAGAAAGAGACACATTCCATATGTGGAAGAGCATGGTCATGTTTAAAAATGGCACATAAGAGTTAGCACATGACGATTCAGGATGTCCTAGACGTACCGTTGTTCTGTTCTCTCAGGCGCTACTAGCCGTGACATGGAGTCATACACGATGGCGTCCCACACCATGAATCCAGGAGTAATAGCGTTTTGTCTCACCAAAACTTTGGAAGAAAGTCACCACCATAATCGATGACGACGATGGTCATAGGGGTAGTGCAGTACTGCGTTCACTGCTGCACACAATGCGCCGCCATTCGCCAGCAGTCCATACCTTCCGCCGATGGCACCACTCCAAACATAGCTGTTTGCGTTGTTGTGTGAATAACAGCCTTTGGACAGGAAGGGAACTCCCTAGTCCAGCTGCTGCTAGTCCGTGACCAATGGTGCAGAATGGCATAAAATGTTCTCAGATGGCTGACGCAGAGGTTGCGATGTAACCGCAGCACAATAAGGCGACCCTCTCTTGTAGCAGTTAGAGTGATCGGTTTGAACCTTGACGACGAATACATCCGCCGTTACTTTAACACACAGTCCATCATCCGAATGAACCTCCAATTTGAATATTGCACTATTCGACCAGCCAGCCAAATATAGATCCTCAATGAGGCCCGCTTAAATTTCTGTCAGGTCGTGATAACACTATCTCACACGAGTATGAGTGACCTACTCGTCCCTCACAGTGATAACTCATTATCTGACGCTGTTCATGCCGATTACATAGTCTACCGGGCCTGGTAACAACCTCGATCTACACTAACGCTCCCGGACGGCCGTTCTACCTATGACACAAAATTGCAGCTCTAGTGATCATTTACATATTGTCGATATTGTGCACATGTACAAAGTTACATTGACATTCGATCATACCTCCTGCATGTTACACTTTTTCTGTCAGGCAATAAGGTAGCCGATATCGAGCGCGTGTTGGTTTGTGATACCAGGTAAACAGTTCGACTTGGAACAAGTTATTTTGTACAATATTACTCCTTACATAACATGCCCTGATCACTCCCAAGTTCACCAGCCTACAATGCTTGACCATTCGTTTAGACAAATTTTAAGAATCTCAGCTGTATAAAGGTTAGAAGGCAATAAGAAACATTATATATATCAGATATTAGCTTTCTATGCGGTATTTGGCATTCGGAAACAGTCCTCGACTTTGTTCGATGCTCTGCTAACCACAGACACGAATACATAACTAGCCAAGCATTTAAATTTACGTTGGAAGCGACCACCAGAGATAAACTTACCATCACATAGTTCTGTCACACCAAGGCACTTAGCGCGCCAAAGATGCAAACTCATCAGAAAATATATTAGGCACGTCCTTGAATGAGCACACTGGTCACTCTGGTACACTGTAGACGATGTGGAACTGGTGTCAGAAAGTCTTATAACACTCCATCACTGATTTAAGTTATAGCAGTGGAATTACGTGTAAGCACCAGTCACTTTATGATCCAACGCAGTAGGATGGGTTAGCGTGGACGCGTAATAGAACGGTAGAAAGGAACTGTTGTGACTGCATACACCATGAATCAAGTTACCGGATTTGGTAATGTAACAACATTGACTGTCCAACGTGTAAAGTGGCATAAAGATAGCCACTGGAGAAGAGTGTAACGCTTCGCATTGGTTCAGACGTGCCTGTTTGCCCCTTACAGCTCCAGCTGAATCAAGGTCTATTTCAACCTGTTCACAAAAATACAGCGTGAAGGGAACTAAGAATAAGGAAAATTTGCAGTAGATTGCCCGGAAAATACCAATCATCACGGACGCTTATACATTGATGAGCCTAAAATTATGACCACCTGCTTAATAGCTTGTTTATCGGTCTCTGGAACAAAATACCTCACTGAATCTGCGTATCAGGGATCCGACAGTCTGCTGGTAGGTTTGTGGACGTAAATGGCATTCGATGTCTACGCATGGGTCACGTAATTCGTGTAAATAACGGGCCGCTGTTTTTGGTACGCGGTGATAGCGCTCGATAGCGACCCAGATGGGTTCCGTAGGATTTATATCAGGCGAACCTGTTGAACGAAACATCAACGTGAATTCACTATGATGCTCCTCAAGCCGCTGTAGTACTGCTCTGGCTCCGAGATACGGATAGTTATGCTACTGAAAGATGACGTCACCGTCGGGGAAGACATCAAGCATGAAGGTGGTTCGCAGTTGTCGTCGTGTCTTCGGTTACCAACAGAGGTGCCACAGATCACCATCTATCCTACTTTACAGGGAAGACAAACCTTCGAACCCCACGTTATGTGAAGAGTCGTCGACGTCCAACCATTTAGCGCCTTGTTGTATTTTCACTCATATCTCTTTCCATAGATTCTCACGACGCTAGCCCGTCAACATTCGATCAACTTGTCGTTTTCGAGAAAGCCGTTCACAGACTCTGTGTAATAATAATCTACCCTTGGTCAAAGTAGCTTATCTCAATGGATTTCCCCATTTGCAGCACATATCTTTGCTAGGGCGATCCCACGTCCAGGTTCGCTCCACTTCCATACTTTTGTTACCGCGTCATGTGCCCGAAATGCCACCAGGTGGCATCCGACGTCGCGATGGGCAGTGGTGATAATGTTTCAGCTCACCAGTGTAAAGCTGGAAGTCTTCATAGGGACAAAAAACACAGATACCGGACATTTTGTCACTAGAGACCTTTAGTGTAATCCAACGAGTCGCAGTCTGTCTTTTGCCGAATGACACAAGGCGCCGCGTGCACCTAAGATCGAACCTGGCTCTTAATCTACAGTATGTAGATTTCAAGCCGGAGGTGCCACTGCGATTATATTGTTGCTGTCTTTTCGTATCCTGTCTTGGTATCACTGATCGAGTATACCGTGAACCTGAACCAGAATGTTTACTGCAACAATCCTGGTAACGAAGTGTTGTCCATTCATCGTCATTTTTATGACAAATATGCTGTGGAAATTCCCAGTCTCTAAGACGACATCAGATTTTTCTCAGGGCTGGATACATACCCTCCTGGTCTGACGGACTCTCAGTCATCCTATCGCATCTCAACTGACCCGTTTAATTACCCGATCTTAAACCAGTAGAATATGTAACTGTTTGGAGCAGCGAGTAAAACCTAACAAGCGGCATCCTCGAAGTTTGGTGGCTCTGCATGATCTCATCAATGAGTGGCTTCAGCTGGATATGGAACACCTGATGAAAGTTATAGATCCTCTTTCTTACCTAGCTGCGGTGATTACAAAAGCTAAAATCGATGTTAGTATCAGCGTGATATCTCCTGGAGGTCTAACTTTACGCCTGGCGTGTCATATTGTCCCATAGCCAGACAGTGACAAATTTATCGAGTTGCCATTTATTTTAATGTTTATGGGTGATGGAAGTATGTAAGAGGCGCTGATTGGCGAGAAGATGCAGCAGACACGTTTCACTCTATCTAATCGTTCCCCAAGCGGAAAGGAGATCTGGAAAATGATGTACAATGTTACATAAGTGTGATGGGTTCCACGGTCTGAGTCAGTCTGAATCAAGACCCAAATACATCATCATAAACAACTGGATATGAGAGAACTGTCGTGCGGCATCGACTTCTTAATGAAAGAAAATACTGCCACTGAATACCGAGCAGTCAGTTCGCTGTTGCCTAACAGTGATCTAGCTGGACCAGCACAAGCAATAGCCTTCCTTACAGCACCTCTCCACAGGCATCTTTGAACAATCCCATGACGGTCTGAAAAGCGACGTTGTCATGTAGCAACCGATTATTTTTCTATTTTTTTTTGTTTTGTTTTTGGTCATCAGTCTTCTGACTGGTGTGATGCGGCCCGCCACGAATTCCTCTCCTGTGCCAACATCTCCATCTCAAAGTAGCACTTGCAACCTACCTGAAGATATCCCAGTCTCTGTCTTCCTCTACAGTTTTTGCCCTCTACAGCTCCCTCTAGTAGCGAGGAAGTCATTCCCTGACGTCTGAACAGTTGTCCTGTCATCCTGTCCCTTCTCCTTGTTACTGTTTTCCACATATTCATTTCCTCTCCGACTCTGCACAGAAAGTCCTCAATCCTTACCCTATCAGTCTACCAAATTTTCAACATTCGTCTGTAGCAATACATCTCAAATGCTTCGATTCTCTTCTGTTCTGGTTTTCCCACAGTCCATATTTTACTACCATACAATGTTGTGCTCCAAACGTACACTCTCAGAAATGTCTTCTTCACATTAAAGCCTACGTTTGATACCAGTAGACTTCTCTTGCCCGGGAATGCCCTCTTTGCCAATGGTAGTTAGCTTTTGATGCCCTCCTTGTTCCGTCCGTCATTGCTTATTTTGCTGCCTAGGAAGCAGAATTCCTTAACTTCATCTACTTCGTGACCATCAATCCTGATGTTAAGTTTGTCGCTGTTCTCATTTCTACTACTTTATCGTTACTCTCGTCTTTCTTCGATTTACTCTCAGTCCATATTCTGTACTCATCAGACTGTTCATTCCACTCAGCAGATCATGTAATTCTTCTTCACTTTCACTCAGGACAGCAATGTCATCAGCGAATCGTATTATTGATATCCTTTCACCTTGAATTTTAATTAAATTCCTGAACCTTTCTTTTATTCCATCATTGCTTCTTCGATGTGCAGACTGAACAGTAAGGGCAAAGACTACTTCCTTGTCTCACACCCTTTTTAATACGAGCACTTCGTTCTTGGTCGTCCACCCTTGTTTTTTCCTCTTCGCTCGTGTACATATTGTATATTTCCAGTCTCTCCGTATAGTTTACCCGTATTTTTCTTAGAATTTCGAATATCTTGCAACATTTTACATTGTCGAACGCTTTTTTCAGATCGACAAATCCTACGAATGTGTCTTGATTTTTCTTTAGTCTTGCTTCCATTATCGACCGCGACGTCAGAATTGCCTCTCTGGTGCCTTTACTCTTCCTAAAGCCAAACCGAACGTCATCTAACACATCCTCAATTTTCTTTTCCATTCTTCTGTATGCTATTCTTTTCAGCAACGAGGGTGAATGAGCTGTCCAGCTGATTGTGCGATAATTCTCGCACCTGTCAGCTCTTGTAGTCTTCGGAATTCTGTGGATAATATTTTTCCGAATGTCACATGGTATGTAGCCAGACTCATACATTTTGCACATTAATGCTAATAGCCGTTTTGTTGCTACTTCCACCGATGACTTAAGAAATTCTGATGAAATGTTAAAAAAAATGGTTCAAATGGCTCTGAGCACTATGGGACTTAACTTCTAAGGTCATCAGTCCCCTAGAACTTAGAACTACTTAAACCTAACAAACCTAAGGATATCACATACATCCATGCCCGAGGAAGGATTCGAACCTGCGACCGTAGCGGCCGCGCGGTTCCAGACTGTAGCGCCTTTAACCGCTTGGCCACCACGGCCGACGATGAAATGTTATCTATCCCTTCTGCCTTACTTGTTCTTCTCCAAAGCTATCTTAAATTCTGACTCTAATACTGAATTACCTGTCTCCTCTAAATTGATTATTGTTTCTTCTCCTATCACATCAGACAAATCTTCACCCTTATAGAGGCCTTCAATGTACTCTTTACACCTATGCGCTCTCCTCTTCATTTAACAGTGGAACCACCGTTGCAGATTTAATGTTACTATCCTTGCTTTTATTATCACCGAGGGTTGTTTTGACCTTCCTGTATGCTGAGTCTGTGCTTCCCATAATTATTTATTTTTCGATTTCTTCACATTTTTCATGCAGCCATTTCGTCGTAGCCTCCCTGCACTTCCAATTTATTTGTACATCTGTATTCCAGAGTTGCCCTGAAAAATTTTGGTACTTCCTTCTTTCATCGATCAACGTATTTCTTCTGTTACCAATGTTTTCTTCACAGTTACCTTCTTTGTACTTATGTATTTCTTTTCAACGTCTGTCATTACCCTTCTTCAACTGTACTGCCTACTGAGCTATTCCATATTCCTGTATCTACAACCTCAGAGAACTTCAAGGGTATCTCGTCATTCGTTAGGATTCTGTTTCTCACTTCTTTGCGTATTGATTCTTCCTGACTTCAGCATACTCTTCATCACTGCTACATCGTGATCTGAGTCTGTATCGGCTCCTGGGTACGCCTTACAATCCAGTATCTGATTTCAGATTCTCTTTCTCACCATGATGTAATCTAACTGAACTCGTCGCGTATCGCTTGACCTTTTCTAAGTATGTCTCTTCCTCTTGTCATTCTAGAACATTCACCATTACTAACTAAAATTTATTATAGAACACAATTAGTCTTTTTCCTCTTCCATTCCTTGTCGCGAGCCCATATTCTCCTGTAACCTTTTCTTCTGCTCCTTTTCCTGCAACTACATTCCAGTCCCTCAGGACTATTAGATTTTCATCTCCCTTTACGTACTGAATTACTCGATTTATGTCCTTATATACTTTCTCTACCTCCTCATCTTCAGCTTGCGACGTCGGCATGTATACCTGAATTATCGTTGTCGATGATGGTTTGCAGTCGATTCTAATAAGAAGAACCCTATCACTGAACTGTTCACTGTAACACACTTTCTGCCCTACCTTCCCATTCATAACGAATCCTAATCCCGTTGTACCATTTTCTGCTGATGTTGATATTACCCTATACTCACCTGGCCAGAAATCCTTTTCTTCTTTCCATTTAACTTCACTGACCCCTACTATATCAAGATTGAGCCTTTGTATTTCGCTTTTCCGATTTTCTAGTTTCCCCACCAAGTTCGAGCTTCAGACATTCCATGCCCAGAGTCGTAGAACGTTATCATTCCGTCGATTATTCAATCTTTTTCTCATGATCACCTCCCTCTTGGAAGTTTCCTCCCGGTCTATTTCGGAATCTTTTGCCAATAGAGAGACCATCATGACACTTTTTCAATCAAGGGCAACATTTCCTGTGGATACACGTTATGTGTCTTTAATACAATGGTTTACATTGCCTTCTACATCCTCGGGCCGTTTATCATTGCTGATTCTTCCACCTCTAGGGGCAGTTTCCTACCCCAAGGACACAAGAGAATGCCCTGACCGTCTGTCCCCTCCTGTCTTCTTTGACGAGGCCGTTGGCAGAATGAGGGTGACTTCTTTTACCGGAAGTATTCGGTCGCGAATGCTTCCCTTAGACGACCTGTGCAACGAATAAAAGAGAAGATATTATTTAGGTCATTGTTTAGGGAAAATCATTCCCAAGAAGCAGCAGTTTATTCACTTACTGAGAACCGCTGTGAAGACTACCGAAACGTCAGTTTAGAAAGTTATTTTTGTTTCAAAATGACGTGGCTGTGGCACTTCAGCACAGTAGGTCAGCGTGTAATGCTACATAGCATTTGAATTACTGAATTCTTATTGCTTTACGTGAATGTAATTTTCCTGTTATTTCTTAGTAATAAACGATTAGAAACAAATTTTTCGTTACTTTTTTATAGTAGATACACTGGCAGTGCCAGGGATAAAGTTTTGTATAAAGTCTATGATATTGTCTGAATGGTAAAAGTGACTCTTTTCAAATACGCGTGCAGAGTAGCAACACAGTAGAGAGAAGAAATGGATGTGATTTAGCTGTGACAGATAATTGAAGAGTGTGTGTGGCTCTGGTACACAGGCTATGCGTGCAGCATTGCCTTGTTTCTATGTGAGGCAAAGCAATGTACCATAGTGTATTGATGGTTTGTAAGGAGGTTTCAAGAGGATTTCAAAAGAAGACTACTGTTTGGCTAAAGCACGTATTAGATACATTTACAACCGGAAAATGGGTCACGATAATTGTAATTGTAGACGCCACATCAGTACGTCACGCCACCACTTCGCAAAAATTAAGACTGAGCCAATTTACACACCAGTTTTGTAAACGGTTTGCCAGTGTCTTAGATTTGTGGGGGAATATTCTACTTGTGTGAACTATAAACAAAATTTAATAGTGGCCATTAATCCAGTTCATCTTCACCATAAATAGGAACCGTATTCCGTTATCGTACGTTTCAAAAATCACATCATGAACGGAAGAATATAGTAAAAGAAAATAATTTTACCAGAGGGTATAGTCAAAATTCTTCTTCAATTGAAAACTCATTTCCTGATAATTAATCAGAGTCATTAATTGTGGACTATAACGTTCACAATTAATTTCTTGAAAATAATATTTGTAATGCATACTGAAAGGTACTGCATGTGACAAATCACAAAGAGTTTTCCCTTTTTCTCAATTACACTTACCACTAAATGTGTTTTGGTAAATTTAGTCTAAGTGTCGTTCTCTTGTCTGAAGTATTTTGAGAGTTTCTAAGGTAGTTTGTTGTTGTTTACATTCAACTGTTACACACTTGAGAGTGAATTATGAATATTCGGAAGGGATTAACACGTGAGGTTACCATATGTAATATTGTGGCACGCGTTACAATAATTCATTCAGTTTTGACATTTTCTATAAATTTTTTGAAGAATTCTGGAATATCTACTTGAATTTGAGTAACTACTCTTTTGATCACTTTCCTATACAAACTAGCTCTCACGTGAGTAATGTCTTTTATACTCAGTCGGATATTACTAATTGTTACATAGAAATGGCGATCGTCTTATTTCTGTGTATAAATAAATTTTCATGAAACTGCAGTTTGTCATTACTGACATATTCGAGTAATGTTGCAAAATTAACATTTGCGATGACGTACATTTGCACTCATTCGTTATTAGGAAGTGCATCCATATGTTATATTTAATCATTAGCTGTAGAATTTCCAGATCACTTCAGTTTATTTTCTTCGGAATGGATGCCTTTCCGGTAACTTAGGTAAAAATAATTACGAAGTTTACCAAAGGTTGTGAAAGGGCTACATGGCCTAATAACCAAAATGATTTTATTAAAAAGTAGATGGCTTTCAACTCAGTCACTGTGTTGCCCGTGTGGTATACAATGATATGATAGAAATCACGGGATAGCGATATGCACATATAGAGATGGCGGCGGTGTGGCATACACAAGGTTTAAAGGACAGTGCATTGGCGGAGCTGTCATTTGTACTAAGGTGATTTCTATGAAACGCATTCCGATGTGATTATGGCCGTACGAAGGGAATTAACAGACTTTGAACAGGGCATGGTAGCTTGAAATTCAATATTCCGAGCTCCGCAGTGTCTAGAGTGTACCGAGAACACCAAATTTCAGGCGTTACCTCTCGCCAATGACAACGTAGTGGCCGACGGCCTTCACTTAACAACCGCGAGAAGCGGCGTTTGTGTAGAGTTTTCTGTGCTAACAGACGAGCAGCACTGCGTGAAATAACCGCAGAAATCAATATGGGACGTACGAGGAACGTATCCTTTAGGATAGTGGGCTATGTCAACAGACGACCGACTCGAGTGCCTTTGCTAACAGCAAGACATAGCCTTCAGCACCTCTCTTCGACACGTAACCATTTGGTTGGACCGTAGACGATTGGATAACCGTGGTCTAGTCAAATGAGTCCCGATTTCAGCTGGTAAGAGGTGATGGTGCAGAACCAAGTCATCAACAAAGCATTGTGCATTGTGGTTGCGACCGAACCGCCGAATCTTTCCATCAGTAAATGGGGTATGTTCTCAACTGACTCGGTTGTTTTAACCCCCTCCACTGACGGAATGACCCGCTTCCTAATTCCGTATGTATAAAACCAATACGGACTTGTAACTGTCACGCCTTTGCGCTTACTGCTACGTATTTTAACTGTAAATAGCTCAGTCCTAATGGTAAGAGGTAGTAGTGAATTCACGTTGTTAATATTTGAATACAGCACAGCTGCCACAAGCTCAGCTCACTTTTACTCCACTCCTACCCCCGCCATTGCACCACATTAACTAGGTGCTACGTGGACCTTGCTAAATTCACTTGCGTATACATTTTTGACCGTTACTCGCCAGTATTTACCTAATGATTAGTATACTCCTAACCGGGCTATTTCCCTAAGAGCTGTGATGATTGAACGGGTTCGATCCACGGCCTACAATGCCCTACAGTTCACACGGTAACACTGCCTACCTGACCCACTTAACTTGGTAGTGAGCTTATGTATCCAATCACCACTGCTAGCAGCAGTGGATAATCCTATCAGCACGACGAGAGCAGCAGACTTACCGTCGAATCCTCCTGAAAATACTTATAACTACGGTCGCCAGCTCTGAAGGAGCAAAAGAATAAATCAATTTTTGCTCGTTTCAAAGTGAAATGGCTTGAGTTGAATTTAAACTTAATTCTGAATATTACTATTTCTGATCATTCTAGATGATTCTACAAAGCAAATACTCTCTCAATTTCTGTGAGTTGGCTTGGTAATTACTACCAAGACAGTTTATGCAACTTGGGTTAACAAAATTCTATCCTTCAACTTATTTAATGATTTTGGATATTACTCTTTGGACAATTGATACAGAATTAGTTAAGTGACTTTACTTGAAAGGTTACTCAGAAAAATTTAAGTAGCTATAAATAGGCGACTCATTCTGGTGTGACCATTGCTCTTTTCAACATTCTTATACGCTAAAGTATTCTACAACCAAAAGAATTGTAAAAGAAAGAGGCGATGGTGGCCTCAGTCCTATTTCACTATACTATGATTGAGGTTACTACACTTTACAATGAACAACATGCGTCGTAATTTTACTCATTACTATATTCTGTCCTCTGCACTTGCATAAAAGAAAACTGGTATTCTCCCTTTACATGTATACAAAGTTCGACTTAACAATTGCAAGCAGTCTTGCCTTGGGTAGACATGTCGGTGCTGGAGGTGAGATGCCGGTGGCTAACGCAGCTCTTCACGCCTCATGCCCTTAATGGCGGCTGGAACTACGAGCTGTAGCAATCGTATAAGCTACTGCACGTCCGCCATAAAATCTGGGCGCAGGAACTCTTACAATCAGCCCTAGTGGCATAGAGGCAGCTTCAACAACCATTCGTCGCGTTTTAGTCCAAAAACGGCGACGATATTCGCCTCTTCGCTGTTGCACAATCACTTTTGCGTGAGCACAGTTACGCACGTCTGATCACGTCAACACTCCCCAGGCCATTCCATTGTTCAGTCCCTGTATCTCCAGCTACCCCTAGCTACGCTCGTATCACCAAGAGTGGGGGCGTTCCCCCACCACCTCTTTACCAAAATCATTTAGTATTTAAGAATATTTATATTTATTACCCTGGAGTTCATACCAGTCATAATGATTTACTACTAGCACTTTACAACATTAAATTATACAGTAATAGCTTATAATTACCAAGAAAAAGTATACATTTGACTCCGAGAGCTTAGTGCATTGTCTGACAGGTAGCGCTAATTCCCAGTTTCGCCAATAGATGGCATCAGGGTGCACTCCCTGGCAGTCTCACACAAGTGCGCCCGTTTCGACGCGCGGGCTCCAAATTACTGTCAGCCCACCATCATTTCAGTTCCGTTACATGGTGGTGGCTCCATAAGGGTGCGGGCTGTTTTTACATGCAATGGACTGTGTCCTCTGGTCCAATTTAACAGATGATTGACTGGAAATGGTTATATTCCGTTACTTGGAGAGCATTTTCAGCCATTCATGGACTTCATGTTTGCAAGCAACAATGGGATTTTTGTGGATGACAACCGGGCATGTCATTGGACCACAGTTGCTCGTGATTGGTTTGAAGAAAAAAGAAATGGCTCTGAGCACTATGGGACTCAACTGCTGTGGTCATAAGTCCCCTAGAACTTAGAACTACTTAAACCTAACTAACCTAAGGACATCACACACATCCATGCCCGAGGCAGGATTTGAACCTGCGACCGTAGCGGTCGTGCGGTTCCAGACTGGCCTTTAACCGCTCGGCCAGGTTTGAAGAAAAATTCTTGACAATCCGAGCGAATGATTTGGCCACCCAGATCTCCCGACATGGGTCCCATCGAACTTTTACGGGACGTAACCGGAAGTTCACTTCATGCACAAAATCTAGGACCGGAAAAACTTTCACAATTATGGACAGCTATAAAGGTAGCATAGCTCAGTATTTCTGCAGGAGACCTCCAACGACTTTTTGGATCCATGCCACTTAGAGTTGCTGCACTATGCCGGGCAAAAGGAGATCCGACCGATATTATGAAGTATGCTATGGCTTTTGTCGCTTCAATGTAAAGCTCTCTTCTACTGTCGTGTGTAGCTTAACTCCAGAGCACGAAGTTTAACGGTTAATATGAAATGTACTAGGTCTTTTCGAAAAGTAAGGTCCGATAGGTCGCGAACTGGAAATCACAGCGAAACTCAAAAACGTTTTATTTGCACGAGTTAGCTACACCTTCCAACCACTTTTCTACACAGTCGCCGCTCTGACAATGGTATATTTAGTCACCACAAAACTATTAAAAAGCGACATACATCATCCGAAACAAGCAAGCCAAACTCGAAAATCCACCCAGATATGTAATATTCTGCGTTATCTGACAACTTCACGAATCAGTTTACGTACTTTAAAACCTTAAAACCTCATCCTATGTTCGCACAGGAGCGGCCTTGCAGCACATCTAGTCTGAATCGGTCGACAGCCAAGCTACGCATTCTCGTAGCTATTCCGAGGCTACAATAGGACGTATTTCGTTAGAACTTCTTCTTACCACAGTCATTTCCTTCCACTTTGCTGTGTAATGCATTGAAAATGTCTAATTGAATATTTGTCATAATTCCTTACGACAATTTTTCCTTCACAGTTTACAGGTGGTACTGATTGGGCATTGTATAAAAAATCATTCAGTATTACATGAAATAGAAGATAATTAGTACTGATTTATACAACCATATATATATATATATATATATATATATATATATATATATATATATATATATATATATATATACTTTAAAAATCATAATGAAACATAATGTCTGTTGTTCTGCTCTCTTCTGGAAGGCATTGCACATTGTCTATAGTTGGTTCAGCGGGCGTATATTATTAACACCTTAAAAAGGAAAGTGTAGCTGTAGAAATAGTTTATGATTCTTTTACATAAAACTGTTTAAGCAAAATAAATGTACAGAAGGGCAGAAACAACTTGGTGAACATTTGCTAACAAACGATTTTCATAACGAAGCTTGCTATGTGTCTGAAACGGAAAGTGAGACGGAAACTTTCACTGTGAAAAGTATTCACAAGGGCCTTCGTATCCACAAACTGAGGAAGTGGCGGGACCTACCTTGGGAACTACGTGGACAGACAGGAAAACAAAGTAAACGGATCAAGAAACAACTACAGTGTATGATGGATTCATTTATTGCAATTATGTCCACAACCACAAAAATGTTTAAAAAGAATTATTTAAAAAATGATGCAACAGTGGAAGTAACTACATGACATAGTGGAAAACAGTAGTAGCCACAGTGGAAAAAAATCATAGTTTATGTTTGTTTGTGAAATGTAGAACAACGAAGCGATGTTACAGTCAGGTACATTTAACATTATGGATTGATAGATTGTGTTATAACGTTAGTGCTGGCATGGCATGTTGGAAATACCACAACATTAAAGAGCCCAAAAAATTTTACAATGCAAAAAATGTTTTAATATCATTACACTGAAGTCTTAAGCTATTCGGCTGTGTTAAAGCGTTTCTACGAATTGATAATATTAACTTAAATATTAACACTACAGATAGCAATATTTTTATTTCCCTTTTCAGTTGATATATATATATATTAGTTCTACAAACTTCCAACGGTTTCAACGATATTTAATTTTCAATCTGAAAAAGAAACATGTTATTGATTAAAACAATCTTTACATTAAACAGTTTTTCACGCATCTGTATCTGGGGCACTTTGAACATATTCCCATCTTGTTCCTTTCATCGGCCACATGCCTGTTTGCAAGCTCCAGGTGTTTCTGCTGACGGCCCTTCGTTTTACGTTTATTATGTTGTCGCCTTGGTGACATTATGCATAACTGGTTGCATTAGATGAACCCCTAGCTCTCTCTCTCTCTCTCTCTCTCTCTCTCTCTCTCTCTCTCCCCTCTTCCTTTTTCTTCTTGTGTTTTTTGAGTCATGAGTCTCTCATCTCAGAGGAGCACTTGCACCCTACGTCCTCAGTTATTTGCTGCATGTATACCTATATCTGTCTTCTTCTCCTACAGTATTTACCTTCTACGGCGACCTCTAGTACCATGGAAGATATCCTCTTTTATCTCAACATGTGTCTCATCATTCGATCCCTCCTTCTTGTCATTGTTTCCCATGTACTCGTTTCCTCGACGATTCTGCAGAGAACTGGCTCATTCCTTACCTCATGAGTCTACCTAATTTTCAAAATTCTTCTGTACAGCCACATCTCAAATGCTTCGATTCTCTTCTGTTCTGGTTTTCCCACAGTCCATATCTCAATGTCATACAACGCTGTGCTCCAAACGTACCTTCTCAGAAATTTCTTCCTCAAATTAAGGTCTGTGTCTGATACTAGTAGACTTTTCTTGGTCATTTCATCAGGCAGATTATGTAATTCTTCATCACTTTTACTGAGGATAGCAATATCATCATAGAATCTTATCACTGATGTGCTTTTCAATTTTAATTTAGCTCGTGAACCTTTCATTTGTTTCCTCTATCGCTTCTTCGATTTACTTGTCTTTGCCTTTAGCTTACTCCTATTTTCTCAGAATTAAGAACATCTCGCACCATTTTACATTGTCCAACCCTTGTTTCCAGGTCCATAAATTCTGTGTAGGTGTCTTGATTTTTCTTTATTCTTGTTTCCATTATTAACCGCATCACCAGATAGTCATCTAACACAGCTTCAATTTTCTTTTTCATTCTTCTGTATATTATTTTTGTCAGCGACCTGGATGTATGAACTGTTAAGGTGAAGGTCCGGCATTGTACCAACTTTCCAGTAACCTCGTCACAGAAGACAGCCAACTGTGCTTGCTACCAATTCTCTACGTTGATCTGCAGCTTGTTGTCTGTACGAAAACGTCGTCTTCAAATATAGCGGTTCATGTGAGCAGAGACGGAAATCTGAGGGAGCCACGTCCAGGCTGTATGGTGGGTAATGAAACACTTCCCATCGAAAACGCCGCAGGAGCCACCTCATTGCCCCTGCAGTGTGCGGCTGAGGATTGTTATGAAGAAGGAAATGCATGACCGTTAAGTTGTGTGGGCTGCATGAAATTAGGCGAAATCTTTCACAGGCACTCATGCTTGGCGGGACACACCGTTTTCCAGGCTTCTGTACGGGTTCACTGTGCGATCAGAATTGAAAAGAGTGACGTGATGCGATCGATGGTCATACTAGAGACGCTGTTTAACACATCTACGTGATCGGATATTACTTTTGGAGCAGGTCTCATATATGGGTATTGCCTGGAGCTGTGGGCGGTATTAGACATCTACATCTACATCTACCCAATTACTCTGCTATTCACAATAAAGTGCCTGGCAGAGGGTTCAATGAATCACCTTCAAGCTGTCTCTCTACTGTTTCACTCTCGAACGGCATGCAGGAGAAACGAGCACTTAAATTTTTCTGCGCAAGCCCTGACTTCTCTTATTTTATTGTGATCATCATTTCTCCCTCGGTGGCAACAATGTTTTCGCAATCGGAGAAGAAAACTGGTGATTAAAATTTCATGAGAAGATCCCGTCACAACGAAAAACGCTTTTGTTTTAAAGATTGCCTATCCAATTCGAATATCATGTCTGTGACACTATCTCCCCTATTTCGCGATAATACAAAACGAGCTGCCCTTCTTTGTACTTTTTCGATGTCATCCGTCAGTCCCACCTGATTCGGGTCCCACACTGCACAGCAATACTCCAGAATAGGGCGGACAAGCGTGGTGTAAGCAGTCTGTTTAATAGACCTGTTGCACCTTCTAAGTTCAAATGGTTCAAATGGCTCTGAGCACTATGGGACTTGACTTTTGAGGTCATCAGACCCCTAGAACTTAGAACTACTTAAAACGAACTAACCTAAGGACATCACACACATCCATAACCGAGACAGGATTCGAACCTGCGACCATAGCGGTCGCGCGGCTCCAGACTGTAGTGCCTACAACCGCTCTGCCACTCCGGTCGGCCGCACCTTCTAAATGTTCTGCCAATGAATCGCAGTCTTTGGTTTGCTCTACCCATAATATTATCTATGTGATCGATCCATTAAGTTATTTGTAATTGTAATCCCTAAGTATATAGTTGAATTTACAGCCCTCACATTTGTGTGACTTATCGCGTAATTGAAATTTAGCTGATTTCTTTTAGTACTCATGTGAACAGCTTCACGCTTTTCCTTATTCAGGGTCAATTTCCACTTTCGCACCATACAGATATCTTATCTAAATCATTTTGCAAGTCGTTTTGATGATCTGATGATTTTACATGACATGGGGACGATACTTGAATCATTAACACTTGTGCCTCTGACCGCATCGCAAACGAGGTGATTTTGCCCCTACAGAGCTGTAGCTCCTTTCTGCTGGGTTTTTATGCCCTTCAACGACGATCAAACCTCATTTTGATGGCACACGGGGCCACATCGAAAGTTCCGAAAGGTGCGGGAAGAATGGAGGCTAGTAGTGGAGCGCTAAAAGCCCGGTTGTTTACTGTCGCCGTGACCCGCGGCCTGTATTTCAGGTGCGCGGCCATTACCTGTCCGTCGGCCGCCGCATTAGCCCTCATCCGGTATTCAGCGCGGCTGCGCCGCCGCGCGGCGCTCCCTAGTCGGAGCGCGTCCGCGCCGGCCGCAGCGCCTGCGTGTGGTCCGCGGCTTATCTGCGTGATTCACGGCGACCCGCGCTCTGCTCGCGGAATAACACCGCCGCGGCGGGCGCGTGGGTGGCGGCCTTATCTCGGCGCTGTGGGGAGGGCACCTCCTGTCGCCGACCGCTTCTTCACCAGCCCCGGCGGCTCCGTTGTGACAAGGCTCCGCTCTCGCCGGCGGCAGCTAATGAAGTCGCCCAGCGACTGGGCGGGCCTCCGTTACTAAGAGGCCGGCACTCGCAGCTGAAAGGGACGAATGGTGTACTTGCTGAGAGAACCGAAAGAATACAAAAGAAACACAACAGGTACCAAGCTTCCCCGCGTCTAATTCCACCTGTTTGTCTTTTTAGCTACTCTCCTGTTCCTTTCCCACTTCTGCAACTGATCCATTCATCACTTGATCAGGAAACATTTTCTGTCCAATGGCATGACATCTATTGTATACCTTGATGAATTTCACATGCAATATTGACCGTTTGTTTCGTGGTCGTCACTCTGAAGACTGGTGTGATGCAACTCTCCGTGCTACTTTATTCTGTGCAAGACTCATCATCTCCGAATAACTACTATAATCTAAATCCTTCTGTATCTGCTTACTTTATTCATCTCTTAATCTCCCGCTACGGATTGTATCCCGTACACTTCATCCAGTACTAAACAGGTGATCCCTTGACATGCGCCTGCCGTTGTGGCCGAGCGGTTCTAGGCGCTTCAGTCCGGAACCGTGCTGCTGCTACGGTCGCAGGTTCGAATCCTGCCTCGGCCATGGATGTGTGTGATGTCCTTAGTTACGTTTAAGTAGTTTTAAGTCTAGGGGACTTATGACCTCAGATGTTAAGTACCATAGTGCTTAGAGCCATTTCAACCTTGACATGCCAGAATTTGTCCTATCAATTGATCCCTTCCTTTCGTCAAGTTCTACCACAAATTTCTTGTCTTCTCAATTCTGTTCAATACTTCCTCATTGGTTGCATGGTCTACCCATCCAGTCTTCAATATTCTTGTGTAGCACCACACTTCAAACGTTTCTATTCTCTGTTTGTCTAAACTGTTCGTCGTCCATGTTTTACTCCCATACAAGTCTAAACTCGAGACATATACCCTTAGAAAAGACTTTCTAACACTTAAATCTACATTCGATGTTAACAAATTTATCTTCTTCAGAAATGCTTTTCCTGCCGTTGCCAGTCGGCATTTTATATCCTCTGCACTTTTGCCATCACCAGTTGTTTTGCTGCCCAAATAGCGAAACTCCTTTACTACTTTAAGTAACTTGTTTCCTAACCTAATTCCTTCACCATCACTTGGTTTATACCGACTACATTCCATCATCTTTCCTTCCCTTTTGTTGGTGTTAATCTTATATCCTGCTTTCAAGATCTTCTCCATTCCGTTCAACTGCTCTTCACAATTCTTTGTCGTCTCTGACAGATTTACAATGTCATCAGCAAACTTCAAACTTTTTATTTCCTCTCCCTAAACTTTTAGTTTCTGCTTTAAATTTTTTCTTAGGTTTCCTTACGGCTTGTTGAATGTACGGATTGAGTATCATAAGAGATAGGCTACAAACTTGTATCACTCCCTTCTCAACTACTTTATCCCTGCGGCTTTCAAAATTCCAAAGACAGTATTCCACTCAACATTGGCAAAAGAGTTCTCAAAGTGTACAAATGTTATGGATGTAGGTTTGCCTTTCCTTAACGTGTCTTCTAAGGGCCGGCCGAGGTGGCCGAGCGGTTCTAGGCGCTACAGTCTGGAACCGCGTGACTGCTACGGTCGCAGGTTCGAATCCTGCCTCGGGCATGGATGTGTGTGATGTCCTTAGGTTAGTTAGGTTTAAGTAGTTCTAAGTTCTAGGGGACTGATGACCTTAGAAGTTAAGTCCCATAGTGCCCAGAGCCATTTTAACCATTTGTCTTCTAAGATAAGTATTAGGCTCAGTATTGCCACGCGTGTTCTTACATTTCTCCGCTAACCAAACTGATCTTCTCTGAAGTCAGCATGTACTTCTTCCATTTTCCTATTGGGAATTCGTGTTAGTGTCTTGCCACCATGATTTATTGAACTGATAGTTCGGTAATTTCTGCACCTGTCAGTAACTACTTTCTTTGGAATTGGAAATATTACATTTTTCTGGAAGTCTAAGGGTATTTCGCCCGTCTCATACGGTTTCCACACCAGCTGGAAGATTTTTGTCAGGGCTGGCTCTCCCAAGACTATCAATAGTTTTGAAGGGTTATCATCTACTCCCAGGGCCTTGTTTCGACTTAGATCTCTCAGAGCTCTGTCAAATTCTTCTCGCAATATCACATCTCCCAACTCGTCTTAACCTACGTCCAATTCTGTTTCTATAACATTGCCTTCAAGTTCATTCCCCTTTTATAGACTTTCTATGTGCTCCCTCTACCTTTCAGATTGTCCTCCTTTCCCCAAAGGCCTCTTTAATTTTCCTGTTTGTGGTGTCTATCTTTCCTCTAGCGAAACATGCTTCTAAATGTATAGATTCGTCCTCTAGCCAATCCTGTTTAGCTTTTATGCACTTCCGGTCGATCTGATTTTTTAAACTTGACCGGACTGCGCAACATTTCGTTTCCTGGCCATGACTGTGTGCCTTTTGCTTGTCCATTGCCTACAACAGCGTCTGGTTTCTGGAGAAAGGAGGTATTCTTCAACCTAGAGCTGAAGGGGCAGTAATCCAGTAAATCTCCTAAATGCGTTGTGAACGTGGCCAGCATGTTTGGCTCGCAGCCGCAATAATTCCCGCATGATGGCCATTCAAGGAAAACTCTTGAAATCCTCCCTAACGCAACATTTGAGAAACGCGGTAAGCTGGAGCAGTAAATTACCAACGACAATGTCTACGTTCTACACCTGATTCTGACAGGTTAAAATGTCTATGTATTCAATCAGGGACGGCCAAGAATTCGGCTCGCGAGCCGTGCCCCAGCTCGGTGCCTCAGCACTGGACTTCACTTTACACTTCCCCCACTGTCATGTCTCTGTGACTGTACGCAAGGAGGGCAAGAGGGATAAACTGTGAACATGCCACATTTAAAAAGTAGTGCAGTCGCACTGCATACTACTTGGTTTTACAGTTCTTATTTCTCAAAAGCCTAGACCACACACAAAACGAACTTTCAGTATTATTTAATTTTTATTCATCATCATCATCATCATCATCATTTAAGACTGATTATGCCTTTCAGCGTTCAGTCTGGAGCATAGCCCCCCTTATGCAGTTCCTCCATGATCCCCTATTCAGTGCTAACATTGGTGCCTCTTCTGATGTTAAACCTATTACTTCAAAATCATTCTTAACCGAATCCAGGTACCTTCTCCTCGGTCTGCCCCGACTCCTCCTACCCTCTACTGCTGAATCCATGAGTCTCTTGGGTAACCTTGCCTCTCCCATGCGTGTAACATGACCCCACCATCTAAGCCTGTTCGCCCTGACTGCTACATCTATAGAGTTCATTCCCAGTTTTTCTTTGATTTCCTCATTGTGGACACCCTCCTGCCATTGTTCCCATCTACTAGTACCTGCAATCATCCTAGCTACTTTCATATCCGTAACCTCAACCTTGTTGATAAGGTAACCTGAATCCACCCAGCTTTCGCTCCCATACAACAAAGTTGGTCGAAAGATTGAACGGTGCACAGATAACTTAGTCTTGGTACTGACCTCCTTCTTGTAGAAGAGAGTAGATCGTAGCTGAGCGTTCACTGCATTAGCTTTGCTACACCTCGCTTCCAGTTCTTTCACTATGTTGCCATCCTGTGAGAATATGCATCCTAAGTACTTGAAACCGTCCACCTGTTCTAACTTTGTTCGTCCTATTTGGCACTCAATCCGTTTATATTTCTTTCCCACTGACATTACTTTCGTTTTGGAGATGCTAATCTTCATACCATAGTCCTTACATTTCTGATCTAGCTCTGAAATATTACTTTGCAAACTTTCAATCGAATCTGCCATCACAACTATGTCATCCGCATATGCAAGACTGCTTATTTTGTGTTCACATATCTTAATCTCACCCAGCCAGTCTATTGTTTTCAACATATGATCCATAAATAATATGAACAATTAATTTTTATTATTATTATTTAATTATTATAGTTTTTATCTGGTACCAACTGTTGGTATACGGATAGAGGCAGACAATTTCACAGTTTTTCGCACTCGGATTGCCATGTAATCGTGAATTATTTTATTTCATAATCGAAAAAAGCCTTTGGCACACATATGTTGATCAAAATGTTATAGCATTTTTGCAACCTCCTTATGGAGACATGGGGACTTTACCTGAGGAATGCAATACAGACGTCCTGCACAGTTTTAACGTAAACGGATTATCTTTCGTATCAGTCAGTTACGTCTGCAAATGCGCAACTGAAACGACAAACGCTTTCGAAAATAGCTCGAAAACATATGTAAGATTGGCAGCGTGCTCAGAAAGTCTAGGAAACTATCCTGTTAATTATTTCAAGGCCACAATGATTTCTTCAAATTTAGACCACTGGGCTGTGTTTGTCAGAATGTACCCTTCTACAACGCGATCCTATTTAGTTTATTTTTAAATCCATCTCCATCGTATCAGAGATTAGTTGTTTGTGACTTTCCAGTGTTTCATCGTAGGCAATGTGCAGTGAAGTCACTGAAAATGCGAGCTCTGCAATCCAATCCGGATGGTATAATTTTCGTTCCTGCACTACTGTTTCCTTGATAAATTTAATAATAATGGGTCTTAAATCGAAAAATCGTTCTAAGCATGCCCCTTAACTTAAGCAATGTATTTACAACGCATACAGGCGTTGATATAAGTCAACGGTGACAGTTGAAAATGTGTGCCCCGACTGGGATTCTCACCCGGGATCTTGCTGACATGACAGACGCTCTGTCCATCTGAGCCACCGAGGACACAGATGATAGTGCGACTGCCGGGAGATATCTCTGGTACGCCTCCCGTGAGACCAACATTCTCAGCTTATTGTCCTGCAGTATATTCATAGTGCCCCTGCGCATTACACTCATTACTCGCGGCTTTACTGCCGATTCCCGTAAGACTTCGGGCACTTTTGTGCATCCGCACAAATGGCCGGTGAGCCTTAACTATATATATTAAGCAATGTATTTCGCAGTTACACACGATATTACAAAACGGTACCGACAGACTGAGTTATTGTAGAGGGTGTGCAGAGGAACAAATTGAGGATAGGTCCCGGTGTCCCGGAACGACATCCAGCGTCGAAGTTACAGGCGCTGGTGCCTGCTTCTGGGCCACTTTGTGTGCTGGCAGACCATAGACAGAACATTTTGCAATGCTGTCTGGTATTCAGTGATAGCGACTGATTGCCACGATAGCCGCGGGGAAGTTGGAGACAGCTACTGCGTAGAATGGTTTTATCTCCTATGAATGTCTGTCGCCTCAGTGGACGACGGAATGGGACGCAGGTTTCCGTTTGCAATCTATTTATCTGCGGGAACCTTCTAAAATCTAGATAGTTTTCCGGTATGCAGGAGGAAAATAAACTGCGGTCGGAAGCCCGTGTCTGAAACCGTCATCCACCGAGGCAACAGAGCATCGCATTCATGGGAGACAAGACCTGCCTGCACAGCAGGTAGCTCCAGCTTCTGCGCTGGCGACCGTGGCAAACACTGGCGATCACTGAATAACAAACTACTTTGAGAGACGTTCCGCCTACGGTCCGTCAGCGTACAAAGTCACGTTTGGTGCCGAAGGAGTTGCCTTGCGGCAAGCACCGGCGCCTGTAGCTTCGACGCTCTGCAGCGTCGTTCCCGGACACGGAGACTTATGCTCAGTTTGTTCCTCCGGAGTCTCTCCACAGTGATTCAAAGTTTTTCTGTTACTACATGGTACTGCAGTGTCGTTTCACAGCAAATTTTCCCTTCACGTCGCTCACGTAACTGCATAATAATAGGCCTACAACTTTGCTTGCGCCGTTTTTTCTCGAAGTTCGGGGTTTTATTCTGAAAAACTTACAAAAAAATTATGATTCATAGTATTGCCCATCGCTGGTCACTACATTCTCCTATCTTTCGGACAGCATACGAATCCCGTGGCGGAAGAACTGGGCGTCTTTTGTGGGGATGCATGAACCGATTCAATTTCGCGCTTGTTCATATAATCGGAAGTGCTGGTCAGCCAGACTGTATGCCACTGATCGAAAAAGGTGGCAGTCAGAGAGAGCAACGTATGGAGAATACGGCGGGAGGGATAGGAATTCTCGTTTCAACGATTCTATGTATATTTTGACTGGTTTTGCGACATAGGGTCGAGCACTGACCTGCTGCAAAATTACCTTTACGTGTCTGTCGCTGTACTGTGGCCGTTTGTGTTTCAGTGCCGGGCTCGAACGCTTCAGTTGCTTTCAATAATGATGTCCTGTGACTGTCTTCGTCTGTTAAAGTTGCTACGAAAACGTTATGTCTTCCCCCGCCATGGCGGTCTTCGACTTCAAACTCACCGTTCTTAAGGCGTTGAAAACATTCTCTGCACATTCTTCCACTAATAGTTCCGTCACCATTTGTCTTACCCAGCATTTTAAGAGCCACAGCCGCAGGTTTCTTCATGTTAAAGCAGAAACTTAAAACTTCCCGCAAATGGCGAGAAATGGGTACGTAAGTTGACTTATTTAATCGACAATAACCTTATGATACAATCACAAATCGATTAATATTTTTATGGTATTATGTTTGCAGATTACTAAACTTATTATATTACACCTATGACCAACCACCTGAACCCCACTGGCCGCTACTTCCGTCTATTGCCAAACGGCGGAAGCGAAGTTGTAGGTCTAATATGTACTGACGATTCTCATTGTACTGTTTGTCATTCTCTTTCATTTTTAATTGCTCGTCACGATACATCGTTGGTCTTCCTCTTTTTGTACAAACAGCCAGTGGACCTGTGAACGTCCTTCATACCACAAATAAAAAGCGACGTGGAAACAGCGCCGACACCACGATTATCGCGAGAGACGTGCCGACCGAAAAATGTTAGACCGCAATACTAAATGAAATGTCACACTATACGGCTATTTTTGCGAGAAAGAGCCAGCACACCCGAGACGGGCAGGGACTTGGCCTGCACACACGGCTCACTGCAAGTAAGGCACTCCATGGCCGACCCGGGCTTAAATAATTCCGAGGAGCGATCTGGAGCTCTGAAATCCGAGTCGGCCAGCGCACCTCTGAAAGTTGGAGCGGCGCGGCATGGGCTCTCTGGGGCGCGATTTGTTGTTATCACTTCGGAAGTCTGAAGTCAGTGAGCCACAGTGACCAACGAGTTTACTTCTCGTGTCTGGCAAGCATACAAAGCATTCGACAGGGCGTTTCCACGCGCAGGCATAAAGTTCTGGTTAGATACTTTCCTATTTTCCTCAGCGACTCTTCTGGATTAGTGAGAGCGATCGGCTCCGCTCAAAAGAAGCCTCAGTGTGGAGCCAGGTGCCATCAGCTAGCTGTAAGTAGTGTCGGATAACAGCAACTGGCTTGGCGAGCGTTAATTGACACGCGTGGCACAGTCAGGACGCTGACGAAAATGTTCTTCGTTTTGTTTTCCCCTAGTTAACCTTTCCAACGGAGTGGAGAGGGAGTAGAAACTCCTTCATTGTTTCAGGGTTGGTGATGGTGAACAGGGAAGGTTCTCGACAGAGATGGTGATCTGTCAAAGTAACAAGACGATGTGAACTCGTTAAATAAATTTATTTGTCAGTAGGTATATATGTATGTGAGGTGCCTGACCAACTAACATACGAAGGTTGCTCGGAAAGTAGGAACGATCGGTCATGAAATGGAAAGTACAGTGAAAATTAAAACTGTTTTCTTTGCATATTTAGCTTCACTTTCCAGATACATCTCTGCATAGTCGTCGCTTAGACCTAGACATTTGTCGGAGCGTTGTACCAAATTTCCAGCACCATCGTCATAGAAGGCAGCCGGTAATTCTCTACGCTGGTCTAAAGAGCGTAGCCCGCCCCCAAGTGCTGTCTTCTTATCCAGCGTTTCATGTGAACAGAGATGATACGACGAGCCAATTAGGGCTGTGTTGTGGGTGATCGCACACTTCCCATCGAAGAGGCAGCAGGGGCGTCTTCACTGCTCCTGCAGAGTGTGGCTGAGAATTGCCATGAAGAAGGAAGTGCTTGGCATTTGTTTTAGGTTGGCTGTATTCACTGAGGCGAAGCCCCTCAGCGGGCCCTCCTACTTGGTGGGAGATACTGTTGTTCTAGTCACCTTTACTCGCTCACAGTGCGCTCACAGCTGAAAGGAGCGTCTTGATGCTTTCGACGGGCATACTAGAGTCACTGGCCAAAACGTCTGTGGAAAGCCTTGTCGGATTTTCACAGTGGTTTCCATTTCGCGACCGATCGTTCCTCACTTTCCGAATACCCCTCGTACATACATGAGTTACACTTGCTATCAATTTTTTGCTGTCTAAGCTATGAGTTAGTTTTACTACACATGGGATTTCCACTTTCAAAGGCAAAAGCGACCTGGCTCCTTGTTCTAATCAGTATAAAACACACTGTTGTTAGCTCAGTAACAAGGGCATTTGTTGCCTTTTGTCCTGTTGTCTACTGAATCAATGGTCTTTTGGACTGACTGCTAACTCAATGACCACTTGACCTAATTCACTGAGGACGAGTAATATTCAGCTACTTGGTCTCACTAGCAAAAGAAATCCACTACACTGCTAACTGAGACGGCAGACTGCCTCTGTTCAGCTGTATTCAATGAAACATATGGAAGACACTTGTAAAACTGATGCTCATCCATCAATTTCCTTTGTATCAACCAAGTAGTACTGTCTTCTCATGGATGTAGTACTACCGTTCCATCAGTAGCTGCTGTCTTCCAAGCTGATACTCTGCTTTCTCCATTACTACTGACTACTCACTGACTCTGTAACTTCACTATTGCTCACTGATGACCATTTACACGGTTCCTAAGTGACTTTTACAGTCCTATCTGGTTGTTCACAACCTTCACCATTATTTTTCTGGAACATTCTATCTACAAGTGATCATCTTAATTTCCGTCTAGTAGCCAAAATCCAGAACTGGCTCTTTCCCGTCACGAGTTTGACTGGTTGACAAATGTTGTCCACGTCCTGTAGCCTTGGCAGCCCGTCGAGTTATAATTGGGAGTAAGCTGGTCCAGAAGGCGTTATCGTTTGCAAATACTTGTGTTCGCCTCGCCCTTGTAGCGCCTGGTGGCTGCCAAGAAGTGGAATTGTTCCACTTATTTTCTCTCCTTTAGCTAAACTATTCCCTCGCCATGACACCTGTGTTGCTGGTTTGTTGTTGTACCGATTATCAGTGGGAGTGGCTGGTAGTCAGTTGCAGGTGGTGTCCGGAAACGTGACTGGTGAACCTTTCCAGTCGAGTGGTCGGATCTTGGAATCTTTCCTGAGAACTGCTACGTATCTACAGGGCCATTACTTGTTGACCTTTGAGTTCTGAAGTTTTACGTTGTGTTTTGGGTAAAAACGTGCCTGGAAACTCTTGTTTAGATACGCTTTACATGTGTAGCAGTACATGAAATTAGTCCGCGTCCTTCCGATACATCGCGTGATTTGCCTCGCTGACCGCAGGCCTCAACCAGGATTGTGATTTCGCACAACACCACGGAAGCGCTGAAGATGAAAGAAAGAAATGTTTTCAAGAGCCACTTGTGATTTTGTGGATGCTTTCGATTTTAAAACGCACTCACAAAGAAACAGTAAATGATACCGGCGGAGGTTCGAGTCCTTCCTCGGGCATGGTTGTGTGTGTTTGTCCTTTGGATAATTTAGGTTAAGTGGTGTGTCAGTTTAGGGACTGATGAACTTAGCAGTTAAGTCCCATAAGATTTCACACACAAAACCAAGTAAATGATATATTTTTGTAATTTTGTTTCTTACTTACGTCAGCCCAATGCGCGGGGTTAAATGAGAGGCAGGAGTAAAGTAGTTGCTAGAAACGTTTATTACAACCGAAGTCCTTTTTTTCTTTCCTGCTTCGACATAGTACTTATGGTACCATAGGCTGCTTTGGCTGCAGTGAATGTAGTCCTTCGAGCCTCTTAGCTCTAATCAAAGGAGGTTGGTTTTCCGTATTTCGCGTTTTGTTTGCTCTAGGGCGAAGCATGTGGCGCCTTAGTGTTTCATAAGGTGCCGAATACTGAACACCCACGGCATTCACAGTGATCCTGCGCCTTTCATCTTCCACTGGACCTTCCATGCACTAGGTCTTTCATTAGGTTAAAGCTCTATCGCACTTCTTCACGTACACACGGTCGAGGACAAAGGGCTTACAGTGAAGGAGACACAGTGCTATCAATAAACTGTCAATTCACTTGTGTCCGAAGTTAAACCTTCAGGAAACAAAGAGTGATACACCAACTCGACCAACGGTAGTGAGCCGTTCGTTGGTCGTTCGGTCGGTAGCCGCAGCGGATGACATGCTTTTGGTCTTCCGACCGCTTCTGGCTTCTCTGTGTTTGTGTCGACTTGTAATTCGTCCGTGTTGTTTCACAGTGACTGGTTTTAGTATTGTGAGTTGTTGGTGGAATTGTTTTCCAGGATCCGTGTGTTTCTTGTGGTTTTGAATGAGCTGTTATTTTAATGCTGTCTGCGTACTGGATTTGGTGGGGAGTTTCGAACTGACATAAAGTCGGTTGGGGGCGCAGCAGAGAGCAGGTCCGTGCAGCTCGAGGGCCAGCTGGCGCCACTGTCGGCGAGCTGCCACTGCTGGATCGAGGAGGGGCAGCTGTGAGAGCGACGACTCGTTGCACACCGAACCCTGGACGTTAATTACTAATGCAACCTCGACTATTCTCAGATCTCGCGTTTGGTCGACGGGTTGTTGCTCCCACGGCCACTGAGCGGCAACGAGTGAAGTGTTTCGAGGCAGTAAAATATTGCAGACATCTTTCTCTATTGGTTATTCATCATTGAATGCAGTATTATTCTTATTATTGAAGTGCAACCAGCGGTATTTTCTGCCTTGTGGCCACTAACGCCCCAGTTACTTGTCCTGGAGGTTAGCGTACTTTTCGGGCAGTGCACCTTTCTTCATCGTGTTGACGCTGTCCGACACGGCGTTAATTCGACAGCCTCTTGTATTGTACTGTGCGTATTTTTTTGCGAGGTCTATCTTGGTTCTTCTGTTTCCTTCGGCCTTCGGTGTTTTCTGAAGATGTAGTGCTATCTGTCTCTTCGCCCTTGCCTAAAAATATTCCATCGTTGTATCAGTGATCGGACGTTAGGCGGATTGGCGTTCGACGAGCCAAGATGCGTCGTCCAGTAGGACGACCGACCGACGATCCACCAAAACCGTAACCCGGCTTAAGTGATGCGTGGCGGCAATGATCGGGTGAGCCATGTCGACGCAGACTTCACTGTTGCTCCAACCCGACTGCACTAGTGCCGCATCGCAACTCCCCGACTGTCAGGTCCGTACTGCGCTCCAGACGCGTTCCAACTGACTGGCACACCCGAACTCACCTACGACAGGCAACGACCGGGAAGTCATAGCAGTCAAGGAAAGATACTACGAGAGGGGATATATCGATACGCGCTGCTAACGCCGCTCACGGTCAGGCAAAGCAGCAACTCAGTGACAGTAGTAATTAAAATTAACGTAGTGAGGTGGAAGTACGTCAAAAACAGGGTGTAAAATACATGATGGCGGAAACACGAGCCACGCACGGCTCAGAGCGGTATCCATCTTTTATACACTCCTGGAAATTGAAATAAGAACACCGTGAATTCATTGTCCCAGGAAGGGGAAACTTTATTGACACATTCCTGGGGTCAGATACATCACATGATCACACTGACAGAACCACAGGCACATAGACACAGGCAACAGAGCATGCACAATGTCGGCACTAGTAGAGTGTATATCCACCTTTCGCAGCAATGCAGGCTGCTATTCTCCCATGGAGACGATCGTAGAGATGCTGGATGTAGTCCTGTGGAACGGCTTGCCATGCCATTTCCACCTGGCGCCTCAGTTGGACCAGCGTTCGTACTGGACGTGCAGACCGCGTGAGACGACGCTTCATCCAGTCCCAAACATGGTCAATGGGGGACAGATCCGGAGATCTTGCTGGCCAGGGTAGTTGACTTACACCTTCTAGAGCACGTTGGGTGGCACGGGATACATGCGGACGTGCATTGTCCTGTTGGAACAGCAAGTTCCCTTGCCGGTCTAGGAATGGTAGAACGATGGGTTCGATGACGGTTTGGATGTACCGTGCACTATTCAGTGTCCCCTCGACGATCTCCAGTGGTGTACGGCCAGTGTAGGAGATCGCTCCCCACACCATGATGCCGGGTGTTGGCCCTGTGTGCCTCGGTCGTATGCAGTCCTGAATGTGGCGCTCACCTGCACGGCGCCAAACACGCATACGACCATCATTGGCACCAAGGCAGAAGCGACTCTCATCGCTGAAGACGACACGTCTACAGCACTGCGTAGGATCCTACGGTCTTGGCGTGCATCCGTGCGTCGCTGCGGTCCGGTCCCAGGTCGACGGGCACGTGCACCTTCCGCCGACCACTGGCGACAACATCGATGTACTGTGGAGACCTCACGCCCCACGTGTTGAGCAATTCTGCGGTACGTCCACCCGGCCTCCCGCATGCCCACTATACGCCCTCGCTCAAAGTCCGTCAACTGCACATACGGTTCACGTCCACGCTGTCGCGGCATGCTACCAGTGTTAAAGACTGCGATGGAGCTCCGTATGCCACGGCAAACTGGCTGACACTGACGGCGGCGGTGCACAAATGCTGCGCAGCTAGCGCCATTCGACGGCCAACACCGCGGTTCCTGGTGTGTCCGCTGTGCCGTGCGTGTGATCATTGCTTGTACAGCCCTCTCGCAGTGTCCGGAGCAAGTATGGTGGGTCTGACACACCGGTGTCAATGTGTTCTTTTTCCCATTTCCAGGAGTGTAGTTCTGGTCCGATGCCATAGAGGGCACTAATAACAGGGACAGCATCCTGGCATCAGACGAATAGTTAGCAAATGAATATTAGCACGACGATCGCGGATTTAAGTGAACGCACAGCTACATCCGGTCAGTTCTCGCAGTTGCGTTTAGTCAGTCGCCATCACGTTCCAGCTGTAATTGTCCGACAGTCACGGACTCTTACCGCACAGGCTGTTGCCGCAGTCATCGCACAGTTATCGCAGTAGCTGCCGAGTGGAGCAGTGTGCATTGAAGGCGGAACAAGTGCTTGAATATTGTCACTGATAGCAGAGACAGACACGAACTGAACACCAGTTACGCATAGTTCACTGGGTTAGGTTTAGGAAAGTATTCTGAGTTTAGCAAGGCTTGCCACAGTTCATCTTCCAACCATAATTACGCTGAACTCGAAAACGTATATGCGAATATGATCATTAAAATGTGGATGAAAAGGTCTAAAAAAGGTCAGAGTAGAATGTATAGAAGATCAACCAACGGTAGTTGAGTCGTATATTAAGTAGAACAACGCAAGAAAATTTTATAAAACATTCAAAAATATTTTACAAATTACACACCACCAAGCCAACAGTCCATAGAGCCAAAAACACAGAAGAATTCATATGATAACACCGAGGATTGCAGAATATTTGCGGACTACTTCAAAGAAATAAGCAACTATGTTCCACCAGAAGGACGAATGACTCTGATGAGTAATCCAAAGATAACCAGACACAGTCATAGACAATACAGGAAATCAGACAAACCATAAAACAGATTAAAAATAAGAAAGCATACAGAGAAGGCAATATTGTTTCTGGGTTTTGGAAACACTCTACTGACAACATTATTCTACGTCTAACACGAATCATTAATGAAATTAGGACAACAAATAGCTTATCATCAGAACGGACGTCGCCATTGATGATAGTTATAGAGGAATCTCCTTCTTACCAGTGACATATAAGATCTTCCGTATGACACTTTTAAAGAGAACTGATTATCAGGGACGATTTAGAAAGGGAAGGTCTTGTGCAGAGGAAATCCTAGATCTAAAGATCATAATGTAAATCATGAAAGAAATTTCAAATAACTGATAAGTTTTGTAGATTTTAATAAAGCGTATTACTCAGAAATGCACTAATGTACAATATGAAAGAATTCTTACTTGACAATAAAAAACCAGAATTAATTAAAAGAACTCTAACCAACACAACATCGAAAGTAAAATTTATGGGGGAACTGTCAAAACCTTTTGAAATAAAATTAGGAGTCAGACAGGGAGATGGTTAATCACCTCTACACTTCAGCTGCGCGTTAGAGAACTTACTGAAAAGGGAAACCCAATTTAAATCACTATAGATTGTCTAGCTCTTGCAGATGGGGCAATAATTACTACTTCACTGAATAGTGACAAACAACAAATCGTAGAGCTACAGAAACAAGCAGACAAAATAAGATTAAAAAAACAATATCATTTGAAAAAGAAACACTTTATGATAAATGTCAGTGGTGCTGGCCCCCGCTCCCTTCCCGAAATCGTAAGATTCACGACACCACAATATCTGAAACAAACAGTTTTAAATACTTAGGGGAGTGGACAACAAGCAATACAAAAGAAAAGGTAGCTATAGGAAACAGAGCAGATAAAATGGGTGGAGCGTTCCGTATGATAAAAACGTGAGTAACAAAAAAAAAAAAAATGTCTTGGAACACCAGACTAATATACTGTCACAGTGGTAAGACCTTAAATAGTGTATGTAGCGGAAACACTTAAACTAACAAGATTTATGGATCTTGAAACACTGGAAAAATTTGAAAGATGAATTCTAAGGAAAATACTGGGACCTAGAAGTAATACCATTGTTGAATACAGATTAAGATCAAACGGAAAGTTCTGTTTGAATATGGGGAAAAGAAGACTACTGTTTTATGGACACAGATACTGAGTGTACAGTAACAGACTAACCAAGCATATCTTCAAGTTAGTGAACAGCTACAAATCGAAACCCACGTGGTTCACTGAAATTGAAAAAGATACTAAAAACACTAATATTACAATGTTCGCAGTAGATAACAGTATACTTTCTAGAGAAGCAACACACAAGAAAGGATTTCAGGAAAGAGATATTCAGAAGCCAAAAAGTGGACGAAGAAAAAAAAAAAGAACGACACTCGAAAGATGAAGGAAGTCTGGGAGGAATGAAAATAAACACGAAGAAGGACAACCAATGGTAATTTATTATATACATTGAAGATGGTTATTCGAATAAATCAATAAGTGATGGTTAATTGTTCAAAGAATGTTCAAATGTGTGTGAAATCTTACGGGACTTAACTGCTAAGGTCATCAGTCCCTAAGCTTACACACTGCTTAACCTACATTATCCTAAGGACAAACACACACAGCCATGCCCGAGGGAGGACTCGAGCCTCCACCGGGACCAAACGCACAGTCCGTGACTGCAGCGCCATAGACCGCTCGAATTGTTCCCCAAAGCGTTTTTATTACCAAATTACCCAATAAATGGCACAGATCCATCGAAACTGTAATATTATTTATCTTCATTATTTGATGACTGGTTTCGAGCCTGAGGTCATTATCATTCGACGGCTCTGTGCCATTTCTTATGTAATTTGGTAAACCATAAAGTTATTGACATCGTGTCTTCCTGAATGCTGGAAATTAATTAATTATTTTTGTTGTAGTTCCATTTATTTGCCCTGTGGCAAGATTTTTTTAAAATATTCATTCGTAACAATGTTAATGATACAGTAATAACCTATCACCTAACATATTAGTGGGTCCTACAATGTACAATATTATTCAACATGCAGCTAATATGTATTACTGTTGTTACAGTTCATTCTAACGGGCAAGCTACTTTTACCATACTAATGACCACATTGAAAACTGCAGTTGAACTACAGTACTTTTCTACTGAACCAAACTACCTGCAGAGTTCAGATGAGCCATCAAACTACATATATGCCTACTGTTGAGGCAGTGCCCGCCGAGATAACCCCAATGGGCGTGGCCCTGGCACTGGGCTGGCCCTGCAAACTCAAATTTCACTGCAATACACTAAACTAGAAATTTAAAAAGACTATTTCTGCTTAAGCTAAACTATTTCTAACTAACTTAAAACCTAGTGCAAATTCCTTCATCAGTCATAAACGCACCTCCCTCCTAGTCCGTGACGTGGCGGATTCCGACCTTTACGGCGATCAGCCAGTCCACGCCCCGACGTACCGGTTCAAATGGCTCTAAGCCAGTCCCGTATGTTATGTATGAGGCGGAACTATGGGTGTCATGGAAAAAGGGTGACCCTGCTAAGTCACGGAATTTGACTCTTAGTCTGATCACAAGGGGTAGCCATTATTGCACACATTGTTCACGTAGGCTGACGTGTGGGTCAATGAAGTATACTTGACGGGATGTATCTGGAACATCTTAGGTGATTAGAAGTTAGTAGACAGGAATACAATCAAATACTTAGCTTTAATTCAGCATCAGCGGTGGACGTCGATCTTGACTTCGTACAATGATATTTAGAAGTGCAGTTATAGACTGAATTACGAATATTGCTTTACAATTCTGATTTCTTCACACATATAGATCAACTGGCAATGCATAAACTGTATGTGGCGCCTTGCTAGGTCGTAGCTACTAACTTAGCTGGAGGCTATGCTAACTACCGTCTCGACAGTTGAGATCTCTGAAGCTATAACCAGTGAACCATTCCTATTAAAGTCGGCCATAGAACTGGGCAATGCGCTAGCTTGTCTCGTAAGACCAGCCGAGTGGCGGCACTCGGTTTGCTGGCGTCGACAGTGGCGACTCGCGGGTCCGATGTGTACCGACATACCGCGGCCGATTTGAAGCCTACAATCTAGCCAGTGTGGTGCCTTGTGGTGAAACCACACCCTAGACTTAGAACTACTAACTAAACTAAGGACATCATACACATCCATGCCCGAGGCAGGAGTCGAACCTGCGACCGTAGCAGCAGCGCGGTTTCAGACTGAAGCACCTAGAAGGACTCGGCCACAGCGGCCGGCTCCCTCAAGTATTCGTTGGGCGAATTATTTTGGTAAATATAGCAGCTGCGCAATCATTGCAGAGGCACACCTCACGCATATGTTAAGGAAATTAGGTGTGGATGACTGTAAGTGTTCCTGGTCCAGTTTTCGAGGGGGCCGTGAATCTCGTGCCTGATGTGGTGATTTTCCAGCTCGGCCTCCGGTGGCTCGGGACGAAAGCCGCTGCGGCATTTTGGCCGGCGGCTCTTAGTAAGTGTCACGCGGCCAATTAATGGAGGAATGTGGCTAATGGCGGCATATCGCACGGCCCGCGGGTAGCGCCCCCCGCGGCGCGCGCCGCTACCAGCCGGGGGCGGTGGGGGCGGCGAGTGGGGGCGGCCAGTGGGGCGGCCGGCCCGGCCCCGGCCTGAGTTATGGGCGGCGGACCCCCGCTGCGCCGCGACACACGCGCCCCGACAAGTAATTGGAAATTCCTTAATTTATGGAACACGCGAGTCCCGGGACGGCAGCCGGTGAAATTATTTTCGGAGCCGGGGTCGGATCATTACCGGAGGCGAGGCGAGGCCTAGCGAGGCCTGGCGAGGAGACGGCAGGGATGCGAGGCGAGCACCTGGGCTGGCCGGCCGGCGCGCAGCTGAGCACGGGCGCGCCTGTCGACAGCTCGCCGCCGTCGCCGCCGCCGCCGCCGTCACTGCTGCAGAGGGGGCGGCCAGCGAGGCGGGCTACACGGTAGCGGGCGCACGTACGAGACGCACCACTGCGTCAGGAAGGGCGAAACGTTATTTGTAATAAGTTGATTAATGTTTACTCAGAGTTGCAAATAACACTTTTATTTGTGACTGGTTCCGAACATTTCGCACATTCTCAAGCCATTTCCTACATTACAAGAGACAATATTATTAACAGAAAATGAAATAAAAACGTTTTGTGTGTACAGATTACAGCAGTGCAATAAATATTTTATGACATACCTGCGTTTGTAATGTTTCACGGTACATCTCCAGAATGAGATTTTCACTCTGCAGCGGAGTGTGTGTTGATATGAAACTTCCTGGCAGATTAAAACTGTGTGGTGGACCGAGACTCGAATTCGGGACATTTGCCTTTCGCGGGCAAGTGCTCTACCACCTTAACTACCCAAGCACTACTCATGCCCCGTCCTCACAGCTGTACTTCTGTCAGTACGTCGTCTCCTACCTTCCAAACTTTACAGAAGCTCTCCTGCGAACCTTACAGAAGTAACACTACTGAAATAAGGATATTGCGTGGACGGAAAGACACGAATGCCACAATAATCCCTTGGTCTCATGTCGGTGCTTATATACCCGTATCGGAGTTGCGCTAAGTTGCACATGCACAGGAGCAATGCCCTCAAACGGTTTTATGATCCTGGAAAGGCGGACCCGTTCTGGACGGAGTAAACGCTAAGGGAAAGAAAAAGCGCTGGTCCCGAAACGAGCGAACTGGAAGTTATGAGGGGCGATCAAAGCTTTTCCGTTTGAGGGCATTGCTCCTGTGCGTATGCAACGTAGCGCAACTCTGATGCGGATATGATAACGCATTTCTCCATATCGCGAATCTCATAACGTAGAAATTACGTCAACTCAAGTGGGAGCCACTCGACCACCCGCTCTACCCATGCGATTATCAGGCCTTCTAGCCCTTAAGAAAGACCTCCGAGGGTTGACGACTCCTGCCGGACGAGAATGTGCAGCACGATGTCAAGTACTTCTTCAAGCACCTGGAGACGGTATTTTCTCAGACGGTATATTTAGCCTGGTATACCGGTGGAACATTTCTCTCAATGCTCACGGCGATTTTGCCTGATTGGCATACAAATCCTAAAGTGTACTACCTTAGAACTGGAGCTTTTTGATCGCCCCTTCTGATACTTCTGACAGGTGACATCTACTGCGAAACCTTCGCTTTCCGTGTTTTGGGAGGAGGTAGTATGAACCAAGACAAGAAAAAATTTTCTAGTTAACATGGGCTCTACGTGCGTACCTTATTAGCCATGAGCACATTTTCAGTAGAAAAAATGTAAGGTCGAACAAGTACCCATTGGTCTTAATGTAAATTGACAGTCAATGGGAGGCCGGATTCGGTGCCGGCCGGAGTGGCCGAGCGGTTCTAGGCGCTACAGTCTGGAACCGCGCGACCGCTACGGTCGCAGGTTCGAATCCTGCCTCGGGCATGGATGTGTGTGGTGTCCTTAGGTTAGTTAGGTTTAAGTAGTTCTAAGTTCTAGGGGACTGATGACCTCAGAACTTGAGTCCCATAGTGCTCAGAGCCATTTGAACCATTTTGAACCGGATTCTGTTACGATTGTGGACGGGGCCGTAATCAGTTACTATTGTTTGCCTTTTACAGTTACACGCAATTTATTTTAAACCAGTAATTCCAGACTCAACAATAAATAAAAAAACACACGTTATTAAATAAGAAATAAACAACTGTGTAAATAATAGTGTTTTTAGTGAGTTACAATTTAGCAAATCACCATTAAATACAGCTACAGTAGATAATGTTTTAAAAGCAAGCCACGGTGATCTGGGCAGAAGGCCTTACACGTCAGGAATGGCAATAAATTAAGGATTGTTTAAAACTCGCTGCAACTTACAAATCAGATATTCAAATATTAAAGGTGAGTCACCACAAACACAGCAAAAGGCATCAGACCCCAGGAATGCAAGTAAATGAGGTTTTAAGGTTTACTACTAAAATACAAATTAGAACTTTAATGCAAATGACGACAGTCATGGCTGATGGCCTTATACGCCAGGAACGGCAATTTAGAAACCTGCTGTAAAACAGCAAATACAATAGGAAAGGTTAATTAGAAAACATGCAACTGATCACCAAACGGGTTAAATAAGATGATAGTAAACTTTGTAACACAACCCTTAACATCCACTGAACGCTACACTGCTAAATTTATTCCAGAAAGCGACTAGAACTATTAACTAGGCACATATAACCTTTAATGTAGACATTACAAGGTTCAAATGGCTCTGAGCACTATGGGACTTAACATCTGTGGTCATCAGTCCGCTAGAACTTAGAACTACTTAAACCTAACTAACCTAAGGACATCACACACATCCATGCCCGAAGCAGGATTCGAACCTGCGACCGTAGCGGTCGCGCGGTTCCGCATTACAAGGTATTGTAATAAATAATACAATAATAAAACACAAGGACCAGTACATAAGTTCCTTAAACGGTACCGAGGCAGATTATACCCGCAGAAGGCGTGGACTGAAGGAGCGTTACGCTGAACTACTGGCCATCAGACCTCCTTTTAGAACACACATGTCTTACAACAACCAAGGGGCTACAGACGAGCTCCAGGAATCGACCTCTGAGAAGGTCTGGCAACAAACACCTTCGCAAGCGATGAGATAGGCAGCCAAGAGTTGCATCCATTTCACAAGATGGTAACTCAGACTAGTGGCAGTCTAACTAATGACTAATGCTAACCTCGCTGAAGCAACCTGACGTCCGATAAACCAAATGCAACGATGGAATACTACCCCAAAGCCGGATCCAGCAGTCTGCACTACGTCCCCAGAATACTGAGTTTAGAGCGCCGAGAACGAGAAAGCAATCACTACCACCAGAGTAGAAGAGTTACCAACCGGCCTACAATCAAGAAAGCTGTCAAAACTACACGCATTACCGGACAGCAGTGGCAAGGTGAGGAAACGTACACTTCCGTTACATACACTAACCCCACGGCAGGTAACTGGGGCGTTAGCGGCCACCAGGCAAGAAAAATTACCACTGGTTGAACTTAACAAGTAGCAATAAGTTGACCGCAGTAAATAGTAATAAGAGGTCGAGGAATGCTAATCAGATCCGCCTTCCCAAAGCACTCCACTCGCTACTCCTCACCTCGGCGACACTACGAGCAGCAACATGAACCCAAGTCACTGGAGAATCGAGAGATATCAAAATGGTGGAGGTTTCTCTACTTGGATTGAAATGCACTCATCTCAAAGCTTGCTGGATCCGGTTTACAACGAGGTCGTGCACCCTCGTGACCACAGCCCTTCCATCCGGCAGTCCATGCGTGCCGCCAGCGGTCCCGGCGTGTCCTGGCACTGTGCAGACCTGGCTCCTCCAGAGTCCCCAACCGAAGTGGCCCACTCGAACGACCCGGGAAAACAACGACGTCGCCCCAAAGATAGGGCAACAGTTACTACATATCGATAACGGCCGCTGCTGCCATTAGCTAACAGGCAACGCTTGCGAAACCGAGTGGCGCCAGTCAACACGAGAAGAAGACAAACAACCGCAACCATGCCAACTAAACGATACCGCCTGGCCTCCAACGGAGGGCGGAAACCTACAAACAGCAACAACGCGAGCCGCAGCACGGCTCACTTAAGGCATGCAGGTTAGAGGCTATGTACACTAGACACTTCTTCTTGTTCGCCCCCATCACCTCCACCCAAAATATGGAAAGCAGAAGTTACAGTAGAAAAGATCGACGGTGAGACGTATCAGAACGATTTTCGGTTATAACTTTGGACCCGTTAGTTTCCAGCCTGGGTCCCACATTGATCGTTTCCCCTTCTCCATCACTCATGAATGTTAGTAACGTCATCGCGGAACTACCCTGCGTAGGCTACTGGCCACTGTACGTCAGCGATTCTGCTGTGTCGATGTTTGCGTCCTAATCGCTGCCTGATTTGACGTTGGCCGGGATACAGGAAAGAGAAATAATCAGAAGAGGTCTGTTGGTTGAAATGTTCCTATTTCTTTATCTTCTTCTTCAGCCTGTCTCAGCCAACTGCTTGATTGATATAGTGCTCCCCACTACGTTTCGATTGCCTTTGATTTTGGGGCGCTAAGCAACATCGTATTCTAGTCACCACCTTTACGTCATGAAGTCATTTCTTTTCGTGTCTTCCAGTTCCTCTCGCAATCCCACGGTCTGCAGTGAGCAATTCTAGGGCTGTGATCTTGTCGAGGTACATGTCCGTGCTCTTGCTACTTCATTGTTTCAGTGCTGTCGAAGATGTTTATCACCTTTGCTTTCCTTCTGATGTCCTCCGATCCGATGCTATCCATGAGGATAGATCGTTAGGTGCGTTTTAGTTTACAAGCACTTGTCATGCTCTGAGTCAAAGTTTACGTCTACGTTGTAACTGGTAGTATGCTTATATAATAAATCATTCGCTTCAGATTCTATGGGACATTCTTGTTGGTCACGATAAATCTTAGTTTTCCGGAATGTTGCCCACTTCAGTCCTATCCTGCAAGGAATTTATGCATTTTCATTGTTTCTGTCTGGTTTAATTATGTGGCCATGACAGGTTCTATAGAGTGCTTTCCGACTGTAAGTGCTTAGTTGTCTGGGCTTAATATTTTAGTTTCATTGACTTTCAGTTCCATGCCAATGTTTGCAGCGGCAGTTTATTAGTCTTGGGTCATTCTCTGTAGTTCTTCCGAATCTTCAAAGCGCAGATGGTTCAAATATGAGCCACTGGTTTTTATTTCTCTGCGATTCCCGCCTAGTGATCTGAATACATCTTCTAAAGTAAGAGTGAACATTTTCGGGGAGCATATCGATAGGCTTAGGCAGAGGCGTGCGTAGAGCATACTAATGGCCCGCCAAAAGTGAACACCCACCAGGAGTGTGCGGGTACTCTTGAGCCGTACAGCTGAGCAACACTCAACTGATGAATAAACTGAAGGCAGCGGTGCTGTAGTCATAATGTTTGTGGCGGTTCCCAAATAAATTACAGTTAGCCTGTGTTATAAATTATTGCACCTTGTAACGCCGGAAATGCACATCCTTCATTTCCATCTGCTGCACTATAAATTTTTTTCCTTATTTTGTTACCTGAAGATATGACATTTCTGTGTCTTTATATACTGTACTTGTTTTACTGTTTGTATATATATATATATTTATGCATTTATGTTGATTTGTTTTGTGAATATTATTTGTATTTATGCGCTGGGTTTGGCCTAGGGAAAACTATGCTATCGAACGAATACATCGATAGGTCGTGTGGAGAACAAAAGTGTTTAGGATCTTTGGTAGTGTTAACTCTGCCGCGTGGAGCGCGGGCAGAGCAGAGAGAGTTTGGCTGGGGTGGTGCAGTGGAGCAGGTGTGTTGTGTACGCTCCCGCGAGTTGCCGCGCTTTCGGGGTTGGGCAGCATGTAATTGCGCTCGACTTGCTATCATAGTTTCTGACACGGTGTCGCGGACGGGAAGCATTAGCTGGCGCACAAGAGCCCGTTTCGCCTGGTGACCGTGTCGAGAAGAAGGCGCGCCAACATCCAGCTTCAGCAACAGCGACGGCCGACAATGAGTGACTGTCGCCACCTCCTCGATCGACGGCTTCAAACCTTCAATCAACCAACAAGGAAGACTGGAAGCACGTCAAGTTTTAGAACTGTATGGCAGACCTCAGCTTTTAAAACTGTTCAAATCACAAAATTACAACAACTTAGCATGAACCTTTGTTGCTCATTGTCCCAATTGCATTACCAAGCAGGGTCTCTTCCTTTTCCAGAATGAACCCGAGTGTCGTTGAAATTCAAACGCCACCATTAAAGCAATATTATTCTATTTCACTGCTTTAATTTCAAAGTTCAGTTAAAGTATTCATAGCTGGCCACAATATTTAGATTACACTAGCACAAATTATGAGTGCGAGTTTTGTTACCATATTTTAGCTTACCTGTGACTACAGCTGAGCTTGGTACGTACTAAATTTTACTATTGTTAATTGTTCAGAATCATTTAATTCAAGATCAAAGTTAAATCTCTTATTTCTAAATTGCGTAGATTCAAGTAGCTTTTGAAATGATTGTTGAGGTAGTCCAAGACTAACCGTATTTTTACTGAATTTCGATGTGCTTCAGAAAGAAAGCTCACTATTAACTTCAGTCACTAAATTAACTTTCGATTTTCCGGTTTTATTAATTCTTTTGCTAAACTAAGTGTAGCGAAATTTATTACTTCTGACAAACTTTCAGTTTTCACACTACACGTGTCAACCTTCAGTTGCCAGGCTTCTAGTACTAATTATATGTGTAATAACCTTTCCTTTTCAGTTACTATAGTAATTGTCCATAGGACTGGCGACCGTAATTTCCCCCCAAATCTCAAATATCTAATTACCGCTAGTTAATTGTTAATGTAACGGCCACACATTTACTTTCTTTATTAACTTTACCCCTTTTCAAAATTAATTTCCACCAGTTTCATTGGCATTTTTCCTTTCATTTAGATGTAACTCTTTCCTCCCTCTTTACCGACTGATTTACTTCGGTGACGATTGTTTTTCCCAAATTTACATTAGGTACACGTGGTTTAATTTTTCACTGTCATTAAGGTCGATAAGTGAGGGGGAGGTTACAACCTCCTCACTGACGCTACTTTTTGAAAATGGTTCCAGTAGGAAAGTGACCTATCCGGGGTGACGCCCAGATACGATGAATTTTTATTCCATTGTATAATACATCTTTTAATATTACCTGCAGAGTGTAGTTGGGGTATTTGTTATCCAGACGAAATTCCGCTACTTCTGTTTTCAGTTGATTTGGTTTTGGCTTCCATCCCCAGAATTCTAATGGTTCAAATGGCTCTAAGCACTGTGGGACTTAACATCTGAGGTCATTAGTCCCCGAGACTTGAACTACTTAAACCTGACTAACCTAAGGACATGACACATCCATGCCCAAGGTAGGATTCGAACCTACGACCGTAGCAGCAGCATGGTTCCGGACTGTAGCGCCTAAAACCGCTCGACCACAGAGGTCGGCTCTCCAGAATTAGTCGTCTAATACTCTGATACTATTTCTTCTGCTTATGAAAGATTGATTCGTTGGTAATCGAGGTACCTAAATTTGCTAATAGAACAAAAGTGAACAGGAACAGACTTACAGTTTTCCTGGCCCTCGAGGCTACGAGTGCGGCGGACCATGTCGAAGTTGGTGCTTACCTTTGCTCCAGCAAGTGTGCGTCCGCGGCCACGACTCCGATGTCAGCATCCCAATTAAACACCGATATACATATACACACTTTGTGTTACATAATATTATTTCGTATTTTAAACTTCTTACATCATCACACTACTCTAAAGCACGCATTTTATTGTGTTGCCTTCGAATTCTAACACGTGAAAAGACAATCGCACTTGTGCCACGTGATGGGCCCAATTTGTTTTATTTAAGGCAGGCTTCTCCACTAAACAGTGTTGTGTTGGACATCGTACACAATGGTAAGGAGAGGAGGGTGCAGCAGCTCTCGTCGCAGGAAAGCTGGATGCGAACAGAAATGATTAGGCAACGTGTTAACACAACAAACAGAAGATTTATTTAACTTCTATTTCCCCTAGCATACGAAGACTCGATACAAATAATGCGACAAAAAAGAGATTCCAGCTCTCAGTGTCAACAAGGAAGAGTCTCTCTGGAGTAAAGCACGAACGAAGACGTTGGTGCAGCGACCAGGAAGTGTCTGCGTAGCCTCCTGTAGCGAAGTGGTTTCAAGTTGAAGTGGGCTGAGCGGATTCCACCGCCTGTCCTGCACTTCACCAACAGACGGCACTCGTAGTACGGAGTTGCTGCAGGTGTGGCTCAGTGGACGCGGACAATTGAGGCCGTCAGAACCTGCGTGACCGCTATGAGCATCAGATTGAAACTTGCAATTCCGCTACCAACTAACGACGCCTGTGGGGTGGTACTGATACGTGATTCCACAAACAGTATTAATCCATGGTGTGGTCAAACATGTGACTCTGATGAAACACAGTCGACATTCTTTTCGCAGTGCGTTTTGTATCGCAGGGTGAATCAAAATTCTCACACTCAGACGCCAAAGAACTATGTCGCAAAACGGACCGGCAACTTACTTTCATTAAAACTATTATTTTTAATTCTAAGTTACGGTGAGACCACCGCGTCGACAGAATTGCAAATAGTGACTTTAATAAAACATCATTTAATTACAAAGACTGAGTAGTGTGATATTCGATGTTTTTGGCTTCATTAAAACAGCAAATAGTTAATACTTTCAGCCTGAAGGCAAATACTTGTTTATAAAGAATGATTAATGTATAATAAGGCGTCGCAAAGCTACGGTGGAATTTCCTAAATAATGTAATTCGTCGTCTTTGGGCGGAAATATAAGCAGAAGAATACGGATATCGATCCTTCACTCTTTTGTTTGCTGGAGAACAAATGAAGCCTTGAGTGCTAAACACTTGTACTGTTTTTCTTAAGTTGTTGTTGTTGTTGTTTTGGGGAAGGAGACCAGACAGCGAGGTCATCGGTCTCATCGGAATAGGAAAGGACGGGAAAGGAAGTCGGCCGTGGCGTTTCAAAGGAACCATCCCGGCATTTGCCTGCAGCGATTTAGGGAAATCACGGAAAACCTAAACCAGGATGGCCGGACGCGGGATTGAACCGTCGTCCTCCCGAATGCGAGTCCAGTGTTTAACCACTGCGCCACATCGCTCGGTTCTCTTTAAGTAAGACAGACGCAGATTTTTGGCAGTCTGATCTGATTTCTTTACTAAATGTAGAAAAACGTGTTCCGTCTAAGTTTGAGTGAAGTGTAAAAAGAAGAACTGTTATAATTTATCGTGACGATGCACGAGCGACTCATGAGGACAATAGCTATATCAAAGAGCGCTCAATGGACATGAAACGGACATAAAAATCTACCGTTATTGTAGTACTAAGCATAAGGTACGATATATGTTTTAGTAATAATAAATATTTGTTCTGGAAATTTTGAATCAGTTAGTAGTGCTTATTCCTATCATCTCCTCAGTATTATTTTCATTTTAATTGTGCATTTTGCTAAGATTACAGACACCAAGATCAGCAGTCCAACGTGCGTGTTACATTGACAAAAAGAAAACTGTTTAATCGTCTTCTTATGTCAGCTTTAATATCGAATTTCATTTTTGTGTGATGTTACTGTTGTTTTTGCGCCCTTAAGAACTTTCTGGTCCCTTAGGAAATTGTTTTGTCATAACAATAACTTCAAATAACTTCAAGACCGGGTATGATCGTATCTACGATCATAACGTAATTAGAAAGACGATAATGCAATTTCTTAATCAATAGCACGCTAGCTGTGACTGCTTCAAGCCACGCGAAACGGCAAGTAAAAACTATTCACATTTCATAATGCAATATTTTATGACAATGTTCAATCCATCATTCTTACGCCAATTGTTACTGATAAAACAGTCTCAATGTCCAACTTTCCCATTGAATAACAACATCACTTATCTTGTTACATCACAGTAGATAGATACGTTCTTTTCAACATGCACATAGAAGTTCTTCATTCGCCCTCTGGAGGAATTTAAATGGCCGATCCAAATGGCAGACCGTTACTTACCACAATTAGGAAACAACAAACTCCAAAAATGTAGCATCAGAAGAATAGCAACAGAAAGGTGTTTGTTGAGATACCATTTCGAGGTAGTGATACTGATTGCTCATTAACACAGTTTTCTTTTGAAGAACATCATAATGTTTGTGAGAATGTTAATCTAACATCTAATGAACACAAGTCTAGTGCAACAGGGGTCAAAAATTAGCCCATATACGTATTCATGATAGGGTTGATTTTCATATTTCTACACCTTTCACATTTACTCATGCGTCACCAACACTTGAGTACAAAAAAAATTACCATTGCATCTAGCACGTAATATTTCACTACATGAAAAACAAAGACTTTGCATACTGAGATAAATATTAATTTGCTCCATGACGTATTTCACATATTTCACTCCCTCTTATGCAACAGACTGTAGAATTATATCAGTTTTATGGTATTTTTGTGAAGTGTTGGACGTGTCACTGTGTAAAATCGACGTAACGAATCCCTTCTATCAAGTCGCTCCGAAACTTGCAGAATCAATACCACAATTATTATCAGGACGGGAAACGGGATGGCGAATCATGGTTGCTAGTCGTACTTTGATTTACACATACTTAATTTATTAACATAAGGTTCCTGTTAATCATTCCCCACAATCTTGACTACGAGCAGCAGTTACAATACAAGTTCTTATTGAAACAAAACAACTATAAACATAAAATGCATATAAAACAGTTCAGAAACAACTAGCAAACACAGAATTGCCGTGGCTTCGCCACACTTAACAAAAGCTTACAACTAACAGTACAGTTCCTATCAAAGTGGGACAGCCAATTAATTGCATTTAAATACTACACGGCCAAAACAACACTCACTTGGTTAACCACAATTCACTAGAACATAGATATGTAACAGAAGCAAGAAAGATTGCCTTGAAACATACCCAGATTATACTTAGTTACAGGTCTGTTTTTATGTAACCCAAAAACATTTGTTTGAACATCAGAAAATGACAAATTACAAAACGAGTTTTACACTCCTTGGCGGAAGGAAAAGAGTACTAATATTTTTGTATGGGTTACGTAAACACAGTAGGACCTAGGATGCGGGTTACACCTCACTGCCCGTCAAGGCGTTGGCGCTTACAGCAGCTTTTGACAAACACAGGAAAATTGCAACTCTCTGAAATACAGACAAAATATAGGGCAGAATCCTTGCATCAGACATATGTACGTCAGTCTTCAAAATTTTCCGTCCACAACAGTCACTGACGTAGAAAAATTGAATCCATTTAAGAACGGTTCAACAATAATAATATCACTTAGGTTCAGTTTCCAATCACTTAATACAGTCATAACTAAGACTTGATTGCGAAGCCAACATTTAACCAGCTCACACGGAGCTCATCCATATACTTTTCTATTAACGGCTGTGTAAGTTTCACGATCATCTAGCGAGTGATACGCCTCTCAACGCGTCGTTCAGCCACATACACTAACGGCCCACTTATTTGATGTTTGCACGCAGCACAGCTCAGCGGCTCAAACAGCTTAACCACATTCCTTCAGGGACGTTTCCCTTGATAGAAATCACGAAACTTGGACCTCCGAGCTGCCCCAAAACACAGACTTGCCGACCACTACAACCCCGCGGTATATCACGCTGACAGGGCACACCCGGTCGCAGTCGACATCCTTTCTCCGGAGACGTCCCACGTCTCTCTATGTTTTCTTTTTGAATGCTAACGGCCGACTCTTGAAGCCCGCCAACACGAAAGAAAGCCACACGATGTGCAAAGATCTCATATATCCTCCAAAATGGATCGCAACGATATAACGAACGTACCCGGTGCAGGTACCAGCCCGCCACGGCTCACTGAGGAACTCCCTCGATATTGTATTCATTTGTGTTTTGGGTGTCCCGCACATTTTGCACAGCGCACGCCACTGCAATACTATTTATGGCTGCAGCCATATGTAATGCAGTTATTGGCACTGCGTGAGATTCTGAACGTAAAGATATACGGTGCATCCTTTGTTCTTAATGTAGATCACTGTAGGTAGTCTCTGACCAGCGAAAGTAATTTTTGCTGAAATAGACGAGACACAGATAATATCTCCATGTCTGAAATTTTTCTTCAAGGTGCGATGAACATCAAGAATTTTAACTGCTGAAGTTAGTTCCTCCTCAAGTTCTTCGTCAATGATGTCTACTTCTCTAACAGATGCTACTGGAATATTAAAAAGAAAAAGAGCGGTACGTAAAATGTCTCTGAGCCGTGGTTTGCAACACTGTTCGCACAATGAGCCGATCTGAACTGAATCTTCACGTGGTTTTTACCTTTCATATGTACAGGGTGATCCAAAAGTCCGTTAACATATGAAAATGCACTAATACACGGACTAAAGTAGGTAGAGACGTAAAAATTGACACATATGCGCGAAACGTAAAATGAACTGTAGTGAGATGGGTGCGAGGTACACCAATAGGCTAGAGAACCGCATCATACCTGGCCTGGCTGTTAAACACTTGCCGGAAGATAGAGTATTTATCGAGGATGGCATTCCCCGCCCCACGTATCTACACGTGGGAATAATCTCTTGCGCACATCGTGCTGGGCTGTCACTTTCGCCATGCTTGGCCTTCCTTGTCCCCCTCAGACATCAATCCGTGTGTTTATTGGTTGTGGTGTTACCAGAGTCGCAAGGCTACCACTATCGAACGACCTCATTAGAGGCGGTAAAAGACAACATGGTAACAAACCAACTATTCACGTTGGTGTGTAGAATGTATCAGACTGGCGACATACCATCTGACTTTCGGGAGAATGTCATCCATTCAGTTCCGAAGACAGCAAGAGCTAACAAGTGCGAGAATTTTCGCACAATCATCTTCACAGCTCATGCATCCAAGTTGATGACAAGAGTAATATACAGAAGAATAGAACAGAAAATGGAGGATGTGTCAGATGACGATCAATTGAAGGGAAAGTAAAGGAACCAGAGAGGCCGTTCTGACGTTGCGGCTGATAATGGAAGCAGAACTAAGGAAACGTCAAGACACGTTCATAGGATTTGTCGACCTGGAAAAAGCATTCGACAATGTAAAATGGTGCAAGATGTTCGGAACTCTGAGATTATTAGGCATAAGCTATAGGTAGAGACGGATAATATACAATATGTACAAAGGCCAAGAGGGAATAATGAGAGTGGACGACCGAGAACGAAGTGCTCGGATTAAAAAGGGTGTAAGCCAGCGATGTAGTCTTTCGCACCTACTGTTCAATCTGTACATCGAAGAAGCAGTAGTGCAAATAAGAGAAACATTCTGAAGTAGAATTAAAATTCAAGGTGAAAGGATATCAATGATACGATTCTCTCATGACATAGCTATCCTGAGTGAAAGCGAGGAAGAGTTACATGATCTTCTAAATGTAATAAAACTTCTAATGAGTGCAGAATGTGGACTGAGAGTATTTCGAAGGAAGAAGAAAGAAATGAGAAGTAGCGGAAATAAGAACAGTGAGAAACGTAACATCAGGATTGATGGTCACATAGTAGTTGAAGTTAAGGAATTTTACTACCTAGGCAACAAAATATCCAATGACGGACGGGGCAAGGAGGACATCAAAAGCAGACTAGCACTCGCAAAAAGGGTATTTCTGGCCAAGTGAAGTCTACTAGTATCAAACATAGGCCTTAATTTGAGGAAGAAATTTCTGAGGATGTTCGTTTGGAACACAGCACTGTATGGCAGTGAAACATGGACTGTGGGAAAACTAGAAAAGAAGAGAATCGAAGCATTTGGGATGTAGTACTACAAACGAATGTTTAATATTAGGTGGATTGATAAGGTAAGGAATGAGGTGGTTCTGCGCAGAATCAGAAAGAAAAGGAATATATGGAAAACACTGACAAGGAGAAAGGATAGGATGATGGGACATCTGTTAAGACATCAGGGAATGACTTCCGAGGTACTAGATAGAGCTGTAGAGGGCAAAAACTGTAGAAGAAGACAGAGGTTGGAATACGTCAAGCAAATAATTGAGGACGTAGGTTGCAAGTGCTAACCTGATACGAAGCGGTTGGCACAGGAGAGGAATGCGTGACGGGCCTCATCAAACCAGTCAGAAGACAAAAAAAAGGTAAAACGAAAAACCTTCTTGTCGATTGATGGAATTTGTGAGTGGACTGGTATCCGAGTGCTGCTTTTACAGTACACTTGATGGAGGAGCTATTCTCCGATGTTTTCAGTGATACTTGTTTTATGGGCATTAAGCCATGAGATGAGAATGTTTAAAGAGATCTGCCTTATCACCTGCGAAAATATTTTCCGACTTTGATATAATCTCATTAAGGTTCAAATGCGTGTGAACTCCTAAGGGACCAAACTACTGAGATCATCAGTCCCTAGACTTACTCACTACTTAAACTAACTTAAATTAACTTATGCTAAGAACAACACACAGCCATGCGCGAAGGAAGACTCGAACCTCCTGCGGGAGGGGTCGCGTATTACGTGACACGGCGCCTCAAACCGCGCTGCCACTCCGCGCGGCTCTTATTAGGGAAACCATAGCAAATAGTGGTGAAACTTCAAAACTACAATATCACTTGGATTCAATCAGAAGAACTTTAAACGTTGCCTCACATCAACTTCCTTTCAATGAAACAACAACTTAAATGAGCAAACTTATGACATGGCTGTAGGGAACCCACTGAAGCCACTCAATGCAGTTGTAGTGAATTTTTACATGGAAAATTTTGAAGAAACTCTCTTTCAGACTCGCGAAGAAGAAATTCTCATGTTGGTTTCAATAGTTTTATGAAACTTTCGTTAAATGGTCTAATCGAGAAAAAGAAATCTCATCATCTCTAAATTTTCTTAATGACACTAATTTAAATACGAAATTCAATATGAAACAGAGAAAAAGGTCAAATTTTATTTTTGGATGTACAGACACTTAGAAAACCAGATGGTGCATCAGAGCATAAAGTCTAGAGAAAGACCACTCACGCGGACAGATGCTTTTACAGTTATTCAAATCTCGTCCAGTAAATAGGAGTTATCGGAACACTAATGGACTGGCCTGAAAGAAGATGCGAACCGTTGTACAGTACTGTAACACCATAGCTCTAATACTCTACTGATTTATTTTGACTTTTTTTTATTTAATATTACATCATTGAGTTTCTGTAAATATTGCTGGATTGAATCCATACCATGAGAGTGTTTATTCTTCTCTATGTAGTAAACTTGATGTGTTTTGGAATGTGGGAAGTTTGACCTATGTAATATGGACGATATGAGCAAACGATATGTTTATCTTTCTCACTTAATGTCTTTGGTTACCTTTGAGATTGAATAATTTCGTTTAAATAATTTTTTATAGAAATGTTAATGTGTGCAAAGATTCTGTTTTATTTTAAATGTTTGTTTGTTGTTATGTAAACTGCTGACCTTCACTTAGGGTACTTAGTTATTTGTATATAAAAGGTGTAGTGGTTCACCTCAGAAACGGAACTGTGTAGCTCGCGCAAATTGTGGTTGGCATAGGCAGAAAAGGTGGAACCAAGAGTCAGTCGGGGACAAATCACCAAACTGGGATCCACCCATGTAAAAGTTGTATATGGTGCTGCTTCCGAGAGGGGCTTTTCCTGACGCTTTCCTATGCCTCGGATGGATGGATGAAGAGCTGGAATTTTTCTCAAATTAGTATCTATCATCGCAACCAAGAAATGACAGAGTCCAGCAATTCTACCTGCAAATCGACCTACTAACATGCAACCGCCACCACATTGCGCAATCACTGTAACGGAACACTATAATAATGTACAGTGAAGGATCAGCTTATTGGATGTGTTAGTGTGCTCAAATATAAGGTAATTTATAACTGAATTTATGTACCTACCTCGAATTTCTTTTCCTTATCATAACACCTCTCAGGTTCCTCTCCGTTTGAACTTAAGTGATTACCGAGTGTCCTTTACTGAAAGAACATTAAAACCCAGTGTTTTGCTAATTAATGCCTCTTGAACATAGTAAAAAGAAAGTTAAAGTTACTGTGGCAAGAGAGTGAGTTAAAGTAAATGATACTTGCTGAAAATAATTTTCCTATTAAAATTGCTTATTAATATGTTGTTGCCAACTTCAAAATCAAAAGTTCTTAAGACTAGGCTTATAAAGTTTTGCTTAGTAAATGATCTCATTGCTGCCTGATGTAAATCACAGAAGGTGAGTCTGTATCTTACAAATACGTTAATTTTGTGTCTCACTGTAGTAAAAGTGAAAAACTGCAGTTGTGGAAAGTTATACACTCATGCTTGCGAAGCACTTGTTTCTTTTGGGTATTGAAAGTGTATTGATAGTGTAATAGAATCCACAGGTTATCCTTTATGCTCATGATAAATAACAGTTAATAGAAAGACCACTATTTGTGAAAACAATAATTTCTTTATTAAAAAACAGTGAGAAGTAACCTGTTAGTGAATTCCATTTAACTTTCATTCTAAATAAAAAAGTATTTAGCTGAGAGAGAGAGTTAACCTGTGGCCAGTTCATAATTTTGCAATGAACTGCATTTGCAATTTTATGTCAGCTTGGAAAATGTTTGGAAAGTAATACTGAATCTACGCTCAATTTATGATTCTACAGTGAATATTAATAGTAATGCTATAGACCATTCAGTTTGAATAATCCATGAAAATAATAGTGTGTATTGTTATCTGCTATATTTGTGCCAGTGGTTTGTTCTGATCTGTTAACTCCAACCTTAACCTGAACACACTGTATTCAAGTGCCAGAGTTCATTGCACTCGTGTGTGGCTAAGTATAGGTTGTGTTTATCTGTTAAAGTTACTCATACTTATTTTCTTAAACAAGAATGTCAATAATTCTCTTGCCTGATTAGGCTGGCGACCGTTTTCCTTACTCTTTGAACAGTGTAGATAGGTAAAATATTGTTTGTTACTGTTTAAATATTTACGTAATTCTGACTTTCACTTCCGATAAGCCACCTCCGTTAGGTACAACACGGTCAACATAACAAAATTCCTCTCAAAGGGTAACACTGCTCTGTTGCTTTATACTACAATTACTTTAACAAGATAGTTTTTATTTCACGACCTGCCTCCAACTTTAAGATTATGGTATAGCAGTAGCAGAAAGGAGAGTTATAGTACGAGCTCGTTTATTAAAGAACTTCTTTCGGAAAAAACGGCTGCTCTAGTGAAGAGATAAATAGGAAACTACACTTTCAAACGGTAGGAATGTCTACTGAAAAAGAACCAAATAAAGGGAAAGTTCGTAAAAAGGGTCACACATCGTGTCAGTAGAGTTCTTAGAAGACATGGTATTGTCACAACGTTTAGAACAACAAAACAGGTTACAATTGCAAGAAATAAGCCCTCAGTCACTATTTTTACACTTAATTAACCTGGTTTCGACACTACTAGGAGTGCCTTCATCAGAATTGAAAACGATTAAAGTGAGCTATAACATAGTCACAGAGTTATAGGGTAAGACATTTTTATATAAAGGGTGTAAGTACTGATTAACAGTAAAGGACATAAGCAGTGAAACGTCCCCTTTGGACAATTATACAAGACTGCGCTTAAACTGACACACAATATTTTTAGAGCAACGCAATCTGACTATCAATAATCCCTACAAAAGAATGGCCCTGACTAACATTGACCTACACCTTTCATAAATCACTTACCTCACAAAAATCTTCGTTACTGGAACTACTGCAATACAGCGAGCGCCACTACTGCCAGCTAAATAAAAGATTCAAACTACAGAAGGCACTAACTACTGATAGGCATAGTTAGCAAATGAAAGATTTTAATAGAGAACAAACAATGTATTTACCTTAATATCATCAAAAGTCATAATATATGTAATTTCAAAACTCCGCCATTTCCTTCCACACATCCACCACTGCTGGCGGCTCACCTCTAACTGTGCAACGCTACGCGCTGTTCACATCCAGCTGCCGCTGCCCAACACTACAATGGCAGACAACAATGCAAACTAGCCACAGACTGCACACAGCACAGCCAGTGATTTTCATATAGAGCGCTACGTAACGTTGCCAATAAGAAAACATAAACAGCCTACTTACATAAAGAAAACATAAACAGCCTACTTACATAAAGAAAACATAAACAGCCTACTTACATAGCCCCCATGCTCCACAAAAAAAATTTTACAAATTGTTTTGGGCAGTGGCCAATAATGATTTGAAAAAAAATTTTTCATAATTACAATAACAAAGATATCAAATGCACACACTTATTTATACAATGTTGGTCAAAAGCTAAAATTTTCTCACAGTCCATAAAGACAGTCCAGATTGTTCATCACAGTAAAATTTCAGTGTTATTTTTTTTTTCAAAGTCTGAGCAGTAAAAGACAATGCACATGGAAGTAGTGGATTTCCATGCAGTCTTGAAGAAGTACTGTTGTCCTTCCAGCTGAAAGGCAGTGCTGACTCTTGACATGACGACAGGTAATGGGCGACAACAGAGCAAACCCACAGCAGAGTTAATCCACGTTTTGAAGAAGATTGGTAGGTAGGTCATCACAGAGCAGACCCACTGTAGTCCTGGTAGAGAGTATGGTATTGGTGGGCCACCAGAGGTGCAGACCCACTGCAGTCCTTGTAGAGATAATGGTATTGGTGAGTCAGCAAAGGTGTAGACCCACTGTAGTCCTTGTAGAAATCATTGTATTGGTGGGTCATCAAAGGTGTAGACTCACTGTAGTCCTTGTAGAAATAATGGTATTGGTGGGCCATCAAAGATGCAGACCCACTGTAGTCCATGTACAGATGGCCAGCAGCCATCTGTTGTGACTGTGCGGGTGCACAATCACCATTGAAGAGTCTTGCAGTTAATATAGCAAGTCCATAACCACCACTTGTGCACTCACAAAGTTTTTGGAATTGTCCTTAGAACCAGCAATGCTGTTATCCAGTCCCTTGCTGAATTATTAACACACGTGCAAACACTAACATTCCCTACTTCTCACATATTGTCCATATACTATGACAAACAGAAAAGTGTGCAGTGAAATGGAACTCACAAGTTACATAATTTGACGAACTGCTGTCAATTACAATTTTATAACATAAGAATACAATTACAAAGGTACAAAATACGTCATTAAAGAACATAACAATACAGATAACATTTGTAGTACAGGCTTTACAAAAGAATCGAAATAACATATACATCAGTGTTACAGGAATTATGACATGAGTACATACATAAAAGATCAGAATAACTTTTGAAACATCGACTTTACACATCAGCATTAAAACAAAACAGAATAAATAATGTCTAAGCGTATTTACAAGGTAAATAACATATTATTAATGCCAATTATATTTGAGGATAACAGTATTCCTCATCATAGTGAATGTAGATTAGTATTAGAAGAAAAAAAATTCTATGAAACTACACAGAGACAGGAAGAAAACAAATACACAAGGGTACACAAACACATAGTGGGATAACACAAAAGGAAAGGACAGGGTTCGTTTTCAGTGTAACATTTGGTACTGCAGTCCAACCCAAAACTTCATCCCATATATCATTCGTCTTATTTCAACCTTTGCTTCCACCAAAAAAATCCTATCCAAGCATGCTTTCTGTATTTATTTCACATATTTCTTACCTCATTATTTATTTCCAAGAAAATCCTACCTATACCTGTACTTTGTTCGTATAACTTCTCAGTGCATTTCTCCAAATTCATTGCAACTTATTCTCTTATAGGCTACCCCCTCTTAAGCTAACTTAAATCTACTGAGCTCAGATGCTAAACTAAGGGACGAGGCAATGCAGCAGCACAAACAATTAACACAAACATCAAGGACAAAAATTTTAAATAGGCAAAGCAATTGCAGTACTACAACTAATATAAGACACTGTGCAGCAAACAAGAAAAATAAAACAGTAGTAAAACTAGCTTAGAAGAGTAACACAAAGTCAAATTCAGTAACACTATGCCTGGCAAACAGCAGTAACTTATACCTAAACATGACATAGCTCAAGCAGAAAAAATATTACAGTAAAAACAACAATGCAGAAAAGGGAAATGTCTATTCACATCTTAATGTCTATGTAATTAAAGTGGTGCACCACAACAACATATTGTAAAAAAAAATATTACCATGTACTTGAAAAGAATATTATGTATGCAGTTACTGTTACTAGTCCCTTCTTATTGTTCTTTCCTTTCCAAGTGCTCCTTTTTTGAAGAATGTGGATCACAAAATTATTATTTAATAGATCTGTTGACAGAAAGTGTTCACATTAGCAAATGCATTTTATTTTATTTTATAAAACAAATGCTGCAACACAGCTGGAAAACAGATATCAAATGAAATAAGCAATTACGCAAACCCAAGCATAAAAACATCATTCAATAGCTATGTGGCATTTCGTAAGTCAGTAGCTCTCAACTCTCGTAGAAAGATACTTGTCATAATCAGGTGTGCAGATGTAAGCGTGTCGTATTTGCGGTGCATTCTACAAAGGAATGTCAATAGCGAGGTTAATGGCCTCCATTTTTTTTCTGCCTGTGCCTCTGAAAGGCTTTTTCTTTCTTTTTTTTTTTTTTTCGGGCGTCTGTCACACAGCTGGGTGCCCACGACACATTACATGCAGGTGGTCACTTAACTTTCTTACGGAAACAGCAGTTTCCGCTACAGTGACAGTCTCATATGAAAATTTCACAGGTCAAGAATTTACGTTGCAAATGTGTAGAAACAAAATCCTGTAAATATAGCAGTGTCCAAAAAATTTTCGCCGGCATTGTGATACATTCACGCATATACACACACATTTCATAACTCTTAAAGTACGATTCTTGGTTTCCAACATCCTTTTCATAAATCAGAGTCCCTAACCACTACTCCTTATTCCTTACCTTATTACACATATGCATATTCGTCGACACTTTTTCAATATTTCATCTTAATAAATATGTAGCATAATCAAATAACTCATATAGCATCAGACTATTAATCATAAACATACCTCAGCAGCATAATACACATCGTTGTCGTAATAATAACATCATAACACCTCAGTCAAATCTCAAAAACGTCGTAGCTTTCTGCAATAATTTCAAAACCTAAAGGAAATTATCTGCTCATTTCAGTAGTGTCATCTACCTCAAACGTACTTTAAAAATCATGATCTCATACCAAATACATCATTCAAAGCTCTCATAGTATCACAATGGTTCTGAAAAAATATGAACAGTTCACACAGTACAGACAAAATACAATTTCATAAGTGTGATGTAATCCAACTCTGTAATTGCGTAAACATGTGTCACTGACGTAATAAAAAAGTTTGTCTCTCTCAGTTAAATGATCAGATAGCTGTGTAATTTATGTATTAGAGAAATATGGTACCGATGTGTAAAGTTGTATAAGCAAATACCATATTGGCTAGGGCTCCTTGTGCTTCCCAAACACATGGTACACAAAGCAGGCGTGTACCCCCCTGTTAATAAATATGTAGCATAATCAAATAACTCATATAGCATCAGCCTATTAATCATAAACATACCTCAGCAGCATAATACACATCGTCGTCATAATAATAACATCATAACACCTCAGTCAAATCTCAAAAACGTCGTAGCTTTCTGCAATAATTTCAAAACCTAAAGAAAATTATCTGCTCATTTCAGTAGTGTCATCTACCTCAAACGTACTTTAAAAATCATGATCTCATACCAAATACATCATTCAAAGCTCTCATAGTATCACAATGGTTCTGAAAAAATATGAACAGTTCACACAGTACAGACAAAATACAATTTCGTAAGCGTGATGTAATCCAACTCTGTAATTGCGTAAACATGTGTCACTGACGTAATAAAAAAGTTTGTCTCTCTCAGTTAAATGATCAGATAGCTGTGTAATTTATGTATTAGAGAAATATGGTACCGATGTGTAAAGTTGTATAAGCAAATACCATATTGGCTAGGGCTCCTTGTGCTTGCCAAACACATGGTACACAAAGTAAGCGTATACCCCCCTGAGGATTAATGTAATTATACCCTCAGCTGTTACAGATTACAACAATGGAATGAAATGTAATTCAAAAATCTTTAAAAATTAATGTTTTAAGTACAAAATTAATCACTCAAATACGTGTCCTGTAGCTCTAAATGTGCGTCTTGCTGTAAGATAATCTCTGTGGAAGTGTCGTAATTATCGTCCTCCAAAAGCTAAGTTCTGCCGAAGTCAATGTACTTACCTCATGATAAACAAAAGTGAAATGCTTTGCGTATAGATATCTTACTTATTACGCTTATTGCCGTGATGAAGAAAGTACTGTGCTGTAACGTATTGTTGTGCTACAGAAAAGGCTGTCTCATTGTAGCTATACCACAAAAGTTACTATTAAACATGTTTTACTTTCCAGAAGAATTCAGAAAAACTGTGCAGATATAAAACAGATACACCGCAAAAGCAACATTGTAAATTGTCACTCATTAGTAACGTCGTGATATAGTCGTGTAGCTGTCACATAAACTAACCACTGTGTCATCTGGTATCTCTCAGAAAGTACTTTAATTCAGAATGTATTTTCAAGTAAACCAAAATGTTGCATTAGAATCTCATTAGCAGTACCAGTATATGTTCTATGTATGTGAGCCTTATAGTCGTTACGGAATCGTGCAACTAACAAGCAAGAATGTACACACACAATAACACTGTGTCGTCTGTTCGCAATAACAATGCATTCGTAATTTCTGTTTAAATAAGTTCTCATGGTTCTAGACTGGATAGTTAACTTCAAAACATAGTTGCATGATAACAGTTTCTAAACGTGACAATGCATACTAGAAATGTGAAGCGAAACGTTTTATTGCAAAGACAAAGTTAAAAAGCAGATTATTTTTCAAGAAACGGTTTTACATGTGAAATGTGGTGTAAACCTTTGCTCTTCTCAGTACGCAGAGTTTCAACTTGAATGCAATTACCATGCGGTATTCGTCCGTAAAGAATACTGGAATTTTGCTCAAGGTTAGCGTCAATGTTATTTTTCCCTGAGCCAGCGGGCGCAAGTGGCTACCTGCGGTTCGAGTCATTGTCTGTTTCTTTGTTGGCGCGCGTCGTTACTGGGATTAGGAGACCTAGCTTCCACAAATTCACGTTGTCGAAAGTGCTCTGCTCTGTTTGAATCCCGCCAGTTATGATGCAATTCAGGTCTGTCGTTACGATCATATCGTCTGTCGTCATGTCGGTAGATTCCATAGTTTCTTTCTTGTCGATGACGTGGTGGAGAATTTCTCCCTGAATCGTAACTGCGCGCTGGACCGTTGCGTCTGAAGTTATTCTGTCTCCTGTGATAATAATAGTTCTGGTTGCCAAATTGTCTGTTTCTATGATTGTCTCTGTCATATTCATTACTACGGAAATGCGATCTTTCTCTGTAACTATTACTCTGCCAGTGGTTGTCATACGGGTGGTGTCTGTTTTGGTCACGATTTACGTTGTAAGAATAGGCTTGTCGTGGCCATTTATTGTTTCTGTCATCACGGAATTGTGACGGATGTGACCTGTAGTGATTGTTTTCCTGTTTTCGCATCCCGCGACTGTCTGTGTCAATTTCTAATTCTTGTAAGAGTCCCTGAAAAGCTTCAATGTCGTCTTTGCAACGTCCTGCCAAAATAATATGCCGTAAATGTTCAGCTAATTTGATTAAGCAAATGCGGATGAGTTCTGAGGGGCTGTATGGGTTTGACAGGTACTGATTCTTGTGCAACATGTCTTCAAAATATTTGACAAGACTGGAAAATTCAGATTGTTCAAAGTGTTTCATCATCATGATGCTATGTTTTACTCGGTCTTGTGTAGCTTGTGACCAATATGCTGAGAGGAACGCATGGTAAAATTCTCCTTCACTCTGGCAATCGTGAATGACCGATCGCATTCTTACAGCTGGTTCATTCTCCAAGTAGCCACACATAAATTCTAATCTGTGCTCCAATGACCAGTTGGGAGGAAAACAATGAGAGAATTGATGGAGCCACGCTTGTGGATGAATGTCGTTGGCAGAATTCTTAAACATTTTAAATTTACGTGTAGTAATGAACAGCTTATAGTCTAAATCATCGTGTCGGCGAGTAGCATATCGGTCATTGTTATGTCGTGTCGGCGGTTCGATCTCAAAATTCGGTGCACATTGCCAATTTCTTTCATAACTTCCGAAATGCCCTGTGTTATTATTTTGTGGCTTTTCGGTATTTCTATGTCCCTCTTCCCGTATTGGAGCGCGAGTGTCCTCTGAAATACGTAGTTCTTGTATTACTTGTGTCAGCTAATCTTGTACTTCCCGGATTTCTCTTTGGTGTTGCGTATTAATTTGATTCAGATTTTGTTTCAGTTTCCTAATTTGTTCGCACTCTTCTGTGTCGTTAAAGGCTACCGGTTTTGTGTCATTCAGATTATCGTCTACCTTCGTAGATAAGTTAGTAACCTGATCCGAAAGTTCGGCTACTTTCTCTGATAATGAGCTAATTTCCTCCATGTGTCTTTCCGAACCAATTTTCAGAGTATCTACTGTGTCCTTTAAGTTTTTCTGAGTTTTTGCAAGTTGCGTAACCGAATCGGTAGATGCAACTGAGTCCATTTTAGCTTGCAAGGTCTCATGATTTTCATGAACAATAGTTTGCAGTTCATTTATGGCTGCTTCGTGATTCTGTAATGCATTTTCATGACGCGAAAAAATAGGTTGGAAATGCTCACAGATTTGTGTTTTTACGTCATTACATTTAGATTCAATGTTATGTAACTCAGTAGTTAAATCTTCACGTTTTGTTCAAGCGTGGTGTCTAACTTTTGAAGATTTTGTTCCATTACGTCTAACTGTTGCTGTGTTTGTCTCTGGTGTTGTTCCACTGTGTCTAACTTTTGAAGATTTTGTTCCATTGTGTCTAACTGTTGCTGTGTTTGTCTCTGATATTGTTCCATTGTGTCTAACTTTTGAAGCTTTTGCTGTGTTTGTCTCTGATTTTGTTCTATTTGTTGCATTAGTTGTAATAACAATGCATTAGTGTCTGGAATCTGTTCCTCTACGCTTTTCGGCAGTGCATTTGCACCGGCAACATTCAAATTTTGACAAGCTGAAAATGTGTCTTGACTTATTTGAGAAAACGGTGAGGACGCAAAACCTGAATCTACACTATTTGTAAAATTGTGTCCTGTCATTTCGGATTCCTGAGGCGAGCTGTTGCCGACCGATCGATCGATAATGCTTCCCTGTTCACAACCTGTTTCACTGTCTAGACCATTATTTGCCGCCCGCTCCATTTCCCTATGCACAATTACCAAATTACTACTTGGAATGTCTGTTAATTCACTACACAGTGGTGCTGATAAGCTACGCTCGTCGTCACTATTATTTCTCAGTTTACTTTGGAGCCTAGTGTTACGTTTTTCACACGCCATTATTGTGACAATATTTCACACGATAACACAGAAAAACACAATTTGAAGAGCAAAAATAAGAGAACACATTAACATAGCACTGAAAATAATATCTAGTTAATTGCAGCTGCGAAATACTTGGTGCAAATCTACATGCATGCCACAACTGTTTGACTGTGCTACAATGAAAAACCACAACTACCAAGGAAATTCTCTCTATAATTACGCGCTAGCAATAAACAAAAGCTACACTAAATACACAAACTACAAGAAAAAATCAGAAGATTCCAGTGAGGTATCCTAGGCTAAGGGTCGACATATGAAACGTCCCCTTTGGACAATTATACAAGACTGTGCTTAAACTGACACACAATATTTTTAGCGCAACGCAATCTGACTATCAATAATCCCTACAAAAGAATGGCCCTGACTAACATTGACCTATACCTTTCATAAATCACTTACCTCACAAAAATCTTCGTTACTGGAACTACTGCAATACAGCGAGCGCCACTACTGCCAGCTAAATAAAAGATTCAAACTACAGAAGGCACTAACTACTGATAGACATAGTTAGCAAATGAAAGATTTTAATAGAGAACAAACAATGTATTTACCTTAATATCATCAAAAGTCATAATATATGTAATTTCAAAACTCCGCCATTTCCTTCCACACATCCACCACTGCTGGCGGCTCACCTCTAACTGCGCAACGCTACGCGCTGTTCACATCCAGCTGCCGCTGCCCAACACTACAATGGCAGACAACAATGCAAACTAGCCACAGACTGCACACAGCACAGCCAGTGATTTTCATATAGAGCGCTACGTAACGTTGCCAATAAGAAAACATAAACAGCCTACTTACATAAAGAAAACATAAACAGCCTACTTACATAAAGAAAACATAAACAGCCTACTTACAGCAGTACTTACATGCCACGGACTCCTGTGGCTGTACAGGTATGAGCAGCCCATAGTGGCTCACCTTCATTTATTCTATCTTAAATATTTTGTGACTAAAGCCGTTTTGGCACGTTAATTACTTTATATGTGGCATGTAAGTACTGCTTATGTCTTTTACTGTTAATCAGTACTTACACTCTTTATATAAAAATGTCTTATCCTACAACTCTGTGGCTATGTTATAGGCCACTTTAATCGTTTTCAATTCTGATGAAGGCACTGCTAGTAGTGTCGAAACCAGGTTATTTAAGTCTGAAAACAAGGACCATGGGTTTATTTCTTGCCATTATAACATAGAAATGGTCTATGAAAGTGCAGCCATGTATAAAATTTTGAAAAAGATAGGTGTGTGAATATGTTAAAGTGCAAAGCCACAGCACGAGCATACGAAATCCCTTGCACCACGTGCGGTCAAAATAAAACATCAGACCCACCTTAACCAACACTAGAGGAAGTGTCAGCTTAGAAACTTTTATAAATCGGCAATAGCACATCATACAATGCAACCAGAGAACCACCAAATTCGTTTCTCTGGTACCATGGTTTTACAGGATGTAATCATTGCTATGCAAGGATGTACAGAGAGGCCAAAGAAATTCAAAAACAAAACAAAAAAATAACAGCTTTAACACGAAAGAAGAAGGTCTGAAATTATACATGTTATAGACGTTAACACCAAACAAAACTCCGTAACAAACGTCATCGTGATTCCGCGATCTTTGGCAGCGATCTGGTGACGTCAAGAATCGACCGTTGCGTGGATACATATAAGCATTTCGGCTTACTGAACTTGTCTCACGCTGTAGCTGCTCTCTCAATCGTAATAACCTGTGATGATGTCTCCAACATTGGAAGACCAAACGTTGGGCAGAGAAATATGCCTTGGACAACGGTCTAACAGCCATAAAATTATGAGCCAAAACTCAAATACCGGCTATAAAAGTCTGCTGTTCTGGGGTTATTTTCAGTACTGTGACTTGGTTACTGATTGAGATTACCGCAACAGTGTTGCTCTTTCCTCTACATCTTTATGAGAAGTATGCTGTGAATAATGCTGTTTTCTGGGGGGACAATAGTGCGTTCACACAGATGCGCACTTACGTTACATGTTTTACGAACACTCAGGCACGTTACTGCACCTCTGTTGGCACCTTGAATGAACCGATCTTAATTACACTCAAAATCTTGTCAACTGGTACCGATGCTAGGATCGTAAATATCGAAATTCAGGCAGTAAATACTAGGGTCATTTAATAAAACACCGGAATTTTTTTAAACTAATCTATTTCTAGAGTATAAAACAACACTTATTTATTTTTCGACGTAATTCTCCTCCAGTTCTGTGCATTTTTCCAGCGCTGGAGAACTTCCTCGATTCTACGTGCTAAGAAGTCTTCGGGACGTTATGCACAGCTGCCTGGACTTCCTCATCACCAGCGAACCTTGAGCAACTCAGAGCTTCTTTTAGTGGGTAAAACTGGGGTAATATGAAGACACAAGAACCGGGGGATACGGGGGTGGTGAGGCAAGCAGGCTAACTTCAGGTCTCCCTGGCAACATCCATGCACGTTTCTTTCATTTCTGATGTCAAATGTTTTGGAACCACTTCGCACACCCTTTCTTGAACATTATTACATCATAAACAATGTGGTGAGCAGATCCGACACTAATCTTCATCGTTACTGCAATACCACCCAGAATAATACGTCTGTTGTCCCGATCAACACATCAACACCTGCTATGTTGTTCTCTGTGACTGTACGGCCAGAACGTCCCACGCGTGATGAATCTTCAACACACACGCCGTTTGAACATATCTGCCCATAACTACACTTGTATTGGATTTGAACAACTTGCACCATATTGCACTGGTATCCGACGGCTAATTTCAGTTGGTTTCAACACTTCAGATAAAAGAAATCTAGCGACACTTAAAGTGTTTTAATAGTGTCCCTATTATGGATTGCAACAAAGTTGTCACTTTTCGATTCATCTGTCATCTCGATGCTGTTCGAGAGTAGTTTTACATTACTGAAGATTTACGGTCGCCATCTCGTACTTTGTTCATGCACTGGACCTGCTATGTGACTTAGGACTTTGTTCCCAACTGCAGACGGTCGAAGGCTATAAGGGAGCTCACTGCTATGGCATGTCACAACGACATGACGTAATAACCTTTTAGAGAACTATCTGTATTCAGTTGTTCTCATATCAAATTTGGTGACAAATCTCTTATTACTCGAGACAACATATCTGAAGTGGATCGCAGAACAGCACATGAGAGAACGACTTTTTTCCACAATTGTATCAAATGCTTCGGGGTGTTTACGTTGTCAGCAGAGGAGCTTCCTACACCATCTTCTTTCACTGATTCCCAGCATCCCGTTATCGACGTAGGTGTGCCAATAATAGTTCTAGGACACCACCAAAAATTAACAAAGAAGTACAAATTTTCTCGAAGTTCTGTATTTCTTTATGTAACTTTTCCGGTTGTTTATTGAAAAGACCTTGTATAAACCTACTTGTATTAGATACTTGCAGATGTAAAAATTCTTGGTGATAATCATAGCAAACAAGTGTATTCATCAAGTTCTATTTACGAGTTTGAGTCAAATGAAAACATTAAATTCGTACTAAGAAATCGAAATTTATCACCGTTATCCTGTAAGTTGGTAAGCGTGCTACAAACAGCGTGCAGAATGGCCTGTAGGTGGCAGCACAGTGCAGATGCCCACATACCGCAGCCCTACTTGCGACTTGCACCAGGGAAGAACAGCGTTCTGTTATTCGATTTTTGCGTAGTGAAGGTGTGAAACCTATTGAAATTCATCGACGAATGAAGGTTCAGTACGGTGATGCATGTTTGTCACAGCAGCAAGTCTACGAATGGAGTAGGAAGTTCGCAAATGGCGTGACTTCAGTGGAAGTTGCTCCTCGTCCAGGTCAGGCACAACGAGTTGTGACTCCACAGAACATTGCAGCAGTTGAAGCCATAGTGAAGGAAAACCGCCGAGTGACGCTGAATGACATTGCAGCATCTTTACAGATTAGTCATAGGTCAGCACACCACATTGTGCATGATGTGCTCCAGTTTCACAAAGTGTCTGCAAGATGAGTGCCAGGGCAGCTGACTCCTGAAATGAGAGAACGACGTGTTGATGCTTGTGACGAACTTCTTCGGTGCTTTGAAAGAGAAGGTGATGGCTTCCTTGCAAGAAACGTTACTGGAGACGAAACCAGGGTTCACTTCCACCAACCGGAAACGAAGAGAGCGAGCAAGGATTGGCGCCATTCCTCATCACCAAAACCAAAGAAGCTTCGAACAGAGCCATCAGCAGGGAATGATATGGTGGCTCTCTTTTGGGATGAAAGAGGCGTCATTTTGAAGCATTACACGCCTAGAGGGACCACTGTCACCAGAGCATCATACACAGATCTCCTAAAAAGTCATGTGCGGCCTGCAGTCAAATCAAAGCGACGTGGATTGCTGTCAGCAGGTGTCCTTCTGCAACATGACAATTCAAGGCCCCACACTGCCCGTACAACAGTTGCAACAATCACAGACCTGCATTTTGAGTGTCTTCCTCATCCACCACACTCACCAGTCCTTGCCCCAAGTAATTTCCATATGTTTGGACCACTCAAAGACGCAATGGGAGGAAAGAAGTTCCGTTCTGATGAAGAGGTACGCCACGCGGTGCACGAGTGGTTGCGCAGACTACCAAAAAATTTTTTTTTCTAAAGGAATTTATGCACTTTGTAAGCGCTGGAGAACTTGCATTGAGCGTGGGGGAGATTATGTTGAAAAGTGATACAGCTTTATACCACTTCTGCACAATAAATAAAATTTTAAAAAATATTTAGGTTTTCATTTGACTCACCCTCGCATTACCATGGAAATATCTTGCTGCGACCATATAATTTGGTGACGGTGTTAGTGCTCCTCTACTAATTCATTCTTCAACGTGACATCTTTTTCGCAATGATGGATCACCTGACAGTGACAATGATTATAAATATCTGCACTTTGGCTGTTCAGAAAGCGTTCCGTCTCAAAGACTTCAACGTCTTCTTTACTGGAAATTGTTTCTTTATTGTAAGAAAGAGGAAAAAATATCAGTGTAACATTTCAGGAGAATTCTGCGAATGAGGCAAAATTTGACAGTCCGAATAAGCAGCATTTGCAACTGAATCCCAAGCATAATAAGCCAGAGCGTTGTCCGTGGCAGACACTCCAATGGCTAAGCGACAACATTCCGGCTTCCCGCGACGTTTCGTCATGACAGCCTCCCAAAACCTTACCAGGAAATTTCGGTAGTATCCACCTGTGACGGTTTGCCCCTACGACAACCCTCAAAAGCAACTAGTATCATATTTGCACAATGATGAGCGGAATCTGGCCTTTTCCATCTGTGGCGCACCCACATATTTCCATTGCTTCCTGAGTTCCTTTAATGTCGAGACGATGGAGGTACCGTGTTAAGTTGTTGAAAACTGATCCGTGACTGACTTTGACATTTTACACTGTCGGATCGAGTGTGACAGGTGGATCTTTAAGAGTCTATAGTTGAGTCGGCGTAAGTTGATCCCTGGGAGCTGCAGTGGGCTGGGCGCAGCAGCACCACTGGCCCACCTCAACCATAAGGTAACTGATTTTGTTAACATCTCCATGGCAACGACTCAATGTTGTCAATTCTGTAGACGTCCGTAGCTGGCAACAGCTCTGCGAGCTGTCAGTGAACTTCTTAGACCGTCTCGACTATAGGGTACTCAATTCTCTTGTGATTCCTTGTTCTTCACAGACATGGTCTGCCATTTTGTTCTCCGTTATTCGTACAACACTCATACTCATAAATTAAGGATTATTGCAGAATGTGATGCCACACAACGTGGCACTACACAAAACTGGCGCTAATAGCATAGTCACATAGGGAACACACACGACACAGATCTGTAAGTCCACGGTATTGGTGATAAGTTGAGAAAACCATCCCGAAACACATGTGCTACAAAACGCCACTGTTTCCTGCGCATGTACCTCGACATCCGTATGGGATATGATCACCATGCACACGTACACAGGCAACAAATTTGGTTGGCATACTGTGGATCAGGTGGTCGAGCAGCTGCTGGGGTATAGCCTCCCATTCTTGCACCAGAGCCTGTTGGAGCTCCTCAAGTTTCGTAGGGATTTGAAGACGTGCAGCGATACGTCGACCGAGACCATCCCAGACGTGCTCGATGGGGTTTAGTCTGGAGAACAGGCAGGCCACTCCATTAGCCTGATATCTTCCTTTTCAAGGTATTCCTCCACGATGGCAGCTCGGTGGGGCCGTGCGTTATCATCCATCAGGAGGAAGGTGGGACACACTGCCTGCAAAGACGGACATACTGGTGCAAAATGACGTCCCGATACACCTGACCTGTTACAGTTCCTCTGTCAAAGACATGCAGGTGTGTATGTGTACCAATCATAATCCCACCCTACACCATCAAACAGCGACCTCCATACAGGTCCCTTTCAAGGACATTAAGGGGTTGGTATCTGGTTCCTGGTTCAGGCCAGATGAAAATCCGGCGAGAATCACTGTTCAGACTGTATCTGGAATCGTCCGTGAACATAAACTGGGACCACAGTTCCAATTACCATGTACGGTGTTCTTGACACCAGGCTTTATTGGCTCTCCTGTGACCAGGGGTCAGTGGAATGCACCTTGCAGGTCTCCAGGCGAATAAACCATTTCTGTTCAATCGTCTGTAGACTGTATGTCTGGAGACAACTGTTCCAGTGGCTTCAGTAAGGTTCCGAGCAAGTCTACCTGCAATACTCTGTGACCGTCTGCGGGCACTGAGGGTGAGATATCGGTCTTCTTCAGTGTTGTACACTGTGGACGTCCTGTAATGTAGCGCATGGACACGTTCCCTGTCTGATGGAATCGTTGCCATAATCTTGAGATCACACTTTGTGGCACACGGAGGGCCCGTGCTACGACCTGCTGTGTTTGACAATCCTCCAGTCGCCCTAGTATTCTACCCCTCATAACGTCATCAATATGTGTTCTTTGAGCCATTTTCAACACACAGTCACCATTAGCACGTCTGAAAACGTCTGCACACTTACTCTCTGTACCGTACTCTGACATGCACCAACACACCTCTGCGTATGTGGACTGCTTCCAGCGCCACCGTGCGACGACCGCAGGTAAAATGCACCGCATGGTCATACACCGAGGTGATTTAAACCCGCAAACCGCCCACAAGAGAATTGTTTCGCTACGTATCAGCATTATCTTTAATTGTTGAGCATGAGTGTAGTTTGGCTGCATTGGCAACGTCTGCGTCACTGTGTCATAGAATGTTTCATTGTTGCCGCACACCTCCACCAACTCAGCATGGATTCTCGCAGCGTCGTTGAACTTCAAATGCAGGAAATGCATCTTCGCGCGATATTTCACTTTATCACTGTACTGCGCCATTATTTTGGGTCCTCGAGGGGTGCAATAGAGGTAAGCCGATTTAGTTGTGTTCCAACATTGCATAGATTTATATGTATACAAAAAAATTTATTATGTACCTTTTTTTGTTTTTCGATGTGGTAATGAAAATTGTACGACAATACCTCGGACAAAACGACGCTTTAGCTTGATCGTGCTAACATTTTCCTCTTTGGCTGACATCCGACAACAAAAACGTATATGTAAACCCTTAACGTAATTATCACTGCACGATGGCATCGTTCCGTCGACACTTGATTTTTTGGGACGGAGCGAAACCTTGGATTGAGGAGGATTGGAAATCATATCGGTTATTCCCCTCCAAGGAAGCCATTTACGCAAGAAACGGTCTGCGGAAACCATGTTGAACCTAAACTAGAGTCACCTAACGGGGATCGGAACTCTGATCATCCCAAAGAGACATCAGCATGTTAAACACTACAACATCTCACTCAGTATTTCCGCCACAACAAGAATGACGATAACATTCGATTGTTCTTAGCTTTCTGCATATGCATTTGTATGCTAACTTCTAAAGCCAAGAACATATATTCTCAAGAAAGTTTTTCAGTTTTATTTGAATACATTTAGCAATGCAGCTGCGTCCTAAACTACCGGCAGATACGTGCCTATTTATAGCGTGGGATATAATCGGAATTTTGATGCCAGGGATATAATTGTTTATCAGCTCTGGCTGCATTCAAGCCAACCATATGAATCACTCTCGTCGGCCATCACTGTCAGAATCTGGGCGTGGTTCACGCTCATGTCACGACCTCTAGTCTGAACTGGACCTTCATAAATGAAAGGGCATGTAATCTACCGTAAAGTTGGCCCCCGCCTGTGGGGAGGCATGCTTATGACACCTGAATAATAAACATACTGCAGAATGTCAAAATGAAAAGCAGCAGTTAGGTCTAAAGAGTATTATTTGTAATGTAGTAATACTTCTATTGTGTTAAAATCGTTTCACTTACTTAGAAAATACCTGTAGTGTGGTGTGCGTTGTATTTACAATGAGGTGCAAAATGTCATGGATACCTGCTGATATCGTGCCACACCTCCTTCTGTCCAGCGTAGTGCAGCAACTCGATGTGGCATGGACCCTGCAGAAATAGTGATCCATGTTGCCTCCATAGCCGTCCATAACTGCGAAAATGTTGCTGGTGGAGTATTTTGCGCATGAACCGACTTCACGAGTATGTCCCACAGATGTTCGGTACGAATCACGTCGGGCGATCTGAGTGGCCAAATCATTCGCTCAAATCGTCTTCGAGCCAATCGTGAACAATTGTCGCCTGGTGACATAGCACATTGTCATGCACAAAAATTCTGTCGGTGTTTGGAAACATGAGATCCATAGGTCACTGCATAAGGTCTCCTAATGACTGAACATAACCATTTCTAGTCAATGATCGGTTCAGTTGGACCATTCTACGTAAACATAGATCACACTATTATGTAACCGCCACCAACTTCTACAGTGCCTAGTTGACAACGAGGATCCGTGGTTACGGTGGGTCTGCGCCACACTTGGAACCTCGCATCATCTCTTACCAACAGAAATCGGGACTCATCTGACCAGACCACAGTCTTTCAGTCGTCTAGGGTCCAACCGATACGGTCACAATCCCAGGAGAGGCGCTGCAGACGATGTCGTGCAAAGGTGAAAGGTGGAAACCCTTTGGACGTGCCATCTATCACTTCTTTTTAATCATGTAGTCCCTGCAGAGGCATTGTAGCCATCTCAGTTACTTAGCGAGCCATCTGGACGATTAATTTTAGGTATGACAGGGAATGACAATATCTATTGGCCGCTAGCAATAATAGTTGTGGCGCTAGATTTTTCCTGTGTCGGCGAGGACGGCAAAGAGAAATGGCCAGGGCAGCAGAAGTTAAAGAAACAGCCGCAGGCTCTTCCAGGAAAACACCCAGGCTTCTATCAAAACGCGGCTACCTTGCTTGTGAGCTCAGGCGTCGGCATCTCACCATAAAATCGGCCCATGAGGTCAGCCCGGGCTTCAGCAGGACAGTGGCCGGTGTACACCAAGTCCTTTCATCCATACATGTACTTTTTCATCATTACTAACTTTACGACAGGAGTGGGTATACAATGTAAAAGGCATATTACTATATACATAACTAGGTCTAGACTGAGACTTAGCATCTATTCCACAATGCCAGGTCTTGTATGCGATGACATCTCGGTTGGCGAATGATTCGAGTCCAGGTAGAGAGACATTCTCACATCGGACAATAGCTGGAGTAAACCATCCAATTCCAGTACTCCCTGTGCCAGCATCAAGACTGAAATTAACTCGACATCCACGGAAAAATATGGGTCTATTCAATATAACACTTTGTGCGGTTCCATTTGTGCCAAGTTTATTTTCGAGGCTTATTATGAAAGGAGGCTGTATACATGGAAGAAGCCTGGAGATACTGACAAGTTTCAGATAGATTATATAATGGTAAGACAGAGATTTAGGAACCAGGTTTTAAATTGTAAGACATTTCCTGGGGCAGATGTAGATTCTGACCACAATCTATTGGTTATGAACTGCAGATTGAAACTGAAGAAACTGCAAAAAGGTGGGAATTTAAGGAGATGGGACCTGGATAAACTGAAAGAACCAGAGGTTGTAGAGAGTTTCAGGGAGAGCCTAAGGGAACAATTGACAGGAATGGGGGAAAGAAATACAGTAGAAGAAGAATGGGTAGCTCTGAGGGATGAAGTAGTGAAGGCAGCAGACGATCAAGTAGGTAAAAAGACGCGGGCTAATAGAAATCCTTGGGTAACAGAAGAAATATTGAATTTAATTGATGAAAGGAGAAAATATAAAAATGCAGTAAATGAAGCAGGCAAAAAGGAATACAAACGTCTCAAAAATGAAATCGACAGGAAGTGCCAAATGGCTAAGCAGGGATGGCTAGAGGACAAATGTAAGGATGTAGAGGCTTGTCTCACTAGGGGTAAGATAGATACTGCCTACAGGAAAATTAAAGAGACCTTTGGAGAGAAGAGAACCACTTGTATGAATATCAAGAGCTCAGATGGCAACCCAGTTCTAAGCAAAGAAGGGAAAGCAGAAAGGTGGAAGGAGTATATAGAGGGTTTATACAAGGGCGATGTACTTGAGGACAATATTATGGAAATGGAAGAGGATGTAGATGAAGATAAAATGGGAGATATGATACTGCGTGAAGAGTTTGACAGAGCACTGAAAGACCTGAGTCAAAACAAGGCCCTGGGAGTAGACAACATTCCATTAGAACTACTGATGGCCTCAGGAGAGCCAGTCATGGCAAAACTCTACCATCTGGTGAGCACGATGTATGAGACAGGCGAAATACCCTCAGACTTTAAGAAGAATATAATAATTCCAATCCCAAAGAAAGCAGGTGTTGACAGATGTGAAAGTTACCGAACTATCAGTTTAATAAGTCACAGCTGCAAAATACTAACGCGAATTCTTTACAGACGAATGGAAAAACTGGTAGAAGCCGACCTGGGGGAAGATCAGTTTGGATTCCATAGAAATGTTGGAACACGTGAGGCAATACTGACCTTACGACTTATCTTGGAAGAAAGATTAAGAAAAGGCAAACATACGTTTCTAGCATTTGTAGACTTAGAGAAAGCTTTTGACAATGTTGACTGGAATACTCTCTTTCAAATTCTGAAGGTGGCAGGGGTAAAATACAGGGAGCGAAAGGCTATTTACAATTTGTACAGAAACCAGATGGCAGTTATAAGAATCGAGGGGCATGAAAGGGAAGCAGTGGTTGGGAAAGGAGTGAGACAGGGTTGTAGCCTCTCCCCGATGTTATTCAATCTGTATATTGAGCAAGCAGTAAAGGAAACAAAAGAAAAATTCGGAGTAGCTATTAAAATTCATGGAGAAGAAGTAAAAACTTTGAGGTTCGCCGATGACATTGTAATTCTGTCAGAGACAGCAAAGGACTTGGAAGAGCAGTTGAACGGAATGGACAGTGTCTTGAAAGGAGGATATAAGATGAACATCAACAAAAGCAAAGCGAGGATAATGGAATGTAGTCAAATTAAGTCGGGTGATGCTGAGGGAATTAGATTAGGAAATGAGACACTTAAAGTAGTAAAGGAGTTTTGCTATTTAGGGAGTAAAATAACCGATGATGGTCGAAGTAGAGAGGATATAAAATGTAGACTGGCAATGGCAAGGAAAGCGTTTCTCAAGAAGAGAAATTTGTTAACATCGAATATAGATTTAGGTGTCAGGATGTCGTTTCTGAAAGTATTTGTATGGAGTGTAGCCATGTATGGAAGTGAGACATGGACGATAACTAGTTTGGACAAGAAGAGAATAGAAGCTTTCGAAATGTGGTGCTACAGAAGAATGCTGAAGATTAGATGGGTAGATCACATAACTAATGAGGAAGTATGGATTGGGGAGAAGAGACGTTTGTGGCACAACTTGAGTAGAAGAAGGGATCGGTTGGTAGGACATGTTCTGAGGCATCAAGGGATAACCAATTTAGTATTGGAGGGCAGCGTGGAGGGTAAAAATCGTAGAGGGAGGCCAAGAGATGAATACACTAAGCAGATTCAGAAGGATGTAGGTTGCGGTAGGTACTGGGAGATGAAGAGGCTTGCACAGGAGTAGCATGGAGAGCTGCATCAAACCAGTCTCAGGACTGAAGACCACAGCAACAACATTATGTGTTTGTAGAGAGGCATACGGTGGCGGCGTTGACGATACACACGTCGACGAGGCAGAGTGCTTCAATGCTGTTGCAGATAGAGCTCACAGCGGAATACCACCAAGCATTGTCTAGGCCGGAGTCATGGAGCAGTGTTATAAGTACGCCATTATCGCAATTTGCGCGGGCAGCTTGGTCGTTAGTGGGGACAATTTTTGGCGACTTCTGGTGGGTTTGGTGTCCAGAAGTGAAGAGGGGAGAGATTTTAGTGGAATTCAGTGGATGTCCACCATAGAGGACGGTCTGGGCTGTTTGGCCAAGGCACGACGTACACATGGCAAATTGGTGGAGACGCGCCATACAGGACAGTATTGGCTTTCTCGGCGCGCCGGCCGTGATTCTCTGCACATCTCAGCGCGAGGATACGCCAGCCGCTGTCTCTGCAGTTGCGCACCTGTGACCAGTCTCCACGTCACCCACTGGTTGTGAGCATATCGGCAGCCCGGCGAGTTACTAATCTTTGTCTCAGGACTTAAAGATATTGCAGCGAGTCCTTCTGACGCGCAGCTCTGTATTTCAACCAATCTATATCGTACTGACCTCACCTAGCGGTTCACAATCTCAGTCAGTACCTCGCATATAGTCCGAAAGCGTTGTTCTTATTATCGTGGGGATGGCATCGTTTTAGCTTGACCTACTTCTTCCCCTTTAACAACTGGTCAGCCATCAACATCATCTGTCACTGTGTATTTTGTTTCATTTTTTTTTTTTTACTTTCATCTGAATGCTAATTCTGGGAATGTATATGTTGGATCTGTAATAAACTAAGTTTGAAAAGAGTAATATTTCATTTCAGTATATTCATCCTGACTATCTGAATTATAATAAACTGTTGTGATCAGAGGGAATGTGAGAAGGGTAGGAAACCTCACAAAATGGCGATACCTTGTAACCTCCACCTCACTTATCGACCTTAATGACAGTAAAAATTAAACCGTTTGTACCTAATGGAAATTTGGGAAAAGTAATCGTCACCGAAGTTAATCTGTCGGTAAAGAGGGAGGAAAGGGTTACATCTAAATGAAAGGAAAAGATGCAAATGAAACTGGTGGAAATTAACTTTGGAAAAGGGTAAAGTTAATAAAGAAAGTAAATGTGCGGTCGTTACGTTAACAATTAACTGGCGTTAGTTAGATATTTGAGATCTGGGGAAAATTACGGTCGCCAGTCCTATGAACAACTACTATAATAACTGGAAAAGAAGGTCATTGCACTTATAACTAGCACTAAAAGTGTGGCAACTGATGGTTGACACGTGCTGTGTGAAAACTGAATTTTTGTCAGAAGTAATAAATTTCACGACACTCTGGCTTAATTTAGCAAAAGAATTAATAAAACCGGAAAATTGAAAGTTAATTTAGTGACTGAAATTAATAGTGAACTTTGTTTCTGAAGCACTATTAAATTCAATAAATTAAAGTTAGTCTTGGACTACCTCAACAATCATTTCAAAAGCTACTTGTATCTACGCAATTTAGAAATAAGAGATTTAACTTTGAACTTGAAGTAAATGATTCTGAACAATTAACAACAGTAAATTTTAGTACGTACAGAACTGAGCTGCAGTCACAGGTAAGCTAAAATATGGTAACAAAACTCGCACTCTTAATTTGTGCTTGTGTAATCTGAATATTGTAGCCAGCTGTGAATACCTTAACTGAACTTTGAAATTAAAACAGTGAAATCGAATGATATTACTTTAATGCTGGCGTTTGAATTTCAACGACACTCGAGTTCATTTCGGAAAAGGAAGGGACCCTGCTTGGTAATGCAATTGGGACAATGAGCTACAAAGGTTCATGCTAAGTTGCTGTATTTCAGTGATGCTAATGGGATAGTTTGAAAAGCTGAGGTCTGCCATACAGTTCTAAAACTTTACGTGCTTTCAGTCTTCCTTGTTGGATGATTGAAGGTTTGAAATTGTCGATCGAGGAGGTGGCGACAATCACTTATGTCGGCCGTAGCTGTTGCAGAAGCTGGATGTTGGCGCGCCTTCTTCTCGACACGGTCACCAGGCGAAACGGGCTCTTGATGTGTGCCAGCTAATGCTTTCCGTCCGCAACACCGTGCCAGAAACTATCATAATGAGTCGAGCGCAATTACATGCTGCCAAACCCCGAAAGCGCTGCAACTCACTCAACACACCTGCTCCACCGTCCTACTCTGCTCTGCCCGCGCTCCACGCGGCAGGGTCAACACTATCAAAGATCCTAAACACTTTCGTTCTCCACACGACCTATCGATGTAATCGTTCGTAGCATAGTTTTCCCTAGGCAAGACCCGGCGTAAAAATACAAATAATATTTACAAAACCAACCAATTATACATCGCCATAATTGCATATATATATATATATATATATATATATATATATATATATATATATATATATATATATATATATATATATATATATATATATATATATATACACTACACACACAAATGGTAAAACAATTACAATATATAAAGACACAGAAATGTCATATCTTCAGGTAACAAAATAAGGAAAAAATTTACAGTACAATAGATGGAAATAGGAGTATATGCATTTCCGGCGTTACAACCTGACAGGACCTTACTCGTAGAATCTAATGATGTGCAGTCTGGTAGGTAGCGTTTACTTTTTAGTGTTTCATGTCAGAAAGAGATTATGAACAAATTAGACTACTGCTAATCTTAAGCTGCTGTCATGAAACATACTAATCTACGTACTCTCTTTTCAGATGTATAATTTATAGTATATTTTGTATATTTGTGTTTTGTAGTTGATTATTGGATTTGACAGTGATGATGCGAATTTTTCTCATATGTTTGTGTATTTGAATAGCAAAAGTATTTAGAGTAACTGTGTTCACTGTAGGTTCGTGTTTTGAGACGCTTGTTTGACATGTGAATGATAACTAGGAGACAGGCGAGAGTCGTTGATGGAAAGTGTGAAGTAGTGGGCTCTCTGAACATGGAGACCAATAAGATTATGTATCAGGACGAATCACGATACGAGATGGTTGTTTTTCCCATGGAACAATCAAATTCGGAGGTAGTTTCTTGGTACGGTTCAGCGTTACGTTTAGAGGACTCTGAAGCCGATAGTAAAATAAGCGAGAGATGGAAGGCACATGTCATGATGATGTAGTAGTGCACAGCAGAAATCTGTCAGTGGCTCACAACAGAAGAACGGTCCCATCTCCGAGAGCAAATATCGGAAGTAGCTCTGCGACGGCAGCATTCTTGATTCTTTGAGAAGAGAAGCAGAAGAGAGGCGCAGAGAATCTGAGGAAACAAAAAGATCAGTTGCAGAATTCTAAGGTAGGTTAAAACAAAGTATCAAGGATGCGTTAGGAGAATAGCTAAGTACAAGAGGCAAGCAAGCAAGGCAAAAGATATCGCAGCCGAAGCAAAAACACATATTTGTGTTGTTGGAATGGAGGCTATTGTTCCACGGAAAGACGTTTTTGTGACCAAGAAGTATACTAGGACAACCAGAAGTGCCGCCCATCAAACTCGGATATTTCTTACCATGATGCAGTAATAGCGACGCGAGATACTTCGGGAAACTCAGGAAATGGTTTCACATCACACTATAAAATTATGACACTGGAGACCATAAGACAAAATTGTCACAACTGGAGCAAGGAGTTGAAGGACATTTGCAACCATATAAAACAGTTGGAAATGCAGAGCACTAACAGACAGAAGTAGGACGAGGAAGATCAGAGAGAAATCGAACCAGAGACGAGTAGGACTGGCAGTCGCTATGACATTACTCAACCGGTAAATATCGTTGAATCCCCACAGCAGAGATCTATTTATGTTTGTCCACCATAAGTGTGCGCAACCCAAGTGGTGGGCCTCACCACAGAGGCGGAGCAGTAGAATATTGCATGCTAATTAGTAGGTTTTTTAGGCGCATATCTATGAAGGGAGCATGGCCATAATAGGCGATGTGACCACGTTTCACAGAATATCGAATGCATTAGTCACAGAGACGGGAATGAGTGCAGGCACAACTCAAGACATGGATTTCGGCCACAAAGATTTTATATCCACGCAAAATTTTCAAAACTATCGCGATAGTGGAAAAATACTACATCCAAAAGCCTGCATAGCTCAACAAAATAAATCTTTGGCTCCTCATTGGCCATTACGCTACAAGCTTGAATTTCATTGCAGACGAACGGAGGGTTAGGTGGCCGTTGCAATTAGAGATATTGTGGTCACCTGTCGATCGTACGAGGAATCCAGAGGCAGATGCTGCTCGAGACCGATGCAGGATAAGATGTAGCAGGATACAGTGATGTGCAGGGACCTGTAATCAGGAATCTGAAGTCCAGTGAAACTTTTTGAGTTAATGATATAGAAGAATCATTCTCTAGATTCACCATCCAGCTCAAGTGACATTATTTGGTTCTGTTATATGAATCTCCCTATCTTGTACCATGAAGTTCTAGCAGTTAGATATGAGGACGACATAGAGGGGTTTAAAAGCATTCTCCAAGAGCTGGAGCAGACCTATGAATCCCAAAAAGCAAATGAGAAAAGGTGCGACATGGAAAACTGTAATGGTCGGCCGTCTAGAGGACATAATGATCGAAGAGACAGTCAGAACTGGCCATCAGCTCAACAGAGTCACTTTGCACCACCACCCGAAACACGAAGCAGCTGGCACGATTTGAACGGTGGACGTAGTAACAGTAACCGACGTGATGACAGGAAGTGGCATGAGCCGAACAGGATCAATCCACCAACAGACAAATTTGATAGACGAGGATTGAAACGACCACCCACAAGACAGCTGACCAGATAATGGAGCGTGTTTGGCTCGATATTTATCCACATAAAACACTGGGGAGAGGCAGGTAAACTTGTTAGAGTGTGAAAATATGGGAATATTGTTGTTAGAAGAAACAGTGGAGATCAAAGCGAAAGGTGTACATTTCCTAATCGAAGTCATAATTGGAGGCTTATGGCTAAAATGCATTGTGTGCAGTAGAAACCACAATACTGCCATAAGCAAATGAGAAGTTGAAAGATGCTCTCGTAATCGATCATGGTCGACTCTGTCTCTCAAGGAAACGAGGATTAAGGGGAAATTCAATTGGTAAATGCAATGAAGTCACTCGGCAATTGCGACTCGAATTTATATGTCAAGGACAGGCACTAGAAGCCAATTTGCAGGTAGTAGCTTCTTTGACTATCTATCTTATAACTGGAATGGATTTCCTTAACGAACAGAAGGCCATACTAAACATTGGTAGAGGTGAGGTCATCCTACAGAATGAACCCTTAATTCGAATTCAGTTAAGGCACAAATTCCAGAACATTGTTTGAAACTTAGTTTTCCTCACCTAACAGAAGATGGGCAAACGTGACAGACACGATATGAGCGGGATGTCCATCTAGCAGATACAGAATTGTTGAGATGAGAAGTTACTGTTGCAGATGAGAGAAACTTCAGTGTATGCAAAACATGGGAGAGAACGAGAGGGAAGAACTGTGTGATATTTTAGTAGAGAATGTCGAGATATTTTTACTAAAGCCTGGTACAATAAAGAACTTTCAGTACTGGTTTCGAATGAGGGAACGTCATTGATTTTGCGTGCCTCTGTACATTGTCCCACTTGCATACAGACATCAGGTATTTTTAGAAATTCGGAGAATGTTTGAAGATGGGCTTATAGAGTCTGATAGTTCGACATACAACAGCCCTTTATGTGTAAAAGAAAATAAGGATGGTTTCATTCAACTGGTGTTGGACTACCGCCAAATCAACACAATTATTGACCCAGAAACAGACAGGCCCGAGATACAGAGAATTTCCATGGCATGTCAGTTTTCTCATTGACGGACTTACGCAACAGGTTTTGGCAGATTAAACTTCATCCTAAATGCAGACAATACACTGCCTTTATAGCACTGGGACGTTTTTACTAGTTTAATAGTTTGCCATTTGGTAAAGGTGTCTTCATATGCATTCATTCGTGGTTACGACGGTATTCTAAGAGAAGCACTGAAACAAAGAGTGACCTGTTACATGAACGATCTGATAATAGGCGAAAGGAATGGAAGGAACACCACAGAACGTTGAGGGATGTTTTGTGGACATTCCAAGAATATGGTGTGACGGTTAATATAAAGAAACTAAGTTTTGACTCCAGGAAGGTACAGTTCAACAGGAACATCATTTCTACTGAAGGAATAGCAAGAAACCCTGAAGAAATTGAGGACGTTGTACGAGCTGTACCAAGAAGCAGCTAAGAGGATTTCTTTGAATCATAAATTTCTTGAAAACATTGTCAGTACTGACATTTTAGCAGCTCCCTGCGTATGTAAACCCATGGGGATGAAAGCTTCTTGGGTCTGAGATAACGACACAGAATAAGAGTTACAGTCTCTCAAAATTGCATTAGTCTGTGCAACAATTCTTGCCCACCCCAACCTTTCCCGAGAATTTGGTATGGCCTCAGATAGCGCCTATTCAGGAAGTGGAATTGTGTTATTCCAAGAGCATGAAGATGAAGGGACCGTCATACAGAGAACGATAACTTTCAGGAGCAGAGTTTGGACCAAAGCAGAGAAGAACTACTCAGAAACAGAACTGGAAGTGCTGGCAATTTTGTAGGGGTTTCACAAATCTCGATTCTTTTTATTTGGGAGAAAAACTGAAGTATATACCTATCACAATGGTTTGGAATTTCTTCTCATTGTGAAACTTTGAAATTTATGGTAATTTCTATAGCCTTAACTGCTGAGATCATCAGTTCCTAGGCTTACACACTACTTAATCTAACTTACACTAAGGACAATACACCCATCCATGCCCCGGGAGGACCTCCGACGAGGGGAGCCTCGCGAACCATGGCAAGGCGCCTCAGACTGCGGGGCTACCGTGTGTGTCACTGTGAAATTAACCCATGGAAGGTTGTTCAGGTGGTTTCTCCTCCTCCATGAATTTGACTTTAAGATCACGCATGTACCAGGCAAAAGCAGCATGTGGCTGCTCTGTCTCGTTCGCCTGTTGGCCTTGTTGAATATGGCAGTGATGACGTGAAAGGAAACCATTTTATTTTGTACTGCTTGCAGAAAGCTGCATTTGATAACCAGGTGGTTAACAGCACAAAGGTTATCAAGAAACAGCAGGACAGAGACCCTGAATTGCTCGCAATGAAACGAAAGTGGAAGGACAAGAGTCAAGCCGCCATCCACCAGATTTACCTTTTGAGGAAGGGAGTTTTGTTCCAGAGGAGCAAGGTTGATGAGTCGGTTTGGTGACTCGGTATGCCAGAGGAACTGATAAACGAAGTTATTTGACATGCGCATCTCAGTTACGGTCATTTTGGACCAAGAAAGTGTTATCTAAGGCTGTGGACTCTATGCTATTTTAACAACGTAGGGAAGGATAAGAAAGGTATTGTGAATATGTAATTATTGCCAGAAGGCAAAGCACACCATATTGAGGTTGCAAGCCCCGTTGTATCCGATACTGCCAAAAAGCTGAAACCATCTGCCGCAACAGACTTGATGGCTCCTCTCCCTAACATCCAGTGGGGACTCTGCTACGTTATGGAAGTCAACGGGCTCATACCAAAGTTTGTTACATTGACTCCTCTAAAAAGTGCAACGGGACTATCGGTGGCAAGGGCTTTAAGAGAAGATTTCCTGCCTCAAGTAGGGTATGTGGACAGCATAATTTCCAACAACAGGCCACAATAGCTATCCAAAACATGGCAGATAATGCTTAAGAGACATTGGATTGGACCTATCTATATAACATCACATCATCAGAGCTTAAACCCGCCGGAATGTGTGATGAAGGAATTTGCCAATCTGTGTCAGATATATTGCGTGAAACAGAACACGATGTGGGGTATCTCCCTGGAAGATTTTCAATATCTTATGAGGGAGGTATAGCATGGAATAACAATGAAACCCCTGTTACTGTACTTAAGAATAGTAATCCTAAGGACCTGATAAGAAAAATCGTTGTCTTCACCCTAAAAACCCAAGAATATCACAAGAAGATAGAAGAGGATGCACTGCACAACATACAGATTGCAGGAAGGAGAAGGAAGGGCCGCGCGGCATTAGCTGAGCGATTTAAGGCGCTGCAGTCATGGACTGTGCGGCTGGTCCCAGCAAAGGTTCGAGTCCTCCCTCGGGCATGGGTGTGTGTGTTTGTCCTTACGATAATTTAGGTTAAGTAGTGTGTAAGCTTGGGGACTGATGACCTGAGCAGTTAAGTCCCATAAGATTTCATACACATTTGAACATTTTTGAGAAGGAAGGAATGCTCTGACAAGAAAGCCCGAGAGCGAAGTTTTCATTGGACAAAAGTTTTGCTTAAAACGTTTCACCTCTCGAACAAACAGAAGCAGCTGTGTCACAAATTCTTTACTGTCTACAGTGGACAAGTACACATCAAAAGCATTGCTCACCACAATGCGATTACCTTGAAACATTAACATCTAGGCCGCCGACAGGCGTCGACCATGTCGGCCACATAAAACATTTCATAGAATAAGGGAGAAGGCGAAAGATGGGACTTTTCGCTGCCATGTGTGATTATGTCAATAATAAACTGTGTATTTATCCATTCCACTAAATTCAACACTTTAGTTGTGAACTATGGCTAACTAGGTTTCCATTGTATGAAAAGAAAAACAAACAGTTAGGTTGCAGAAATCGGAACCAGACGTCATTGTTGTTACTTTTCCGGAGAGATGATTAAGGAAAGAGAGCTGGACCATTAAAGTCTAGTCACATTGCTTGTTACGTGAGGGAATTCGCTACCCTGTCTTTCGTTCCATCTTCCAAACTATAGATTCCATGACTTGCATGAGTTAATCGTCTTTCCGCTGAGAGACAGCGTGGTGTTGCTCTTGTGTCGTTGCATTTGACCACACCACTGAGCCGTTGTGTTTTAGATTTCCGTGGGTGTCTTCGGTTGTGTCTGCGCCAGGAAAGAGCCTATTATTCGAGATGAGCCCAAAGGACTAGATTCGTCGGTTTTCGCTGATAGTCAGCGTGGTTGGTATGGTAATCCGCTTTGTGGCAATGTGTTTGCCACGGCATTAAGTAGCTGTGCCTCTCTCTCTCTCTCTCTCTGTCTCGTGTGTGTGTGTGTGTGTGTGTGTGTGTGTGTGTGTGTGTGTGTGTGTCCGCATCATAATAGAAGCGCGTATTATTCGAGGTAAGCCTGAAGGGTTTGGTCCCCGCAAGGATAGGGGTCCGACCTCGTGAGAGATCTGTGAACGCTTCATTGCTGCATAGCAATCGCACTGTCGTTGTCCCTCACACTAAGGAAGTCGTTCATTGCACACTGAGTGCACATTACCATTAGTTCTGATTCCACGAAACGAAGGACGAAGAAATAGAGGAGGAATACTATATTTGGGTCTCATGGAAGGTGCAGCACTTACTGTATTGCATGAATGAACACCGCTATGCATGTAACGTCTGATCACTGCTATCTTACTGAATTAGAAGTGTGAAGCATTTGGTTAACGTAACTTTGTGAGTTTCAGAAACAAAAAAAGTGGGATGCTATGACGAGGACATCGTCAACTTATATAAGAATGGGCACTTCACTTCAGTGACGTAACCACTGCACAGTCGACTCAAGGCACATGGTAATATCCCCCTTAGTCGATAATAACAATACAATAAACGATGAAAAGTAGGAGCAGAATTTAGATCAGATTCTTCGAGGCCAATTATGATATGTTCAATTGTTTGTTTGTTTGTGTGTGTGTGTGTGTGTGTGTGTGTGTGTGTGTTTGTGTGTGTGTGAGAGAGAGAGAGAGAGAGAGAGAGAGAGAGAGAGAGAGAGTGTGTGTGTGTGTGCGCACGCTCGGTCTTATTCTCAGTGGGACCAAGGCAATCATCTGGGCTTGGCCAAAGAAGAAAACTGTGAGTTGGTGAACTGAGGTGAAACCTACATAATTTGGATCCCAGCTAGTATTACGTTTAGTTGATTTTACGTATGTTAGACTATGTTGCCATGCTTAGTGGTCACAGGAAATGCATTTTTTTATTGGTGGTGAAGGCACTAATGCTTCAGTGGTGATCGGTGACTACTTTCATGTGAGCTTGTGGTTTTTGACCCTTATTGGTCTAGTGGATAGCGTCGTTAGAACTAATCGACTATCGGACTATGTATGACACCACACACAGTTACTCCCACATCTCATTCCACCTTTAGTATTATTATTTGTATGATGTAAAGCTTTCACTTGTTTAATACTATGATGTATAACTAGGAATAAGTTAAATAATGGGACAGTGTATTCGATTCTTCCTTAAGGAATTTATTTGTCTGTATTCGACATGTACTTGTCTCTGTTATGTATATGTTTTATCGACTATTAGAAAGCATTTGACACCGTTAAACATGACCCCCTTATCACAATCTTACGAGAAACAGGAGTGGATGGTAAAGACATAAAAATCATTCAGAGGTCAGAATTAACAACAACTTAAAAACAGAATCTGTGCAAATACTAAAGCAGTCCGCCAGGGCTGTATACTAGCCCCATCACTGTTCAGTTTGTATCTCGAGAAGATTTTTCGATCCAGTCAAGACTCAGAATTATTTGGTATAAAAGTGGAGATCTCGAATTTACGATATGCTGACGACATAGCTTTGTTTGCGCCTTCCGTAGCCGAGCAACAGAAAATACTTACAGAAATAGATAAAGCTGGTCAGCATTTTGGTGCCAGAATAAATGCCAAGAAAACTAAATTAACGTCGATTGAAAGAACCCCTAGTCAAAACGAGTTCCGAGTCATTAATGGTAGTAAGGTCGAGAAAGTAACCAAATTTAAATATCTAGGATCTGTGATAAACTCGAAACTTGATTCTGATGAGCAAATTAAGATTCGCTGTGGGATTGCCAAAGAAACGTTCCGAAAGCTACGAAATGTGCTGATATACACAGACATGCTTCTCTGCCTGAGAATAAGGGTGGTACAGTGCTATGTTATCGCCGTCCTACTCTATGGAGCGGAAACTTTGTCAATTACAGCAGCTTCTGTAAAGAGATTAGAAGCAACAGAAATGTGGTTCTTGCGCCGATTACTAAAAATACCATGGATTGAGAAAGTGAGCAATGCTGAAGCGCTGCGTAGAGCCGAGGTGGATAGAGAACTAATGAGGACAATCAAAAGAAGAAAGTCATCGTACCTGGGACACATTATGAGAGGAAAGAAATATGAACTTCTGTTATTAATTCTAGAAGGCAGAATAGAAGGAAAGCTCCCACCAGGTAGAAGGAAGCAATCATGGTCACAGAATATCAAGACATGGACTGGAATCAAGAACTCTGAAGAGCTAGTTCTAGAAGCAAGGGAACACCGCCTGTGAGCAGCAGACGCACTACAAGTGTATCGCACCAAGAAGAAGAGAGATGTGTCCGAATTGTAAGAAACCGATGGCTTATGCGACAGGCCAAAGGTTTGTCCACGCAGCGTCCAGGAGATCGGCAACGCAAGAAGTCAACAAGCGACGGGTTTCCTGGAGAGCTGTTTAGTCCCCCTTAAACATCCAAACAACCACCACCACCATCCTGGAGAGCGGAGGGAGGCAGGCACACCACAGGGCGCAGGCATGGTAACACGCAAAGGCTTCTGCAATGAACCTTGTGGGTACGCTATCTTTCACCCTTTGTTAATTATGTAGTCCCTGCAGAGGCAATGTAGCCGTCTGAGCAACGTAGCAAGCCTCAAGGCAAGTAATGGTAGGTACGACAGGAAATGACAGAGATTGTTTGCCGCTAGCAATAGTACTTGTGGCACTAGATTTTTTCAGTGTCTTTGAAGATGGCAGGGAGACGCGTCCAGGATGGCAGAAGTTAAAGATGCAGCTACAGGCTCTTCTAGGAAAGCACCCGTGCTTCTATAAAAGTGTGACCATATTACTTGCGAGCTCAGGCGGTGGCATCTCGCCATAAAGTCGTCCTACGAGAGGTGCATTTGTTCACATCGGTGGACGACCATCACACAACCCTCAGACAGCCACCAAGCTTTATAATATGCTCCGGGAAGGACCGCATTGTTCTCCGCAGGCATGGAATGTACGCACACTTCTCTGGCGCCGAGTTTAGATGGGGAGAGCATAGATTTTGGAGGCAAACTTTCTCATTGGAGGAATACTCCTATGATGTTTCTAGGCGAGAATTCTGGTGCATTGTTGTAAGGAAGCGACTGGCGCAATTTTCGCTGGCAGCTTGGCCACTGGGGTGGGAGGGGGAGGGAGGGGAAGGGGGGCAATTTTTGGCGACTCTGCGTGGATTTGGTGTCGAGGAGGGAAGAGTGGAGAGATTTTCATGGCATTCAGTGATTTCCACCATAGAGGATGGCCTGGACATTCGGCTGAGGGACGCTGTACACTTGGAAAACTGGCGGAGAGCTGCCACAGTGGACAGTCTTGATTTTCCCTGCGCGCCAGTCATGGTTCTGTGCATATCTCGGCGTGAGGATACGCCGGCCGCGGCCTTTTCAGTTGCGCATCTGTGGCCAGTCTCCATGGCCAGTCTCCATATCACCCGCTAGGCATTTTAGTGGTGAGAATATCAGCAGCCTGGGCCTATTGGTAATCCCTGTCTGAAGACTTAGTCTTCACTGCAGCGAGTCCGTCTGACGTGCAGCCTGGATTTCAGACAACCTATATCGTATTGATTTTCACCTAGCGGTTCACAGTCTCGGTCACTATCTCACATACAATCAGAAAGCGTTGTTGCTATCACCTTGTGTGGGGCATTGCTTTAGCTTCGCCCCCTTTCCCTTTAATAACTTTGCCAGCCATCAACATCATCTATCACCATGTATTTTGTTTCATAACATCTTATTTTTACTAATTTGATCTTTTTGTTGTTTCTGTCAATACACGTGTTGGATTTGTAATAAACTAAGTCTGAAAAGAGCAATATTTCATTACAGTGCCCTATTCATCCTGACCATTTGAATTATAACAAATTTTGGTGAACTGATTTAATTGGCGACGTGCGGGAATAATCACGTCGGTAACTTCTGACATGAATCACCTGAGTACAAATGGTTGAAATGGCTCTAACCACTATGGGCCTTAACATCTGAGGTCATCAGTTCCCTAGACTTAGAACTACTTAAACTTAACAAGCCTAAGGCCATCACACACATCCATGCCCGAGGCAGGATTCGAACCTGCGACCGTAGCGGTCGCGCGGTTCCAGACTGAAGCGCCTAGAACAGCTCGGCCACACCGGCCGGCGATTGATTTTTAGTTTCTGGTTCCTGATTTTAATGTATCATTATTGGTAGCTGTGCATTTAGTGAAATAGCAAAAGCACTTTATGAGGCTAGTTCTGATACACGTTTGTTACAGCACAGAACAGTAAGGGGTTAAAAAATAGAAAATGTTATTAAAATTCTTTCACCTTGCTACGAGCAAAGAGGAAATAAGCGGTATGTCGCAAGTGGTTCAAGCCTCAGCACGTTACAACATTGCGTCGAGAGAGAGAGAGAGAGAGAGAGAGAGAGAGAGAACACGAGCTCAGCAGAAAATAGCACAACACAAAAAACCAACGGAAATTTGACACGCATATTCGTCAACTCGTACGAAATGTCGAAGGAAACTTTACTTATTTCATAAGAACCAGTATCAGAGAATCTACAGAGCAGTTAAGAGTCTGTTAAGCGATTATACCAGAATAAGAAGGACACATGCGGTCATTACGAACCTAGCTCGCGTCATAACTTCACGTTAGCTACCTTTAAATGCTCGAGCTCTGAAGGAGTTGATCATTGAAATCGATGGCGTTCACAGTAGTAGCATTAAGTTTCATGATTGCGATACTGTAGCGAATGTATGCCCTAAATACTCAACAACAGTCTAAAAACCAGCCGAAGATGTACCTGAGGTGACGATCTTTGCCGGATGAGCTTCGTACTGTTCACTGCCTACCATTGCCGATGCCAACAACACCACATTGCGGAGTGCTGACAGCACCGAAATTTTGCGCGGAAACCGGCAGCAGAGAATCGCGGGGTCCACATATCTGTTCAACACTTAGGTACTGAAATCTACCTGTGCGGTAGGAAGGGGATCAACCGGCCACACGACTGCCGACAACACCACATTGCGGATGGGTCACCGAAGGTCAACACAGAATTCGGAGTGGGATCGAGCACTCTCCAGCAGCTAGTATGAGACCATTCGTGTTAGACCATAGCCGCGCCGGCACAGCGTCGTGGCGCCAGCTCACTCGCTCTTCACCTGGGTCTGCAGACGAGGAGCTGATTCGGCAGCCGTCAGCGAGAATCCAACAAGCAACTGAATGAGGCATCGGCTACATGGCCGGTGTGGAACAAGACAACTGTAAACAAGGTTAATAAATAATTGAACTTTGACTATGTTTTACTAGGGTTTGAGACGCTTCAAAGGCACCAAGCTGCTATCCTGAGTTCATGCAGAGGAGTCTCCACTCTGAACATCGTGTAGAAAGCAACAGCTTATACAGGATGAGGCAGTTAAGAAAAGAGACCCAAAATATAGCCATAATTAGTAAATGATAGCTATTTTTGCTTAGTTATGGAAGACGATGTGGCGAATTTTCCGCAAGATTCAATTAATTTTTAAATATTTATAGCTGCCGAATTATGACAGCCAATTTTCTCAATGGACTTAGACTGCCTAAAAAAAAGAAAGTGGAACATCCAGAAGTGTAGGAGAAAACGAAATAAAGCATCATAGTTTGAAGGGGCACGTCTAGTGCTATTTCACTGACCACAAAATCGGGTTCAATTTACAAAGAACTTGACAGTATAAGCCCGCTTATCAGCATGACGTTTCACACCCTATTTCCTGGATACATACCCAGATTCGTCTTGGAAGGGTGTCACAAAGTGGTTGTATCCTCTCTGGAGGCAAACTGGACCACAACTATTGTAACCACTCCTTACTAACCTGGCTACTAGCAATGGCACGGAGTTGATGTCGTAGATGGTCCAAGACGCGGCCTAACAGATGCACATTTGCGGATCTCGCCAGCCACTTGAATACCTAAATTCATACAGACGGCCCATACGCAGACGAGCATTGTCCTATTGAAAAATGGCACCACCATTCACTCGCGTAAGAGGAAACACATGATGACGCAGAAGGTACTGGTGTGCCGTCAGTGTTCTCACAGTCACTGCCAGCCGCGATTTGAAGTAATTCACGATGGCTCCGCACGTCATGACGCAGGAAGTAACACGGCTGTGCCTCTCTGAAACGTAGAAAGAATGGGACCTCTCGCTAGGTCGTCGCCATACTTGCAGACGGGCATGCGCTGTAATGCAGGACAACGATCCATTAGTGAACACGACGCGGCACTGTGGCAGCAGCCCGTACTTCCCTGTCGCGGAATCACTCCATAAGCCACTGCGTATGTTGTGCTGTTGGAAGGTAATTTCCTAGTCCGGTTGCTGCTGGTCTCCGAGCAAGGACTGGGAAAAATACAGAGTATTGCAGCGATTCCATTACTTCCTCTCGGATGGCAGGCGCAGATGCGAAGCACTTCCGACGTGACTGGTATACTATACGGCGATCCTTCCTTGACTATGAGTATGTGTGCCATCGCCTTCCTACACCATCCATTATCAGACCTCTGTCACATTCGAAAGCCTCACACATCTAGATATTGCACGGTTCGTCTAGCCGAGCAAATGGAGCCCTCCAATGAGGCCACTTTCAAAAACTGTCTAGCGTTGATACCTCTCTCCCAAACGAGTTAGGCATCTCTATGTCGTTCACAGTGATTACGAGACATCTGACGCTGTTCTTCCCCCGTATATACACCCTACGACGTCATGTAAGAACACTAAGCACGAACAACGCTAATGCACCTGATGGCCAGTCTTCTTAGTAAACATGATTCCAGCTCTTACCACTGACGATGAGTACGACATTAAATTGACATCTAACCATGTTTTCTTAGTGCTTCACATATTTTTAGGCCTGTGTATGTATCTGATTCATTACAAATTCTTCTTCACAACTTGCGACTGTGAAAAGAGTGGGTTTGTTTATAATTAACTTTTCTGCTATCAGTCACGAATTTCTTTTATTATATTGTAGACGACGCGTTTCGGGCAACGATTCCCATTGCCGACCACGTCCGTTTTTCTCTGTGTGCTATGCCATTTTTACGTAATCTTTTTGATGTGTGACGTTATGCTTTGTTCTGTCGACTTAAAGTTTTCTTTTGAGTCACGGTCCATGAGACTCCGCACGAATTTTTTTGGAAAATTGTGTTAAGTTCCTATGGGACCAAACTGCTGAGGTCATCGGTCCCTAGGCTTACACACTCCTGAATCTAACAAACTAACTTACACTAAGGACAACGCACACACCCATGCCCGAGGAAGGACTCGAACCTCCAACGAAGGGAGTCGCACGAACCGTGGCAAGGCGCCTAAGACTGCGCGGCTATTCGCCTCGGCTAGGGACTCTGTAGGAATGGACCTTAAGAAAACTAAAGTCAATAGAATAAAGCAAACCCTCAGACAATGAAACCATTACACAGAGAAAAATCCACTTCACTACGCGAATCATTTCTGGAAATCCGTCGAATAAAATATAAGTAAAAGAAAATCGTGACTGGTAGTAGAAAAGTAATTTGTAAACAAACCTGCTATGTATATACTTTTCTCTGTAGCGTTACAAATAAGCTTTGCAGAGGACATCAGAGACATACGTCGACTGAAAATAGTATGCCTAATTGGGACTCGAACTAGTGTAAGTAACTGTCGATGGCGGAACGCTTATGACTGAACTGAGGATTCTCTGTACTGGACTTAAAGTAGCAATTTGCTCCGATTGTTCTACGTTTCCTAGAAACTCTAGACCTATTGCAACACAGTGATATGGAAGTCGTATCCTCGAAAAATAGTTATTGTGGAAGGCCACAGACTCGGGGCTGAGTACTGGTGTTGACATTCTCTGATTCTTGGTGAACTGAATGTTTTGGTGAACGTCTTTTCGTGTGCTGCAGCCACTGTTCTGGACATGCCACTTAATCAGCTTAGCCGGAGAGCCTCTTTTAAACTGGGAAGAGATGACAGGTTTAAGCAATGAATGTATTCGTTTAATTCAAATGTCATATTTAACCTATGAGGAAATGATGTTATAGTCCGAGAGATGACACTCGCGCAAACGGACAAAGGACAGAACAGGTTAGTTGCAAGACCACAATTCAGTTGTGAATTCGCGAAGCCAACGAAAAGAAGACGGGTGGTATCGGCAGGTTTAGTATTTCCAACGAGGCGTGCTCGCGTTATTCATTTACAGAACCGTTGTCTGCGAAAAGCGAGTGACCGCTAAGACTCAAAAGATTTTATCCTGCGAACACTGCTCAACAGAGCGTTTAGTTCTTCGAGAGTAATAGAATTTCATCTCATATTAGTAAATCTCTAAGATGCCGTTGTATCATGTTCTTCATATACCTGGTATGACGAACTATGATGTGCAACGCAGCTAGCTCTTTATTGGTACGAAGCAATGGCCGCTATCGACAGGGTATCTCAAGTTGATTCCGTATTTCTAGATTTTCGGAAAGCTTTTGACACCGTTCCTCACAAGTGACATCTAAGCAAGCTGCCTATGGGGCCTATGGGGTATCGTCTCAGTTATGCGACTGGATTCGTGATATCCTGTCAGGAAGGTCGCAGTTCGTAGTAATGGACGGCAAATCATGGAGTAAAATTGAAGTAATATCAGGTGTTCCTCAGGGAAGCGTCTTGGGATCTCTGCTGTTCCTGATCTATATAAATGACCTGGGTGACAATCTGAGCAGTTCTCCTAGGTTGTTCGCAGACGATGCTGTAATTTACCGTCTAGTAAGGTCATCCGAAGACGAGTATCAGTTGCAAAGCGATTTAGAAAAGATTGCTGTATGGTGTGGCAGGTGTTAGTTGACGGTAAATAACGAAAAGTGTGAGGTGATCCACATGAGTTCCAAAAGAAATCCGTTGGAATTCAATTACTCGATAAATAGTACAATTCTCAAGGCTGTCAATTCAACTAAGTACCTGGGTGTTAAAATGACGAACAACTGCAGTTGGAAAACCACATAGATAATATTGTGGGGAAGGCGAGCGAAAGGTTGCGTTTCATTGTCATGACAGTTAGAAGATGCAACAAGTGCACTAAAGAGACAGCTTACACTACACTCGTTCGTCCTCTGTTTGAATTTTGCTGCGCGGTGTGGGATCCTTACCAGGTAGGACTGACGGAGGACATCGAAAGGGTGCAAAAAAGGGCAACTCGTTTTGTATTATCACGTAAGAGGGGAGAGGGTGTGGCAGATATGATACGCGAGTTGGGATGGAAGTCATCAAAGCAAAGATATTTTTCGTCGTGGGGAGATCTATTTACGAAATTTCAGTCACCAACTTCCTCTTCCGAATGCGAAAATATTTTGTTGAGTCCAACCTACATAGGTAGGAATGATCAACAAAATCAAATAAGAGAAATCAGAGCTCGAACAGAAAGGTTTAGGTGTTCGTTTTTCCCGCGCGCTGTTCGGGAGTGGAATGGCAGAGAGATAGTAGGATTGTGGTTCGATGAACCCTCTGCGAAGCACTTAAATGTGAATTGCAGAGTAATCATGTAGATGTAGATGTAGACACGTATATTGTACAGATGACAGAGATTCACTGAGTTGTATTTGCATAACATCCGATGATGATAACTTACATTGCCGAAACCGGTCCTCAGAACTAAAGTTATAGTCAGCGATCTTGGCTGTTGAAATTTTTACTTCTGTATTTTATATTATTCTAGGTAGCCCCAATATTTGAGTAATATCAAGCACGCATAAAATCTCTAACTGTTTAATGTCTAGTCACCTGATAAGCAAAACAGTGTGAGCTTCTCATAGTCTCTGGTGCTCCTCTTGTGGCAGAAATATGAAATCTGGACACAGGTGAGATATAACGAGCTCGAATCGAAGTGGTAATACTCCGTAGGAACCATGTCGTGGTTTTTATCAACAGCTGGAACAAAGGATTGGATATTTCTCCTCCCGACGTTCACAAACAGACAATTAAGAAGCAGACAGCAGCTACTAAAAGTAGTGGAGAACCTTCATCAGCAGAACCGGGAACATTTATATGGCGGATGGGCCGTCAGGTTTGATGCACCGCCGAGCTCTCCCGGGCCAGCTGCTGCGGTGATTCCCACAGAGCGGAGGTTCCCGAATGCCAGGAGCGCCGTCTAGCGGCGAGGCGCGTTTACATTTAGATTGAATCCGCGCTTGTAGGTAGCGCAGGCGCAGACCGGGTTTCGCCGTGATTGATGACGCCGACTTCTGCAGGGGGCGCCGCGGCGCAGCGTGGCGTCCGGCCCGGCTACCAGCAGGTACCGTGGCGCGAGGGAGTTCTTGGGGGTAACTGTGCAGCCGCTCATTTCGTACTCCGTGGGAGCCTCGCTGGACCAGTTAGCTAGTTACAAATGAAGTGGCGGGATGACGCTGCTGCTGTTCGCCTTTAGAACGTCTAACAAGATAAGCTAAAGATATCTTCAGTATAATCCAGGGCGCTAAGTGATGACAAGGGATTTCAGGTCGATTCCGTATTTCTGGATTTCCGGAAGGCTTTTAACAAGGTACCACACAAGCGGCTCGTAGTGAAATTGCGTGCTTACGGAATATCGTCTCAGTTATGTGACTGGACCTGTGATTTCCTGTCAGAGAGGTCACAGTTCGTAGTAACTGACGAAAGTCATCGAGTAAAACAGAAGTGATTTCTGGCGTTCCCCAAGGTAGTGTTATAGGCCCTTTGCTGTTTCTTATCTACATAAAAGATTTGGAAGACAATCTGAGCAGCCGTCTTCGGTTGTTTGCAGATGACGCTGTCGTTTATCGACTAATAAAGTCATCAGAAGATCAAAACAAACTGCAAAACGATTTAGAAGTAGTATTGGAATGGTGCGGAAAGTGGCAGTTGACCTTAAGTAATGAAAAGTGTGAGGTCATCCACTTGAGTGCTAAAAGGAACTCGTTAAACTTCGGTTACACGATAAATCAGTCTAATCTAAAAGCCGTAAATTCAACTAAATACCTAGATATTACAATTACGAACAACTTAAATTGGAAGGAACACATCGAAAATATTGTGGGGAAGGCTAACCAAAGACTGTATTTTACTGGCAGGACACTTAGAAAATTTAACCTACTAAAGAGACTGCCTACGCTACGCTTGTCCGCCCTCTTTTAGAATACTGCTGCGCGGTGTGGGATCCTTACCAGATGGGACTGACGGAGTACATCGAAAAAGTTCAAAGAAGGGCAGCACGTTTTGTATTATCGCGAAATATGGTAGAGAGTGACACAGAAATCATACAGGATTTGGGCTGGACATCATTAAAAGATAGGCGTTTTTCGCTGCGACGGAATCTTCTCAAGAAATTCCAATCACCAACTTTATCCTCCGAATGCGAAAATATTTTGTTGACACCGACTTACAGAGGTAGGAACGATCACCAAGACATAATAAGGGAAATCAGAGCTCGTTCGGAAAGATATAGGTGTTCATTCTTTCCGCGTGCTATACGAGCTTGGAATAATAGAGAATTGTGAGGGTGATTCGATGAACCCTCTGCCAGTCACTTAAATGTGATTTGCAGAGTATCCACGTAGATGTAGATGTAGAACCTTCGTGACAGCCTGAAACTGCACACTGGCTCAGATTTCGAAAGAAGATCTCCGTTTTCTTCGATCTCGATATCGAGTCGGTTACTTTTCTTTTTATACACTGGGGGGGGGGGGGGGGGTGCGAATTAAACGGAAGTTGGTAGTTGTCTTTCTACATCTGAAAAACAACGTCTCTTCAGATTTCGTGCCAGTCGCATGAGATTGGCGCTAATAGCGAGTGTTGGTTACCTGTGAGATTGGACGGGTGAGTTGATGTCAAGACACCATTATGAACAGATCACTCAATTTTAACGAGGTTTTGTAAAAGGACCATAAGACACTGAACGTTCCTTCCGCGATTTTGCTGAAATACTTGGCGGGAATGTAGCCATTGTACATGAGTACTAGCAAAGATGATCACGTGAAGGGTCAGTCTTAAGAATACGGCTCCGCACAGCCACATGGCATTACCGACAGGGAAGACCATCGCGTTCGGCGTATGGCTCTGTCGCTCCATACTGTATCTGCAGCAGCAATTCTAGCAGCAGTTGGCACCGCAGGGGCACAACGAACTGTTACAAATCGGTTACTTAAAGGACAGCTCCGAACCAGACGCACTGCAGTGTGCTTTCCACTTACCCCAGACCTCCGCCATTTGACACTTCACTGTTGTCAAGGGAGATCTAATTAGAGGGCGGAATGAAGTCTGTCGTGTTTTCTGATGAAGGCCAGTTCTGTGTCAGTTCCAGTGATGACCGTGTGTTTGTTCGAAAGAGGCGAAGTGAGAGCTTGCAACCAACCTGTCTGCGGTCTAGACACGCTGGATCTACACCTGGGGCTATGGTTGGGGAGCGATTCCGTACGACAGCGGGTGCACTCTCGTGGTTATCCCACGCACCCTGACTAAAAATCTTTACTTCGCTTTGGCGATTCGGGCTTTTGCGCTGCCATTTATGAACAGCATACTAGAGGGTGTTTTCTAATGGCATAAATCTCGTCCAAATACCGCTGCTGTAGCCCAGCTGGCTCTTGCTGCTTTGGTCTCCTTGATCACCAGATCTGTTTCCATTCCAGCCCATTTGCATAATTGCATTCATCATTCTGGCAGTTACACCGGTTACTAATGTAGCATGATTTCACATTGGCAATGGCTTTAATCGTGCTTACGTTAACCAGCGATCTTGTAATGTTAATCTCTTGAATATATTACCTACACAAACGTAGTCCCGAAATTTCATTACGCAACTTTAATTATCTCTCGGTGCTAGGAATTTTTTCCCCATCAGTTTACGTTAGCGATTTTTGAGCTATTCTCTTCCACTGCAAATATCACCTACACACTGACGGCCTTCATTTACATGTAAGTGCAAGTCGGTCACACATGTGCAGCCAGTATCTAAAGGATGATCTGCTTGGTTTATCAGAGTGGGCGCCGAACATAGGTTAGAAACTTAAGCAATCCGAAACGCAAGCAGTGTTCTAGCAGTAGTGGACACTATAAGATCCTGATGGAGATCTCATTAGAGGGGTCGAAACGTCGATCATTTTAGTGAAAATCTGACGCGGCCTAATAACCCAGAAGATTTTAACTTCAATCTTAGTCGCTCGCAAAAGATTTGTTTCCACCAGTTCAGAGAATCTCTTCCATCCTTTGTCCTAAACGGCAAAGGAGTATCCTTTCCTACTTCCGCAAAGATAATTCTGGACCATCACTTAAACTGCACTGAACACACAACTCCAGTCTCTAAGATGTCAGCGTCACGTTATTCAGTGCAGAAATGAAAAAATAAAATGAAATAAATTGCAAATAAAATAAAATCTCCTTTCGAGCATAAATAGAAGCTCGTAGATCAACTAATACTCTCCAAACTTGGTTATGGTGATGTTTTTCTCCACTGATTTCGCACTGAAGCTCACTCAGGCTATAACTGGCGACGAATGTTGTATACGATACATTTGTGACATACTTTGTCTCGACCACATCACTCCCGCGTACGAACAAATATCACGGTTATTTGCCGATAAGCGTAAAAACTATAATGCACTATTTTTGCTCCATCTTCTTGTCAATCACTGCGCTCCCTCTTATTTGTCTTCAACTCTACATTACTATCTTAAAAGAACTGCTAGAATACTCTTTCTCAACGAAGTAGAATCCTCTCTGTAACAACAAATAACTCTGCCATGTTTCCTAAATAATTTTCTGTGTCCGTAACTCGACTTTGGAACGGTATTCTCAAAACATACACCATATTATTTCACATTCTTTTCGCCACAAGGCCCTGTTTTTAACCATAATCTATGTTGAACGCGACGGCCTTAAGCTACCTTACCAGGAGGGTCTGAATGTCCGTATGGTATACTACTCTACTGGTCGACGTCGGAGCCAAAGTCTTACTGCATCACAAATCTCCCCATCAACAACGCACTGCATTGCGCCAACATCATCGAGCTGCTTTGTGTGGAATTCAACTTTCATTGAGCGAAACAGACGGACACTGGAAGCTGCGAGATCGAGGCACACATCTCTGTGTACTCCAGCTGGTGGAGGAGTGTTTGAGTATTACCAACACAGACGTCCAGTTGAGCAGCGAGATGTTTGTTTGTGATCTGTCGATCACTTCGAATGAGAGTGCCTGCACGTTGCAGCACTGCAGGAGTCACGGCTGTGTGAGGCGGGCCGGTACGCGAGAGATTGGACGAGTTTGGCCGAAATTGTTGCGCTGATGACAGACGCCTCACCTTACTTTATTCACTGCCGTGTCTCGGCACATATTCTGCAAGCATCTGTGAATATCTACCATGCTCTGGTTTTCCATAAGAAAAAACTCAGTTACATCTCTGTGCTTGGAATGCAACTCCGTTACAGACGCTATTTTGAAGGCTATGTACAGTACCGCCACCTATCGGAACTATATGAAACTACAGTGAAGCACCAAAGAAACTGGTATAGCCATTCGTATTCAAATAGAGAGATATGTAAGCAGGCAGAATACGGCATCGAGGTCTGCAACGCCTATATAAGACAACAAGTGTCTGGTACAGTTGTAAGATCGGTTACTACTGCTACTATGGCAGGTTATCAAGATTTAAGTGAGTCTGAACGTGGTGTTATAGTCGGCACAAGGTGATGGGACCCAGCAACTCCAAGATTGCGAAGGAGTAGGGATTTTCCCGTACGACCATTTCAAATGGTTCAAATGGCTCTGAGCACTATGGGACTTAACAGCTATGGTCATCAGTCCCCTAGAACTTAGAACTACTTAAACCTAACTGACCTAAGGACATCACACAACACCCAGTCATCACGAGGCAGAGAAAATCCCTGACCCCTCCGGGAATCGAACCCGGGAACCCGGGCGTGGGAAGCGAGAACACTACCGCACGGCCACGAGCTGCGGACGATCATTTCACAAGTGTACCGTGAATATCAGGAATCCGGTAAAACATCAAATCTCCAACATCGCTGCGGCCGGGAAAAGATGCTGCAATAACGGATCCAACGACGACTGAAGAGAATCGTTCAACGTGACATAAGGACAAACCTTCCGTAAATTCCTGCAGATTTCGATGCTGGGCCATTGACAAGTGTCAGCGAGCAAAACATTCAAAGAAAAATCATCGATATGGGCTTTCGTAGTATAAGTCCATTCGTGTACCCTTGATGACTGCATGACACAATGCTTTACGCCCCACCTGCGCCCGTGGATGACTGGAAACAAGTTGCCTGGACGGACGAGTCTCGTTTCAAATTGTATGGAGTGGATGCACATGTACGGATGTGGAGACAGTCTCATGGGTCCATGGACTCTGCATGCCAGCAGGGGACTGTTCATGCTGGTGGAGGCTCTGTAATGGTGTGCAGTGTGTGAAGTTGGAGTGATATGGAACCTCCGATAGGTCTAGGTACGAGTCTGACAGGTGACACGTACGTACGTGTCCTATTTGATAACTGCATCCGCTCATGTCTATTGTGCATTCCTACGGATTTGGGAAATTCCAGCAGGACAATGCGACACCCCACAAATCCAGAATTTCTACAGAGTGGTTCCAGAAACACCCTTCTTTGTTTAAACACTTCCACTGGCCACCAAACACCCCAGACATGAACATTATTGTGCATACCTGGGATGCCTCGCAACGTGCTGTTCAGGAGAGATCTCCACCCTCTCGTACTATTACGGATTAATGGACAGCCCCGCAGTATTTATCGTGTCAGTTCCCTGCAGCACTACTTCAGACATTAGTTGTCCATTCCACCTTGTGTTGCGGCACTTCTACGTGCTCCCGGGAGCCGTGCATGATATAAGGCTCTTCAGTGTATAAGGGCTGATGCGAAAAATGTCCCACGACAACTGAAATTTGTCGGGGAAAAAACTGTTGCATTGTTTGCTGAACGCCTTCTTCAAAAGAATGCGGAAGGTAAGATGGGCAGATTTAATAAGTAATGAGTAAGTGCTGGAGCGAATTGTGGAAAAGAAGTATAAGGTATTGTAAGTAGGTTGTTTAGGTTTTTATATTGGTAACGCCACGTAGCGCTCTGTATGAAAATCACTGGCTGTGCTGTTTGCAGTCGGTGGCTGGTTTGCATTGCTGTTCGTATTGTAGCGTTGGGCAGTTGGCTGTTAACAGCGCGTAGCGTTGCGCAGTTGGAGGTGAGCCGCCAGCAGTGGTGGATGTGGGGAAGTGAGATGGCGTATTTTTGAGAGCGGATGATCTGGACGTGTGTCCATCAGAGACAGTACGTTTGTAAGACTGCATGGCATGAACTGCTATATATATTATGACTATTAAGGTAAATACATTGTTTGTTCTCTATTAAAATCTTTCATTTGCTAACTATGCCTATCAGTAATTAGTGCCTTCCGTAGTTTGAATTATTTAGCTGGCAGTAGTGGCGCTCGCTGTATTGCAGTAGTTCGAGTAACGAAGATTTTTGTGAGGTAAGTGATTTGTGAAACGTATAGGTTAATTTAGTCAGGACCATTCTCTTGTAGGGATTACTGAAAGTCAGATTGCGTTGCGCTAAAAAAATATTGTGCGTCAGTTTAAGCACAGTCATGTATAATTTTTCTAAGGGGACGTTTCATAGTATGAATCAACTAAAGGATGTTATCGGTTAATAGGAGACATCGACGGCCATCACTCTGGTAGAGAGTCCAAGCTGATGCAACTGAATTTGCAGACGTTATGCAGAGATGAAGAGACAGGATAGGCTGGCATGCAGAGTCTTCGTTTTATACTAATGCGTGGTATTTGTTCTCACCAACATGCCCGAAAGAACAGACTCCACGCTTTCATATAATTGATTCACTTTGATAGACAATGAACCCACAATGTACAGAGGCACATTTACGCTCGACTTCCAACGTGAATCTAAAACTAGCGAACATGGAGGACATGGAAGGGACTACAGATATGTGGCGTTAGGTGGGAATATCAGTCAGCCGGAGAAAGTGCCGAGACAGTCCGCGGAATTGCGATAAATTCTGTGTCCAAATGGCGCAGTGGGACACGCAAATGCCTAGTAAGCAGAAGTCCCTGGTTCGACTCCTAGTCCGGCACACAAATTTTAATTATCGCCGCCGACTCCATATAAACTCCCTATGCAGGTGATATCATTAATTCATTCCCTTCTTCTCCTTTCTCTCCACCACTTCCAATTTACATAATGAGTCTTTGTATTATAGGCCGTAAAACAAGAACAATATTTTGATTGTCATGGTTGTATCACTTAGGCGAGGTAGTCTTTATTACACAACCGGCTTCAGTTTAAAATCGATCACCCCAAACTTACTTAAAGAACCAACATACTTAACTGAAGTGTAAGAGCTTATGGTACATCTACACTCCTGGAAATTGAAAAAAGAACACATTGACACCGGTGTGTCAGACCCACCATACTTGCTCTGGACACTGCGAGAGGGCTGTACAAGCAATGATCACACGCACGGCACAGCGGACACGCCAGGAACCGCGGTGTTGGCCGTCGAATGGCGCTAGCTGCGCAGCATTTGTGCACCGCCGCCGTCAGTGTCAGCCAGTTTGCCGTGGCATACGGAGCTCCATCGCAGTCTTTAACACTGGTAGCATGCCGCGACAGCGTGGACGTGAACCGTATGTGCAGTTGACGGACTTTGAGCGAGGGCGTATAGTGGGCATGCGGGAGGCCGGGTGGACGTACCGCCGAATTGCTCAACACGTGGGGCGTGAGGTCTCCACAGTACATCGATGTTGTCGCCAGTGGTCGGCGGAAGGTGCACGTGCCCGTCGACCTGGGACCGGACCGCAGCGACGCACGGATGCACGCCAAGACCGTAGGATCCTACGCAGTGCCGTAGGTGACCGCACCGTCACTTCCCAGCAAATTAGGGACACTGTTGCTCCTGGGGTATCGGCGAGGACAATTCGCAACCGTCTCCATGAAGCTGGGCTACGGTCCCGCACACCGTTAGGCCGTCTTCCGCTCACGCCCCAACATCGTGCAGCCCGCCTCCAGTGGTGTCGCGATAGGCGTGAATGGAGGGACGAATGGAGACGTGTCGTCTTCAGCGATGAGAGTCGCTTCTGCCTTGGTGCCAATGATGGTCGTATGCGTGTTTGGCGCCGTGCAGGTGAGCGCCACAATCAGGACTGCATACGACCGAGGCACACAGGGCCAACACCCGGCATCATGGTGTGGGGAGCGATCTCCTACACTGGCCGTACACCACTGGTGATCGTCGAGGGGACACTGAATAGTGCACGGTACATCCAAACCGTCATCGAACCCATCGTTCTACCATTCCTAGACCGGCAAGGGAACTTGCTGTTCCAACAGGACAATGCACGTCCGCATGTATCCCGTGCCACCCAACGTGCTCTAGAAGGTGTAAGTCAACTACCCTGGCCAGCAAGATCTCCGGATCTGTCCCCCATTGAGCATGTTTGGGACTGGATGAAGCGTCGTCTCACGCGGTCTGCACGTCCAGCACGAACGCTGGTCCAACTGAGGCGCCAGGTGGAAATGGCATGGCAAGCCGTTCCACAGGACTACATCCAGCATCTCTACGATCGTCTCCATGGGAGAATAGCAGCCTGCATTGCTGCGAAAGGTGGATATACACTGTACTAGTGCCGACATTGTGCATGCTCTGTTGCCTATGTCTATGTGCCTGTGGTTCTGTCAGTGTGATCATGTGATGTATCTGACCCCAGGAATGTGTCAATAATGTTTCCCCTTCCTGGGACAATGAATTCACGGTGTTCTTATTTCAATTTCCAGGAGTGTATTTAACAATAATAGTAATAAAAGAAAAGCAAAAATAAAGGTATAATGCTCAGTACGTAGCCATACTTACAAATTAATTTGGAAAGTGAACGTAAACTGATTCGTTCCACATCATTACGTTTTATCGTGCAAATGATCCATGGAACTTGAAACTAACTAACTCAACAGAGACAGCAATCCTCTACCAGATTCATTGTTGGCGCCATGTTCATCACGATGGATTCCGAAACAGTACTGATATTTAAAATTTATCGTCCATTTTGCCGCTTCAGTTGCACACTTATTTTTTATGGTACGACTAAATTCGTTCAAATTGAGTACCTTCAGAGAGATGCAGTTGTGAAAGCAACCCGTCGTATCCATGTGGAACTACGCATCAGAACACTACCCTGATGTGTGCGTCTGTCTGGACACCACGGATTCCTTACGCACCTGCACGGATCTGAAGTGACCATCTGTGATCGAAATTAGTCGTATCATTAAAAACTAAATTTGTAACTGAGATGCCAAAACAAAAGAAAAGTTTTGAGCCCCTACAAATATTCCCAGCTGGGAAGTGCATTGTCCGTAGCTGTTCCCACCAACTTTTTGATGAACAGAGTGAAATCCTTCAGTGAACTGGTGCTCTGGTACGAGTAACAAGAAAAGACCTATCAGGATACAACCCCATTTCAGTCATTTTGCACTAAATGGGTGGGCTAGGTTCGTGGGCCCCCCCTCCCCTCCATGAACCATGGACCTTGCCGCTGTGGGTTTTCGAATTTAAATTGACATCAGTACGGACACCCAAGAATTTTGAAATTTCCGCGCTATTTACCATTTCCTCACTATGTGATACCGTGATCATTCGTGTAGTACCCCTAGATGTCCGGAACTGAAAAAGATGTGCCTTTTGAAAGTTGAGGGTGAGACCATTCATAGAAAACCGGTCAATGACACTTTTAAGAACCTTGTTTGCCATTTCTTCTGTTGCTGTATGTATGCTTGGTTTAATTACAATACTAGATCATCTGCAAAAAGAGCTAAATCTGCTTGTTGTACATTATACGGAAGATCACTGACATACGTAAGAAACAATAGTAGACTAAATATTGAGCCTTGGGGAACTCAATATGTGATTTCTCCCCTTTCAGAATAATGACCCCACACTGCATTTGTTGAATTACGAAGTATAACTTTCTGAATTTTTGTGGTTACATGTGATATTATCCATTGGTTGGCTATACCATAATTTCCATACCATTTCCGTTTATTTACGAGAGCATTGTGATTCACATGGTCAAATGCCTTAGATAGGTCACAGAATGTACCAGCTGGCACAATTTTGTTATTTAAAGCATGTAAAATAAGGTGACTGAACAAGTAAATGCCATTCTCAGTAGAGCAACTAATGCAACAGGACTGTACTCATATGAGATTTTATTTCAGTCAGCAGCAGCCTGCTCACCTCAGTGTTCGCACAGCTCACAGCTTTGTTAACCTAGGTCTCGTCATGGCACTGTAGGACTTCCACATTGCTCACATTTGTGTTGTAGTTGCAACTCCTTAAGTGATCCAGGTCACCCTTGACGCTCTAGATGCTGTCCTTAGCCAGGCTGTTCGCTTCTCCACCTACTTCAATAACTTTATCCTCTTTCAAAATCTTTGCATAAATTCCCTACGTCCTCTGTCACCTGGATAAGGTGACGCTTGACAATACTTGTGATTTGGTATCGAGTTTCTGATTTTTCATGAGCCATCTGGGCCACATCACTCTCATGGCTACTACCTAGCACCAAGGCTTCTTCCTACTTTCTTTTGGTACCGACCCACACTTAGTTTCCTTGGTAGCAATCTGCTGCACCCTGCTCTAACCTACAGCTGGATGAGGCTCTTCCCTTCTACTTCAGGTAACCAGTCACATTTGTTCGGTATTGTGATATCTAAATTAAACGAAAAAGTTTAAGAGCTGTACCCTTTCACAATTTGCTTGATACAATTATCCAGTCCCCGCGATATTTTTGCCTATTCGGGCCATACAGCTGCAACTTTGAGTGTTCTCATTCAGCCTGAAGGACACAAATGTTTTCCTTCCGTTTAGCGATTCTCTAGTAGTTTTTTTTTTTTAGAGCCTTCCATTAGGGAGTCTCGTTGAGTTCGTCAATCATCAGTTCCCCAACAGTCACTCCAGAGAAACGCCAAACAACACTCTACACATACCACCCCCCGTCTAAGTATCCAACGGCAACATCTACAATTATCACGGACTGAAACCCACATTACACGCTTAAAAATAGAATTAAATCGTTTCCCTCAATGAAGAAATAGGCATTGGTGACTAGCTGTACTAAGTTTGTGAAACTTAGCCGCAATTTCTGAAACTTTCAGACCTTAGTTGCATCAGGTATAAAATATTCCCTACTGGTGACGCCTGAAAATTTTTGCCAAACCAGGACTTGAAACCGGATTTTTCACTTGTCACAAGCGGTCTCCTTAACTACTTCAGCTAACCTAACAAGCTAGACGGGCAACATGACTGTCACAATAGAAATCGTTGAATCTGTTTATCTCCTTGAAACATGTGGCAGGAATTCAAGTAAAGTTGCGGGGAATGGGGTCGTAGACAGTATAACATATAGTGCTTTGGGTTGGTCCGGAAAGCGTGCACCGATAGCCTAAGTGGTTACGACCTGTTCAGAAAATGTGGCGCAACGTCGTCATATGGCAGAGTCATGCACGTCTGCTTTCATGCCTATCAGCTAAGAGAGCTGAAGGAGAAGTTGCAGATTGCGATCTTCCAGTCATGTAGCTGAAGCACTGACAAGTTAAGCTAAGTTTAAAGTAACACCAATTTAGATAAATGAATAACAATACATGGCAATGAAAGTTTATTATCTGCTGATAATAAATTGATGAAGACGTCACACTCTTTGTTGAATTAAGTGTTAAGTTATTCAATACATCACTTGAAAGAATATCTAAAGAAGATGGTCCAAAAATGATTTAGTTTAAAAGATACAATTTGGTAAATATTTAATTGCAGTTAAGACTGCGTAGATCTGCGTAAGCAGTATGGTAGTAGACTCACCAGAAATCGATAATTCATCACTGTTTTCCAAATAACAAAGTCCTATGTTTTAAACCAGGCACAAATAATCTCACGACAGAAAGTACAGTAAATGAAGTGAGAGTTCCATGAAGCACGTCATATGATGATCACCCATAGTTAACATTCATACCAACTCAGTGAGACAAAGTCCCATTACCTTGGAATTTTTCTTTACCGCACTAATTACCCTACAACATCAAGTCTCTCCTTTTTACCATCTCGGCTTCATGTCTTACCTGTACCTCATCTCAATAAAAAGTTCTCCTTGTCACGCCTCTAGCCAAAATTTGAAATCTCTATTTCTCCCAGAAATCCCACCTTGCTCCTAAGAGCAACTCCACTAATCCGAATGTCCGAGCGTTTCAGCGCTCCCAGCAGCGAGAAACACTCACTCCCCCACCAAACATATGAAGGGCTTATTTCAATAGTGGTATAAGTCCATTTATGTTCATTCTGAGATACAGAGTCCTAAAGTCAAATGAGCGCTGAAAAATCTGGAGTTGAGATACCAGAAATATTCAAGTATATGTATTTACGTTATTATACAAACTAGCCACATTTTTATATGCAAATTATAGTCAGGATGATATACGAATCAATCGTGCGAGGCATAGCTATTTGTATTAGCGTAGATTCCAGACAACGGTCGCGCAGCTTAGAGACTACAAAACGGTAATCCAAGGGGCGTAGGGTCGAGTCACTAAGTGGGGACGTTTCCTTTATTTTCAGTTTTTACGTTATTTACTGCAAATAAACTGAAATAATTCTCAATGTACTGTATTTAATAATTTTTTCATAAATGGCATGACAAGTAAAGGCAAAGGAAAATTTAGGATTAAGGATAAATATTCATAAAGGGATGGTAAAGCCGACGTTAGAAGATTCGTATGTAAATTTATATACTTTCATTATTTTACAGTTGATGTTTTACATATGTTGGGGTAATATTCATCGTAAAAATTGGGGAAGCAATAGTTTTCTCGGCATATTGCACGTGTTATAAATGCCACATTGTTACAGTTGCTCAGTTATTTTAAAGCCTCTATATAAAAACAAACAAATTTGAATTACATTCACAAAAGGTTCTGTCTCATTGCACAGTTTGACAGAAAAGCACACATAACGCTTCATGTCGACAAATGTTGGTGATGACAGCTGCCTATGTGTAGTTGAATGCATCTTCCTGCAATCTTCTCGATGTGTGATTTCTTTTCCTCTCGACGATATAAGAGCCGTCTTGAAGTTTTTTCATCAAATTACTTAGCTGATGGTAAAAATAGATGTTTCTGGGTTGCGTAATTGAATTGGAATCACTTTAATACTGCATGATGGCAATCCTCATCCATGTTGAAAAATCTCGTCATATAATTGTAAGTTTGTTTGTCTTCCTCACGAGTAATTTAACACAAGAAATTTACTCACAAGGTTTCATCACTTCAAATACAACATATTGAACGTTAATCTCGTTTTCTGGTGGTGTAACAAACGTAAGAAATGTAAGTTAAAAATAAAGCTTCCTCTTAGGGAGACGATCCCAGAACCTTCGGATTTCCATTCTGTGCTCTTTCTGTTGCACCACCCAGTGCCTGGAACATACGCTAACACAAATGCCTTATGCTTTGCAGGACCCGCATAACAATTCTATTTTTATCGAAATGCATTGTCATCTGCAGCTCCAGTATCTGTCACATTAATTTCTACCAAACCTTGGATGTACCATAAATTTCGAAGAAATGTTTGGTGACGAGAAGACGCAGTTCCCTTGTACGACGACTTCTGTATGCTGTGCCACCTCAAGAGTAACCACAGCAGTTAAACAGAAGAGCTGTCCCAACCCCCCATGTTGGTTTAGAAGGCAGGGAAAGAATCGGCCTCTGACGCCAGATAAATGTAGACGAGAATGAATGCTGGTTACAGTCATTTTTTGTGCTATATCCATTTCTTGTAGAGACTTTATCAGCCAGGGGAGTTCTGTAAAAATGTTCTGCTTAGAATAATCCACAAGACTTTTCCCTAATTTCAAGATGAATTGGTAAATAACATTTTCAGTTTTTGGAGCCATTCTTAGGAGAAAACTTTCATGTAGTGATAGCGATCTCGAAAGCTTTCTAAAATATGAGGGCAGTCTCTGGGAATGAATATCACACGCATCAGCCACATGTTCGTCATCTCAGCTTTTATTTCATTTTTTTTCTTTTTATGTTGCCATCCTAGAAAGCGTTCTGCAAAAGGAACCTAATATAAAACATCTGGATTGGCCAGAGTATTGTGACGTAAAACTTTAGACGCAAGTTTCTTGAAGAGGGAGTTTCAGTACACTTAATTGGAAGGGTGCATTTTTCTTCAGGTAGTCGGAGTACAGCGACGTCTTCGTAATTTTCTCATTGGCGAAAACAAGATGTTACTTTCTAACTGGCTGCGTGAGACGCGGGTTTCCGCAGAGCTGACACGGACTGAAATTTTAACTTCACTTTGAATTTAGCTCTCATACGATGACTTCTGGCTCTGCTGATAGAGACGAAACTATGGCTTCTGTTTGCGACAGAGTCACTACGCATTTCACAACCAGTAGAGACACTTTCGGTTCTGATCGCAGCTGGGACACATTTTGGTCACGAGGCTCCAGGCTGAGCCATCGCCCAGCAGACTCCTGGCTCCTACCTCTAGTATCATTTGTTTCTCTCTTTAATAGCGAGGCGGGTTCGCAAGATACCGGCAGTATTGTTTAATTTTTGTGTTTTCCTATAGAAAATTTCATCCTGCCTATTCTGTCAATGCGGGTTATCACAAAATTAGTATTAAATATACACGGAAGCGCCAAAGGAACTGAAAAGGCATGTGATTTCAAATACAGAGATATGTAAACAGGCAGAATACGACGCTGCGGTCGGCAACGCCTATGTAAGGCAACATGTGTCTGGCGCAGTAGTTAGATCAGTTACTGCTGCAACAATGGCAGGTTATCAAGATTTAAGTGAGTTTGAACGTTGTGTTGCAGTCGGCGCAGGAGCGAGGGGACACAGCATCTCCGAGGTAGCGTAGAACTGGAGATTTTCCCATACCACCATTTCACGAGCGTACAGTGAATATCAGGAATCCGGTAAAACATCAAATCTCCGACATCGCTGCGGCCGGAAAAGGATCCTGAAAGAGCGGGACGAACGACGACTAAAGACAATCGTTCAGCGTGACAGAAGTGCAACCCTTCCGCAAATTGCTGCAGATTTCAATGCTGTGCCATCAACAAGCGTCAGCTTGCAAACCATTCAGCGAAACATCATTGATAGGGCTTTCGGAGCCGAAGGTCCACTCGCGTACCCTTGGTGACCGCATGACACAATGTTTTACTACACGCCTGGACTTCTCACACAGACATTGAACTGCTGATAACTGGAAACATGTCGTCTGGTCGGACGAATGTAATTCCAAATTGTATTGAGCGGATGGACGTTTAAGTGAATGGAGACAATCTCATGGATCCTGGTTGTCAAAATGAGACTGTTCAAGCTTTTGGAGGCTCTGTAATGGTATGGGGCGTGTGCAGTTGGAGTGATATGGGACCCCTGGTACATCTAGATAGGATTCTGACATGTAACACGTACGTAAGCATATTGTCTGATCACCTGTATCCACTCATGTCCATTGTGTATTCCAACGGACTTGGGCAATTCCAGCAGGACAATGCGACACCCAACACGTACAGAATTGCTGCAGAGTGGAACAACGAACACTCCTCTTAGTTTAAACATTTCCGTTGGCCACCAAACTCTCCAGACTTGAACATTATTGAGCATATCTGGGATGCCTTGCCTGTTCAGAAGAGATCTCCACCCTCTCGTACTCTTACGGATTTATGGACAGTCCTGGACGATTCATGGTGTCGATTCCTTCCAGCACTACTAGAGACATTAGTCGAGTCCATGCCACGTCGTGTTGCTTGCTCGCGGGTGCCAAAAATGGTTCAAATGGCTCCGAGCACTATGGGACTTAACATCTGAGGTGATCAGTCCCCTAGACTTAGAACTACTTAAACCTAACTAACCTAAGGACATCACACACATCCATGCCCGAGGCAGGATTCGAACCTGCTACCGCAGCGGCAGCGCGGGCCTGACTGAAGCGCCTAGAACCACTCGGCCACAGTGGCTGGGTCGCGGGTGCCCTACATGGTATTAGGCAGGTGTACCAGTTTCTTTGACTCTTCAGTGCAGTATCTAGCACTGGGTCCTCCCGAGTGTACATGTGTATTTTCATTTGTTAGAATAACGTACTCCTATTTACAACTATGCATCCGTATTACCTATATCTTTGTATTTGACTATCACCGTTGTTACGCAACTACTTTCCCTCCATAATGCCCTACCACAACTGTGTGTTTGCGGTCAAATATACTATTTACATTTCCAGGTAATATTACCTTACCTAGACTAGGTTTTTTTTTCAAGATTTCATCAAACTTGTAAAAAAAGCTTATCCTTCTCGTTGCAGAATTCATTGTCATTTAGTGCACATATCCCTACTAAAATAGTAGGTTGTCCATAGATCTTGTGGTCCAGTTTTAACAATCGATCGCACATATATTCTACCCTTGTCACTTGCTTGGCCCATTTCAGTTTAATCACTATTGAGACCCCATTTTTTGGTTTTTGCTTTTTGGTGCATTACTCCAAAAATGGATATAATTGTCCAGTATTTCATCTCGTGTTCCATTTTTCTTAGTTTCGCTGAGTAGAAGCACCTCCAGATCCAACCATTCAGTCTCATTTGGCACTTCAGTTTGTTCTGTTCTTAAATGTCGGATACACCATGTACCTTTAGCAACAGTCCTTTTCCATAGCCGTTGTCGTATACCTTTACATCCACCCATAATCCGAGGGTTATACTGGTCGATTTTTGCAGCGTGAAACATCTTCCATGCAATGGGGCGCAAGCCCGTGGCCACAACCGATAACCTGGAGTACCAGGTAATTTGGTATCGAAGTGTCCTTTCCCTGGTCTCTGACAAACCAATGCCGCTGACTAGAAGGCAGCAGGAAAAGGGTAATACATAGTCATACGACAATGTGAACTCCCAAAACGATGAGGCGCAGATGGTCAAGCAGAAGCGCGCTGAATAGCAGCACAGGATTAAAGTTAATCAAATTAAATTTAGAAGGACTAACGTAGAGGCAGAGAGCTCGGAGAAAGGCAGTACAGCTTTTTTCGCGATGTTTACCTAGTAACACAGCAAAGGCTGGTATACATTAAAGATAATACGCGTTTAATTACCTAAATGTCTTAGAGTTGTGTGTAAGAGTGGTTCTCTGCACTAATCGGCGTAGGTAGAAGACAGTATATGATCACTCGTATTGCTGGTGACACAGAGAGAACAGGAAGCAGGAAGTAGACACCTATCTCTTATCAAGTAAAGATAATCGTCGAACTTCGATCCGCCAACTTCAAAAATCGCTTGGGCACCAAGTTGTCAGTTCGCCCTAGTCGTGGGTGTCACGTCTTTCTTTATGTACAAGTATTAATTTCTAGAAATTCTGTAAAAATTTTAAACATTCGGAATTCCTGTACATGCTGTAAGATGGAACCAGCCATTTATATTGAGAAATAAGCATATTCTACGCAGAGAAAACTAATGGAAGTCTGAACGATACCGTAAACACGCCTTATTGTGGTAATGGTACGTTTGATGATGACAATATTTGTTTAAGAACGTGCAGAGATGTAACAGTTGATATAATGCCACAATAACACATATGCAAGGAACAGTCCGCTTAGATTATTGAGATACGAAGGAAACCAGAGTCTAAAGAATATGTTGAGAAATTTAAATACTCTCTAATACTCCGGTAATGCGAAGCATTCCATAAAGCAAAGATTAAATAATATCGAGATTTGATAATATCGGCTGCCAGACAATCAGTAGTGTGGTACAGCAGCTCTTCGTAGGAGTAATAACTCTGTTACATGTGCAGATTACAACCTCTTAATCACACCATTATGATTCTGTTAATGTTGGATTGGTGCGTAAGTTCGTAGCGCTTTTCCTTAAGTTTCATCAACTCCACAGATACACTTACGCATAACACAGGCTTTAGTTGTCAATAATATATTCTCCTTTGCTGTTTATAACAGTCTGCCAGGGAAGAGGTAACTTTTCGATTCTCCGACTACAGAAAACATGTGATTTTGAAGTGAAGAACTCGTCGAACCATGTTTGGGGAGCATTTTCATCCGGAAAGAGAGTTCCCTGTAGGCTGTTCGATAGATAGTGGGAAAGGTGAAAATCTGAGGGAGCAAGATAAGGTGAACGGGAAGGGTGCGGAACGACTTCCAGACATCTCCCGTATAGTATTTTTTGTCACTCTAGCAGAATGCGGCTAATAGCTGACTAGCATCACTTCACGCAGACTTCTTGGTCGTTGTTCTTGGATTGCGTATGCAAGACGTCTCAGTTGTTGACAGTAAATGTCAGCAGTGACGGCTACAGGTCGGAGAAGCCATTCGTAGTACACCTCACCATCGCTGTTCCACCATATGCTAAACATTATCTTTTGTGGATTCGCGCATGTCTTTTTATGGGGAGTTGATGCTTTCTTTGGCCTCAAGCAGTCCATTCTTTTCCTAATGTTAGGATAAAGACACCATTTCTGGTCATGAATAACGATACAGGATAGGAATGGTCGATGCTGTTCACGAGCGAATTGATGACGAGCGGGCAGAGATGCATATATGGCCTCCAGCTGACTTTTGTGATTTTGGCTCAGAGCATGCGGTACCCATCCATCCGAATTTTTAACCTTTCCCATTGCATGCAAGTGTTGCAAGTTGGTGGAATGATCGGAGTTCATCACATCTGCCAGTTCTCGAGTACACTGACTTGGATCATTGTGGATTAATGCGTTTCAAAAAAAATCAAATGGCTCTGAGCACTATGGGACTCAACTGCTGAGGTCATTAGTCCCCTAGAACTTAGAACTAGTTAAACCGAACTAACCTAAGGACATCACAAACATCCATGCCCGAGGCAGGATTCGAACCTGCGACCGTAGCGGTCTTGCGGTTCCAGACTGCAGCGCCTTTAACCGCACGGCCACTTCAGCCGGCAATGCGTTTCAAGATCTCCATCAAATCCAGACGGTTTTCCTGAACGTGGAGAGCATCTAATGTCGAAACGGTCCTACTTAAAACAAGAAAACGATTTTCTTGTCATGCTCTGCCCAATGGCATTATCCTCATACACAGCGCAAATGTTTCTGGCTACTTACGCTGTTGTTTTCCCTCTACTGAACTCAGAAGTATATATAGGAAATGTTCCGATTTCTCCACTTGGCACACCACTGTCTAGCACCCATATCTCGACTAACTGTTACCAAATGACTAACTGACAATATGTAATCTGAAATAGCAAAAGTGAACTAAAAATAAAAAAATAACAATCGATAAGTAAATCCGTAGCAGCTGGAATACGAACATGCGAAACAAAAACGTAACAAACTAGAGCAGAAACCTACATACACGGCGCAAATGTTTCTGGTTACTTCTGCTGTTGTTATCCCTCTACTGAACTCAGAACTATATGTCGGAAATGTTCCAATTTCTCCATTTGGCACACCACTGTCTAGCGCCCATACCTCGACTAACTATTACCAAATGACAAACTGACAATATGTAAACTGAAATAGCAACAGTGAACTACAAATAAAAATATAACAATCGATAAGTAAATCCGTAGCAGCCGGAATACGAACATGCGAAACAAAAACGTAACAAACTTGAGCAGAAACCTAATATCTCCATTTTATGACTTGAGGAGAGTTGTGATACTGTAGGCGTTTCAGTTTGCTTGTTTGCTGCACGAAATGCCTGCTGGAGCTACCCAGCAACGAGAGACTCTGAGATTAGGAAGAAACTGCGTAAAGGACGAGAAACAAATTTAACGTAATCTACTAAATTTACGATAGCTGTTTTCTTGAATGCAATGGTAGCCGTAAGATCGATCTCTAGTTTCGTTTCGACTCCTCGACCAACGAGGTGCCCGCACCGTTGCTCTAGAAGTAAATCTGCGACCAGCATAAGTGAACAGATGCTTTTGTCATGTAAAGTCGCCGGCCGAGCTACCAGCGCGAGCAACAGAGAGAGAGAAGAGGAGGAGAAGGTGGGGGAGGAGGGCAGAGCAGAGGGTGACCCCGTGACCTGGCTGCGGCGGCGCTAACAGGTCCGCCCCGGTCGGCAGGAAGCGCAGAGCCGCGCCCCCACTCTGCCCCGCTGACAGTTACGGCTCCGGAGATAGCCGAGGTCCGGCGTTCCTGGAAAACTGGGCGCTCTCCAGCTGTGGGTGGGACACAAACATCCACTATCTGCACCCGCTTCAGCGAGCGTGTAACTCAGATTTTTCTTCGGATTTCTGCCAAGTAGACTCGTTGCTTCTTCACAAATTGTCGGCAGCCAGCCTACTCGTTCATTTCGCAAGCTCGCTCACAAAATGGTCTATCATTCTGGACTTTCAAACACACAGCCTCACTAGCTGAATAAGGGCGTTTTAGCTGATTATTTCCTACCATCAGTAACAATTTTGCGAAGTGGTTCCTCCTGCCTGCATTTTTCAGAACTTGTACTCGAAACAATTGCCTTCAGAATTAGCTCTTACGCCTATATAGTAGTGTAACAGTTGTGATACTAAATGTAACTGGGTTTTCTCTTTTGATGCAAGTCAATTGTCAGGATGAGCATTCTAAAGCATTATGTCAGGGTGAAAATACTAGATAAATTAATTTCTCTTTCTGAACAACATGTGGGCAGAGTGGGTTCTTCCTTGGCTCGGGTATGAGGTAGAATGAAACAGCATTTTTACATAAGATGACTTTTATTGAAATTTTCGTACAACTGTATCTTACTGGATGTTCTGGTTCGGAGAACGGCAGCTGTGTCGTTTGCGTAGCCTTCTGCTGCGGCAGCGGTGGCGGCGGCGGTGTCTGATTACGCGTAGCTGTGTGTATCTCGTGTCGCCGTCTCGCCCAGCTGACTGGAGACGCGCAGCGCGAGGTGGCCCGTTTAATTATTGCGAGCGAAATCGTGCATCGGATGGTGATACCTTGGATGTGGCGTCCCAGTGTTTCTCTTCTCTAAGCGGCCGCGTGTGTTGTGCGTCGGCCAGCGGAGCGGCGCGGCGGGGGAAAGCCAGTGTCCCGGACTCGAACAACGGACTCCCACTTGCCAGTCTTCGGCTGACAGATCTTCATCCCAGCTCGCAGGTGACTGCTGATGTGAAGCCGTCTCCTTCCCGTCCTCACGAGTCACCCGGGTACGTAAAAATCAGACTTCAAATACCTTTTAACTTCTGTCTTCTGGCGCCGAGGCTGCTGCTTGCTATTCCATTACAGCGGCGGACTTGGTGCGTCTGTGCATGATGTAGTCTCTTCTTGCATGACGGTCTTCAGCACCGAAACTGACTGAAAACACCTGCTACTCTTCTGTTCTTCCTTCGTCTTCTTCGTCTCTCGTCTGCGCCTGTCGGGCCCACTGCGTCTCGCGTATTTATTCACTTCAGTTTACTGGAGGTGAATGACTTCACGGTCATTTTCTCTTCTGTCACGTAGAAAAGCTTCTCGAAGAATCTTCTTAACGTCGGTCATTGGCTCTCGGAATGTAGGCGAGAGCCTTTCATCACATGTGACAACTGAGAAACACGTGAGCCGGTCATTGCCTCTTCTGTCACGTTGAAAAGCTTCTCGAAGAATCTTCTTAACGTCGGTCATTGGCTCTTGGAATGTAGGCGAGGGCCTTTGCTCACATGTGACAACTGAGAAACACGTGAGCCGGTCGGGCGATGCCCTGACGGCTGAATCGACAGCGTCCGCTTATGTGGAACTTGCTGACTTCACGGTCATTGTCTCTTCTGTTCTGCTGTTCTGCCCGCTGTTTGCCAGTATGTAACTCTCTAAACTTAACCAAGTTTTTCATTTATAATCTTATTTCTAGTTCACTTTGATTTCACTAATTTATTTACTTAAATACCACTCAGCGGTAGGTTTCGACTACAAGATTACAAACTGCAAGCTGAACAAAGCTCCTATTTCATTAGCGAGAGACCCGTCGCTGCAGCCCATATCGCTAACGCTCATCTGCTCGGTGGCGCTCGACTCGGGGAGGAAAGCCGGTGGTAAATGAAATTTTGACTTTCAGTGTTTGATCCACAATGGAAGGAGAGGTGGTGGTGTAAAGTTTCATCTTTGTGCCGATGTCCTGGGTCAAATTCCAAACCTCTCCACAATTCCACAATATCTCATGAAGTGAAAGCATACGGTGGTGATCCGGGGACGTAAAGCTTGGCAGGCCCCTTGGTGCTTTTCGAGAGGAATGGGCTAGCAGCCTGCACCGACTTTCACCCTCCTTTCATCATTTCCAACATGAACATGACACTACACTACACACACACACCATTGCAGTCACCAACACGTAACACATACACTTCCATATACAACTCTCATCCTTCGCGAGGGAACGGTGCCTTTGGGTGCGGAAGAGTAGGATACACCTTTCCAATTAAGCGGCTGAGCTGGGCCCCTGAGGCTCCCTCAGCTATTCATGTCATACGGCTTCACCTTTCTTATCAAAGAGAGGAAATGACTCCTGACTAAATGCTAATGCTTCACTTTGTGCTGTGTTGAACTGGACTATGTGCCCTGGCGCCAGTGATACTGTTCCTAACTATATGATACTGTTGGCTCCACTGTGTGGGAGCCCTGCCGGGACCGTGCTGAGAAGAGACGCGAACTGTAGCGGTGAGTCTGCTGAACTCAACTATAGAGGACACATCACCAGGAAGCACGCGCTGAGTATGTGTTCGGGACAGGTGGCATCCCGTCTGCAGTCAGCATGGGGGTACGGAAGGTAGTGGCGGCGACAAAGGCTGGATGCTCGGTCTGTGCTTGAGGGATAGGCAGTAAGTGTGAGGACTTGGTAGAAAGATGCCGAGGAAAGCAGTTCAGTGGGAAGCCAAGCCTAACATTCTCATCGATTTCGCGTGTGAGTCTGCACCACCAGATGGTCACATCAGCGTGGATGGCTCTGGCGTGTGGACAACAACCTGTGGGAGCCGGTACTGCTTTTTATGGTCGCAAACATGGCGTTAGTGAATGGTGAGGAACGGCTTCAGCAGACTGCAAGGAGCACAATTTTAGATGTTTTGAGCTGATATTGGTATCCTGTTGCTCTTGTATTCACGTTGAGTCACAGTGTTATAGGCAAACGGGCAGTAAGTGAAATCAATTGTAGCTCACTTTGCCTAGAAGTTGTGAACGTGGAGTGACGGCATGTTGTGGCTATTACATTCGGGGCTGTGCTAAGTGAATAACGTCTCTTGTATGCGGAGTGTGCTAACGTGAAAACTGTGTCATGAAGCAAGCCCGTTCTTAGCAGTATCAGCAGCGTGCGTAATTGCGCAAAAGTTATATGTGATTAAAATTTCCTTTTACAACTGTGGATCTGTTACATGTTCTGTGATTCCAATGCTGAATCAGTTCGAATCTTGTTATTGAATCTGTGGTTCACTCACCTATATTGTGAGTTGCCATATTTGTGACGTATGCATATTATTTCGGTCACCCTGTAAATAATGTTTCTTACGTAAATATCGATATGCATAGCCCACACACAGCAAAATCGTGTAGCTGAGTATTCTTTGACTATTGGTACAATATTTTTGTGTTGCTACACCGCATTTGCCTGAGTGAGCTAGCAAAGTTACACGCATTCAATGCTGAGAATTGTTTAGTAGCAGATACGAATGGTTACGAGATTTTCCTTATAAGTGTGATATGAGATTCACAGCATTGGAGTATGTGTATATTTGATTCTACTGTTGAAGGAGAAGCTATGGAGATTATTCGCGAGTTATTCTGCAATGTTGAGAGACTGAGGTAAGCACGCAGGCGCGTAACACTGTTTTGTGTTATTCAGATTGTAGTAACGAAGCTCAGATGGTAGGACTGTTATACAGGTAGCTGTGATAGGAAGATGAAATCCATCTTATTTAAAGTTATTTCTTAAAATCGTGTTATGTTAATACTTCAGCGATCATTCAGTTGATTATGTATGTACACGCATTGCCCTTTGTGGCATGGAATTTTCAGTCGTAGTTTCTTTAGTGCTGCTTTGTTGTTGTATGCTGTCCTCTGCTTTCCAGAAATCTGCAAAAATGTTTGTCAAGACACGAGGTAAGGCCAGCTGCGTATTTAGTATTTCGGAAGCCAGATTACATTCAGGGTAGTGCTGCATTTTTATAGAAACGGTTAGCTGCAATTTGTAGACAATCTTGAGGAAATCACATAAAGTCTCTATATAATTCAGTATAGTCAGAAGTTTGCTAGGTACGGGAGTTCAAGTCTATAATTAGTTTGTTTTGGTACTTTCTGAGAAGTTTTCGTAGACAGTTTTAGGAAGATTTACTCAGATAGAAAGAAGGATAAATCTGTTAAGTTACATATTTTCTTAAATGAATGTAGTGATCAATTAGGTATAAGCGTGGGTAGTTGAGTAGCGCTGTGGTAGTTAGTGTCTTGGTGACTGGGTGTAACTGGCAGTAGCGAGGCAAGTAGATGCCAGTAGCGATTTTACCCAGTTTTCTATTATAGATAAGTGAATATTTCCTGGTAGCCTATGATAGGGAACTACTGCCGTAACTACTGAAGGTTGAAGGCCATATATTGTAAAATGTTACGTCATTATTTTGGTTGCCCATGTGGGGTCACACTGAATTGTGTTCTGTTCAAGTTATTGAGTCCTCAAAGAATCTTTTGTTTATAAGAGTGTTTACATACTTGTTGCATTAATCTTTGCATGTAAACAAAGTGGTAATAAAAATATTGAGATTCTGTTTAGAATTGTGTTTTGATACTTGATGCATTAGTCTTTGCATGGTGACAAAGTGGTAGCAAAAGTATTGAGCTTCAGCATGCTTTGCGAGGGTTTTGCTGAATTAAATTTCTGAATGTTTACACAAGCGTTAAACGTGCGAAAATTGCTGTTCTTTATCGTCTATAGGTGGGAAAATTAATATTTTAATGAAGGTTCTGATGTTTAAATGTTAAGAATTGTTTCATTTCTGTATGATATTCCACTCGACTTCAGATATTTATTACGTATTTTCTTATTTACTTCAAGTATTCCTTCGGCGGCGTGCGGCGGCTGGAATTCGATAGGAGACTCCTTACGTCTCAGCAGCTCCCAACAACGCATGGACTGCCAAGAAAGGACTTTAAGCAGTAGTCTAAGATTCGCTAATGAACACTTAAGATAATACTGTATATTACAATGATACTGAAAACAGTGTGTAGTCTAAGTTAGTGTGAACTTAGTATCCGCTCAAGACCGATCTGTGTAACTGAATCCGTAATAATAGTCAATCGTCATTTATAACTGTCGGAAATTATTCTGAAGAAGAGATTATGACACGGAGATAGACTTCAAATACTTTAGCAAGCTAGCAGCTGGGAGTGGTAACGTGCAGGCCACAAAGACGTAACACTTCATCCAGAAAAAAGAAGCATTTATTAATTAAGAAAATTAGTCCTGGCTGTTGTCAGAAATTTCTTTTAACTAGTGAAATTAACCTTCGCAGACAAATGAAAAAAGTTTAATATTTCGATTCTAAGTTGCATACGATGCTGCGGTAATGGACTCTCGAGTCCGGTATGACTAGTGAGTAAGTAAGTAAGTAAGTAAGTAAGTAAGTAAGTAAATTAGAAATTACGGGATACTCTAAACCTTTACCTCAGTCAGGTGATTCTCTCACTTCGTAAATCCATCAAAGTACTGTATGACCTCAGTTACTACTAAAACGGACAAAAACGTTTTAATTAACCAACGTTCCCAAAAATACACATCAGAAATCTAAAAACTTTAAGTTGATAATTCACACAAGCAAAGAAAGGAAATTAAAACAGGCAAGGAACGATTATAAATCAAGGTTAAATGTAGAACACTCACAAATATTGAAGTAAAATGCAATTTCAGCCAAAGAGCAGATAGCAATGTGCTTAACTTGATTTTAAATTGAGATTTGTCAGGCTAGTTTCATAAAAGAATATATAAATAAAATTAAACAAGAGCACCCTTATGGCTTCATTTAAAGCAGCAGTCAATAAAATTAATTTGGAATACCAAAATCAGTTACATAGAGGCAGGACAAACAATATTAATAAATTACGAACCAGGCTCAACCCTGATAGACAAAAATAACGATGACATAACCAGTGTAGGTTATTCCTATCGGTAAACTCTGTAACTCAAACCTAAAGAACATAAGGTGAGGAATTCCGCCTGACACAAGACACATTTTCAGTTTCGTTTTACCCAGGCATGTTTCAGCACTTTTTGTGCTATCTTGAATGGGTTATTTTATTTTCTTACTGAAAAATTGTCACCTATTGACATTTAGAGAAACTTTTTGTACAAAATATTTACGATTGTGTATGAATAATTGTAAATATTTTATAGCAAATGTTTCTCTAAATGTTAATATGTAACAAAAATGTTATAGTAAGAAAATAAAATAACCAGTGAATATAGCACAAAAAGTGCTGAAACATGTCTGGGTAAAACGAAACTTAAAAGGTGTCTTGTGTCAGGCGGAATTCCTCATCCTATTATCATATCAAACACGGACATGAGAATAACTGCAACACCACAAGGTGATTGCTAGAGCACATAGTATAAGGAACTCTACTGCACAGTGGACCCCTCCGAACAGGAGCTCGTAGAAGCTACAGGTGCTTAACAAATTGGTTCAAATGGCTCTGAGCACTATGGGACTTAACATCTGTGGTCATCAGTCCCCTAGAACTTAGAGCTACTTAAACCTAACTAACCTAAGGACAGCACACACATCTTACAGAGCCCTAGCGCCGTCTTCCGCGAAGACGGAACAACGTGTATCTCGGGCATGTAAGATGGTACATTAGCAACACCGACTCGGTCGTAGAGCCCATGTCCCTCATAATTATGACTACTTGACCGCGGATGGCCATCCTCCAGCTATTGGCGGTCAACGACTGAGAGCGAGCTCATTCGGGTTGCCGTAAGCCAGAGAGAAAGTGAGAGAGAGATCGCCTGCTTCCTGGCCGAGCGCAAAAGAGGCGGTTGCTTAGCTACGGACAAAGAATTGTGCTTTCGATTTCATATTCTTTAAGGTGCCAGGGCATGGGCACTTACACGTTAGCTTACCAACATTAGCATTAATAATAAAGGGACTGGCAAGGGCATCAGATCATGACTTTATTGAATTATGATAAATATGAGGGCACCATCGAGCAGTATTCCCTGCATGTCTGCATGATTAAGTCACCAACTTAAAGCGTTGGTAAAAAGTATCGGAAGTTATGAATTGTGGAATATAAAGTCTGTAGCTGGCAGTAGCTCGCCGGGCCGCCGTGGGCGGCTGGTAGCGGTGACCGGAAACGCGGGACAATACGGCCCTTTTGGGGATAGCCCGGTATCCGGAGCCACCTGTGCTGGGCATCACATGGCGCAGACGGGAATTTCGTTTGTCTAAGGGCGTTATGACCTACTCGATAATTGGGTAGATCTCAGAAATGCCGTTGGAGGGATTTCGGCGATGATAGAGCGTTCGACATTGGCCGAAACTGAATATTCTCCCACCACGTTTTCGTACGCGTGGGAGACGGAAGAATTGTGGAGAGAGCGGACTTCGCCTTCAGCCTTCGGGCGGTACGGACGTGGAGACGGCGTCTTCTCCATCGTCTTCGAAGGGAGATATACGGTCTGTATCGCAGCACTGCACCAACGCGTTTTCCGTGCAGAGTTCTGCAGCTAGATCTCTTTGTGTGTTCAGAAGCGAGATTTTCACCAACGCTCAACCACTTCCTACAACTTACCTAATATTCTTGATCTGGTAGTTGTCCTTGCGAGATGCCGAGTATTTACCAACGCAGCTGCCGGTAATAGGGGTGCGTAATTGCAAATTGTTAATGTGCCATTCGCAGGAGTGTGTGGGTGGGCAAAGAAATTCACATTTTTTTGTAAATTTTGTCAGTTGTGGGGGATATGAAATTAAAATGGCAATATTACAATTGAATTATCGACTTCATTGTAGCTAGCATTTACCCTGTTCCAGTAAGCTTTACATAAACTCTAGTCACTGCACAGCTTGCCCAGACGGGGAGGAAAGAAGGTTTGCGGTCTCCTATGTCAGCGACGGACAAATAAGCTTACAATTGAAACAGCGCACGTGTCTCAAATATTAAGCAATATTTTACGAACACATCCACATCAAGAATTAATACGTTTTCGTTCTCACCAACAATTTCAATATTACGATCGGCACTTCGTTCTGTCAATGAAGTTGCGCCATCTGTTACCCCAACCACGGCTGCATAGATGTGCGGAAAAGCTGACCGGTTAAAACCGGTACAAGTATTTTAGTTGTGAATAATCGATATTTTTCGGTATTTGTTTGGGTTCGATTATATATCAGTTTGCCACAGCACTGGTTCTAAAATTACTGATTTTTACATAAAACTTTTTTTTTTTTTAAATGAGTTTGGCAGGAAGTTCCGTGGCTTCTGGCAGATTTGTATCGTCTTTGAATGGTACTGATAAAAGGAGCCAAATTACAGAAGAGCATACTGTAGAACGAATATAAAAATATTGGTCAACGAAATAATTCATTATTGACATTTCAACTATTGACATGTAATTGTTCCTGATAAATGATATATTTTGCCTACTTCCTTTTGAATTTTTTGAAAGAACTTTTGATTTTCTTGATAAAAAAATCAATTGTATTCAAATTCAGATTAAGTAGAAAAGATACATATTTGACTAAAACGAGTTTTGCGTTCGAAATAATTAAAAACTAAGAACTCTACAAAGCGTATTATTTGTCTGTGATTGCTGTGGAGCGATGAAAGAGGAAGAAAGTTATGGGAACAGTAATGAATTGATAACTTACCAGTTCACTCATAGTTTACAATAAAATCAGAAAGTAGCCAGCTCTGCTGCCTGTGCCTACATAATGTACCTTTATCTGTTTTTGCTCTTGGAAACCGCAAACTTAACACGAAAAATTGAGCTCTGGAACTTTAGTTTTCACTCTTTAGGACTGACTACTCGCACAGCTCAAATAGTAGTATGATCCTCGACTGCAACACACACCTTGAGCAGAGATTCAAAAAACGTAGAAACGGGAGGAGAATACTGGACAATTCTTTGGAGTATTCAGCGCTTCACTTGTTTCCAAGAAAAGGAACGAACGGTGAACTGTCGAATTTTTCCTTTATTTACCTATTTATTTGGTATTTTGATTCTGATACCTAACTTGGACCATGAAATGCGAAAGTCACAGTGAGTCTTAGAATTTTTCGATGCCTATGTTTGTTTTTGGAAATAATAGCAATCAAAAACCGATAATCGGTTATTCCAAAACCGGGTACTCTGAGTGGTTTTAACAGTCACGTTAAACTGGAGATGAAAAAACCGGTATAATCGAAAACCGGTTGATTCGGCTTTAACTGTGATCCAGGCCGGTGCATACCGCTACACTGGTAGTGGCAGCTCGTTCGCGCCTTTAAATGACTCGCTAGCTTGCACTGAAAGCGACTTAGAGCATTTATTTATTTATCGTATGGCAATACATATACACAATTACAAAACAACTACATGTCCACATCTAACCCGCCAGGGTAGTCGACAGCGCTAATGCGCTTCTCCTGGACTTGGGTAGGCGCGCCGGCCCCGGATCCAATCTGCCCGGCGGCTTAAGGACGGAGGCCGGTGTTCCGCCCAGTCCGGATGTGGTTTTTAGGCGGTTTTTCACATCCCACTAGCTGAATACCGCGCTGGTCCCTACGTACCGCCTCAGTTCCACGGCTCGCAGATATCTGAACACATTCGCACTATTCCATGGATTACACTAGACACAGGTAGTTGGGGTACACTAATGCCGCCCTGGGGGGGGGGGGGGTACGGGGTGGCGGCAGGAAGGGGATCCGGCCACCCCTTAAATTAACGTTACCAAATCCGATCATGCCGACCCTGTGTCACTGCGGGAAAAAGTCACAAGCAAAAGAAAGGAAACTATGTGTCAACATCTAAGCTCAGCTCTCTAATATAAAAGAACGCAAATGACAACAGCTACATATGGATATCAAGGTCTTTTATGTATTTTATCACATCTCTCGACGTTGTCAAAAATCTTGGAAAGGGCCCTTGCAGGAGCGTGCAGGAACATGAGCAACTGCCTGTCATTCCGCGCCATAATCACAAGATGGTGGTGAAGGTATGCCTCACTTGCACAGAGTGTCTGCACATCTTCCATGGCTTGTTCGGATGCGGTTGAAGGTAGTCCCAACTGCCCGAGGCTGGTCGAAACTAGGGTGTTTCTTCCGGATGCAAGGCAGTTTCAGGCATAGTGGAGGAGAGCTTTATTGCAAGCAGAGTTTTCGTTCATCGATGGTATTGGATTCCGTGAGAGTCCTGGCTGTGATGAGATGTCTAGATGTTTGTCATTTTCGCTCCGCTGGGAATACATGGTTCAGTATTGGTGAAACGCCCTGTTACACCCGTAGGACATGACAGGTAGTTGGAATTGTGGAAAGAGGCCAAAATAAGCGGCTGTCAGTTACACTAGAACACATATAACTTTATATATTTGACCAAAAATTACAGTACAAATTCTTGAATTTAGTTATCGGCTGAATACCCCACACTATCTTATGCCTTAAGGGAACAACCACTTTCATTAAATAAACGGCTAAAAGCCATTAACTCAAAATTCAGACGCCAAAGAGAATATTTAAAGGGCAGAAGGCCTCACGCTAAGTAAGTTCTAAAATTTGGCTGAAGGCCCAAAATCTAACACTTGAAAGGCCACAACCTCAATTTAAAGACGGCTAAAGACCCATGATTTAAGACTCAAGGTAAAATAAAATAAAAAACACAAGGCAGAAGGCCTTCTCTTGAATTAGGCTGAAGGCCCCAAACAGTGTGATGCTCGAAAGACAAAGATCCTTAATTTAAAAACGGCTGAAAGCCCATGACTTAAAACACCACTAAAAACATTTCACCTTTAATTCAAAACCATCGGCTACGCGCCATACAAATACGCAAAACAGAAAATAAGAAAAGGCAGTGCACCTAACGGCGCTCAGAAGTTTCGGGGGTCGGCCAGCACTTGAAATACTAACGACCACTTAGGTGCGACAGGCAGTCGGCCCAAGAATTCTCGATCCGACTACAACCCAATCAACAGACAGTCAACGGACCCACCGACAGGGTAACTTGCGCTCCACTCGACCAGCACACAACCGGGAGTTCAATGCAAAACGTAAAAAAGGCATGGACGCCCACAACCAAGAATACGTTAAGCTGTCAAACTACACACCCTGCTGGACAGCGACAACACGGTGAGGAAAGGACACTGCCTGAATATATGTCAACGGCCAGGGCAGGTAACCGGAACGTTAACGGCCACAAGGCTGAAAATTCCGCTGGTGCGCTTCAATTGCAAATAACCAAATACAGTTAGACCCCACTGGACGGTGGCTAAACCTTCGCCAACTCGAACACACACGTTGTCGCTCGCGGGAATGTCCCAACAGCCAACGAGAACGGGACGGCACAATGTGAACAGTCTTGGCTTGCTGATAAATTAAATCCAAACTCAACTTTCGTGTCCAGGGTTGGTGAACCACGGACCTCGTAGTAATGGGAACAGCCCCACACACTCCGACACGACATAAGAGACCGCCAGCGAGCCCAGCCAAACTACGACCCGAGGAGATTTCCTCGCTGCTCCACGCCAACCGACCGACTGGTCGCACACAGCACACACGGTAACTGTAATCACCCGACCAAAGATACATACCACTGCTGCCTCTCACAGAGAGAGCGAACAACAGCATAATCGCAATAACCAAACACAGATTAGGAACCAAGGTTTAAATCTACGTATACATGAGCCCAACAAGGCTCAATTGGAAGGTCGTTGTTATTAGCAGTCTTCTGGTATTCACTTTAGAGCACTCTTCCGCCTGCTGCCAGGAAGTGGACTGTAGCTCAAGATGGGTAACCAGTATGTGCGAGTAGGTCATATTGGCCCACTAAGTTGTACGTCTACCTCTTTCACATGAGTATTATTAAGCAAGACAGGCTCACAATACTCTGCTCCTGAGCATACGAGTCTGAGCGTTGATCTACATCTACATCATTACTCTGCAATTCACATTTAAGTGCTTGGCAGAGGGTTCATCGAACCACAATCATACTATCTCCCTACCATTCCACTCCCGAAGAGCGCGCGGGAAAAACGAACACCTAAACCTTTCTGTTAGAGCTCTGATTTCTCTTATTTTATTTTGATGTTCATTCCTGCCTAAGTAGGTTGTGCTCAACAAAATATTTTCGCATTCGGAAGAGAAAGTTGGTGACTGAAATTTCGTAAATAAATCTCGCCGCGACGAAAAACGTCTTTGCTTTAATGACTTCCAACCCAACTGGCGTATCATATCTTCCACGCTCTGTCCCCTATTACGTGATAATACAAAACGAGCTGCCCCCTTTTGCACCCTTTCGGTGTCCTCCTTCAATCCCACCTGGTAAGGATCCCACACCGCGTAGCAATAATCTAACAGAGGACGAACGAGTGTAGTGTAAGCTGTCTCTTTAGTGGACTTGTTGCATCTTCTAAGTGTCCTGCCAATGAAACGCAACCTTTGGCTCGCCTTCCCCACAATATTATCTATGTGATCTTTCCAACTGAAGTTGTTCGTAATTTGAACACCCAGGTACTTAGTTGAATTGACAGCCTTGAAAATTGTACTATTTATCGAGCAATCGAATTCCAACGGATTTCTTTTGGAACTCATGTGGATCACCTCACACTTTTCGTTATTTAGCGTCAACTGACACCTGCCACACCATACAGCAATCTTTTCTAAATCGCTTTGCGACTGATACTGGTCTTCGGATGACCTTACTAGACGGTAAATTACAGCATCATCTGCGAACAACCTAAGAGAACTGCTCAGATTGTCACCCACGCCATTTATATAGATCAGGAACAGCAGAGATCCCAAGACGCTTCCCTGGGGAACACCTGATATTACTTCAATTTTACTCCATGATTTGCTGTCTATTACTACGAACTGCGACCTTCCTGACAGGAAATCACGAATCCAGTCCCACAACTGAGACGATACCCCATAGGCCCGCAGCTTGATTAGAAGTCGCTTGTGAGGAACGGTGTCAAAAGCTTTCCGAAAATCTAGAAATACGGAATCAACTTGAGATCCCATGTCGATAGCAGCTATTACTTCGTGCGAATAAAGAGCTAGCTGCGTTGCACAAGAACGATGTTTTCTGAAACCATGCTGATTACGTATCAATAGATCGTTCCCTATGTGTTGATAGCTCAAGTGTGTCTGCTGACGATCTCCAACGAGTGTCAGAGTTTATGGAATTGGTGCAAGAAACAGTCGCTTCTAGGCAAATATCTAACGCCAAGAAGCAGAGGCAGCCAGAGAAGCTCGAAGACCCTCTGGCTAAAAATAAATTTGTCACAAGACTCAGTGCAAAAACTGTAAATGAAAACTGTCGGAATGCGACGTATCATTTCTGATAGACCGCCACTATGAGTTACCTGTCCGTTCGCAGCCACCTCTGGTAGTGATGTTACGGGTCGGACCCATGCTGACCGCGCCATCTTACAAAATCACGCTGATAGTCCGCTGCCCCCGCGGAGCGCCTCTCCCGCCGACCTCTTCGTAATTATCTCATCCCGACGCGGCCGGCCAATCGGAGGAGCGGCATCAACACGTGTCCAGCGGCGGAGAACCGCACGGCTCATACATATTGATGGGAGGCGGAGAGCAACAGGTGGCCGCCCGGGAGCCGCCGCCTCTTAGGCGCCTAATAAATTGGGTCGGGGGCGGCGGCGCAGCGGGGGCGGCGCGCCTCGAATTAGCCAGCCGCGGCCCCCGGCAGCCGCGACACGCGCGGCTCTAAATTAGCAGCATTACAATACCGCGCCGTAACGAGGGGCGCCCGCCCCGCGACGCTTATTGGCCCCCGGGGTGCGGGTCCGCGGGAGGCAGCGAGGAGGGCACGGAGTCCGGCCGCGGCGCAGCAGCTGCAGCCGCCCGGCCGTGGGCCTTGCGGCACAGCCGACCGGCGCACTAATGCGGGAGTCCTCTAATTCGTCAGCATTCCTCAGCTCACAGTCAACATTTCCATCAACGATGTGATGTAAACATGCACGCCATCCACAGCATTTTGAACACGATGGAACACTGAACGTCGTGATATTTGGGAGGTAGCTAGTGAGGCGTAGCGCCGAATACCGATCCTGCCTTGGAGGCGGTAAAGTGGGAGATGTGTCTCAGAGTTGGAGAGTATAACGATATGTTTACGTAATGTGTATACATAAACATACAGTTATAAATGTCCCCGTTCGTAGTCTCTAATTATAACAATATGTTACTTTTGTGCTGTAACATATAGCTATAATCAGCGGTGGAAACATATTTGCGAACGCCGACCGCGTGCGGCTGTTTCTTGTTGGATCGTCTGATCAGTCGGAAGTTGCATTGCAGAGGAGAGTAAATGCCTATTCAAAATATAATTATTTTGGATAGCTCAACATGAATTTCCTAAGGGACCGTAGTTTATCATGCATTTACCAGTAGAATATGGCGCGGAGAAAATACACTCCTGGAAATGGAAAAAAGAACACATTGACACCGGTGTGTCAGACCCACCATACTTGCTCCGGACACTGCGAGAGGGCTGTACAAGCAATGATCACACGCACGGCACAGCGGACACACCAGGAACCGCGGTGTTGGCCGTCGAATGGCGCTAGCTGCACAGCATTTGTGCACCGCCGCCGTCAGTGTCAGCCAGTTTGCCGTGGCATACGGAGCTCCATCGCAGTCTTTAACACTGGTAGCATGCCGCGACAGCGTGGACGTGAACCGTATGTGCAGTTGACGGACTTTGAGTGAGGGCGTATAGTGGGCATGCGGGAGGCCGGGTGGACGTACCGCCGAATTGCTCAACACGTGGGGCGTGAGGTCTCCACAGTACATCGATGTTGTCGCCAGTGGTCGGCGGAAGGCGCACGTGCCCGTCGACCTGGGACCGGACCGCAGCGACGCACGGATGCACGCCAAGACCGTAGGATCCTACGCAGTGCCGTAGGGGACCGCACCGCCACTTCCCAGCAAATTAGGGACACTGTTGCTCCTGGGGTATCGGCGAGGACCATTCGCAACCGTCTCCATGAAGCTGGGCTACGGTTCCGCACACCGTTAGGCCGTCTTCCGCTCACGCCCCAACATCGTGCAGCCCGCCTCCAGTGGTGTCGCGACAGGCGTGAATGGAGGGACGAATGGAGACGTGTCGTCTTCAGCGATGAGAGTCGCTTCTGCCTTGGTGCCAATGATGATCGTATGCGTGTTTGGCGCCGTGCAGGTGAGCGCCACAATCAGGACTGCATACGACTGAGGCACACAGGGCCAACACCCGGCATCATGGTGTGGGGAGCGATCTCCTACACTGGCCGTACACCACTGGTGATCGTCGAGGGGACACTGAATAGTGCACGGTACATCCAAACCGTCATCGAACCCATCGTTCTACCATTCCTAGACCGGCAAGGGAACTTGCTGTTCCAACAGGACAATGCACGTCCGCATGTATCCCGTGCCACCCAACGTGCTCTAGAAGGTGTAAGTCAACTACCCTGGCCAGCAAGATCTCCGGATCTGTCCCCTATTGAGCATGTTTGGGACTGGATGAAGCGTCGTCTCACGCGGTCTGCACGTCCAGCACGAACGCTGGTCCAACTGAGGCGCCAGGTGGAAATGGCATGGCAAGCCGTTCCACAGGACTACATCCAGCATCTCTACGATCGTCTCCATGGGAGAATAGCAGCCTGCATTGCTGCGAAAGGTGGATATACACTGTACTAGTGCCGACATTGTGCATGCTCTGTTGCCTGTGTCTATGTGCCTGTGGTTCTGTCAGTGTGATCATGTGATGTATCTGACCCCAGGAATGTGTCAATAAAGTTTCCCCTTCCTGGGACAATGAATTCACGGTGTTCTTATTTCAATTTCCAGGAGTGTATTTCGCCGCATGCAACTTCCGTCCGAACTCGACGAAAGAATTCGTGACTGTGAACTCTCTATTTGGCAGAAACATGTAGAAAATTAAATAAGTTCATGAAGAAGTGCGACATAGATTCTATAGTAAATGAATAGTCCATACACCAGTTCCATTTAACTCTGAATTTATGGCAAGTAATAGACAAACTTACATTGCAATGACGGATTTAACATGGATGCCGTTTTGACTGGCACTTCTCATAATGAAAACAATTCCTTTGACGTTTTCACATACACGTCGCACAATAAATCTACTGCTAGGCACTTTTAGTATTACACATTTACTTTACACTAGAACAATATTAATTTTAACAATAATAATACGGCGGCAAGACATGCGCGTCCGACACAAGTTACAGGAGACAAGAGAAGAATGAGTAACTGTTCATCGAGAATATCTCGTACCTCAAAAAAAAAAAAAAAAAAAAAAAATGTGTAAAAGTGTTCTTCTTCTGTCCGTTTTTCGCACCGCGGTTTTCAAAGTCAATAACTCATTGCATCTCTGACGGCGCTTCGACAATAAACAAGTTACGTCACAGGTCGATCACCTTTTACATTCTCGCAACATTATTTGCTAACTGTAGCTGTTGCCGAGCGACTGCTTGATTAGTGAATGATTTAAAATGATAAGACAATCACATAATGTTACAAGAGTCACAGATTGTGGCGAGAGACTGGATGCGCACGTAGTTTATGTATCAGCCGATAGAGGACAGTATTGGATAGGGGGACTGTGATTTTAGTTTCGATTGTGCCCACTAGAGTGCACTAAAGTAATAGAATGTTTTTTATAAACTGTTCTAGTATTTTCATAAAGTGTTATTTCTTTTTGTGTAGGTAAAATGTTATAAATGTGTTTTAGCAGTATGAATGATGCGTGAGTGTGATTTAAGGTTAATATGAAGATAATTGTTTAACGAGTTACGTAGTAGGATTTAGTGTGGGAATATTTCGAAGAAGTATGGATATGAACGAAGAGGATTTTTGTAGAATAGATTTGTGAAGTAAGTTTATGGTAAAGGGAAAGTTAATTCAGGTATAAATAACATTAGTAAATAACTTTATGCATAAGCAAAACTTCAGCATATTAGATAATTAAGTCGGTAAAAATTGCAGTCGTGAGGTTTACTATTTTGCGATTGGTTATGGATGAAAAGCGCGGACTGACACGGGAGAATGTTGTTTTTCTATTGGCTGTGAAGTAAGTGACCAATGGTAAAGCAATATGCTTCGCGCGCCTTTCTCTGCAGGTAGAGAAGACCTTAGAGTATTCTAGAGAGGAGTCGAAGCCTAGCCATGAAAGAGATCGGACGTGTGTCGTAGTAGTTCCGATGGAAACGATAAGTTGCCGGATCTAGCAGTGTTTCACACATCAAAAGTGTTGGAAAGTCATGGCATAATTATTCCGATGTGTGTGTAGAAATTTCGGAATTTTTAAGTGAATTTTGTGACGAGAAAAGACACATATTCCGCGTGGCGTATTGAGCAGGTCGGTGGCTAAAAACTGAGACTGCTTTAGGTACGGACAAAGTATTTTCCGAGCATTCTCAATCAAAAACAATCAGTATTTTTGTAGCTATTACGTTTTCGGGAAATGCAACACCATAAACTTGCTAACGTGAGTGAAAGGGATTGTGAGTGACTGCGTTGAGACTAGCACGGGCTTGGCAGTGATATTTGTTCACCTAAGTTTCAGAATATATTAATTGAGGACAAAATTTCCAAACTTTCATTTCGTGTTTCTCCCGAAACGTAGATTAGTGACTTAAATTGCAGCCTGGTTCACGTCGAAGTACAGTAGGTTTCAGTTGGCTTTCCTACTGATTATCTGCTGAGACAATGTTCACAGGTAGGTGCATGTTCGTCGTAAAGGGACGGAAAGAACCGCACCGCCGCACTAGGACGGCCAATCATGTTGGAAATACACTGCCCGAAAATGCAGTTCACTCAAGAACAAGGTCATTTCATTGATGAGTTACGTGATGGGACGTTCAAAAAGTAATGCAACACTGAAATGTGGTTTCGCAGGACAGAGGGGATCAGGTTGTGGAAAGGGGCCAAGGTAAATTACTGTTAGTAATACAAGAACACAGACACAGCTTTATTCCTCAAACCAATGCATAGTTTTTTCTTTACTACAACTAAGATAAATTCACGGGTGAGGGCCCAAGTAACCTCTCCAGCATAAGTTTAAATCATTAAAAACACCAAGATTTAGAGTAACGGCTGAAGGCTTTACTTAAGTAAAATTGCAATATCTTCTCGGCTAGAGACCGAAATAATATTTAAGATCAGCCAAGGAAATTCATTAAAAGCCAAGAATTTACAGTTTCCGGCTAAAGACCATATTAAGGAAAATTCTAGTTAATTCTTCGGCTGAAATCCCAATTTAAAAAAAAATTTCTTTACATAATAAACGAGTGACTTTCAAGATAAGCCTTTACACAGTACAACAGAAAAACATCTTAAGAAAACTTGAAGTATCTTGTCGGCTGAAGGCCCAAACAATTACTCAAGAATAATTAAAGACTGCCGGCCGAAGTGGCCGAGCGGTTCTAGGCGCTTCAGTCCGGAGCCGCGCGACCGCTACGGTCGCAGGTTCGAATCCTGCCTCGGGTATGGATTTGTGTGATGTCCTTAGGTCAGTTAGGTTTAAGTAGTTCTAAGTTCTAGGGGACTGATGACCTTAGATATTAAGTCCCATAGTGCTCAGAGCCATTTGAACCAATTAAAGACCACCTTAAGATGAATATTTACAGGACACGGCTGAAGGCCGTTTCAAGAATTCAAGATAATTAATGAGAAACCTTACAGACAATGATTTACAAATTAAAGCCAGAGATTCTGAAACAAACACGACTGAAGTCCTAAATACGGAGCAACAAGAATTTTAAATAAAACACGGCTGAAGGCCTAATCTTAAAGTAGTTTTCATGAAGTTCGGCTGAAGGCCATATATTAAACATAAAACAATATTAATACACGGTTGAAGGCCTGGCACAGTACCTGCGACCTAATATAATGACAATCACAACAACAAACAGTGGTGCTCAGAAGTGTTCCAAGGGTCGGGCTGGGGAGGAAACTCTAACCACCGTTTAGGTGAGACAGGCAACCAAGCGTAACACTAAAGAATCGGGTTGCAACACGACCCAGGGACGGTTGAAGAGCCAACCAACAACATAATCAATTCCCTCTGTCGCAACCGACCAACTGTCTATTCCAGTACGCAGACTGCATTCGTCTGCTCAGTGGAAATCACAGAAGCTACACAGAGTTCAACGTAAACACACTTGCACAAGAACTCGAAGAATCGTAAAATGAATCACTATGGATCAAGAAGGACGAATCAATTCGACACAGAAAGAGTTTTCACAAGCTGTACAAGAAAGTACACGTCGTCCGTTGAGACGAACGACCGAACGACCAACCAAGGTCGTCCCCACTCAAGTTATAAGTGTCGGCAACGGTCGGGCGAGTCTTGGCTGTCCGGAGCTCACTGCAGCTCCAACTCGATGTTCGTTCGGAACTCGGAGACACGGTGACCCGGGCACACTGGCTTGGACCCAACCATGCAGAGGGAACACTTGCCCATTGGCCACCCGACATCTCTGCACAACGAAGGAAACAACCCACGTCCGGCAAGATGACCATGACGAGGCCCAGAAACGGCGGACAAAAGTCTAAATACACGTCGCCCGACGAGACGACCGACCGAACGTCCAACCAACGGTCGTTCCCGCTCCAGTATCCTTCTGTCGGACAGTTCATGTGTGTCGCCAGCGGTCGGCGAGTACTGGCTGTCCGCACCTCACTGGAGTTCAGTCCCCGACTGCTGCTCCGTCCCCGACAGCTGCGTCCAGACTCGACTGACTTCCAGACACACGACGACCCGGAAATACTATCGGTCGCTCCAGAGGTAGTACGACAGAGCACTTATCGATAAGCGCTGCTGCTGCCACTCACGGTCAGAGAAGGCAGGAAGTTAGTGACGCCACTAAATGGAATAAGAAAACGAGGCGACCATAGGGTAAGAGAAGATGACAAACAATAAATGGAATGAACACGAGCCGCGCACGGCTCAAACAGAGTTCCTTCTCACCCAATTTCAGTGGCGAAGATGCAGAATTTGTTGTGGGACATTGTGGAATATTCCCGATTCAGGTCCCGTATCTTCATGAAGTTCGGATGCGCAGCGCTGCACGTAGCCTTGAAAATTGAGTCTTTAACGGAGGTGCTTACCAAGCAAGCAGCTATCACTGAGTTTCCTTTGTGCCGAAAATCAGAGCATTGCAGATATTCATAGACGCTTGCTGAATGCCAAAGAGACCTGTCACTAAACAAAAACACGGTGATTCGTTGGGTGAAGTGTCTGTCATCATCGTAACAAAGTCGCTCAAACCTGTCCGATCTGCGTGCAGACTGGGCGCACACAGTTGTGACTCTTACGATGTTTTAACGTGCGGACACTCTCATTCGGAGTGATGGACGGATCACAAACACCTCGCTGCTAAAATGGACATCTCTGTTGGCGGTGCTGACACACTCGTCCACCAGTTGGGGTACTTTCAAACTTGTGTGCTTGCTGGGTTCCTCGCCGCTTAACGGAGGACCATAAAGAGCAACAAGGGACGAACGAGACTGATCGTGAAACTTGTTTCGAACTTCGTCACAAGCGACGGATTATGGGTTCATCACTTCGAATCGGAAATAAAAGGGCAATTCACACCACCTCTCCAGAATGAGATTTTCATTCTGCAGCGGAGTGTGCGCTGATATGAAACTTCGTAGCAGATTGAAACTGTGGACCGGACCGAGACTCGAATTCGGGACCTTTGCCTTTCGCGGACAAGTGCTCTACCATCAGAGTTACCCAAGCACGACTCACGCCCCGACTCACGTCCCGACTCAGATGGTAGAACACTTGCCCGCGAAAGCCAAAGGTCCCGAGTTTGAGTCTCGGTCCGGCATACAGTTTTAATCTGCCAGGGAGTTTGATATCAGCGTACACTCCGCTGCAGAGTGAAAATCTCATTCTGTAAACATCCCCGAGGCTGTGGCTAAGCCATGTCTCCGCAATATCCTTTCTTTCAGGAGTGCTAGTTCTGCAAGGTTCGCAGGAGAGCTTCTGACAACTTTGAAAGGTAGGAGATGAGGTACTGGCAGAAGTAAAGTTGTGGACGGGCCGTGAGTCGTGCTTGGGTAGCTCAGATGGTAGAGCACTTGCCAGCGAAAGGCAAAGGTCCCGAGTTCGAGTCTCGGTCCGCCAGGAAGTTTCACACCACCTCTCCTCAGAAGAAAGAGTTCAAAGCCACAGCCTCACAGCCTCAGCTGGTGAAGTCATAGCGACGGTTTCTGGGACTTTGAAGGGGCTATTACGTTTGGTGTCCTCCTTCATGGTGAAACGATCAACTAGGAAGTGTATTGTGCTACACTCAGGAAACTAAAGAAATGATTTCACCGCGTTAGTCGTCACAAATAAGCAAACAAACTTCTCTTTCTCCATGACAACGCAAGGCCTCACACAAGACCGCGCACCAGGAAGAAGTTCACAAGACCTCACTGGACGGTTCTTCCTTATCCACCATACAGCCCGGGTTTTGCACTTCCTGACTTCCATGTGTTTGGCACAATGAAGGATGCATTCTGTGAGAAACCGTACGTGGATGATGGGGAGGTTATTGACGCAACATCGACCGGTAGACTGGTACCATGACGGTATACAAGCCCTCCCCCAGTAAAGTGGGCTAAGGCCATCACATTGAACGGAGATTATGTTCAGAAACATGGTTATATAGCCAATGAATGGGGAATAATATGGTGTATCGGAATCCTGAGTAAAGCCAACTTGCTTTCGACGAAAAAAATGTGTTGCATTACTTATCGAACGCCCCTCGTATTTCTTCATTGTAGGAGTATATGACAAATTCAGATCGAATGAAGCAGGCATGTCACAGTAAAGGATGCCCAAACAGTGGCATCAACACACAAACTCACTCTGGTGTCAACGCAAAAATGTAATCTCACAAGCAAACATTCATAAAATCACCGATTGACATCCTGCTGTAGATTGTCCCAAGAATCGTGCGCCTTTTGTTGCAATTCGGAAATTGTTCTTGCAGGCCCTGGAGAACAAATTAAGTTCCCGCTTGATCGTATCCTAAACGGTTCAGCTGGCGAGGTATATGATGATAGTGCTGGCGTGCATAGCTCTGATATACCGCAAAGAGCACGTTGCGTCGCAGCAATCGTTTGCGGACGTGCATTGTATTGCTGAAAAAGCGCATCAAATTTCTGTCGAAGAAATGAATCCAGCAACACAGACAGGACCTACTCTCATCGCTGAAGACATCATTCCACTGTCCAGTCGACTGTTTCACGACACCAGAGTAGCTGTGTCTTGGTGTCAGTGGTTACTTGGCCATGGGCGCACACATTCTTTGCGCAGCACACGGTTCCCAACGGTCTTTGGTGAAGGAACAGTTGCAACACGAGCCAAGATTTCTTATCTTGGTGATCTTCAGTCTGCTACCTCTGCTGGCATCATCTTTCAGTGTAGAGATGCGTCTGTACTACACGGACGTCCAGACGGGTGAGGAAATGTTCCACAGTCAACTCCTCAAAATAGCGCACACCAGATATATTCTGTCCAATGTGAATGGCAATCCGTCGATACATCCATTCACCTTCGCGCCAGCCCACAATGAGACTGCGGCCAAATGGCTACAATTCAACAGGGGTATGTACTTACTGGTGGGGCGTGACTGAACCCTAGAGTCTGTGTTGACAACTCTGTTCACCTCTGAACTCAGCACAGCTACTGCCTGTAGAGTTAAAATGCAGTTCACATAGGCAGGTCTCCTCAGCGCCATCATATCACTGATGACCATGACAAACGAATCACTAACACTACACCGAGCGAGGTGTCGCAGTGGTTAGACACTGGACTCGTATTCGGGAGGACGACGGTTCAATCCCGCGTCCGGCTATCCTGATTTAGGTTTTCCGTGATTTCCCTAAATCACTCCAGGTAAATGCCGGGATGGTTCCTCTGAAAGGGCACGGCCGTCTTCCTTCCCCATCCTTCCTTAATCCGAAGAGACCGATGACCTCGCTGTCTGGTCTCCTTTCCCAAAACAACCCCAAACCCCAATCACTAACACTACAACCCCTTAGAATACGAATGTTGTAACCCGGTGCCACTGAACACAGCACTTGAGTGTTGCGTTTTTCCCGGCAGAGTTTGTTTACCTTAAGGGTACGAAACAGAACATACCTCTCTGATAATAACACTGAGTCAGGTATCAGTAGCCAACAGGCAGTTTTTACAGCAGTTGTTACTAGGATATAGAATAGAAGGCAAGTGAAATTAATGGAACGTGTCTGCCAATATTTGGGCAGACTTATTTCATTGGATCAAAGATTATGCCTCCAATTATTTCTGAAGGATAAGAAGCTTTTATGAATAGAAGAAACATTTATAACTGTAGGTAAATGGGATGTTTATCCCAACTCTGTTACCTCCCTGAGAAGTGGCAGTAATATGGAAATCAGTTAAGAGCCTTCAAAATTTCACCACCTAGCATAGGGCTTCAAAAACCGAGATATTTGGTTTTCTGGTTAGGCAGAGAGGCCCTTGACCAGTTTAAGTCAGACTTTTCAGTTCAATGACAAAGGTTGGTGGGCTTCACGTAGTTTAGAGCAGTAGATCCCTACAAGCAAGTAAGTGCCCTCTGAGGGGTAAAATGTAATTTTATGAGGGGTAAAAACGGAAGGGTTCGATTGTGAAACAACTATTTTTTAAAGACCATTACATTTATCACTGTTTTGTAAGACTACAATACTGATTACGGATAAGCAACCATCAATTACATTCTTTCAAAAACTGGCATTAACGGGCGACAAATTGTGGTGGAGGTTACAACTTGTTGAACGAATGTATGAGCAAGATCTTCTTCACATAGTCCAGCCAACAGACATATACTATGCATTTTGCACCAAGGACAACTATAGCGCATACTCCGGAGTTTTTCTTTTAAGAAAAATTATTTAAAATCGGTATTAGATAGGTTTTCAATACGATCGGAATTGGAACTTTTTTATGGTTACAAGTTGCCATTCGTGTTCTAAACTACACAAAATATTCCATAACCCCAGCTCTGGCCCCCAACCCCTGAAATCTATCGCATGGTCGCCCTTGCTTTGTACCATCCATCTCTGATAGTAAAAGTGAGACATATACATTACATGTGCTTAAATATCTCCTGAAAATTCCTTCTTGGCGTTGTAGGTAATTTCTGCACTACCTTAGTGATGCTTCACTATTTACTTCGCAACAATAAACAAACGAAGTGACAGCCCAGCACAGTACGTAATGGCCAATCAATTTTTCGCGCATCTCCCGCCTTTAATACAGCCCACCGTGTTTACTCTTTTGTATTAATAATTTCAGTGATGTTCTTAAACGACTCCCGTGAGTAGGGTTCTAATCTTTTGCAGTTAACTGATTTGTCTTTGCAACTGCCTGTCTCTAGCCGCTCGTAATGCGGAATACATCCTCCAAAGTGTTCTGTAATTAATTCAACTGATTAAAACCGCAATCTGAATGTTCCCTGTTTTATTTTTGTGGGTTAGTTCTAAACGTGTATTGTGTTTACTTTATTAATCGCTCCCAGTGAAGTACGGTAGTCTGTTGCATGTTTCTGGGACTTTGAAGGGCTATTACGTTTGGTGTCCTTCATGGTGCAAAGATCAACTAGGAAGTGTATTGTGCTACCCTCAGGAAACTAAAGAAATGATTTCACCGCGTTAGTCGACACAAATAAGCAAACAAACTTCTCTTTCTCCATGACAACACGTTAAAATTGAAGCTCCGGCACAAAATATGCAATACTAGGAATAAATTTCAGGATTCAGGTGTATATAAGATTAAATGTAATGACTGCTGTAAACAATATATAGGGCAGACTGCTAGGAACATTGAAACCAGATTCAGGGAGCACACCTACTCTGAAAACAAAACAGCTTTTGGGGCGCACATGGCTGCCACAAAGCACTCAGTCACGAACATTGAACACAATTTAGACATCCTGCATAGAGCTCATAAGGGACGGTTTTTTAACATTTAGGAAGAAACTGAAATATACACACACAAAAAGAAAGATCCGGATTTAATCCTCAACGAGCAAAGCTAATTCAATCATAACGCCTATTTTAGCATTTATGACGACCTTCTAAGATGACAACTGTTGCGTGTGGAGATCCAGGCCGAGGGATGAGAGATGGTGCGCGGTGGAGAAGCCGGAAGACGCGTGCAGCGCCTGGCGTCGTTGACGGGGCCCTCCTGCGCGGCCCTCTTGCCCGCGGCGATGGACATCAGACTACTGAGCGGAGCGCGGCACAACACCGAAAAAAAACCACGGAAGCAGACCATGGAGGAAACCAAGTCTACACCAGCGCCATAGATATAGAAATCGCCCTATGTTTTTTTTTAGATCGTATAAAAATGATAATTTTACTGTTTTTTAATTTTGATAAGTACAGATTTTAACCTTGACAGCTACATATTTTAATTAAGTATTTTTGAAGATGAAAGTTAATGAAAAAATCTACTGAATACAGTATGTGCATAGGTAATGTAACAAATGTACCAGATGCCACCTGTCGGTAATAGTGTTATAATTAATATAAATGACGTGCATTCTGCCAACCAATTTTATGTGACGCAGCATGTGAAAGCTGCTGGATTTGGAGGGGTTACTCCTATAACTGAAATATCAGGTACGCTGGTACATTTGATGTTGGTGAGATAGGATGAAAAAGATTTGCGTCCGTGAAATAGTAAATTAGTATCATTATCGTTACAGATCTGAAGATGGCTCTGAATGAACCGAAACCGGTCATATGAATTTAAAAAACAATTGCCGTCAAGACGGAATATAAGTAACAAAATTAAAAACTCCATGATGTGCCATCCTGTACAAATAGAAAGATTTGTAAGTTCGGTGACGTATATGAAGAATTGGTAGTGTCATATTTCCTATTTTATTTCTGGATACAAAACATGTAACTTAAGTTTAAAAGAACAGTACATCTGGCTATAAAGAGAAAGATGCTGAATGAAAAGCGTTTATCTGCTAAGAGAGCAATACGTGAAGCCTTCAATATTAACGTTGGATGTGTGTGAGACTTTCACATCTCTGAATACCAGTAAACTTACACTGACTAGCTGTATTGTGTGTGTAAAGTACAAATACATTCAATACATTCCCTATGTAATTTAAGCGCTATAAATTTTAAGCGTAATTCATTTAGATGCAGTGTGGTACTGTTCCCAACGGCATTTTTGAGCATATATGTGAAATTCTCGCAGTTAACAGAATCAGATTTATGTCTGAATGAGACACAGAGAACAGTTACTAGATATCACATGCAACCCTATTCAGTAGTCCATGTTCTGTCCAATATTGCTCCTCCAGCTCCCGGAAAGCTTCCAAGGCAATAACTTTTAAAAGACATAATCAAAGAAAATTTTTTTTGGTAGCGTTTTCTAGAATCCATCAATTATACGCCTGAAGTCAAGGAAGCCCCCTCAGATCGATTTTCTGGGTCAAAGGCGTTTGCACTTTAACGACAAATGGAAAGGACTCTGAAATAAACATCCACCGCAGACTGCACATCTAATTTAAATGCCAACGACAACCGTCACAGGATTTGCCTTTTTTTCTGTCGCGAATGGTATAAACGTAACCACATCCTGGTAAGATGAGTGGACTGCACATCTAATTTAAATACCAACGACAACGGTTGCAGGATTTGCCTTTTTTTCTGTCGCGAATGGTATAAACGTAACCACATCCAGGTGAGATGAGTGAGATGCCGCCAGTTGTCAGAAATATAAGGTTATTGTGACAGTGCTGTGTGTGACAAGTGTACAGAAAAAGAAAATAGCACTAACGATTCCATGTTTTGAAAGGCTGTGTGAAAGCCTTGCATAAACTGTGAGTGCTGCGATCTGGTTATAAAATTTGTCAACCAGTAAATTCACAGTGTATGTTTATGTGTATTTTCCATAATGTTACGCAATAATAATAATAATAATAATAATGATAATGATAATGATAATAGAACAACGCATTCATGTGTTGTTGTGGTCTTCAGTCCAGAGATTGGTTTGATGCAGCTCTGCATGCTACTTCTATCCTGTGCAAGTTTCTTCATCTCCCAGTACCTACTGCAACCTACATCCTTCTGAATCTGTTTAGTGTATTCATCTCTTGGTCTCCCTCTACGATTTTTACCCTCCACGCTGCCCTCCAATACTAAATTGGTGATTCTTTGATGCCTCAGAATATACCCTACCAACCGATCCCTTCTTCTAGTCAAGTTGTGCCACAAATTTCTCTTCCCTCCAATTCTATTCAATACCTACTCATTAGTTATGTGATCTACCCATCTCATCTTCAGCGTTCTTCTGTAGCACCACATTTCAAAAGCTTCTATTCTCTTCTTGTATAAGATATTTATCGTCCACATTTCACTTCCATACATGGCTACACTCCATACAAATACTTTGAGAAACGACTTTATGACACTTAAATCTATACTCGATGTTAACAAATTTCTCTTCTTCAGAAACGCTTTCCTTGCCATTACCAGTCTACATTTTATATCCTCTGTACTTCGACCATCATCAGTTATTTTGCTCCCCAAATAGCAAAACTCATTTGCTACTTTAAGCGTCCCAGTTCCTAATCTAATTCCCGTAGCACTACCAGACTGGATGATTGACTGATCTGGCCTTGTAACACTAACCAAAACAGCCTTCATGTGGTGGTACTGCGAACGGCTGAAAGAAAGGGGAAACCACAGCCGTAATTTTTCCCGAGGACATGCAGCTTTATTGTATGGTTAAATGATGATGGCGTTCTCTTGGGTAAAATATTCCGGGGGTTAAATAGTCCCCCATTCGGATCTACGGGCGGGGACTACTCAGGAGGACGTCGTTATCAGGAGAAAGAAAACTGGCGTTCTACGGATCGGAGCGTGGAATGTCAGATCCCTTAATCGAGCATGTAGGTTAGAAAATTTAAAAAGGGAAACTGATAGGTTAAAGTTAGATATAGTGGGACTTAGTGAAGTTCGGTGGCAGGGGAAACAGGGTTATAAATACAAAATCAAATAGCGGTAATGCAGGAGTATGTTTAATAATGAATAGGAAAATAGGAATGTTGGTAAGCTACTACAAACAGCATAGTGAACGCATTATTATGGAAAAGATAGATACGAAGCCCACGCCTACCACAATAGTACAAGTTTATATGCCAACTAGCTCCGCAGATGACAAAGAGATTGATGAAATGTATGATGAAATAAATTAAGTTATTCAGATAGTGAAGCGAGACGAAAATTTAATAGCCAAGGATGACTGGAACTCGATAATAGGAAAAGGAAGAGAAGGAAACGTAGTAGGTGAACATGGAATGGGAGAAAGGAATGAAAGAAGAAGCCGCCTGGTAGAATTTTGCACAGAGCATAACTTAAGCATAGCTAACACTAGGTTCAAGAATCAGAGATTCAGGAACCAGGTTTTAAATTGTAAGACATTTCCAAGGGCAGATGTGGACTCTGACCACAATCTATTGGTTATGAACAGTAGATTAAAACTGAAGAAACTGCAAAAAGGTGGGAATTTAAGGAGATGGGACCTGGATAAACTGACAGAACCAGAGGCTGTAGAGAGCTTCAGGGAGAGCATTAGGGAACGATTGATAGGAATGGGGAAAAGAAATACAGTAGAAGAAGAATGGGGAGCTTTGAGTGACGAAATAGTGAAGGTAGCAGAGGATCAAGTAGGTAAAAAGACGAGGGCTAATAGAAATCCTTGGGTAACAGAAGAGATATGGAATTTAATTGATGAAAGGAGAATATATAAAAATATAGTAGATGAAGCAGGAAAACAGGAATAAAAACGTCTCAAAAATGAGACCGACACGAAGTGCAAAATGGCTAAGCAGGGATGGCTAGAGGACAGATGTAAGGATGTAGAGACGCATATCACTAGGAGTAAGATAGATACTGCCTATAGGAAAATTAAAAATACCTAAAAAGAGACCTTTGGAGAAAAGAGAACCACTTGCATCAGTATCAAGAGCTCAAATGGAAACCCAGTTCTAAGCAAAGAAGGGAAAGCAAAAAGGTGGAAGCGTATATAGAGGGCCTATACAAGAGCGATGTTCTTAAGGACAATATTACAGAAATGGAAGAGATTGTAGATGAAGATGAAATGGGAAATATGGTACTGGGTGAAGAGTTTGACAGAGCACTGAAAGACCTAAGTCGAAACAAGGCCCCGGGAGTAGACAACATTCCATTATAACTACTGATAGCCTTGGGAGAGCCAGTCCTGACAAAACTCTACCATATGGTGAGCAAGATGTATGAGACAGGCGAAATACCCTCAGGCTTCAAGAAGAATATAATAATTTCATTCCCAAAGAAAGGTGTTGACAGATGTGAGAATTACCGAACTATCAGTTTAATAAGTCACTACTGCAAAATACTAACGCGAATTCTATACAGACGAATGGAAAAACTGGTAGAAGCCGACCTGGGGGAAGATCGGTTTGGATTCCATAGGAATGTTGGAACACGTGAAGCAATACTGACCTTACGACGTATCTTAGAAAATAGATTAAGGAAAGCCAAACCTACGTTTCTAGAATTTGTAGACTTAGAGAAAGCTTTTGACAATGTTGACTGGAATACTCTCTTTCAAATTCTGAAGGTGGCAGGGGTAAAATACAGGGAGCGAAAGGCTATTTACAATTTTACCAGATGGCAGTTATAAGAGTCGAGGGACATGAAAGGGATGCAGTGGTTGGGAAGGGAGTGAGACAGGGTTGTAGCGTATCCCCAATGCTATTCAATCTGTATGTTGAACAAGCGGTAAAGGAAACAAAAGAAAAATATGGAGTAGAAATTAAGATCCACGGAGAAGAAATAAAAACTTTGAGGTTGCCGATGACATTGTAATTCTGTCAGAGATAGCAAAGGACCTGGAAGTGCAACTGAACGGAATGGACAGTGTCTTGAAAAAAGAATAAAAGATGAACATCAACAAAAGCAAAACGAGAATAATGCAACGTAGTCGAATTAAATCGGGCGATGATGTGGGAATTAGATTAGGAAATGAGACGCTTAAAGTAGTAAATGAGTATTGCTGTTTGGGGAGCAAAATAACTGATGATGGTCGAAGTAGAGAGGATATAAAATGTAGATTGGTAATGGCAAGGAAAGCATTTCTGAAGAAGAGAAATTTGTTAACATCGAGTATAGATTTAAGTGTCAGGAAGTTGTTTCTGAAAGTATTTGTATGGAGTGTAGCCATGTATGGAAGTGAAACATGGACGATAAATAGTTTACACAAGAAGGGAATAGAAGCTTTCGAAATGTGGTGTTACAGAAGAATGCTGAAGATTAGATGGGTGGATCACATAACTAATGAGGAGGTATATAGTAGAATTGGAGAGAAGAGAAACTTGTGGCACAACGTGACTAGAAGAAGAGATCGGCTGGTGGAGCATATTCTGAGGCATCAAGGGATAACCAATTTAGTATTGGAGGGCAGCGTGGAGGGTAAAAATCGCAGAGGGAGACCGAGAGATGGGTACACTAAACAGACTCAAAAGGATGTAGGTTGCAGTATATACTGGGAGATGAAGAAGCTTGCACAGGATAGAGTAGCATGGAGAGCTGCATCAAACCAGTCCCTGGACTGAAGACCACAACAACAACAACCACATTGTACTAATACACCTATAAAAACCTAAAAAAATTGATTCTGAGAGTTTCAAAGAATAAGATGATAAACAGAATGTGATTATAACTCGCTTCTAGAGATCCAGTTGATTAATTAGCCCACTTCCCTACATGATAAGTTAACGATTTGGGTCTTAAAACAAAACTGAAAAAGCGCGTTTTCGAGAGCTCTTGCAGTTCGTCGAAGTTTATAACATGCATCTCCTGAAAAAGTGCTACAATCTAAAAATATAACTGCGGAGATCTTTCATCTATGTCTACTGTTGTTGAGGATTCGATCGCAGATAAATACTTGTGACAAGCAAGATTATGAAGATGACTGCTGACAGTTACATTCCCAGTAATTTGTTGTGCTCTCAGATTCCTGTCTAACCGCATACTCGGAAATCGCTACATATTCGGAAAAAATGTTGGATTGTCCCTGACAAGAAAAAATATAAAGGTCACTGTCTGTTGTTTCACTCACAGCAATTTCATCTCCAGCAATTCATATTTCGTTTATTAAACACACAGAAATCACGAAATCATTTCTGGGGAAGTGTGCTCTTGCGTGTAATAACGAATATTGCAGAAAAATCTTAACTTACAGGAATAACAAAGCCTCAGAAAGTGTTGCATGTATGAAGAGGAAAAAAAAATTTTCACCCACACATACGAGAAGCCGAGTCTTTTGGTTTTGCATTCTCGCGCGCTAACCACTCCCCCTGCTACCTTGGCCACGCCAAACAACCAACAGAAAACGCTCAACTCTTGTAATATAGCATATAGGAACGTAGGCTGACTTCGTTGCCAAAAGGTGCTGCGTAAGTCATAAATGCTTGATAGTTTGGATGGTTTCCAATATCAGGCTTCACATCATTGCTTTCGTTCGTTACTTGAACGTTATAAACAAGGAAGTCGTTTCTGAAAGTATTTGTATGGAGTGTAGCCATGTATGGAAGTGAAACATGGACGATAACTAGTTTGGACAAGAAGAGAATAGAAGCTTTCGAAATGTGGTGCTACAGAAGAATGCTGAAGATAAGGTGGGTAGATCACGTAACTAATGAGGAGGTATTGAATAGGATTGGGGAGAAGAGAAGTTTGTGGCACAACTTGACTAGAAGAAGGGATCGGTTGGTAGGACATGTTTTGAGGCATCAAGGGACCACAAATTTAGCATTGGAGGGCAGTGTGGAGGGTAAAAATCGTAGAGGGAGACCAAGAGATGAATACACTAAGCAGATTCAGAAGGATGTAGGTTGCAGTAGATACTGGGAGATGAAGAAGCTTGCACAGGATAGAGTAGCATGGAGAGCTGCATCAAAACAGTCTCAGGACTGAAGACCATAACAACAACAATGTCTTTTTGTAACACTCTTGCTACACCACAGTCTTTGGCTATGTTTCGCCTCTGTCACGTTCCAGGACTATCTTTAGCCATGCTGCGATGAACGTATACTTTGCAGAATTTCATATGTATTATTAAATTATACGATTTAAATGCCACATCAAAATAAAAATCTCGAACTAAGTTCCTCATTTAAAGAATAGTGATTAGTCATTTCCTTCGTCTTGGCTTAGTGTGTGTATTGTTTTTATATGGCATATTTCCATTATATTTTGGTCTTATTTAGTAGCTGATTATATGAAATACAGTCTGTAAATGATTTAAAGACCATAGGTACCACAGTTCCGAATGGTAAATATTGTAGCGGTCACGAAAATTCATATATAAGGAAGTACCAGGCTTTTAATAACATCGATTATATTTTCTAATGCTGACCATGATACATTATTTTCATCCCCCTTAAAGCGTTGTTTGCTACAGTGAAACATTACTGAAAACCTTTTAAGAATCTTGTGGTATATCAGTTCTATCAATGAAAGCTAATAACATATCGTCAGGTTGAAATGACAACACCATTTGCATATTTTAGACGTAGAAGTATCATTTTAACACTTTACGTACATCACTGAAAAATTAAGATACGCAAATACTTAATTTTGAGGGTACTATTACACATTGCCTAACAGGTGGAGAACTAGTACCAAGTAGAGGTTGAATATCATTCGCGACCAAAATATTTACTGAACAATGTATGCTTGAAGATCAATGAAGCCATTTAAGAAAAATTTATTTGTAAGGTTCCAACAATAAATTAAGAAACATATTAAGAACAAAAAGAAGTCTCGAAGTAATTCATTTAAAAAATGTTCACATTCTCGAACGTGTACTGTAGTATTTCAAAAAAAGGTTTCAAATGGGTCTGAGCACTATGGAACATAACATCTGACGTCATCAGTACCCTAGACTTAGAACTACTTAAACCTAACTAACCTAAGGACATCTAAGGACATCACACACAGCCATGCTCGAGGCAGGATTCGAACCTACTTCCATAGCAGCAGCGCGGTTCGAGATTGAAGCACCTAGAACCGCTCGGCCACAGCGGCCGGAGCTGCCGTATTTACTTTGTATTCGATTAAGAGTCAAATACACTGTCACACTGACCAACACAGCAGTGTTAAAAACGTACGACACCGACGATGATGTATATGGCTACGAAAAATCTATGTTTTAAGACTAAAAATGAGCTTTACACTTAACTATCACAGCGATGGTAGCAAATACTTTCAGCATTTCACATCACAGAGGTTTCTTGAGAGTTAACCCACCATCACTAGATTTCAATTCCTATTATGAGCTACCTTGTAATTATTAGGACACAGATTTTTTTTTCTTTTTTGTGTACACGCCTATGTGACAAAAACGATGCAAAAATTTAACATACCATCTATGCTTTAAAATGATAGCTACAACAAGAAGAATTCGTATGAGACAATTAAACAATTCAGTTTATCGCATTTTCTGGCAGCTTGTTTACTGATTTGCAATCTGATTGGTATCACGGAATTGTCCACAACACGCTCACCGAGAAATAAAAACTTACTAAAACGATGACCTTAAAATTTACAAACAGTTCCCCGAAAGGACACCCGCATACATTTCAGAAAATACATGATTAAAAAAAATCAAGAAAGATAAAAGGTTGCATGAAGCACCTTTTTCTTTTTGGCTCACACAAGTACTGTTGATCAAGAGGCAACACAAACCGCGAGTTCAGAATCAGGCCGACTGCACCCAGATAGTCACTCAGCATGAATCAGGCAGACACCTCCCGGATAATCACGAAAGTTTTGTGCATGGCGCTAGTAGCTGCTGGTATTACCTGGCAAGAAAAATCCTTGATCTCTCAGTCATCAAACTGAACACAATATGGCTAAAAGCGTAATTACACATCCACATACAAATAATAGGGCAGAAACCAAACCCACCAATAGTAACAGCAAAACAGCAATCGAGCCTTATTACTGAACACACATACACATTCTTAACGAGGAGATAAGAAGAGTCTCCCGCCAATATAAATTCAGTTTCAAAACAACGGCCGACGGCCTAACGGTAGCAAGGGGCCACCACGGATGACGGAAAAGTTAGAACATCTAAATGGATGCAAACGGTTAGCAAGTAAACTTCGATTACATTAGCTGACAGTACCTTGAATACCAAACAACTGGCACAATTCCTTATCTCCCGGAATTAACAAGTTAACTAGCGAACGACAAAGCCATCCACAGCAATAAATGAGGTAAGTTAAACCAAAGCCCACAAAGCTATCATATATAAGAAGGTAAAAACACAGTATGTCCTAATTACGAAATGTACAATTTACACTGGTATAATGAGTAGTTCGTACAAAGATACAGGCTTCTGAATTCGCACTCATCGTATCCACGACTGGAGCTTATGCAAGCAGGAAGATTGTGCCGGTATTTCTTGAGATCTAATAGCGACGGAAGCCGGTAAGTCGCATAAGGAGACGGCGCCACATTGGGAAGTCAATAGAAAAGAACATTTTGTGAAACTCACGCTGTTCAAAAATTGACTCTTCAGGCGTAAGGTACCTCATCATAGTTCGAACACGGCAAGCTTCCATCTTAACCAAGGCTCTGCAACCACGGACTTCGGCAGTGGGAATAGCTTATCCCTCCTCTTGTTCTCCAGGGCCGCCAAGATGAAAAAGTTACTCTCGGACACGCAACTCCAGGCAGAATACTGGACACCAATCATCCGACAGAGAAATGGCACAATTCAAATCACAACATGGTTCAAATGGCTCTGAGCACTATGGGACTTAACTTCTGAGATTATCAGTCCCCTAGAACTTAGAACTACTTAAACATAACTAACCTAAGGACATCACACACATCCATACCCGAGGCAGGATTCGAACCTGCGACCGTAGCGGTCGCGCGGATCCATACTGAACCGCCTAGAACCATTCCGCCACAGCGGCCGGCTGTCTACATATTTATTTCTCAACAGTCATCTTGGTGAAGAACAAATTTCTCCCAACGAGAGACCAGTTTGTTGATACCGTCACTGCAGAACGTTTGCCGGCCGTTGTGGCCGAGCGGCTCTAGGCGCTTCAGTCTGGAACCGCGCGACCGCTACGGTTGCAGGTTCGAATCCTGCCTAGGGCATGGATGTGTGTGATGTCCTTAGGTTAGTTAGGTTTAAGTATTTCTAAGTTCTAGGGGATTGATGACCTCAGATCTTAAGTCCCATAGTGCTCAGAGCCATTTGATTTTGCAGAATGTTTGACTTTGTTGACGTAGCCATAACATCCCCTTTACTTGCACTACTTCATCGCTAAGAAAGTGAAGTCCTCGAAGATCTTCTTTAAGTTCTGGAAACATATGTAAATTAGATGGGGCCAAGTCGGGACCGTATGGAGGATAATCAATGACTGAAACCAAGATGCTGGATTGTTGCAGAAGTCAGAGGACGGTGCTCCGTGAATGGACGAACCCTTCGAGTTCTAAACCGTTTGTTGTGATAATTAATGCGTTCACTGTGCTGTTTTCTGATTTTTAGGTCTACTCCTGCATTATCGATAACTGATTTTGTATTTTTAGCTCTGCAGTCGCCTAAACAGAGGATTTATTGTTCTTCTCAGTGCTCTTTAGATTTACACCGCATCCAACTTCAACATGTTAAACTCCCTTTTTAAATTTTCTAACCTACCTATCCGATTACGGGCTTCAATGTTCCACGCTCTGACCTGTAAAATGCTAATTTTGTTTTTCCTGTTGACATCAGCATCCTGTGTAATTAAAAGCCAAAGATGCGAACCTGGGACTATATTACCCTCAGAATATTTTACCCAGGAGAATCCCATCATCATTTAACTATACAGTAGAGTTAAATACCCTTGGGAAATTAAAGACTGTAGTTTCTCCTTGGTTTCAGTCGTTCACAGCTTCAGCAAATAAAACCATGCTGGCTAATACTAAAACACCAGATCATCAGTTATCCAGACTATCGCCCCTGCAAGTAATGGAAATGTTAATGCCGCTCTTCAGCAACTTTAGGCCAAAAGATAACCCTCTGTAGTGTTTGCACAGGCCGTACAGCAATCTGTATCACTGACGCACACAACTTATTCCACCTTAGCACGGTGCATGGTTCATGAGGAGCTGGAAGAATATATTATGTACGAACTCAGTTTCAAGGTACCTCAATCACCTCATCTTGTTGTCCTTGGGCACACTGTCTAGTAAAACACTTATAGTATCTGACGAGGAATCGGTACCGCGAAAAGGCATAGAATTTTCAGATATACAGAGGGTGTTGTGAGGAAGTGCTCTAATCTGTGTGAGACTGCTTTATAGCATTCTGACTGCATGAACCACCGAGATGACAGAGTAAAAATTCAAACACCTTGGGCCATGCCTCGTAATGGCGAGGTTCGCCTTATGATTTAGGTTGGAGTCCATAAGCAATGCTCCACGCAGTCCTTAACTACTCAGGATGTCCATTATTATGAGCTATGGTATAGGAGTCCGCATGTGACCTCATTCTGTGCAGTACATTATAAGCCGGATGTATGCAGCGACTTATCCATCGCCCGACATTCGTTGATGGCGTTCTTGGCGTAGTCTCTACAACGTGCAGGCAATATTTCGTACACGAGAGCAACTTGATGTAGCTACATGACTGTTTAATCGTACACAGCAATGTTTCACAATAGTTTTAACTAGCGAACGAGGGCTCCGGTAAACTCTCTCCAGTGCTACACAAAGGCACGACAGGAAAAATGCTTGCCGAAAGACTCAAGAAGTAACAGCATCAGGAAAGTGCATGATGATTCATAGTGTTATCATTTGTGCCAATTTATTGACATTGTTCCATATTTGGATATCATCTGTACTATATGGAGTCTATAAAATTTGCTTTTCTTCTGACGCCACAACAGTTGCAATCCACCATAATATTTATTTGGCCAGAGAATGAAATGGTATGGTTCTAATATCGTAAGAAATTAATTCAATCTTCTTGTAATATTTTTGGTTGATTGTCCTTAGGCTGACAACTACCAAATCTGAAGCATGTCGTTTGTTTATTGGGAGGCAGATATTCCAACAAAATAACGTGGTGAATGGAAACTGCAATGTGGCACAATACCAAAGAAATGCAACTGGGCGAAACCTGTTGCGTTGTTATCGTGCACTGGCTTTTCAGAGCGCGCCCTCATAAGTGAGTGTTCCCTCTGCTGACCTCTGATTGGCTACCATCCGAGTAGAGATTCCAGAACGACCCAACACAAAGGGGTGAACAGCGTCGGAGTGTGAACGTGCACGCACAAAGTCGTACATAGTGTGGGTGCGTGCCGTAAATAAAGCGGGCGGTAATTACAGTTCTCTTCGTCTGTGTGAGATTATAATAGTGTGAATTCCTAAGGGACCAAACTGCTGAGGTCATCGGTCCCTAGACTTACACACTGCTTAAACTAACTTATGCTAATAACAACACACACACCCATGGCCGAGGGAGGACTCGAACCTCGACGGGAGGGGCAGTGCAATCCGTGACATGAGACCTGCAGCCACGCGGCCACTTCGCGTGGCTTTTATAATTCAAAGTAATTATGAACACGAGTTCTATACGTTCCTCAGGGATAGTTCTCGTAGTAAATAAAAAAACAACATGGTATTCATAATTAAGTCTCATCGTCACTATCCAAAAGCAACGGTGCAAACCCGTGACGAACTACTGGCCTTATTGCAAGTATGGTCCAGCCGTTTTTCGCTACGGTATGATACGAAGTGGTCAGGTAGCCGGCTCATCATTTTCAGCGATCCTCGTTGTAATCATTGTGAATACTGTCAACGACTTACGACCGTGCGATACATTCTGCATAGCAGGGGACGCGAGGTGAGCAGGAAGTAATTCGTCTCGTATGCCTCTAGTGAACATCTCTTCCTACAACACCCACGTGAGACATCTGGTTGCAACTATTGGCCCACATCATGAAATTTTCGGCAGTAATATCGAGTGGAGATGTTGCGTTTGGATAATACGAAACAGCGAATTTTATGAAGTATGTCATCAATTTAAACCTGACACTGACATTTATGCCAAAAGTCCTTGCAGCAGTGGTACCATCGGTTCCCATCGGATCACCGAAGTTAAGCGCTGTCGGGATTGGCTAGCACTTGGATGGGTGACCCTCAGGTCTGCTAAGCGCTGTTGGCTAGTGGGATGCACTCATCCACTATAAGGCAATTTGAGGAGGTACTTGGTTGTGAAGTAGCGGCGCCGGTGTCGAAAACTGACACCGGCCGGGAGGACGGTGGGCTGGCCACACGCTCGTCCATATCCAGACACAGTGGCTCAGGGTGACACGGCGGTCGGATGATGATCATGATGATGATGATGATGTTGATGGGTTTGTGGGGCGCTCAACAGTGCGGTTAGCAGCACCCGTAAAATGTCCCAGTTTGTACACAGTCCAATTTTGGCCACGTTCACAAATGATGATGTTGACAACACATGGGGACAACACAAACACCTAGTCGCTTGGCAGAGAAAAACCCGAACCCCTCCGGGAATCGAACCTGGGACCCCGTGATCCAGAGTCAGCAGTGCTAGCTACTAGACCACGAGCTGTGGAAACGGCGGTCGGTCCGTACTCGTCTTCCGAGTAACGTTCCGACGAAGTTTCGAGAGAGTTACTGACATTTACACCACAGAACTACAGATTCGGTCGACCTAACTCTCCTCGATGTCATGTAACTGGCCAAACTAAGAATTCCATAAACTTCCAAAAAATAAATCAGATAACTAAAACTAGCGAAAATATGAGGTAGAAGAAGCGAGAGTTATGTTGTTACCTTACAACTGCTACAAAAAACTGCTAGATTCAAGCTAGATGAAAGTTGGATGAAAGTTGGTCCTGTGACTGCCGTAGCAGGTAAGTGAGATAGATAAGGTCTTTCAATACCTCATCCATCGAAAGAATGTCGGATATAATACTACCTGGCACAATGGAAATACGACATACTTGGATGGGAATGAGCTAGTTGTGAAATGTTCTTCGTTCTGTTTTATATTCAACACTGAACTGAAGTTGCAGTAAGTCTTTGTTTACTACCAAGCACGATATTGGAATGACACAACTAGTCCTTGCTGTTTCATCTGAAAATGACACACGCTACTACAGTCCTAATTTCGCTTTACGAGAATTTGTTCTGCAGTAACATTCCACTGGAGCTGCTTTTCTGCTGTGGCACTTCGTTCCATTCCTACTATTAAATTACATTCGATTCATGCACAGTATGTACTCTCATGAATTGAAGCAACATAAGTTAGAGTCCCTAACCCTGCCACATCACGAACTCAACCATTTTTATGCATCAAAGAATCCTTCAATTAAATGTCATTTCTAGGACCCATCTCCTATGGTTCGTGGATATCAAAATTGTCAACTTACTCCTTCCTTGAAGTGCGCACATAACTAAATATTCCATACCCTTTAACATCATGAAAAGGAACATAGCATCCCTGCTTTGCCTCTTTTCCAATTGCGCATTCTCATGCTAGTCGCCATCTCTTCACATCCATAAAGTGCGGTCTTGAAAGTGTAAAAGTCGTACCGAGCCAACCATTGCCTGTCCACGCATCTCAGTCCTCTAAGACCACAGCAGAAATATTATACGCGAGTAGAAAAGGTAACCAAGGCAATGTTCCGCGCTCCACCGCTAACGGGTCAATTGGGTCGGACCGACCGCCGTTTCATCCATTCCAATTACTTCATCTGATCCAGTACAAACAGGCATGTGGTCAGCACACCACTCTCCTGATTGTGATCTGGTTTCTCGACCTTGGTCGTGTAGCTCCTTAATTGACCTCGCAAGGCTGATTGCATTCAGTACCAGTATTCCACCAAGCAAAAGTCCCTGGCAGTGCCTGGAATCGAACACCGGTCCTCTGAATGGCAGTCAGCCGCACTAACCACTCAGCTATAGAGGTGAGAAGTACACTAAAAGTATTATCTTAAAATTTAAGCATAAAATTACAGTTATTTTTCATCTTAAATGCAAAGGACACCTAAAAAACGGTAACTCACGAAGCAATATGCTTCGAAGCAGCAAGAATCTATAAAAAAACAGCATAGTATTTGGATTTCAGTGGTGATGGGGTGACCAGACTACTTGTAGTTTTGACCTATCATAAACATTCAGACGTTGATAATGCTTACTACCACTGTAAGTGGACTGCTCTTGTGTTGACAGTGCCGAGTTTGAACTGGATAAATACATTATTTGGTTTTCAGCAAAAGCTTTCCTTTTCTGACCACATGCCTATTAGTAGCTAGTGGCTTTAGTAGTTAGAATGTTTTATTTAGCTGGCAGTAATGACGATCGCTGTATTGCAGTAGTTCGGGTAATGAAGATTTTTGTTAGGTGAGTGCTTAATTAAATGTATAGGTTATAGTTAAGATTTCTTTTTAGTCAGGGCCATTCTTTTGAATTAATTTACTTGAAGTCAGGCTGCAATTTTTTTGAGCAGTCAGACTGCGTTGCACTAAAATATTGTGGGTCAGTGTTGAAATGATAAGAGAAAGTAGGTTCAGTACGTTCAGTTTTACTCAGCTTTTTCAGAATCAAATAACGTAGAAGTTTCATCTTCTCAGTCATTCAGCAATTTAAGTACAGACACACACATTTAAATGAAGAAGTTTCACCACTTCTGCAGTACGTGAAACAGAATACAGCGTTAGTCACCTACTTCTCACAAATTCTTCTTCTTCAGACACTGAATTTCACTCCCATGGCAATCACATTAAGTCACAGCCAGCTGTGATCACAAACACTGTTGTCTCATAATACTGCACTTAACCTAACCCATGACTTACAAGGACAATTGTAATACCTTCTTACCACACATAAGACAGTTAAAGAAACCCAGAATAGCAGATTAGGAAGAAGAAAGAAATCCACAGCTTGCCCTAAAATGCCATACTGGTTAAGAATGAATCTATAGAGCGGCTAATTCAGTAGGGATTCTGTCTTTCTGATTATAAGGCTTCAGATCTGTAATGTTTCTGAGATCGAGCTCTTTAGCGGAGCTGCGATACGTCAACCTTTGGATAGTACGACCTCGAAGAAACCATTATAAATCACCTACAATTTCTTTATTTCAGCGTTTATATGGTTCAATGTCTTTTTGATAGTTACTAAATCTTACTTCAACGCTGGCGGACTTTTCTTTTTTTTCTCTCATCGACTTTCGTTTTCAAAATTTCCTTAACCAACCTGTTCTCTTGATGTAAGGTCATTCTCTAATTACTGGAAACAGTGCTTCCTCAATTTTCTGAAAGAAGCGAATATGACTGGCGCAAAATAAATGCTTTTTGTAACAGTGTGTATTTCACAAACTGTTTAGTTCTTCCATTGTTGTTTCAATAATGTTACTTTGCAGAAAGTACCCAGAAGTCTGAACACAGTTTCGTTACTTCTTTCCAAATATCTCTGGAATGTTATAGAAACGTTGATGGCGGGTATTCATCAGAAACAAGGGCATCGTTATGAGCGCCACAGGGAAGTATGATAGGATCGCTCTTATTGCCTAAATAAAGAAATGATCTGTTGCACAGAGTGAGCAGGAATCTGAGGCTGTTTCCTGATGCTGCAGTGGTGTTCATGGAGGTTCCGTCGTTGAGTGACTGTAGGAGGACACAAGATAACTTACACAAAATTTCTATTTGGTGTGATGAATGGTATCTATCTCCAAATGCAGAAAAATGTAAGTTAATGCAGCTAAGCAGGATAAACAATCCTATAATATCCGAATACAGCATTAGTATTGCGCTAGTTGACACAGTCCTCTCGAGTAAATACCTAGAAGTAACGCTGCAAAGCGATATGAACTCGAACGAGCTTGCAAGGATTGTAATAGGGAAGGCGAATCGTCGACTTCGTTTTGTTGGAAGAATTATCGGAAAGTGTGGTTCATCTGTAAAGAATGCCGCCTATAGAACAATAATGCGATCCATTCTTGAGCTGTGCTTCAGTGTTTGGGATCCAGGGCAGGTCGGATTAAAGGAAGACGTTGAAGCAATTAAGAAATGGGCTTGTGGAGTTGTTACCAGTAGGTGCGACAACTCGCATATATCACGGAGATGCTTCGGGGACTCAAGTGGAAATCCCTCGAGGGAAGGCGACGTTATTCTCGAAGAACATTATTGACAAAATTTGAAGAACAGGTATTGGAAGCTGACTGCAGAGCGATTCTGTTACCGCCAACGAACATTTCTCATGCAGAGCACAAAGATAAGAAAAAGTAGGGCTTCTACAGAGGCATATACACAGTCGTTTTTCCTCCCTCTATTTGCGAATGGAACAGGAAATTACCAATAGTGGTAAAAGGTACCCTATGGTACGTAACATATGGTGACTTGTGGGGTATTTATGTAGATGTAGAGATGTGTTCCATAACGGGACAATAGTGTTGTTGCACTCCATAATGTAGGAATAGTCGTATACCTGGATACGACCTGCTGACATTTCTTTGATCATTGCGTTGTATTGTATTGTACTGAACCGGGAATCTAGAAATGACGGAGACGCTTCGTGCAACAGGCTATAGCAGTCCACTCACCCCACCGCCGCCCACACCAGACGAGTGTAACCCCAATGTTTGCGTGGTAGTGTAATGATGGTGTACGCGTACGTGGAGAAAGTGTTTGCGCAGCAATCGCCGACATAGTGTAACTGAGGCGAGATAAGGGGACCAGCCGGCATTCGCCGAGGCAGATGGAAAACCGCCTTAAAAACCATCCACAGACTGGCCGGCACACCCGACCTCGACATTAATCCGCCGGGCGGATTTATGCCGGGGACCAACATGTCTTCCTGCCCAGAAAGCAGTACGCTGGACCGCACGGCTAACCGGGCGGGCTCTTTGACCATTACTCTAACAAAACTCTAGCTTCGAACTCCTTAACTGTCTGCCAGACCCCTGCAGCTTGTGCTCCCCATAAAAAGGATTCACGACTTAGTGGTTCAGTTAAACCATATCTTCTCCTTTTCATTACAATATCTGGGTAAAACATCTCTAAAATATTTGAAAAAATCCACAGGGTAAATTAATCATGCTGGATCAAAGAAAATTCATAAGTTCAGCTAGACTGCTTTCCACCGTCACAGTCACTGACCCCGATGTCAAAACACCGACACACTGCTCTACATTTCGGTTAGCGTCTTTCAGAATATCTACTTAGTTCCAGATCTTCACGTATTGTGACTTATTGCACCTACTACTGAATTAATCAGTATTCTAAAGATGAATAAATTCCTGTACAATCCTTCTCTATCTGTCTGTGCTTCCTAGTACAATTATCGCCAACCTTTCCCATCTGTTCATTGCAATGATTCTCCGTTACCTGAACTGTAACGTTACAATCACTTTCGTTTTACGAAACTTAATTTATTAACTTTTTCTTCCGAATGCGAAATTTTTTTTGGATCCCCACCTACATGGCAAGAAATGAGAAAATAATAGAAGTAAAAGCTCGCAAGGAAACAATGAGGAGCTCATTTTTTTCCACATGCTGTTCGAGTGTCCTTGAATGGCTAAGAAGTAGTCTGACTGTAGTTCTGTGTACCCTCTGCCAAGCACTTAAGTGAAAATTGCAGCACACACTGCGCATCAATACTAAAGGATCATTTTCGAAATCCCGTAGTTGTCTACCATTGCGAAATTTGAAATTTGGCTCGAAAGTGTTAACAGCCCTCCTCTGTAGTGGTGCATAGACCTGGCGCCCTGCATCGTCACCCCCAGGCTCGACAACGCTTCAAACAGCGCAAGGTCGACACATACAAGAAAAAAGGCCAGAACTCAGAAGTTAATGTGACGTGTAAGGTGGGTTAATGATATCACATTGGCATCAAGTTACACCACAATTCTACCCAACGCTGCAGTGGTCGTGCCACACGATTGGAACGTCGTCACAACTTCGCTTATCCACATTTCAGCCCCTCTTTTGTTGCATCTGCGATGGAGGTCACAATAGCAACACCCAGCACTGAAATCACACGAGTGGCAGAAGAAAAGGTTTCAGACGCACCGCCACTCAGAATCGACACGAAAAGGCCGCAGGGCATAAAGGGTGTCAAAGAAACCACCCCTTTCGTTGGGGCGTTGACTGCCGCACAATTTTCGGTCGGAAACGACGGTTCTTAGTGCGATGAGACACGGAACGACGTTTTTGATAACCTTTGACACTGTTCACACACCTGGACGTTTCAACCCCTCTCTAAGGACGTTGTGGGGCGTCAACTCCATCGAACGCCATCGCATCACTTTGGAAGCAGTGCCACCGCAATTTTTGCTGTCGTGTACATGTTGGAACCACTACTGACCGTTCAAAAATCATTCGACGAAATTCGAATGTGATCCAAAGCAGCAGAGGGTGCCTCTCCTTTTTCAGCACATCGGTTTCACGCCCTCCTGTAATGTGATCACAGAGGGGTGTGACACTGACACTTGCATGAATACACTTGACCACTTTACTACCCCCCCTTTCCTGAAGCTAATTGTCTATAGGCGTCCAGGACTACTCCGAAAATATTATCTGTAAAGGTACATTTTTAAAATTGTCAATAAATGTGGGTGTCTTCCAACAAGGTTGTTTTCGAACTGGATGTCTTAGGGGACCCCTTTTCCGTGTAATTCACGCATGTTTCAATGTCGCATTCATCCTTGATCAATCATGAGGGCTGAAAAGAATAAGCATCCTTCGGTGTTTTGGATCATGTTCAAATTTCATTGAATGATTTTGAACTGTCCCTATTAATTCCAAGCAGTAATTGATAGCAAAAACAACAGTCACAATTCTCTTGAAAGGGTGTGATCACATTCAGTGTGGTTGCAGCCCCATAATATCCTTACAGAGGACTGAATCGTTTGGGGCGTCAAAGATCGCTGTCCTGTTGCCCACTGCACTGATAACTGTCGTTTTCGATGGAAAAATTTGAGAGAATCAACGCACCAGCGAAAGGGGTTTTCACTAACGCCCTTTATTCCAGCGCCTTAGCCCATTTAGTGTCGGTTCTGAGTGGCGGTATGTCGGAAATCTGTTCCTCGGCCAGGCATAAGAAAAACGCGTGATTTTATTGCTGGGTGTCAGTAGGGGGACAAAGCTGCCACGAGCGCTTTTTGTAGTGTGGGTTGCTGCATCAGGGGCAGGCTTGCCCCTGAGTGCATACCTGCCCCTGATGCAGGCAACCCGCACTAACAAAACGCTCTCATGGCAGCTTTGTCCCCCTACTGGTGTCGCCATTGGGACCTCCATCGCAGAAGTGTCAAAAGAAGGAGTGAAATGTGGTTATGAGGCGATGTGACGACCTTTCCGTCACATGACATGCCCACGATGGCACTGGGCAGTATTGTGGAGAAATTTGGTGCCGATATGATATTATTAACCTACCTTACGTGTCACAAGAACTTCTGAGCTCTGACCATTTTCGAATATGTCAATATCTTGTTGTTTGAGACGTCATCGAGCCCAAGATGTATGTCGCAGGGCGGAACGCTTTTGCATCATTACAGAGGATGGTTGGAAAGATGTTTGTGCCAAATTTCAGACTTATGCATCGTAACAGGAAACAATTAAGGCATTTTGAAAAACTGTTCCTTCAATTGTTTCCCACAGTGTAGTTTGCATGGTAGGTTAGATCGAGATGCTTCTGCAAATGAATATACATGTTGATAACCAATCAGGTTGTTCTGTCTTGTCTTCTCCTGTTTAATTAAAATCACAGAATACAACCAGCAATGCTGATATTTTGTCTAGCGATCGACAGGAGAACTGCACAGTTGCTGTATTTGTCTCTAAATAAGAAGCCACCAGCTTCAGGTAGAAAGCATCCTGTGATTATCGTAAACACCTTGGTGATCAGTTATGTAAATACACTATGTAACAAAGTTAAAACGGCTTTATTTATTAAAAATAAACAGTCTGATGATGGGTTCTATGCGAAACGCGCCAGGTAAAGTCAATGGTTTATCAGCTGGTGGCTTGTTATTTAGTGACTAATAAAGCAGTTGCATAGTACTCCTATTGATATGGTCACATTCCGTCTGCGCTACTTCATGTCACAACTACAAGTTGTTTGACGCTGTTTCTCTAGATACTCCTTTGAGTACACTAAAAAAGGTCCTTATCAGATCTGTAATTAACATACATAGTTAGATGTTTAGTATGTGGTGGCCATATAGGCGTACTACACTAGTGTCGCGGGCGCAGATGGAGGTGGTCATTCACCCGGAGTTAGCGTCTCCGTCGTAGGGGTCGTCCAGTTACGACAAAATGTAAGAAAGGTCGCTGGCACAGTTCTTACACGTGCCGGCAACTTCCCCAAGCAGCTAGTCCCGATTAACATTCTTTCTGTACCGACTATTGGGATGGTTGATGGGCTTATGACGTACGAGCCGTTTGGTGTTGCATGTCTTGAGTTTCTGTTATGTCCTTTCCATGTAGAATCTGTACCATAAAGTTCGGTCCAGAGACACTTCTGAGTAGCTTCCTAATCATGCAGCTTCCTAACCGTATCCTGTTTCTGAAGTACAGTATATCGCCTTCTCAAATGTCGTACGCTGATTGACAGTTACTGAGGAACAGAGACATTATTGGACAGGAATAATTCAGACAATGATAGACAACATGAAACATAGTATGTACGTAACAGAAGTAAAGTGGCACATTTATAACGGAAAATGGATTGTATTCCACCACTTTGGAAACCAGGATAACAGACATAATGTTCATGTTTGAAACAGGTCAGACTCCCAACATAAAGGTCAATATCAGACCCTTAGTAAGGACTATCCCATCCTCGGGCACTAATGCACATTTTGCTCCTGGTATTCATGCTGACTATCAAGCGGATCCACTCCTCTCTCAAGGTGGTTTTCAGTTTTTGCGCGGTTCGGAGAGGGGGTATCCGTTAAGAAACATGTCAGACAAGAGCATCCCAGGCATGCTGTATAGGGTTTTGGTCCAGGAAATATGCAAGCCATTCCACACGTTCAATATCTTCACTTTCCAGTGTGTCCGACACCACAGCGGTCCTGTGCGGAGGCGCTTTGTCGTCCATAAACAGAACGTCGGGACCTACGGCACCCATAAACAGACGGACATGATGCCGAATGACGTCCCAGCAATAACAATGTGCTGTAACGGAACGTCGCGCAAAGATTCGTATCGATGTTCGGCTGCTGTGCGTAATGCGTGCCTAGGCCATATCGATGACGTTCATGAACATTCTGCTGTGTGTAACGAGTTCCGCTCTCTCTGTCCACACTAACTGGTGGCTAGAATCAGTTGCCACAATGAAGCGGGATTCGTCGGACAACATAGTTCTGGACCACTGTTGCTGGCCTCAATCAACGTGCTCCCTGCACCAACGAATTCTTTTTCGATGATAGTGTGGTTGAAGTGGGATGAATTTAAGTTTCGGAGCATACAACCCTACCTTAATGCAATCATCACGAAACGATTACCGAGCAAGGTGGCGGAGCGGTTAGCACACTGGAGTCGCATTCGGGAGGACGACGGTTCAATCCCGCGTCCGGCCATCCTGATTTAGTTTTTCCATGATTTCCCTAAATCGCTGCAGGCAAACGCCGGGATGGTTCCTTTGAAACGCCACGGCCGACTTCCTTTCCCGTCCTTTCCTATTTCGATGAGACCGATGACCTCGCTGTCTGGTCTCCTCCCCCAAAACAACCATAACGAAACGGTTCTGTCAGAGACATGCGTAGCAGTAGCGTCTGTAAGATCTGCAGAGATTATGTCTGTTCCTTTTCGCCACTAGGGCTACGTATCGATCCTCTTTGCCGTGTGGTGGTTCGTTTGCCACCATCGGCAGGCTTTCGCATAGCAGTTCCATATTCAGTGGCCTTCTTTAATTGCGAGATGACACTTCGGACACAGCCATTACTTTGGCTACAGTAATGACACTCTGATAGCCTTCGAGCCGTCTAGCTGCTCGTCCACGGTTGTAAGCAGTCAAATGATGTCTTGCAGACATGTTGCCATGCCACATGGAATGCCGGACTAATCGGTTCCACAGTAACTTTTGTCGAACAGCATACAGCATGAATTGTCGAATGCATACAGAGCGTACGGTAACAGGTCTCGCTGCAGTTACCACGTCTCGTTCTCTACATTTACTTTTGCTATCGTTGATCAGGTGTTCCGTAGCAGTTGTCGGTTGTTCAGTAGCAATTGGCAGTTGTTCTTCAGCAATTGTCAAGTAGAATGTTTTAATGTAGATGTTGGCACGACTTTCTATAAAGCTAGCAACACGCCAAAGATTCTCACGGTTATCACTAAGTATCTACGGCGGGGCGACTTGTTTATACTGGGCTGGTGACTAAGTTCGTAGCATTTTTCCATAAGTTTAATAAAGACGACAGATGCACATAACAGATACTTTAGTCATCAATAACATATTCTCCTTCACTACTTACAACAGTCTGCCATCGCTGGGTAACTTTTCGATTCCGCGACAACAGAAAGCACTTACTTTTGAAGCTAAAAACAGGTCAAGCCATGTTCGCACCTCATTTTCATTCGACAATGAAGTTCCTTGAAGGTTGTTTAATAGAGAGCGGAAAAGGAGAAAATCTGAGTGCAAAAAATGAGGTGAATAATGTGGGTGGGGAATGACTACCCAATCCATCAACTGTATAGTGTTCTTCGTCAGACTAGACGTTTCACTTTCTGACAATAAATGTCGGAAGTGGTGGTGACACCTCGTGGAAGCAATTAGCACTACATCACACCGTCGCTGTTCCACCAGGTGCATAACATCACCTTCTTCCGGTGCGCGTAGGTCTTCATACTGGGAGTTGTTGTTTGTGCTCAACAATTCCTTTCTTATCCTTACGTTAGCATAAAGACGCCATTTTTCGTCACCAATAACGATACACGAATGGTCGGTGATACTTACGAGTCAATTGTTGACGAGGAAGCAGAGATACACATATCTCCACCAGCCGATTTTTGAGATTTTGACTTAGAGCATGCAGTACCCATACATCCGACTTTTGAATCACCCCCAATTGCACGCTGATGTCGCACGGAAGTGGAATGACCTCAGTTCATGACATTTTCCAGGTCTGTGGTACCCTGAAGTGGATCACTGTGGATTAATGCGTTTAACCGAACTACACTGAAGCGTCAGAGAAACTGGTATAGGCATGTGTATTCAAATACAAAGACAAGTAAACAGGTAGAATACGGCGCTGCGGTCGCCAACGCCTATATAAGACAACAAGTGTCTCGCGCAGTTGTTAGATCGGTTACTGCTGCTGCAATGGCAGGTTATCAAGATTTAAGGCGAGACGGAAGGCCATTTTCATCTCTATTCTTCCAATGCTACACTTTTCAAAAGAACTATAAGTGATAAAACAATGAAATTTTTACTGCATATACAGGCTGTTACAAAAAGGTACGGCCAAACTTTCAGGAAACATTTCTCACACACAAATAAAGAAAAGATGTTATGTGGACATGTCTCCGGAAACGCTTAATTTCCATGTTAGAGCCCATTTTAGTTTCGTCAGTATGTACTGTACTTCCTCGATTCAGCGCCAGTTGGCTCAATTGAAGGAAGGTAATGTTGACTTCGGTGCTTGTGTTGACATGCGACTCATTGCTCTACAGTACTAGCATCAAGCACATCAGTACATAGCATCAACAGGTCAGTGTTCGTCACGAGCAGATTCGGTGACCGATGGATTGGTAGAAGCGGACCAATTCCATGGCCTCCACGCTCTCCTGACCTCAACCCTCTTGACTTTCATTTATGGGGGCATTTGAAAGCTCTTGTCTACGCAACCCTGGTACCAAATGTAGAGACTCTTCGTGCTCGTATTGTGGACGGCTGTGATACAATACGCCATTCTCCAGGGCTGCGTCAGCGCATCAGGGATTCCATGCGACGGAGGGTGGATGCATGTATCCTCGCTAACGGAGGACATTTTGAACATTTCCTGTAACAAAGTGAAGTCACGCTGGTACGTTCTGTTTCTGCCTGTTTCCAGTCCATGATTAATGTGATTTGAAGATAAGTAATAAAATGAGCTCTAACATGGAAAGTAAGCGTTTCCGGACACATGTCCACATAACCTATTTTCTTTCTTTGTGTGTGAGGAATGTTTCCTGAATGTTTGGCCGTACCTTTTTGTAACACCCTGTATATAACATATATGCCTCAATTTACAAGTAAAATGAACATAATACCGCTTATGGTTTAGAAGAAAAAAATTGAACTCAGACAGAAGAACATATTGTAAATGTTCCGATTTCTCCATGTGGCATTCCATTTTCTGGCTTCTACAATTGCACTCACTATCTCCAAATGACAAAATGACAATCTGTAAACTCAAATAGCAACGGTGAACTACAAAAAATATAAATAAATCGATAGTAACCGCAATAACAACATGCGAAACTGAAATGCTATTAATATGTAGCGATACAGAAAAAACTTAGTTTTGCATCAGAGCAACACGGAATGAGATACCGTCATATCTGTCATCCAGACTCAGTCAGGCGCTTTGACCAGCAAGGCTAGAGTCGCTTGTTTTAGCAGAGGTGTCAGTCCTGTCTCCTACATTTCACTGTTTACATTCCCGCAAATGTAATAATATTGCACATGCAGTCTTTCCAGTGCTGCAGTTACAATGGTCAGCAATGCAGTTGCATGATTTGGAGACGTGGTTAGTTCCAGACAGAAGAGAGTCCTTATGGAAGAGCCGCCGGTGACTCGGGCGGCGGTGGCGCGGCAGCAGCTGCCGCCTCCAGGATGGGGTCCGCTGGCTGCGAGCCCCGGTGGTTTACCGGAGAGTCGGCCAGCGGCCGGCTGACTCGGCGTGGAGCGGAGTGGCGTCCTTCGGCGGACCGGTTCGGCTTGGCGCGGGCTATCGTCGTTAAACTGAAGAGATAATTCTCGGGGAGGCGATCCTTTGCCTGGGAACCGGGAGTTAAGTTCCATACATTCCTCGGCAGACAAATTTGAGGAGCGCCGGCGAGGACTCGCCGACCGTTTTTCTGGCCCGGCCGGCCGCCGCTGCAGGGGCTGGGCTGCTCCCAGACGCCGCGGCTGCGCCACGAGGCGTTCGCGGGGTGTTTGCGAGTGCCGCGCGTGGCCACCGTTTCCACTTCTCCGTTACTACCGAGAAGAACACGGCAAGTGCTGTGACCCGATTTCCCGGAAACTTCCCTCAGTTTAAGAGGAGTCAAAATAAGTGAAGACGCGTCTTGATTTACCCGTTGATCGAAATGGCTCTGAGCACTACGGGACTTAACATCTGAGGTCATCACTCCCCTAGAACTTAAAACTACTTACACCTAACCAACCCAAGGACATCACACACATCCATGCCCGAGGCAGGATTCGAACCTGCGAGCGTAGCGGTTCCTCGGTTCCGGACTGAAGCGCCTAGAACCGCTCGGTTCTGACAAACAAGGATCGAAGTTTTCGAGGTATTGTGTGCGGCTGCTAGCGGACGATTTCGTCAGCCGAAATGGTGGCACAGTGGCCAGCATAGAGCTCTCTCAGTTTTCCGCCCCGTGTTTGAAACTCGATTAAAGTTTTTTTCATTTTATTTGTTTTTTTTTATATTTCTTTTTCATTTATCTACCAAAGTCCGTAGAAGGTCACTACTCGAATGTTTCTTATCATCTACATCTACATCTACATGGACAATCTGCAAATCACATTTAAGTGCCTGACAGAGGGTTCATAGAACCACCTTCACGATTCTCTATTATTCCAATCTCGTATAGCGCGCGGAAACCACCTTCACGATTCTCTATTATTCCAATCTCGTATAGCGCGCGGAAAGAATGAACACCTATATCTTACCGTACGAACTCTGATTTCCCTTATTTCATCGTGGTGATCGTTCCTCCCTATGTAGGTCGGTGTCAACAAAATATTTTCACATTCGGAGGAGAAAGTTGGTGATTGGAATTTCGTGAGAATATTCCGTCGCAACGAAAAGCGCCTTTCTTTTAATGACGTCCATCCCAAATCATGTATCATTTCTGTGACAGTCTCTCCCATATTTCGCGATAATACAAAACGTGCTGCCTGTCTTTGAACTTTTTCGATGTACTCCGTCAGTCCTATCGGGTAAGTGTCCCACACCGCGCAGCAGTATTCTAAAAGAGGACGGACAATCGTAGTGTAGGCAGTCTCCTTAGTAGATCTGTTCCATTTTCTAAGTGTCCTGCCAATAAAACACAGTCTCTGGTTAGCCTTCCCAACAACAGTTCCTATCTGTTCCTTCCAATTTAAGTTGTTCGTAATTGTAATACCTAGGTATTTAGTTGAATTTACGGCCTTTAGATTAGATTGATTTATCGTGTAACGTAAGTTTAACGAGTTTCTTTTAGCACTCATGTGGATAACCTCACACTTTTCGTTACTCAGGGTCAACTGCCACTTTTCGCACCATTCAGATATCTTGGATAAATCGTTTTGCAGTTTGTTTTGGTCTTCAAGTTAGGGACTGGAGAGCGTTGTATTAATTGTTAAATTACTGTTGGGTTTCACAACAAGTATCATACATTTATTATACAGGGTGTATCAAATAGAATCATCTGATTTGCCACGTCTATATTTCTGAAACTATAAACATGAACAATGAATTTTGTTTTTTGATGAACGGGAAACTCAAAAAATAAAATTTCATACCTTTTCACAGGTGTTCAATATGCCCCCTTGAGATGACGGCTTATGTAAATGCAATATTCAAATTGGTCCCACACTGCACAGAGCATGTCATGAGTTACAACTGGCACAGCTGCTGTTATGCAATGTCTCAGTTCATCCATTGTTGTTGGTAACGGAGGCACTTCAACAGTCTTTTATAAGCCTCCACAAAAAATAATCACATACAGTATGTCCGGTGATCTCGTAGGCCAGTAATGCAAGGCTAAATCATTCGGTCCACTGCGACTGATCCATCGTTCAGTAATCCTTTGATTTAAAAATACCCGCATTTCCAGATGCCAGTGTGCCGCTACCCCATCCTGTTGGTAAATCAGGTCGTTCGAATCAGCCTCCAACTGTGGGAAAAGAAAGTTCTCACGCGTATCGAGATATGTGCTTCCTGTGACAGTGTTCTCGGCAAAGAAAAATGGACCATACACCTTTTCCCGTGAAATTGCACAAAACACATTAAATTCTGTAGAGCCCCTCTCATGTAAAACTTCATGTAGCTGTTCCGTACCCCACATTCTCACACTGTGACAGTTCACTTTTCCATTTAAATGGAATGTTGCCTCGTCACTAAACATTAAGCGTGGAAGAAAACTGTCATTCTCCATCTCGCAAGAAACGAAATTACAGAACTCCACACGTAGCTGTTTGTCACCTTCACAAAGAGCTTGCAGTAGCTGAATTTTGTACGGTATCGTTTGTAGACGTCGACGCAACACATGCCAGGCGGACACAGCGGACATGCTGAGCTGTCGAGCTGCACGGCAACGGATTTCTGCGGACTCCTCGTGAAACTATGGCGGATGCGTTCGACGTCTGCCTCAGACACTCGGGGACGGCCCGGCGATTTGCCTTTATACAAACAACTTGTTTCTCGGAATTGTTTATGTCATCGTCTAATGCTCTGTGCTGTAGGAGGATCCACAACATACCTAGTACGAAAGTCACGCTTAGCAGTTATTACTCCTCCGCACTGCGTAAAACGTAGAACACAAAACGCTTTCTGTTGTCCCGACACCATTTTTGCTAGAACTGAAGTGGGCGCACACTGCTGCTACCTAGCGGGAGCCGTGTAAGACTCTAGATTTGCTGTTCCCAACGGTAAATCGTTCACGCACCTATTTCAAATAACATGTTATGATTTTCTTAAAGCTGATTATCCTTTTTGATCCACCCTGTACATATACAATATACCTGTGTCTGGCATTTGCAGGGGTCACAAACCTTTTAAAATCTCATATTCTTATATTTCATTCTTATACTAATTCTTATATTTTATTGTTCTGTTTATTCTTCAGAAAGATTTGGTGCAATCCTTGGCTGATACCGATCAGAGAATCATTGGAAACATAGGAATTCCAAACACCACGAGCGTCCCACGAAGGCAGGTTTCACGCAGGGACATTTCTTCGTATGAATGTCAGTCGGAAAAGAAACGTCGTAAATATTGCTGATGATTTCACAAGTTGGCAATAACTTCGTTGCAAGCCAAACATAACAGACCACTTCATCGAAAACAGGCGCTTGCAACTAATAGTGAATAAAGGTACTTTACAGGAATTTCAAATAATTTTCTCGTTAATTCAATTTCTTAGTTCAATCACCAGACGTACAATTAAGAGACGAATAAAGACAACGTTTTTTCAGAATACGTTCAACATTCGCATAATAATGTACAACGTACGTGGGTAGTAGATACATGAGAAAAAAACGAATAAAAATAATAATCGGCTTTAGAACGCGGGACACAAAACTGTGTCATCGCTTCAGCTGAACTGCTTACTCGCTAAAAGACACATAAAATACCTCGGAAACTTTGACCGTCGTTCGCTTATTTTGCCACCTTTTCCACTGAGCGAAGTTTCTGGGAACTCGGACTTGTGTTCTTCTCGTCAGCACCAATTAAGCAACCACCGACTGTGTACCACGAACCTACTGCACAACAGAATTTCTCAGTAGATTTGCTTGCGTTCATGAGTCTGAATCACTATTCCAAATTATATTCGTAAAAACGTTAAAGTAAATAGAAACATTTCTTTAATGATTTTGCATATATTCATATAGGCTACATACATAGACAAATGTTTTGCATCTCCCGATATATTATGCAACGTTGTTGCTACTTTGACTGTTCCTGTACCGATCTGAAAGTCACACCCTGAAGTTATTTAACATTCACACAGTTACCTACGAGTGAATATCCGCACCAGAGCGAGCAGCAACGTTTCTGTTGAAAGTAAAGCACCCGTAGGTAGCATCAGAAACGTCTGCGGAAATGTAGAGAGAATGCGCCACGAAGGACAATCGCGAACAATGGTCGGATCTGTATCACCATGTTATACGGAAAAAAGCTTTTCAGCCTGTTAAGTTACTCTACTTGTTCACCGGAGTCAAAGTAATGTGGTGCGGAGATGGAATCGGTTCCAAATGACGGGCAGTATTGAGGATCTGCACCGCGGAGGCCGTCCACCTTCGACACGTGCACAGGATGTTCGACATCTACGACTATTTGAGTGAAAGGGACCTCGATCGGAGCGCTCCATAACTGAATTGGGCGTTCGAAGAGGCCGCAGCGCGTCACGTATCGCATCAAAGCGTTAGGAGACGATTCCATGATGCGAATATCCATTCATGACAACCATGGCGAGCGCACCATAGACTCCGTTGCAAATGGGCAAGGAATCATGCAGAATGGACGCTCCAGGATTACCGTCATGTGTTATAAAAACTATGATCTATCTGTACACAGATAATCGCAGACAGCGTGTGTGGAGACAACCCGGTAATATCGCACGCCTCCAACACTGTGTCCAACTTACGGAGATGGTATAGTAATCCTCTCGGATGAATTGCATGAGTCCGCCGTACATCCCTAATGGTTGCTGGCAGTCTCAGTGTCCTAAAATAAACCGTCGAGATCCCGCAACAAATAGTAGACCCTGCCGCCAACATTTTGATGAGAAATTCGACTTTATGGATGATAACTCGCGTGCTCATCATGTTGTTCTCGTGAACACATCCTTCAGCATGTGAAGGTCACCAGAATCGAGTTGCTTGCCCTTTCACCAGACACGAATCCAATCGAACAAGATTGGGGTCGGTTGTGCTGTTTTTGGAACCCGACATAAAAAAAAGAATGGTTCAAATGGCTCTGAGCACTATGAGACTTAACTTCTGAGGTCGTCAGTCCCCTGGAACTTAGAACTACTTAAAACTAACTAACCTAAGGACATCACACACATCCATGCCCGAGGCAGGATTCGAACCTGCGACCGTAGTGGTCACGCGGTTCCGGACTGTAGCGCCTAGAACTGCTCGGCCACTCCGGCCGGCAACCCGACATCGACCACATACTCTGAGCGAGATGCGCAGAACCGCCGATGAAGAATGGAACACTTTAGATAAGGACTGGCTTGACGACTGCATCGATGATCTACCTTGACGGCTTCAAGCCTGAATCCAAGCAAGGGGACGTTCCACCACGTACTGGAGCGCTGTCCATGAGAGACTGACGATTTTGACTTTACGTGAATGTTTTTTTTTTCCTTAATTTTGTGATCTGAACAAATAGCCAGTGGATATGTACCCGTGCCTCAGAGTCAATTTTTAATTTATGTGCCGCGAATATCGAAATAAGGGTTTCATGCAAAACTTGGTGTGTGTGTGTGTGTGTGTGTGTGTGTGTGTGTGTGTGTGTGTGTGTAGGCACTGAAAAAACATACCATTTTTATGCACCAGCTGACATGTTGCACACAATAACTGCAACGTTTTTACTATCCACAATTAGGGCGATACATAAATGCTCAACAAATTGTGGTGGAAACGTACAAAGACGTCTTTGTCAATCGTGAAGATGCTTACTGACGAAATAGCAATACCCAGAATTCCAAGACGATTTACGAAATGTTATTTCGTTGTTACACAGGAGGTGTAACAACATACAAACACTGCAACAAGTTCATATGAACGTGGGTTCGAAAGTCTTTCGTTTTGGAGATGTGGCAGAAGTTCTCTGTAGTGACATCTGGTTGAGTATTTTACTTCAAATGTCAATTTCTACTCATTTACTTATTTACAGTTAATCATGGCACTTGTTTCGTTTTCTCTGATTATCATTTGTTCTGTTGTAGAGTAACTTTCATAACATCACAGCGATGTATTCAGTGTCTCAAATAGTAGACACGCTTTACATGTACGGACTAGCAAATGCAATGCCTACAGACCACATCAGCTTTATGTTCAAAGTTACCCGGGGAGGCTCTTACTTTGAACAAGAAAGTCTGTACGACCTCACAAACCTTTCCAGACACACGCTAATTTGAGAGGACTGTTGGAGGTGGCGGAAGACCACGTGAAGGTTCTTTGTGCTGTAAATGAAACTCCATCAACTAGTACAAGGAGCAATGGGAGAAGGAGAGGCATTAACCACACGACGATTTGAAACATTCTGCATGAAAATCTTCTGTGCCCGTAGAGCCTTCAACGGATGCAATGTTAAAATGACGCAAAGTTTCACGCAAGAATAACTTCCAGTCAAAGCATGTGCTGTATTTCTTGGGTTCTTAGCATGTACCTTATTCAAGGGTAATGCTGGATTTTCACACGATTAGATCTCCACATATCATAACAGTCGCATTGGGCTCATGAAAACCGTCATGATGTGCGACAAGGCAGGCATCAACAGACTCACAAGGGGACCGTCAGAAACACAAAAAACAGATTTTGATGGGTCTCGCATATGTTGTAGAGGGACATTCCCTGAGTACGAGGCTATCTGCTTTTTTAGCGACGGTCTTGGTTTTCGAGAAAATTGATTTTGAAGTTCACTGCACGCTGTAATGCACGTAACGTTAGCATTGTTCCAACAAAGAGAGAGTGACGCAGCGGTTAAGGTCTACAGCTACCCCATTGGAGGTACTGTATTCGGGTCCTTTCCATGTTTTTGCTAATTTTTTAAAATCAGAATAGTCCAACATTTTTCCATTTATTTTACAGAATATCAACAAACAATGTACATTGTGTGAAATTATTAATAAATATTCAGTATTTCCGTAGTAATTTAAATTTCATGTCATTATTACAAAATCACCTGCATCGCTTGTTACGCCACAACAGAAATCCGGATGATATTTATCGTAAACTCAACCGAAACCTAATGTTTTACGGCACCAAGCTAGGTCATAAAAGCTACTGTATTGCAGGCGCACGGAGTTTTTAAGAGCGATACCGGAAAAACATTGTTCATTTACGTTCAAAAAGGTTTCTCTTTCATCCGTTAACTTTGACGCGAACCATGCGTATTTGATCATATACGAATCAGCAGGTGCCCTAAATTGATGCAAAATTAATGATTGTAGTTTTGTGGAATCGACCCTGGACGCATTCTGAATGTTCTTCGTGAAAATTTTAACCTGTCGGTAAAAATATACGTCACAAGGCTGACAAAGTGAAATACACTTTGGTGGGATAACTTTTACAGTGCGGATGTGCGCTTTCCTCTGATCCACAAAGATGTGATCGTATACGGTCAGATCAGACTGCCCTCCCCACGTACCAATGATATATAAAAAATTTTCCTGTCCCACGTACGGAAGAGTCACAGATTTTAAAAAGTTTGCGCACAACAGTTTCTTGAAATTCCCTAATTTCATGCAGGACACAAATTTTCAAATTTGAGGGTTAATTCATCCACTCTTTTCCGAAAATTAGGGCCAAATTTTCGCACGTTCGAATCCTGCCTCGGACATGGATGTGTGTGTGATGTCCTTAGGTTAGTAAGGTTTAAGTAGTTCTAAGTTCTAGGGGACTGATGACCTCAGATGTTAAGTCTATAGTGCTCAGAGCCATCACAAGCCAGTCTCTATCTTACAACGTATTTGACATATATTTTGATATGATTTAGCTCTTCCAGATTCTGTCCCGCTTCGACGAACCGTTCATACGCCTCACGATCGACAGTGTTCCATTTATCACGACGAGTTCCACCTCGTTTCACTTCCTCTTTGTATCGATATAGCACTGATTTGTGTTTTAATCGAGACACGCCGTGGGACTGCAAACTCTTTAGGCTCCATTTCGGATGAGCTACTACAAGAGTGACTGCTCGTTCTTCGTAGGATAAAGGCACATAATCTGATGGGTCATGTGCGAATTCGTTGGCGACGAAATCGCGGTCTCCCTCTACTCCCGTATACTGCAAAGTAAATAACTTTACGTTATGTCGATTCGTCCGCAAGAAAGAGAACATCCACACGAAAATGAAATTTACCGCCTCATATTCGTGCACCTCGTCTTCTTCATTGATGTTTATTAATTCATCGCCATCGATAATCCGTCTCTCGGCCAACAGGTCTTGTATTGCGATACATATTTCATTGCCAATTGCAATTTAACCAGCAGAAATCGTGTTGGACTGTGCATTTGTTAGAAGATTTAAATCACGAAGAAACTTTTCGGCGTTTTTGATGGCGTTAGTGGTTTCGCCTCTCGATTGTTCATTCAACTCCTCTACCTCTGATGTATCTTCTTATGGCTGCACCTCTGTAGACGCTCTTGGTGTAGTGTAACGACGTAAGTTTTTTTATAAATGACTTTCTTTGGACGTATGACCATGTGCAGACTTCGTCACCTACGTCAGTTACAACACTTCAAAATTATTTATATTCTTTTTAAATTGTCTCAGAATGGTTCTTGAACGAAACTGTAAAACAACATTTGAGTCGTATGCGCAGAATTACGTCACTCAGTCCAATTGGTTTGCGCAAACTTTTTCAATTTAGATGTCGTTTGTTTCTCCTCAGAAATTATATTAATGCACGTTATCTGATTTAATAAATATTAGAACCACATTGAATAAACTTTCGAGATTCAAACTCGCGATGAACGTTGTCAAAAATTAATAATCTTGTCAAATATATTATTGATTCATTCACATAATTCTTCATAAATAAATTCTCTGAACACGTATTTAAACTTTTGTAGCATCCACTAGTTTATTATCTTCCTACATACAGACGTGAACCTGAGCCTTGACAAGACAGAACTGAACATTTACAACATGATTAAACTTTCTATGACGTCATTGTTGTACAAATATTACAAATTCTCAATTATTTAATTTTTAGAAGCACGACGCAACAACTCGGTTTCAGGATCTTCTGTTGCTCTTTGGCTGTCGACCCGCGACGTATAGTGGCCAGCAATTTTCTCTCAGGTCCCAGCAGCGAAGATGCTGTCTCCGTTCGTTGCGCCGTCCTCTCCGTACATGAAACATAAAAAATAAATACAAAACTTTAGATAATTCACAGCTATTACAAATATTACAAAAATACATAAACAAAACAATAAATTAAACTTATATTCACCTGCAAACTGGGCTGACACTGGTGGATGGGGGACGCTTCAATTTCACGTCCCACTACATTGGGTCGCCTATTTCGCTGTATTCTTCGAACACGCACGGCACTAACAACGAGTTGCGAGCAACGGACGTTGAAGACAAATGCAAACTAGTGGTTTAGGAGCTGGGTCACCGCCGTTTTTTTTACTATGGCTACACATGTTCTTCTACCCGGACGACTGTCCGTGCGAACTCTGTGTATTCTGAAATTATATCGCCGTAGCTAAATAAAAAGCGGTGACCAGGGCGATGACTGTCACAATACACAGAGTTAGCACCGTATGTCCGCGTGGACAGTCCGCTTTCTGTTTGACCGAGCCTACACAATTTAAACTTCTTAATAATTTCACACCATTTACTTTGTTGATATTCTGTAAGATAAAATAAGAAAATGTCGGAATATTCTGATTAAAAAAACAAAACGAAAACACGGGAAGGACCCGAACACGGTACCTCCAACGCGGTTGCTGGTGACCTTACTGCACCACCCTCACTTGGTTGGAACGTGGCTAACGTTACGCGTATTATAGCGCGCTGTGAACTTCAAAGTCAATTTTCTCGAAAACCAAGGCCCGTCGCTATAAACGCAGATAACCTGGTACTCAGGGTGTGTCACTCTACAACATATTCGAGACCCATCAGAATTCGTTACTTACGCTTCTGATGGCCCCCTTGTCAGCCCCAACACGTGGGGTGGAATCATTCGTGATCATTTCAATGCCTCCTACTTTTTTCCACAAAGTTTTACTGAACAAAAGTAATTAAAGGTAGAAGGAATGATGATTGTATGCTGAAAATCCCTACGACTTAACCAAAAATCATAGATACGGCACAGAGATACTGCAAGAGAGTATTGACTACCACAATATAGTCAGACAGACTGTTTACGAATTATTCGATATGCACACCGAGCAAGTGGTTAGCAAACTGGACTCGCGTTCGGCAGGAAGACCGTTCAAATCCGCGTCCGGTCATCTTGATCTTGTTTTTCCGTGATTTCCCGAATGCTCCTTTGAAAGGGCATCATTTTAAAGGGCACGGCGGATAACCCTTCCTCAATGGGGGCTTGTGCTCCGCCTTTAATGACCTCGTTATCAACGGGGCGCCGGCCGCGGTGGCCGAGCGGTTCTAGGCGCTTCAAAATGGTTCAAATGGCTCTGAGCACTATGGGCCTCAACTGCTGTGGTCATAAGTCCCCTAGAACTTAGAACTACTTAAACCTAACTAACCTAAGGACAGCACACAACACCCAGCCATCACGAGGCAGAGAAAATCCCTGACCCCGCCGGGAATCGAACCCGGGAACCTGGGCGTGGGAAGCGAGAACGCTACCGCACGACCACGATTTGCGGGCTAGGCGGCTTCAGTCCGGAACCGCGCGACTGCTACGGTCGCAGGTTCGAATCCTGCCTCGGGCATGGATGTGTGTGATGTCCTTAGGTTAGTTAGGTCTAAGTAGTTCTAAGTTCCAGGGGACTGATGACCTCAGATGTTAAGTCCCATAGTGCTCAGAGCCATTTGAACCATTTGAGCATCAACGATTCGATAAACTCCAATCCTCGCTCCTTTTCCTCCCAACATAGTAACATCACTTGTCTGGTTCCCACTTTCACTCGATATGTCTTCAAATGAACATGTCCGAAACATTCTTGCTCAGAGGTTCGTAGCGAGGCACGATTATGGAAAACTGTCAACGAACCGTTGGTAGTCACTCATTGTTTTGCTAGGAAGTTAACAAACCTTTTTCAAGTCAATTCTGCGTCGTATCGGAAGTTGTGTCGCTTCTCTTAAGATTCCACTTATGTTACTTAGCTGTAAATGAAATGAGTCGGACATCGTATCATGAGTACATTTCTTCTGTGACTCCATTTTCTGCTGTAGCAAATTATGAAAATAGGATTGTGTTTTCAATATGAACTATGTTGTGTTTTGTGTTGGTACAAGCAACAGAGTTCCTTGTACGTGGATAGCCATTCCTTAAATACACCTCTTTATGCGTCGCTATCAATCTTTCCCCTCATACCCACACTGAAATAGTTGTGCTATCTACTTGTATTCATTAATCTACAGCACAGCTTTTCTTTTATTAATTCCGTACCTAAATATTCAAGTTCTTTCTGTAGTACATTCAAGTACACGAGGCCACCAACATGTACGCCATTTGTGGTATTTATGTGTACAGTGCGTACAGTTACGTTTACTGCAGCTAGTGGCTAATAAAGTGATCACTTTGCATCCTTAGTGTCTTTGAGGATGCTGCGTTTAATGAATTCGAAGGAAGTTCCAGGTCTGTGGGCAGGCGTTTGTCTCGCAGTAAGTGCCGGACGGGTCCAAATAACTGTCAACGTAACGGCCCCCATAACAGTGTCATTACAGGGAGCAGCCTATTTTCAAATTACGAAGCGAGGTGGGAGGGCCGTATCTCACCTTCTGGACTCTTTAGTGTGAACGGCGTTCACAGAAATGTTTGTTAAGAAGGGCCATCTGCGGCTTCCCTTGTTGCGACCGTGTTTATGTGACAACTGCTTTGACAATTGCTGCATTCCTCACTATTCTTCCGTTCGTTACTACTGTAATCAGCTAAGGTACACACTGGGAAGTTACTGTCAACTGGAGCTTCGCGTATGTACATGAACGATACGAGCTGACAGCGTAGAAAGGCTAGTTGACGTTCAGTCGTAAGTACAAATGACTATCATAATTACACAATGATTTCCTGAGCTAACATGGTACAGCGGATATTACAAACGCTACAGTTGAAACTCTTAGGTTGGAACTTTGAAACTGTGTGTGAAAAATATCTTACTTAAGAATGTTTGTTATTACCGTTACTGTATAGCTTGTACACCATAGCGGTAGCATGAACTTATATATTTTTACAAGGACACAGTGTCTCAGTTTATTTCTATACCTACGGCTATACTCCACTAGCCACCGTGCGGTGTGTGGCCGAGGGTACTTCATGTACCACTGTAACGTCCCCTCTCACTTGTTCGTGAATAATTCGCGAGAAGAACGACTTCCGGCAAGCCTCCATGTGGGCCCAAATTTTCTCTTCATGGCCTCTTTGCGAGATATATGTGGGAGGAAGCATTATATTTTTTGATTCTTCTAGGAACGTACGCTCTCGGAACTTTAACAACATTTGACACCGTGATGCAGAACGCCTCTCTTACAGCGTCTGCCACTGGAATCAGTTGACCATCTCCGTGACGCTTTCGTGCTTACTAAATAAACCTGTAATGAAACGCGCCGCTCTTCTTCGGACCTTGTCTGTTTCTTCTGTCAGTCCGATTCAGCACGGATCCCCTACCGACGAGCAATATTCAAGTATTGGATGAACAAGTGTTTTGCAAGCCACTTCCTTTGCTGATGGATCACATTTCCGAGGACTTTTACGATGAGTCTAAGTTTGGCATCTGCCTTTTTCGTAAGTCATTTTAGGTGGTCGTTCCATTGCAAATTAATCCGTATGCAAATCCTAGGCATTTTATGAAAAACAAAAGCCTTTAGTGATTGTTCTGCAATTTTCTAGTGAAATGAAAACAACTGCTTTAAATTCCGATTACAGTGTCGCAATGTATTATGATCTAGAACAGCTATTGCTACACTACTTTCGAGTACGAACATTAACGATATAATATGCATTCAATGTGTGCAACACCAGTTACTCCAGTCTGAATCTGAAAATCTACAAGTGAAACTGAATGCGGAGAATGACTATCAGTAATATACATGATAGCTTCCTGATCAAACAATCACTACACATTGGCTAACTGTTGCGTATTAAATCTGTTTCTCGTTAAAAAGGTTACTCTTGAACTATGCGAAAAGTTTGCCAATGAACACAGTTTCCTAACTCCAGCTCACAAAGTTCATTGATTCTTACCTGAGCGATGGACAACTCAGTTCTGCTCCGTCCTGATTTAGTATATAATATGAAACACCTAACTACATGTTCCTGAAAGAAATCACTGTGCGGCTGACGGCCTTCCAACTCATTTATAGCTGCTTTGCAAAATAAATTAATTTCTTATCAAAAACTCCAGGTAGCTGTTCATGCAATATTGCTAGGCATAACAGCATAGTTGTGACAAGATTTAAAACGTGAGGAAAAACTTACTGAGATGATGGCAAATGATTGAAAAGTTGATTTAAATTCAAATTGCATTACAACTTTTTACAACATTGGAATGCATCACATTAACTTATAAACTATGTTCTATCTTTGGCTTTGTCACAAACAATGAAAAATGATTGAGACAAACAGTACTTAAGTTACATGATTATACGTCTTTCTTACAAAATACTTTTAACTGAAAGAGGGAGGTTAAAACTCAGATCACATGACCGATCATTCGCCCTAGATACAAAAATGTAGATATCGTAGAACAAAAACACAATCTTTACACTATAATAATTCACGGTTAGCGCTTGCGGTAAATAACAACTCTGTTCATCTTACCCCTTTTCCAGATGTGCCGACACTCTATGAAAGCATCTCAAAAACCATCCTGTCTTCTCCGTTACACGGTGGAGCATTTCAAAGAAAAATCTCTGTTCACACGTCCGTCATCGAGGCTCCCCACTCACCTACCACTCGACTCTCTCTCGCAGCAAAATAACCGTTACGTCTTCTGTTCCTAACGACGAAACACAACCTCTGATAACCAAAGAGTAACGTAAATTATTTCAAACGCAGAAGCAAATGGTTCAAATGGCTCTGAGCACTATGGGACCCATCATCTGAGGTCATCAGTCCCCTAGAACCTAGAACTACTTAAAGCTAACTAACCTAAGGACATCACACACACCCATGCCCGAGGCAGGACACGAACCGGCGACCGCAGTGGTCGCGCGGTTCCAGACTGAAGCGCCTAGAACCGCTCGGTCACAGCAACCGGCCAAACACAGAAGCGGTTTCTTTATTTATGATGAACGCCAGTAAGTTCTATAGCATAATGAGGAGCAACTTTTCGGTAAAATACAATTGCTTATGGTCAGCGTTACGTGCTGCTCTCAGAACCAGTATTAAAATCTACATAACTTCAGTAAAAATTTGTTTTTGTATGTGGGCCTTATATTACTGCTATTTTATTTTTGTAAAAAATAATCTGTTCTCTATGCTGATAAAAGAAAAGTAAAGCTACTGTTCCACCTGCAATGAAAAATATAGGGAAAAAATATGAAGAACATATTTACCCTATTATCTCTGTGCTTACCTCTTAAAGACACGACTCATGTGTCAAGTTAATAAGTCAATGCAGAAAACTGCACTGATAAAGCAGAACGTTATGAAGAAACACCGTTGCAGTGTAACACACTTGAACTTGAATTGTAATTTGTGAGGACAAAGTGGACGGTGGATCGATGCAAGTGCAGAAACTGCTGCGTAGTTTCAAGTTTCCACGATCTAGTGGCTTGCACTGTGTGTATTGTTTTCAGGCAGACAGGTACTCTTCGCGCTGTTATTGGATGGGGTTAGTTCCTCCTTACCTTGTTCGACCGCGCGCAGAAATCAAAAGCGGCTGAAATTTGGCATTGGGGAAAAAATTAAGAAAATTAAAAAGAATTGGGGAACTCTTTGTGTTCGTCCAACCCCACGAACCTAAACATGGATTTAAAGTTTCCAGAGGAGGCCAAACATTTAATTGGCGCAGAGACTCGAGAGTTTCTTGAAGAGACGTCTCATAGAATGTGTGTTCAAGACAGTGCTAGAGTTTTAGAGAGAATCTGAAACGAAGCCTCGAGGCCGGAGGCAGACGATTTCTTGCAAGCAAAGCACTGCTGAGACAATACCAACGTTATCTTTGTCGTGTTCGATCATAGTACGTGTGACTGCAGGTCCAGAATTCCATAATGTGATAGTTACCACATTCCCCTCAATACGCGGGCGGAAGTAATGTAAGGAGCGTGTTTCTTACGGAAGAGTAAATGTTGTAGGAGGTAACAGCACAAACTAATTGGAATAAAATATTCCATATAACGTATGTGCAACGTTTATTGATTTCAGAGGTACAGCTACTTAAAGAGGTAAGTTTCAAAAAATTCCTGGATATTAAAAGTGTATGCCGGTCCCAGACACGAACTCCGATCGTTTGTCTTTCCCAGGTAACTACTCTACCAGATGAGCTACCAAAGCACGACACACGACCCATTTACAGCTTTACTTCCACCAATACGTCAGCTATTTCTAAATTTCAAAGAAGCTCTTCTGCGAAATTTGCAGGACTAGCATTCCTGAACGAAAGGATATTGGGGAAATATGGCTTAGCCACAGCCTAAAACATGTTTCGAGAATGAAAATATCGCTCTGCAACGGAATGTGCGCCGATTTGAAACTTACTGGTAGATTAAAACTTCATGCCGGACCGAGACTCGAAATGGTTACCTTTGCCTTTCATGGGCAATTTGATTCTAGACAAGACCAACAGGATGTGGTTAAACCATGTCTCTGCAATGTCCTTTCTTCCACGAGTGCTGACCCTACAAGTTTTGTGGGAGAGCTTTTGTGCAGTGTACAAGGTAGGAGTTGAGATATAGACGGATGTACAACTGTGAGGTAAATGAAGACAGTGTGGATGAAGTAGCAGATGTTATTCAGTTAGTAGAACGTAGTCCACCAAGATGCACATGCGAAATTTCTACACATACCGGTGTTCGACAAACAAGAATGTGGCGCAGATTAAGTATGCAACAGATTCTGTCATTATTTACAACGGATTCAGTAAATTCGAGAGGGAATGGAAGTAGATGATTGATATTTTGCCGTTACATTACTGTAAATCCTGATGATACTACTCGCTTTCCCAAAATGACATGTAGTCAGATGACACATTATCGAATCCTAACATTCCACCGAAGACAAACCGTCAGAAACGATCACATTTCTTAGCCACCTAAGGCCCCGAAAAATACCGCTTTAGATTTTTGCCTGCTGGAATGGATCAAGGACAACGTCTACAATGAGAAAGCAAACAGAACAGACAAATCAATCCTTCAGATTACGTACAGTGTTGTCCCCTTAAAAGTATGCGAAGACAACCTCAGAAGAGCCAAGCTTAATGTTGGCTAGAGATACCGAAAATGCTTCGAAGTTAGAGATGAACTTAAACACTTGCCTTTGATATTCTTCTTCTGTGAGTATCTGGTTACATTTGGAGTATGTGGGTTACATTTTAACAGCTGTATTTCTGTAAATAATAATAAATGGACACACGTTTTACGGAATGTTTTACTGGAATAAGTGCATTCTGTCTCCTCCTACAATATTTGCTGTTCTTCCTTAACCAACCTATGGTTTTATGCGTGTACCCAAGGGATAGCCGGCCGCGCTGGCCGAACGGTTCTAGACGCTTCAGTCCGGAACCGCGCGACTGCAACGGTCGCAGGTTCGAATCCTGTCTCGGGCATGGATGTATGTGATGACTAGGTTAGTTAGGTTAACGAAGTTCTAAGTTTTAGGGGGACTGATAACCTCAGATGTTAAGTCCCATAGTGATCAGAGCCATTTGAACCATTTTGATCCCAAGGGATAGAGGGCCTTCATGCATATTTCTTAAATTTTAGGAAACTATACTAAAACTGTAACAGAAGCAGAGTTATGCGATGTGAAACACGGTTATTTGCTGTCCTTAATAAGTGCCTCGAATTTTGAAAGAGAATACCACAGTCCGGAATATCATTTTCGGTGCAAAATTACATTACGTGAGTGGAAATTACGACACTTGGAAAGAATTTCCTAAAACTCTGCTCTGTTGTATGATCATCAAAGTCTATCTTATCCCTAGATAAGTCAATGAAGAAGTGTCAAACGAAGTGGAAACGCGAAGGTAAGTAATTACGCCCCACTGACGTCAAATAGCGCAACATCAGCGGGTGGGTGGGTTACGGTATAGAGTGACTAGTTGCTGGGTAATAGATTTATCACACCAGTACGTTGTGTCTCGTTCTGGGCATACTCCTATTACTAAGAAAAACCGGACAAGTACGAGATCGATTCGCGCTCTGAGGGTTCCGTACAAACGTAAATATGTATATTAATAGTTCGTCTATAGGTTTTGATGAGAGAGTTCGCAAGTATCAACATATGTGACATAGATGGTCGAATCTTTTAATTGCGGTGACTTAGAAGCTGAAATCCTTTAGACTAACAACCGACAGTAGACCTTAGTGTCTGACATAAATTTCGATACCTCCACCCATCCCTGAAAAAGAGGGTCTTAACAGATGGCCATTTCTTTTGATTGCTTTCACTTAGAAGCTGTCCGCCCCGATAGCTGAGTGGTCAGTGCGACGAAATGCCATGCAAAGGGACCCGGGTTCGTTCCCGACTGGGTCGGAGATTTTCTCCGCTCAGAGGCTGAGTGTTGTGTTGTCTTCCTCATCATCATCATCTCATCCCCATAGAAGCCCAAATCGCCGAAGTGGCGTCAATTCAAAAGACTTGCACCGGGCGACCGGTCTACCCGTCGGGAGACGGGTAGCTGAGCACCACCTTGTCGTCTCTGGCGCTGGTGGCCAAATCGCTTCGCAAACATCACTGGTGAATTCCAGAGAACCGCAACGAGCGCTGACAGTTGGATGCTCGCTGGAAGCTCCGTCGTGACCGTAATCTGCCAGGCTGTATTGTTGTGTGGAATAGCGGATAAAACTGCGTTGATGCTAATCTGAACACAATCTCTTCACGCAACACCACATTCTACTTTTGAGCCGGAATTTTCGACTCGTACCGAGCGAAGTGACGCAGTGCTGAGCGAGGCACACGCCAGAGGCAAAACTAGCGCAAACACGACCGACACCAGCAAAGATACCACGTACGTACGGCACAATAATTCTTCTTCAAAAAACTATGGGTACAAAATGCATCAGGCTTACACTGTCGGATGGTTTGTCTCCCACAGAATACCTACGGCGTATGGTTGGCTGGCAGTTTATTTGCTTATGATCTTCGAGCAACCGCTGGTGATGCTTTGTGAACTCTCGAACAAATCCCATGGCATGCCATTAGGAATGACTCCAAGATCTCTTTCATACCATACCCCAATGATTGGAGGCTCGGATTACAGCACTTGGATGTTTAACACCAAAGAGATCTGAGAGCAGAGCCTGGAAGCAAGTTACAACAAAACATTCTATATTTGAGGTTTATGGAGTACTGACGTTTAGTGCTCTATATTACGTAATTACCAGCACAGCTTCAGTCTTAACCTACTTGGACGAGCCGAGTGGTTGGATGATGATATAAATATGTAAATAGCAGGTAATCAGAGACTATAAAAGGCATATTGTTGTTGTTGTTGTCTTCAGTCCTGAGACTGGTTTGATGCAGCTCTCCATGCTACTCTATCCTGTGCAAGCTTCTTCATCTCCCAGTACCTACTGCAACCTACATCCATCCTTCTGAATCTGCTTAGTGTATTGATCTCTTGGTCTCCCTCTACGATTTTTACCCTCCACGCTGCCTTCCAATGCTAAATTTGTGATCCCTCGATGCCTCAGAACATGTCCTACCAACCGATCCCTTCTTCTAGTCAAGTTGTGCCACAAACATCTCTTCTCCCCAATCCTATTCAATACCTCCTCATTAGTTACGTGATCTACCCACCTTATCTTCAGCATTCTTCTGTAGCACCACATTTCGAAAGCTTCTATTCTCTTCTTGTCCAAACTAGTTATCGTCCATGTCTCACTTCCATACATGGCTACACTCCATACAAATACTTTCAGAAACGACTTCCTGACACCTAAATCTATATTCGATGTTAACAAATTTCTCTTCTTGAGAAACGCTTTCCTTGCCATTGCCAGTCTACATTTTATATCCTCTCTACTACGACCATCATCGGTTACATTACTCCCTAAATAGCAAAACTCCTTTACTACTTTAAGTGTCTCATTTCCTAATCTAATTCCCTCAGCATCACCCGACTTAATTTGACTACATTCCATTATCCTCGTTTTGCTTTTGTTGATGTTCATCTTATATCCTCCTTTCAAGACACTGTCCATTCCGTTCAACTGCTCTTCCAAGTCCTTTGCTGTCTCTGACAGAATTACAATGACATCGGCGAACCTCAAAGTTTTTACTACTTCTCCATGAATTTTAATACCTTCTCCGAATTTTTCTTTTGTTTCCTTTACTGCTTGCTCAATATATAGATTGAATAACATCGGGGAGAGGCTACAACCCTGTCTTACTCCCTTCCCAACAACTGCTTCCCTTTCATGTCCCTCGACTCTTATAACTGCCATCTGGTTTCTGTACAAATTGTAAATAGCCTTTCGCTCCCTGTATTTTACCCCTGCCACCTTCAGAATTTGAAAGAGAGTATTCCAGTCAACATTGTCAAAAGCTTTCTCTAAGTCTACAAATGCTAGAAACGTAGGTTTGCCTTTTCTTAATCTTTCTTCCAAGATAAGTCGTAAGGTCAGTATTGCCTCACGTGTTCCAACATTTCTACGGAATCCAAACTGATCTTCCCCGAGGTCGGCTTCTACCAGTTTTTCCATTCGTCTGTAAAGAATTCGCGTTAGTATTTTGCAGCTGTGACTTATTAAACTGATAGTTCGGTAACTTTCACATCTGTCAACACCTGCTTTCTTTGGGATTGGAATTATTATATTCTTCTTAAAGTCTGAGGGTATTTCGCCTGTCTCATACATCGTGCTCACCAGATGGTAGAGTTTTGTCATGACTGGCTCTCCTGAGGCCATCAGTAGTTCTAATGGAATGTTGTCTACTCCCGGGGCCTTGTTTTGACTCAGGTCTTTCAGTGCTCTGTCAAACTCTTCACGCAGTATCTTATCTCCCATTTCATCTTCATCTACATCCTCTTCCATTTCCATAATATTGTCCTCAAGTTCATCGCCCTTGTATAAACCCTCCATATACTCCTTCCACCTTTCTGCTTTCCCTTCTTTGCTTAGAACTGGGTTGCCATCTGAGCTCTTGATATTCATACAAGTGGTTCTCTTCTCTCCAAAGGTCTCTTTAATTTTCCTGTAGGCAGTATCTATCTTACCCCTAGTGAGACAAGCCTCTACATCCTTACATTTGTCCTCTAGCCATCCCTGCTTAGCCATTTTGCACTTCCTGTCGATTTCATTTTTGAGACGTTTGTATTCCTTTTTGCCTGCTTCATTTACTGCATTTTTATATTTTCTCCTTTCATCAATTAAATTTAATATTTCTTCTGTTACCCAAGGATTTCTATTAGCCCGCATCTTTTTACCTACTTGATCGTCTGCTGCCTTCACCACTTCATCCCTCAGAGCTACCCATTCTTCTTCTACTGTATTTCTTTCCCCCATTCCTGTCAATTGTTCTCTAATGCTCTCCCTGAAACTCTCTACAACCTCTGGTTCTTTCAGTTTATCCAGGTCCCATCTCCTTAAATTCCCACCTTTTTGCAGTTTCTTCAGTTTCAATCTGCAGTTCATAACCAATAGATTGTGGTCAGAATCTACATCTGCCCCAGGAAATGTCTTACAATTTAAAACCTGGTTCCTAAATCTCTGTCTTACCATTATATAATCTATCTGAAACCTGTCAGTATCTCCAGGCTTCTTCCATGTATACAGCCTCCTTTCATGATTCTTGAACCAAGTGTTAGCTATGATTAAGTTATGCTCTGTGCAAAATTCTACAAGGCGGCTTCCTGTTTCATTCCTTCCTCCCAATCCATATTCACCTACTATGTTTCCTTCTCTCCCTTTTCCTACTGACGAATTCCAGTCACCCATCACTATTAAATTTTCGTCTCCCTTCACTACCTGAATAATTTCTTTTATCTCGTCATACATTTCATCTATTTCTTCATCATCTGCAGAGCTAGTTGGCATATAAACTTGTACTACTGTAGTAGGCATGGGCTTTGTGTCTATCTTGGCCACAATAATGCGTTCACTATGCTGTTTGTAGTAGCTAACCCGCACTCCTATTTTTTTATTCATTATTAAACCTACTCCTGCATTACCCCTATTTGATTTTGTATTTATAATCCTGTAATCACCTGACCAAAAAGTCTTGTTCCTCCTGCCACCGAACTTCACTAATTCCCACTATATCTAACTTTAACCTATCCATTTCCCTTTTTAAATTTTCTAACCTACCTGCCCGATTAAGTGATCTGACATTCCACGCTCCGATCCGTAGAACGCCAGTTTTCTTTCTCCTGATAACGACGTCCTCTTGAGTAGTCCCCGCCCGGAGATCCGAATGGGGGACTATTTTACCTCCGGAATATTTTACCCAAGAGGACGCCATCATCATTTAATCATACAGTAGAGCTGCATGTCCTCGGGAAAAATTACGGCTGTAGTTTCCCCTTGCTTTCAGCCGTTCGCAGTACCAGCACAGCAAGGCCGTTTTGGTTAATGTTACAAGGCCAGATCAGTCAATCATCCAGACTGTTGCCCCTGCAACTACTGAAAAGGCTGCTGCCCCTCTTCAGGAACCACATGTTTGTCTGGCCTCTCAACAGATACCCCTCCGTTGTGGTTGCACCTACGGTACGGCCATCTGTATCGCTGAGGCACGCAAGCCTCCCCACCAACGGCAAGGTCCATGGTTCCTAAAGGGATGGAAATCCGTCACTCGATGCTACCAGCGCCTTTATTTTATGTTAATTAATCTTACGATACACGTGTCCGACGCACACAAAAAATAAAAGATAAAATCGTGGAAATTACATTTAGCAGAATTCTGGAATGTTCGTTTTTTGTCCTTGTTTACGTCCTCCTTGCTATGAAATGTCTGGTTTTTTTGTCTCGACCAATAATGCCGAAAATATTTATTTTTGAAGGAGAAAACAGCTATCTGGAATATCTTTTTCGGTGCAAAATTACATGAAGTGAGTGGAAATTACGACACTCGGAAATAATTTCCTGAAAACCTGCTCTGTTGACACGGCGCGTGTCATGTATATAACTATTTACTGTAGATTGGTTCCGTCTGCCATAGTCATCTTGAGTAACTGAAATTGGAAACAACATCGAAACCTCTAGTTGCCCCAGAATTTATAGGCGCATTGTGTGCTGTGTAGAGTGCACCACCATTCGTCACTTGACGCCAAATGCACTGTTGTCTCTGACCGATAACAGCACTCTCGGCTGAAGATAAGTGATTGTTATTCTCTCAGTGCAAAGTCGAAATCCATATTTTATAACAGATCTTTACATCAGGAGAGTAGCGATCTATTACTTCTAATCGACAATGATGTTATCAGTCAGTCACAAAGATGCATTCTCCAACAAAATGAACAAAATACAGCAGTTTTCCGCGCAATACTTGCAACTCTATATCACTGTGCACTTCAGCACGTCGGCAAATGCGTATTCAATCATGCCACGTAGCTCACCCATTCAGTCGCGGATGGAAACGTCGAATAAAGAGAATGTTAATTTTACTTAGTGCTTGATAATGTAGGCACGGCCGAGCAACCAACGATATTTTACCTACGTAGCTTAGCGTGAAAGAAACCCATGGAGTATCATTACACACATACTGCACTTATTTTTCTTCCCCCCTTCCTGCCTTTTTCGAATTACTGTTCTTAGTGCCCTCTGTACACTGTTCAGATATAATGTTTCCGCGAGTTTTCTTTACAGATTCTGAATTTGCGATTGCGACTAGTGTACATGAACCTGAGTAATGAGTAGCTTCCACCAGTGGTCTGTAGAGGGCTAAACTGGCTATTGCCCGAGGTAGAGAATGTACCCTGTGTTCTCAAGGTTTGATCCACAAATAACGTGAGGAAAGTACCAGCCCGAATATGCAAAAATGCTCGTATCCACTTAGGCTGGCAACCCCTTATTACTACTTGACTTTTTGCACGTAACTGTCTCCCGTGTTTGGAGGTGCTGTTAGAAATACAGTAATAAGACTTGTAAATAGTTGCAACTAGAAATTCCAGCCTGTAAAAGTTAAGACACTGTTGTGTTTTGTCTGACCGACGAGGTGTTGCAAACGCCTGCAAATATTTTTCTTTACTGCTTCATACAGTGTAAAAGATTTGCTAGAGAACTGACGTGTTAATTTGGACTGGAATAGCAGTGGCACTAAATTCACGGTTCTAGGCGCTTCAGTCTGGAACCGCGTGACCGCTACGGTCGCAGGTTCGAATCCTGCCTCGGGCATGGATGTGTGTGATGTCCTTGGGCTAGTTAGGTTTAAATAGTTCTAAGTTCTAGGGGCCTGATGACCACAGATGTTAAGTCCCATAGTACTCAGAGCCATTTGAATCAATAAATTCAACATAAGATGAGAGTTGATCCCCTCTTCAAGGAGAGAGAGAGAGAGAGAGAGAGAGAGAGAGAGAGAGAGAGAGAGGGAAAAAAAAGAAACCACCTCGACGCGCGGGGTAGCCGTGCGGCCTGAAGCGCATTGCCACGGTTCGCCTCCTCCCCCCCCTCCCTACTGGAGGTTCGAGTCCTCCCTCGGGCATGGGTGTATGTGTTGTCCTTAGCGTAAGTTAGCTTAAGTTCGATTAAGTAGTGTTTAAGCCAAGAGACCGATGACCTCAGCAGTTTGGTCCCCTAGAACTTACGCCGGCCGGTGTGGCCGTGCGCTTAAAGGCGCTTCAGTCTGGAACCGCGTGACCGCTACGGTCGCAGGTTCGAATCCTATCTCGGGCATGGATGTGTGTGATGTCCTTAGGTCAGTTAGGTTTAATTAGTTCTAAGTTCTAGGCGACTGATGACCTCAGAAGTTAAGTCGCATAGTGCTCAGAGCCATTTGAACACTAGAACTTACCGCAAATTTCCAATTTTTAGAAAAAATCTGTAAATGTAATTGCTATTTCTGCATTAACTGCCGTTTTTATGACCTACATATCTTCCATATACAACCTGAAGGGAACGGAAGAATTATGTAAGGTTCAGCCGAGTTCTGAGACATCCTGCCATTACAGCGAATAGGATTAATAAAGATGGTGTAGGCGGCAGTAAATATTCACGTTTGAGCTTGACACTAGAAAGGAATTGTTAGGTAATCCCACAATAGTGTCTAGGTTTCTGCCTCGCTAGTACGAAAAGGTGTCCCCCCGGCACTTTTCGAAGCTGCACAGAACTTTTTATCTCAAGCGAAACACTGCAGAGTGTGGTCTAGTGCGGTCTCTGGCTCCCGATAAACTCGCGCGTTAACGGACCCTCCTTTAGCGAAGCAGCTGGAGATCCTTGATGGCGATAATTGGTTACAATGCGACGCAGCTGTTTTGACGCACGACCTGCGGCGTGAACTTGAGTTGACGGACGCTGGCGCAGCCCGGCTCCCCGTGGCACGACCCACGACCGCTCAGCTCAGCTCGGCTTAGGCGGGCCGTGTTCAGCCAGCGGAACTGATCTGCATGGGGAGGCGCAGCCGGCCGTCCAGCCTTTAAACTTAAGCAGAACGGCGCCGGTCATCGCCTGACTGGCTGTACGGAGTCCGTGGGAAAACGAAACCGGAGCGGCCTAATAACGCAATCGCCACGCGATGCCCAAGTGCAAAGGTAACGCCGGTCTCACCCGGCTGCAGAGCCGGAGCCAAGAGGCTGACTCTGGCACTTGTACAGACAATCATTATGTTACTACACCAGAGAGCCAAAGAAACTGGTACACCTTCCTAATATCGTATAGGAACGCCGCGAGCACGCAGAAGAGCCGCAACACGACGTGGCATGGAGGCAACTGACACCATGAATCCTGCAGGACTATCCACAAATCCGTAAGAGTACGAGGGGTGGAGATCTCTTCTGTACAGCACGTTGCAAGGCATCCTAGATATGGTCAATAATTCCAGAATGAGATTTTCACTCTGCAGCGGAGTGTGCGCTGATATGAAACTTCCTGGCAGATTAAAACTGCAAGTCTCGCAGCAGAGCTTCTGTAAAGTTTGGAAGGTAGGAGACGAGGTACTGGCAGAAGTAAAGCTGTCAGGACGGGGCGTGAATCGTGCTTGGGTAGCTCAGTTGGTAGAGCACTTGCCCGCGAAAGGCAAAGGTCCCGAGTTCGAGTCTCGGTCCGGCACACAGTTTTAATCTGCCAGGAAGTTTCATGGTCAATAATGTTCATGTCTGGGGAGTTTGAGAGCCAGCGGAAGTGTTTAAACTCAGAAAAGTTTCCTAGAGCCGCTCTATAGCAAGTCTAGACGTGTGCGGTGTCGCATTGTCCTGCTGGAATTGCCCACGTCCGTTGGAATGCGCAACGTACATGACTGGAAGCAGGTGATCTGACAGGATGTTACGTACGTGTTGTAAGTAGGCTGATTAGATTTTTATATTGGTTACGCCACGTAGCGCTCTGTATGAAAATCACTGACTTTGCTGTGTGCAGTCTGTGGCTGGATGGACTCATTGTTGGAATATTCGCTTGTGTAGTTTTGAGCAGTTGGATGCGAACATCGCGTAGCGTTGTGCAGTTGGAGGTGAGCCGCCAGCAGTGGTGGATGTGGGGAGAGAGATGGCAGATAAGCGGACGATCTGGACGAGTGTCCGCCAGAAAAAGGAAATTTGTAAAGATGGTTGTCATGAATTTTATATATATATATATATATATATATATATATATATATATATATATATATATATATATATAATGACTTTTGAACATTATTAAGGTAAATAAATTGTTTGTTCTCTGTCAAAATCTTTCATTTGCTAGCTTCGCCTATCAGTAGTTAGTGCCTTCAGCAGTTACACTCTTTTATTTAGCTGGCAGTATTGGCGCTCGCTGTATTGTAGTAGTTCGAGTAACGAAGATTTTTGTGAGGTAAGTGATTCATGAAAGGTATAGGTTATTGTTAGACAAGGCCATTCTTTTGTAGTGATTTTTGAAAGTCAGATTGCGTTGCGCTAAAAATATTGTCTGTCAGTTTAGTGATGATCAGAATAAGAAAAGAGAGAATGTCTGAGTACGTCCAGTTTTACTCAGCTTTGTATCAAATAACGTGGAAGTTTACTAGCATAGTCATTAATAATTTTTTAAAGGGGACGTTACAGTGTCACCCGGCAGAGTCGTATCTAGACGTATCAGGGGTCCCACATCACTCCAACTGCACACGTCCCACACCATTACACAGCCTCCACCAGCTTGAACAATCCCTGCTGACATGCATTGTCCATGGATTCGTGAGGTTGTCTTGATACCCGAACACATCCATCCGCTCGATACAATTTGGAACGAAACTCGTCCGACCAGGAAACATATTTCCAATCATCAACAGTCCAACGTTGTTGTTGACGGGCCCAGGCGAGGCATAAAGCATTGTGTTGCGCTGTCATCAAGCGTACACGAGAGGGCTCTGGGCTCCGAAAGCCCTTATCGATGACGTGTCGTTGAATGGTTCGCATGCTGGCACAGCACTGAAATCTGCAGCAATTTGCGGAAGGGTTGCACTTCTGTCACTTGAACGATTCTCTTCAGTCGTCGTTGGTCCCGTTTTTGCAGGATCTTTTTCCAGCCGCAGCGATGTCGGCGATTTGACTTTTAGAGGATTCCTGATATTCACGATACACTCGTGAATAATCGTACGGGAAAATTCCCACTTCATCGCTACCTCGAATATGCTGTGTCCCATCACTCGTGCGCCGACTGTAACACAACATCCATCTCACTTAAATCTTGATAACCTGCCATTGTAGCAGCAGTAACCGATCTAACAACTGCGACAGACACTTGTTGTCTTACATAGGCGTTGCCGACCGCAGCGCCGTATTCTGGCTGTTTATATATCTCTGTGTTTGAATACAGATGCCCATACGAGTTTCTTCGGCACTTCAGTGTATATTCCACGTGTTACAGAACTTACCAGAATGGTCATGTGGCAAGACGCGCGCTTCGGCTACAGCACAAAACCGAAAGCTAACAAAGAGTTGAGTAGGAATTAATACGTAATTAATCGGGTGGCAAATTCGGCACCCTTTGGTAATCAACAACTCTGTGTGTGTGTGTGAGTGTGTGTATGTGTGTGTGTGTGTGGTTCAAGAAAATGGCTCTGAGCACTATGGGACTTAACATCTATGGTCATCAGTCCCCTAGAACTTAGAACTACTTAAACCTAACTAACCTAAGGACATCACACAACACCCAGTCATCACGAGGCAGAGTGTGTGTGTGCGTGTGTGTGTGTGTGTGTGTGTGTGTGTGTGTGTGTGTTTGTTCGTGTGTGTGAATTCCTAAGGGACTAAACGGCTTACGTCATCGGTCCCTAGATTTAAACACTATCTAAACTAACTTAAACTAACTTATGCTAAGAGCAACACACACACACACACATGCCCAAGGGAGGACTCGAACCTCCGGCGGGAGGGGCCGCCCAGTCTGTGACATGACACCTCAAACGGCGCGGCCTCTCCTCGCGGCAACAACTCTCCCATGTATCCTTAACGTACTTAGTAAGTTTATTTGAAAAATTCAGTCGCATTTTAGACTGTTAACGAAATTTCTGAGAGAAATGATACTTTCTGTTAATACGTTCTAACATATGAGGAAACAAATTTCGGCTGCCGTCATTTTAAGAGGAGTTAACGGCTGTCTTCTTCCTCATGGGAAGCGTAGTGATAGAATGAAATCTGACTTTCCGACGGTTGTGACTGCACCACTACAGGAAACCATTGTACGAAAAAAGATGTGGTCAGTAACGGTGACTCAACGGGTAGGCTCTGACCCCTTGGCATCTCTTGTATATGATAAGGGCTCTGTTTTTAGAAGTCGAAAGACTGTCGGAATGTGGCGCAAACGGGTCTGGCCGTCGCCGCGTCCATCCCCACTGTATGAGCTTTGAGCCGTGCGGTTATAGGCACTTCAGTCCGGAACCGCGTGACTGCTACGATGGCAGGTTCGAATCCTGCCTCGGGCATGGATGTGTGTGATGTCCTTAGGTTAGTTAGGTTTAAGTAGTTCTAGGTTATAGGGGACTGATGACCTCAGATGTTGAGTCCCATAGTGCTCAGAGCCATTTGAACCATTTTATGAGCTTTGAGGTGGACCAGCAACTGCAGCCCTCGTCACCGTCACAGCGGCGTCTTGCTATAGTCATACACCATCACGCAGTAATAGTAGTTCACTTCTCTATTACTTTGAAAAGAACACAGTGATATCATTCTAAGACGCACTCTGTTTGGTTTACTTGGTGAGCAAAAGAATCTCACGCTATGACTGCAGATCAATGGCACCAGGCATGTGGCGAGATTCACCTAAACCTCTCCCTTTCATCATCATGATCTTCCCGTGGTTCAGCACTCTTTCTTTGTCTTCATCACAGTTCTGTGTACCTATCTATGGTCTTGTAGTGGCACTACCCAGTATTTTAGGTTAAACTACACTCCTGGAAATTGAAGTAAGAACACCGTGAATTCATTGTCCCAGGAAGGGGAAACTTTATTGACACCTTCCTGGGGTCAGATACATCACATGATCACACTGACAGAACCACAGGCACATAGACACAGGCAGCAGAGCATGCACAATGTCGGCACTAGCACAGTGTATATCCACCTTTCGCAGCAATGCAGGCTGCTATTCTCCCATGGAAACGATCGTAGAGATGCTGGATGTAGTCCTGTGGAATGGCTTGCCATGCCATTTCCACCTGGCGCCTCAGTTGGACCAGCGTTCGTGCTGGACGTGCAGACCGCGTGAGACGACGCTTCATCCAGTCCCAAACATGCTCAATGGGGGACAGATCCGGAGATCTTGCTGGCCAGGGTAGTTGACTTACACCTTCTAGAGCACGTTGGGTGGCACGGTATACATGCGGACGTGCATTGTCCTGTTGGAACAGCAAGTTCCCTTGCCGGTCTAGGAATGGTAGAACGATGGGTTCGATGACGGTTTGGATGTACCGTGCACTATTCAGTGTCCCCTCGACGATCACCAGTGGTGTACGGCCAGTGTAGGAGATCGCTCCCCACACCATGATGCCGGGTGTTGGCCCTGTGTGCCTCGGTCGTATGCAGTTCTGATTGTGGCGCTCACCTGCACGGCGCCAAACACGCATACGACCATCATTGGCACCAAGGCAGAAGCGACTCTCATCGCTGAAGACGACACGTCTCCATTCGTCCCTCCATTCACGCCTGTCGCGACACCACTGGAGGCGGGCTGCACGATGTTGGGGCGTGAGCGGAAGACGGCCTAACGGTGTGCGGGACCGTAGCCCAGCTTCATGGAGACGGTTGCGAATGGTCCTCGCCGATACCCCAGGAGCAACAGTGTCCCTAATTTGCTGGGAAGTGGCAGTGCGGTCCCCTACGGCACTGCGTAGGATCCTACGGTCTTGGCGTGCATCCGTGCGTCGCTGCGGTCCGGTCCTAGGTCGACGGGCACGTGCACCTTCCGCCGACCACTGGCGACAACATCGATGTACTGTGGAGACCTCACGCCCCACGTGTTGAGCAATTCGGCGGTACGTCCACCCGGCCTCCCGCATGCCCACTATACGCCCTCGCTCAAAGTCCGTCAACTGCACATACGGTTCACGTCCACGCTGTCGCGGCATGCTACCAGTGTTAAAGACTGCGATCGAGCTCCGTATGCCACGGCAAACAGGCTGACACTGACGGCGGCGGTGCACAAATGCTGCGCAGCTAGCGCCATTCGACGGCCAACACCGCGGTTCCTGGTGAGTCCGCTGTGCCGTGCGTGTGATCATTGCTTGTACAGCCCTCTCGCAGTGTCCGGAGCAAGTATGGTGGGTCTGACACACCGGTGTCAATGTGTTCTTTTTTCCATTTCCAGGAGTGTATTAAATATTTACTGTAAATGACTGAAAGTAGCATGGGCGCCACTTTGGAGAATTGTGGTAACAGTACAGGCCGTCAGTCATGGTATATCGACATCTATGGCTGCGGGCTGGAGTCCTGACGCATCACCACCAGACACCGTCCTACAGCCGATGCCAGCTGCACTGTTCAGAGCTCGCGGAGAGGCGTACCTGCTTCATGTTGCCTTGAAGATAGTTAAGTTATATTGTTTAACTGTCCACAGCGTTTCCACTCGTTCCCCACCACATACGGCATGATTTGGATTGGATTGTTTTGGGGGAAGAGACCAAACGGCGAGGTCGTCGGTCTCATCGGATTAGGGAAGTACGGGGAAGGAAATCGGCCGTGCCCTTTCAAAGGAACCATTCCGGCATTTGCCTGGAGTGATTTAGGGAAATCACGGAAAACCCAAATCAGGATGGCCGGACACATACGGCATGATCACAAACACACTTCTGCCTACGAAGGTGCCACTACATTGTGGTCTACGCAGAGTGGTGTCAGGAGATCCCATGTCGTGACAATCAGTAGCAGAGAGTGTGCCACCCCACAGCAAGTCGTTCGGGCCACAGCCCGAAGGGTCGCCATTGGGGTGAGTGAGACTGTTTTGTTCTTGCGTAGTCTTAATATTGGCGTCAAAGTTCACAGGACACGATTTTACGGAAGTTACATTTACGAAACCAGAGTAACATGTGGAACAGTCCCAATTTAGAAGAAATTGTGAAGATGAATTGTCAGTATCTGTGCACTGCACTCATTATAATTTATTCTTGCTTTCTACGCCTTGTGCTGAATCAGAGGCGGAACTGCTTTACGTCTAACCACACGGTGGCTCATGATAACAGAGAAGAAATAACTCGGAAGAAGTAACTGCGCGTATTGTTTCTTTCTAGAGTAATTTTTATCGTGGATAATGGACGCAGAGGCAAAATAAGAGACTCGAGGTGTCACCAGTGAAGAAGCGGTGCGGTCATTAGCGGATCAGGTGGCTCCACTGAGAGCAGATAATGTGGTTATGTTTAATGATCTAGCAGGAAAGAAACGGGGGGTAGTAGCAAAGTCTAGGAGTGGATCCGACTATGAAGAATCTTTCCTTCTTTCTCTGGTAGAGTGCCTGAGGATGTGTTGTCATTTATAGAGGATCTTAAGTCATCAACTGACATAGGGGTTTGTCGGAGAAACAGTTGTTGCTGATCGCATCGTTGCGTTTGTCAGGAGAAGCAAAATTATTCGTAAACCGCACAGAAGCACTACGAAAAGCAGAAACTTTTGACCAGTTGAGACAGGGAGTGGAACAACAGCGGGAAGCATAATGGTACACGGTTTCTTCGCGAACAGTGAGTGATGGTATCTGGGAGGCATTATGAGGCAGCAGAAGACTTTGTTATTAGAATAAGGAAAATGAACGTTAACACGTACAACATTTCATTAAACGAGGAAATAAATAAAGTGGTGATGCAAGAGGCCGAGCAAAGAGCGTTCTATGCTTTTTTAAGGGATTTGACACCGGATATGTCTAGGAGAGTGCGCACAGGAGTAGCTAAGAATCTTCATGAAGACGTTATGTTAGCTTCGGAATACGAAGAAATCAATAGCTCGACAAGGGTAAGAGAGTGAAAATAGCTATTTATATAGGATATGAAGTCTTTTAATTGCGGTCGAATGGGGCATGTAAAAAGACAATGTTACCTAAAACGGAACCCACAGCACAACTGAAATAACAGGGGTCGCCAACAAATGGCAGCAGAGGAGATTTTGGTCCACGTTAAGGTTTTAGGGATAATGGTAGAGGTAGTCCAAGGAATAGAAAGTGTTCATTAAAGTTAGAATTGCGACCCAGGGCTACTGACAGAGGTTCCTGGTAGGAATATCAATCAGGACGAATGCAGAGGCGGAATGTGTTATAATGGGTGTCGTGGATGGAAGAAAGTGCAAGGTATTGTTGGACACAGGATCTTATGTGTCAGTAGCCTCGAGAGAATTAGTGGGTAAGAGGCAGTGGAACCCACCACGATATGAGTTACGTTGGGTAGGGGATAATGATATATGAGCATTGCGGTCAGTAGTTGGGCATTTTTTGACTGGTACAACCAAGTTTAGGCAGTGTGTGGAAGTGGTGTCTTATGTAAGCGAGGGGTACAGCATGATCCTAGGGTCAGAAATCATGCCATAAATGATCTTCGACAACTTACAGTGGAACTGAGTGGGAGGACATTCTAACTAGGGGAAACTGTTGTTAATGTTAACAGGCCACGAAGAGTGTCTAGTATGCAAGACGGTCAGCTTAAACCATGAGCAACAGCATTAAGGCTTGATTTGTATGGTTGTGTGTCGAAAGGCACAGAAAGAGTTTGTAGAACAACTGGAGAAATGGTTAGTTGCTAAGTGGATTCAAATCATTCAAACTGGGATACGTGCCAATTTTTTGTCGTAAACGCGTATAACTCTAACGCACATATTAGCACTGTCTTATCACCATTCGAGGTAGTGTAAAGCAAAAAGAGTTCATCGACATAACTAACCAGAAGAATGGCAGAAAGGGAGAAAGAGTCCGCGATTTTGCAAGAAAAGTAAAGGAGTTACGTAACTGGACGCAAAGAGTACGAAGCCTTTGGAGCAACAGGAAGAGACAGTGAGCCTCGTGGAGACGTTACCGCTGTATTAGTTGGGGCAGTTGGTGATGTTGTCGAGTACACATACGCCAGAGTTGTCGAGTCCAAATACGCCGAAGCGTAAGACTAAGAAGTTTTTAACATGGTACCATGGTCCATACTAAGTAGTCGAAACTACGTCACCGGTGTTTGAAATCCCGAGGCAGCGGACTATTGATTAACGGGACTAGGTGTGATGTAGTAGGACCTAAATTTCACTTACCAGCGACTATGATGGGAGTTCCTCTATTTAATGCGACAGAGCCACAGCTGTACTGGCCAAACGAAACACTAGAGATCTTACCCAAACAGAACCTTACTTTCCTAAACGATACCATTCCTTAAGCCAAATGATACCAGCCCAAGAAGGGCGGGTCACTGCAGAATAAAATCTAGAGCATGTAAAGCTGTATTGGAATAGGAGACTTCAAGTAACAGTGACTTGAAGCGTCAAACTTCCTAGCCCCATGGTGATTCAGATTTTTTTTCTGCTTAATTTCATAAAATACCAGGCAATGTAGCATGAGAAAACCCTATCCAAGGATATTATAAGTTCTGATAGACTGGATTCCCAGGGCAAGAGATGACAGGTACATCGACTTATTTCATTTAGTACTTACGAAGTAAATGATAATTAACTGAAACCCTCAGCTGCCGACGGGTGTTGTTGATATACCTCGATGGGGACAACTGAGAATGTGTGCCCCGACCGGGAATCGAACCAGGGATCTCCTGCTTACATGGCAGACGCTCTATCCATCTGAGCCACCGAGGACACATATTAATAGCGCGACTGCAGGGACTTATCCCTTCACGTTTCCCGTGAGACCCACATCCCCAATTGTCCACAATCTACATAAGTAATGTTCTTAATAGATATTTGCCCATCCACTCATTACTCGCACCAACTAATGTGACGATTCCCGTAAGAGTTCGGGCAACCTGTGCGCATTCGCACGTAATAGGAGTAGACAAGTTGGGGTAACTGCACAGTTAAAGAATATAGTTGTATGGTTCAAATGGCTCTGAGCACTATGGGACTCAACTTCAGAGGTCATTAGTCCCCTAGAACTTAGAACTAGTTACACCTAACTAACCTAACGACATCACACACATCCATGGCCGAGGCAGGATTCAAACCTGCGACCGTAGCGGTCTCGCGGTTCCAGATTGCAGCGCCTAGAACCGCACGGCCACTTCGGCCGGCCGTATATAGTTGTAATCGGAGTAGAGTATTGGATCGGAATATGACCCAAGGGATCCTGCCTTCTCCATGGAATGAGGCAGTTTAGTAACACTACCCAGTACTTTAGGTAAAAGTATTAAATCATTTATGTAAGTGACTGAAAGTAACGTGGAGGCCGCCGCGGAGTATTGCAGTTGTAAGTGGGCTGCTTCTGTGTTGGCAGCGCTGTGTAGCGCTTTGGATTGGATCTCTGACTGCGCTTTCTTTGTAAGAGACTCTGTGGCTGGTTGGACTCGTTGTTGGATGTTAATCGCCACTAGTGCTGGGTTGTTGGAAGTTAGTCGCCAGCAGTGGTGGAAGGTCTGTTGGGCAGTTGGAGGTTAACAGCCAACAGTGATGGATGTTAGATGTGAGAAGTTTGCATTGATGGAGGGTAGAGGTCTGAAGTGTTAGCGTAGGCTTACGATTAGTACATGTTCGACTTGGAGACGGAATATTATTAGTGAATTTATACCTTTGTACTAGATGTAAATGATGAATTATATTCGTGTCTTAACTGGATGTCACATTGTTGTTGTTGTTGTGGTCTTCAGTCCTGAGACTGGTTGGATGCAGCTCTCCATGCTACTCTGTCCTGTGCAAGCTTCTTCATCTCCCAGTACATACTGCAACCTACATCCTTCTGAATCTGCTTAGTGTATTCATCTCTTGGTCTCCCTCTACGATTTTTACCCTCCACGCTGCCCTCCAATACTAAATGGGTGATCCCTTGATGCCTCAGAACATGTCCTACCAACCGATCCCTTCTTCTGGTCAAGTTGTGCCACAAACTTCTCATCTCCCCAATCCTATTCAATACTTCCTCATTAGTTATGTGATCTACCTATCTAATTTTCAGCATTCTTCTGTAGCACCACATTTCGAAAGCTTCTATTCTCTTCTTGTCCAAACTATTTATCGTCCATGTTTCACTTCAATACATGGCTACAATCCATACAAATACTTTCAGAAATGACTTCCTGACACTTAAATCTATATTCGATGTTAACAAATTTCTCTTCTTGAGAAACGCTTTCCTTGCCATTGCCAGTCTACATTTTATATCCTCTCTACTTCGAACATCATCAGTTATTTTGCTCCCCAAATAGCAAAACTCCTTTACTATTTTAAGTGTCTCATTTCCTAATCTAATTCCCTCAGCATCACCCGACTTAATTCGACTACATTCCATTATCCTTGTTTTGCTTTTGTTGATGTTCATCTTATATCCTCCCATCAAGACACCATCCATTCCGTTCAACTGCTCTTCCAAGTCCTTTGCTGTCTCTGACAGAATTACAATGTCATCGGCGAACCTCGAAGTTTTTATTTCTTCTCCATGGATTTTAATACCTACTCCAAATTTTTCTTTTATTTCCTTTACTGCTTGCTCAATATACAGATTGAATAACATCGAGGAGAGGCTACAACCCTGTCTTACTCCCTTCCCAACAACTGCTTCCCTTTCATGTCCCTCGACTCTTATAACTGCCATCTGGTTCTGCCACCTTTAGAATTTGAAAGAGAGTATCCCAGTCAACATTGTCAAAAGCTTTCTCTAAGTCTACAAATAATAGAAACATAGGTTTGCCTTTCCTTAATCTTTCTTCTAAGGTAAGTTGTAAGGTCAGTGTGGCCTCACGTGTTCCAGTATTTCTACGGAATCCAAACTGATCTTCCCCGAGGTCGGCTTCTACTAGTTTTTCCATTCGTCTGTAAAGAATTCGTGTTAGTATTTTGCAGCTGTGGCTTATTAAACTGATTGTTCGGTAATGTTCACATCTGTCAACACCTGCTTTCTTTGGGATTGGAATTATTATATTCTTCTTGAAGTCTGAGGGTATTTCGCCTGTTTCATACATCTTGCTCACCAGATGGTAGAGTTTTGTCAGGACTGGCTCTCCCAAGGCCGTCAGTAGTTCCAATGGAATGTTGTCTACTCCGGGGGCCTTGTTTCGACTCAGCTCTTTCAGTGCTCTGTCAAACTCTTCACGCAGTATCGTATCTCCCATTTCATCTTCATCTACATACTCTTCCATTTCCATAATATTGTCCATAAGTCATCGCCCTTGTATAGACCCTCTATATTCTCCTTCCACCTTTCTGCTTTCCCTTCTTTGCTTAGAACTGGGTTTCCATCAGAGCTCTTGATATTCATGCAAGTGGTTCTCTTATCTCCAAAGGTCTCTTCAATTATCCTGTAGGCAGTATCTATCTTACCCCTAGTGAGATAAGCCTCTACATCCTTACATTTGTCCTCTAGCCATCCCTGCTTAGCCATTTTGCACTTCCTGTCAATCTCATTTTTGAGACGTTTGTATTCCTTTTTGCCTGCTTCATTTACTGCATTTTTATATTTTCTCCTCTCATCAATTAAATTCAATATTTCTTCTGTTACGCAAGGCTTTCTGCTAGCCCTCGTCTTTTTACCTACTTTATCCTCTGCTGCCTTCACTACTTCATCCCTCAAAGCTACCCAATCTACTTCTACTGTATTTCTTTTCCCCATTCCTGTCAATTGTTCCCTTATGCTCTCCCTGAAACTCTGTACAAGCTCTGGTTCTTTCAGTTTATCCAGGTCCCATCTCCTTAAGTTCCCACCTTTTTGCAGTTTCTTCAGTCACATTATTTAGGTAAGAAATGTACATTATTTGGTTTTCAACAAAATCTTTCCTTTGCTTACAACATGTGTATTAGTAATTTGTGGCTTTAGTGGTTGGAATCTTTTATTTAGCTAGTAGTATTGACGCTCGCTGTATTGCAGTAGTATGCGTAATGAAGACTTTTGTGAGGTAAGTGCTTAATGAAAAGTATAGAGTATTGTTAGGATTTCTTTTTAGTCAGGGTTATTCTTCTGAGTTAATTATTTGAAGTCAGATTATCCTCTTTTTGAGCAGTCAGATTGTATTGCTCTAGTATATTGTGAGTCTCAGTCATTCAGAAATTTAAGCACAGCCACACTCATTTAAATAAAAAAGTTTCACGGTAACAGCGATGGTTGTCAGCCAATGTAGGGCACAATAACAGATGCGCAAGTGAGCTGCGAAGCAAGGATGCTGAACACAGCAGCAAAGAACGATGTAGTAAGCGGGTCTTGCCATCAGACTCGAGCGAGTCTCTTTGTTATGGGCAATGTGACTAGAGACCAGGTTTCAGAGAAACAGATGGACAGCAACGGAGTATTAATGAGGCTGAATTTGAGGACAGGACATTTAATTTGGGGACTTGGTCATTGCTGACTAGCCGCACCACGACTCTGTTAAATTGTTCATAGCGTTCCCACTGGTTCTCCACCGCCTATGGCACCACCACACACGAACTACCCTCTACAGGAGTGTCAGTACAGAGTGGTCCATACAGTCTCAATACACGGTTTCTGTGTCGTCTGTCATTTTGTGACGTCAATGGAAATTGCCCACGGCTTAACAGACCTAAGACCAAAACAGCGACACACAACGTAGGAATTATTTCATTGGCATGGATATTGGTAGGTGTGATGAATATATACAGACCAACAAATTATTATTATTTCAGAAAATTGGATGATTTACTCAAAAGAAAGGGCATCACAAATTGAGCAAGCCATTAATTCCCTTATACAAGGTGTTACTCCGCTTGGCATTGACTGAAAGAGTTGTTAGATATCCTCCTTAGGAATATTGTGCCAAATTCCGCCCAATCGACGTGACAAATCTTCAAAATCCGGAGCTGATTTGAGGACCCCACCCATAATGCCCCAGACGTTCTCAGATGAGGCGAGATCTGGATACCTCGCTGGCCAAGGTACGGTTTGGTAAGCACGAAAACAAGCAGTAGGAACTCTCACCAAGGTTGGCTTGTCATGAAGGGCAACAATGCAGGGGTGAAATATTGTTGACGTACCGTTGTGCCGTAAGGATTTTTTTCTTTTTCGCACTCTGGCTGGTCAACTGAAGAGCAGCGTAAACACAAACACTCTGGGCAACACTATGATCTTCACACAATGAGCTTAGTCTGAAATTGGGTCTTATCTGTATCAGTACGATAATCTCACCATCCGAAAAGCAATGGTCATTGCATTGCAGTTCAAAGAAAATCAGATGGTCCTGCCGAACTGACCTCGAAACTCCGAACGGGATCCCTGTCGATGTTTTGGAAACCACTGGAGATCCGGTTCCGTGTCAGGTCAGTTCGTAGAAATACTCGATTTGTGTGTGTGTGTGTGTGTGTGTGTGTGTGTGTGTGTGTGTGTGTGTGTGTTCTTCAGTCCGAAGACTGGTTTGATGGAGTTCTCCATGCCACTCTATCCTGTGAAAGCCTATTAATCTCTGAACAACTACTGTAACTTACATCTTTCTGAATCTGCTTACTGTATTCATCTCTCGCTCTCCCTCTACAATTTTTATCCTCCATACCTCCCTTCAATACCACATTGGTGATCTCTTGATGTCTCAGAATGTTTGCTGACAACAAAGCCCTTCGTCTAGTCAAATTGTGCCATAAATTTCTTTCCTCCCAGCTGCATTCACTAGCTTTTCATTAGTTACGTGATCTACTGATCTAATTTCAGCATTCGTTTGTAGCACCACATTTCAAAAGCTTCTATTCTCTTCTTATCTAAACTACATTTCGTCCACGTTTCTCTTCCATACGAATACTTAACATTTAAATCTGTATTCGATGTTAACAAATTTCTCTTCTTCAAATACTATTTTCTTGTCGTTGCGATTCTACTTTTTACATCCTTGTACTTCGCCAGACATCATTTATTTTGCTGCCCAAGTAACAAAATTCGTCTACTACTTTAAGTGTTTGGTTGCCTAATCTAATACTCTCAGCATCATCTGATTTAATTTGACTAAGGAAATAATCGAACAAATTTCAGTTCTAGTGTATGTGCCGTGACAGTAGCAAAAGGAGACGTAACACGTTACTGCTTATGTTACTGGTGTCTTTGAAACGAATGACAATAAGCGTCTTTATATTCTTGCTCACATACTATAAAGGCTTTCACAAATTCCCGTTACAAAGTTCTAGGACTTGTAGAGGGGGGGAGCGAGTAGATAATATTTTGAACTGGAACTCATGTCTGGAAACTAGCCGTTTCCGTGCTACAACAAAAAATTTTGCTAACGCTACTACTTTTACAAGTTAATTATTAGGCATGATGCAGTACATAATTTGTTTTAGGGTTCCACTGATCAATAGGCAGAGAAATTGCTTGAGCACCCGTTGAAAGGTTCTCTTCAATACCGCACGGCTTATTACAGTACGGGTGTCCAACGTCTGCTTGGAGCACGAAATTCACGCCTGTTGACTGTGAAGGTACCCTTTTGTCGAAGCTGTTGCGTAACTGTGACGAAAAGGGTATGCGATGGAGTCTGGCAATGTGGAGATCGATCCTGATGAAGGCGACGACCAGCTCTTCCATAACCTTGAGCCTTGCCATTCAGAAGGATCTCAGATTATTCTTGGGCCTAAGAGCTGTCTAAAACCCGCAGTAAAAAGCTCTGAGATATTTAGCGAGTCTTGAAATGTTTATCGAAAAGACAGATTAGACACTTAGACACTGTAGCAGGGGGAGCGGTCATTGGAGTCGACAATAATATTGTCTCTACTGAGGTTGAAATAGAGCTTGACAGTAAAGTTATCTGGTGGCGCATAACAGATCTAGGTGAAACCAAGTTAATTGTTGGATGTTTTCACCGACCACCCTACACCGCTGTTACAGTTCTACATTCAAAGTAAGTACATGGTGAGTTGTGCACAAATACCCAGAATATGTTATTGGTGGTGACTTTAACCTACCGAGTGTAGACTGGGACATGTATGGACTCGTTGCAGGGTATACTGTTGAACACGTTTTCCGAAAATTGTCTCGAGCAGCTAGTTCGGCAGCCAACAGCAATGGAAGTATCTTGGACCTTGTAGCTGCTAACAGGCCGGAGCTTATCGATGGCGTCAGTGTAAGGACTGGGATTAGTGATCATGGTGTCATCATTGCGACTATGGTTATGAAAGTTAATAAACCAATAAAGTGGGCTAGGAGAATGTTTCTTCTACAAAGAGCAGATAAACAATTATTAGCATATCACATAGACAATGAACGGCAATCATTTAGTTCCAGAATGATGGCCGTAGAAGAATTATGAGCAAAGTTTAAACACACTGAAAATCGTGGCCTGGACAATCATTTGCCTACTAAGTGAATTAAGGACGGAAAAGATCCGCCGTGGTTCAATAACGAAATTCGGCAAATGCTGAGGAAGCTAAGGCTATTGCACTCTCGGTTCAAAAGAAGACGCGCAAATGACGACAGGCAGAGTTTAGTAGAGATTCGTGGGTCTGTGAAAAGATCTATGCGCGAAGCATACAACAACTACCTTCGTTACACCTTAGAAAAAGATCCGGCAGAGAAACCGAGAAAATTCTGGTCCTATGTAAGACTGCTAAGCGGATCTAAGGCTTCCATTCAGTCACTCGTTGACCCGTTTGGTTTGGCAGTGGGAGACAGCAACACGAAGATCGAAGTTTTAAATTGCACGTTTAAGTAATCTTTCACGCAGGAGAATCGCAAAAACGTACCGTCGTTTTACCATCCCGTATGGATGACATTCCTGGAGTAGCGAAACAACTGAAAGGGTTGAAAACTAATAAGTCGCCCGGTCCGAATGGAATCCTAATTCGGTTTTACGAAGAGTACTCTGAGTCGTTGACCCCTTACTTAGTTTGCATTTATGGTGAATCTGTCGACCAGAGCGAAGTGCCAGGTGGCTGGAAAAAAGCGCAGGTGACTGCTGAGTATAAGAAGAATAAAAGGACGGACCCGCAAAATTACAGGCCAGTATCCTTAATATCGGTTTGCTGCAGAATTCTAGAGCATGTAATAAATACCCTTGAGACCGAAAAGTATAGCTTTAGAAAGCATCGCTCATGCGAAATCCAACTACCTCTTTTCTCACATGATATACTGTGAACTATGGATGAAGGGCAACAGGAGATACCATGTTTCCAGATTTACGAAAGGTATTCGACACGGACTCCACTGCAGATTGTTAACGAAGGTACGTGCTTACACAATAGGCTCCCAGATATGAGAGTGGCTCGAAGACTTCTTAAGTAATAGAACGCAGTATGTTGTCCTCGACGGCGAGAGACAAGGGTATTGTCAGAAGTGCCCCAGGGAAGTATATACGTAAATGATTTGGCAGACGAGATAGGCAGCAATCTGCGTTTGTTTGCTGATGATGCTGTGGTGTACGGTAACGCGTCGACGTTGAGAGACTGTAGGAGGACGCAAGATCCCTCAGACAAAATTTCCAGTTGATGTTATGAATATCAGCTAGCTCTGAATGTAGAAAAATGTTAAGTTAACGTGGATGAGTAGGAAAAACAAACCCTAAATGTTCGGATATAACATTACTAGTACCCTGCTTGACGCAGTAAGGTCGTTTAAGCCGGCCGATGTGGCCGAGAGGTTCTAGGCGCTTCAGTCTGGAACCGCGTGACCGCTACGATCAAAGGTTCGAATCGTGCCTCAGGCATGGATATGTATGATGTCCTTAGGTTAGTTAGGTTTAAGTAGTTCTAAGTTCTAGGGGACTGATAACCTAAGATGTTAAGTCCCATAGTGCTCAGAGCCATTTGAACCATTTGAAGATCGTTTAAATATCTGGACGTAACGTTGCGAAGCGATATGAAATAGAAGGAACATGTGAGAATTGTGGTAGGGAAGACGAATGGTGGACTTCGGTTTATTGGAAGAATTTTAAGAAAGTGTAGTTCATCAGTGATGGGACCACATATAGCACGATAGTGCGATCTGTTTTTGAGTACTGCTCGAGTGTTTGTGATCCGCATCAGGTCGGATTCAAAATAGACATCGAAGCAATTCAGAGGCTAGCTGCTCGGTTTGTTACCGGAAGGTTCGATTAGCATGTAAGTCTTACGGATATACTTCGGGAGCTCAAGTTGATAACTCCAGGAGGGGATAAGACGTTCATTTTGAGGACAACTACTGAAAAAGTTTATGCAAACGCCATTTGAAGCTGACTGCAGAACGATGCTGCTGCCGCAAACATACATTTTGCTTAGGTACGACGAAGATAAGATACGAAAAATTACGGCTAATACGGAAGCATATAGACAGTTGTTTTTCCCTCGCCCCATCTGCGAGTGGAACAGGAAAGGGAACGACTTAGCGAACGGTGGCTTCCGAAGTATGTACGTAGATGTACGGGGTGTTCAAAAAGCCTCTCCACAGTGCCGTATGATTGTTAGCCGCATGTGCCGTATGCTGTAGTGAATATACCGAAATAAAACTCAGTGCAGTATCGTTGTGGGTTTATTGTTTCGTTGTAAAATATGGGACCCACAATCCGACGTCTAGAAATTGCAATCCAAACTCCTATTTTCACAGAATGAATACACAATTGATTTACAGTACTCAACATACGAGAATTTTGCGAGTTTATGTACCCGGATAAATGAAACCACGCCTCATTAGTGAAAAATGTTTCATTAAGAATATTCCTTCCATTTTGTTGAACGAAATTTTTGAACCATTGAGAATAATGCAGTCTCTTGCCGAGATCAGTATTTTTCAGTTCTTGCACGACTGTCACTTTGTATGGGAAAAGTTCTAATTTCCTCCTTACAGCTGTGTGGGCCGTTCCGACGTTAACATAGGTTTCCTGGAAGATTTTTCTTATTGACTTGGTCGGACTCGTGGACATTTTATCAGAAATATCAAGTATTTTATCCTCAGACAAAACGCTAGGACGACCACTTATCGGTACATCTGTCACTGAACCCGTACTTCGAAATTTGTTAATCAAATCTCGAACAGTATCGCGATGTGGGAGTGTTGTCTGCGGGAAAACTGAATTAAATGTTTGACGAACTTAAACTGTGTATTTACTGCTGGCTTTGTAAGCTTGTTCGACTGAAAGTACACGTTCTTCAATGGTTAGTATTTTAACACTGACAAAAATGAAACAAACGAACAAAGGAACTAAACTTAACCGTTCACGTCAACACATAACGACACACACCAAAGATACTACTGACGCTGGCTGAGATAAACGAAACAGTGAAATGTTGGGAGATTCCACTTGAAGGGAAGTAACCCAGGCAGGCGAACAATCATAAGGCACTCGTGGCTAACAATCATACGGCACTGCGGAGAGACTTTTTGAACACCCCGTATATGTAAACGTCGGCGTATTCTGTAAACGTGTACTCAGCAATGTTGCTCTAACATTCACTGGCACGTGAATGAGGCTCGAACCAGTTCAGAGAGTTAGGACAGACGTCAAATGACATCAGCCGATCCGACGTAACCACCCCCCTGCATGATTACCCCTTTGCATACGTACCTAGAAAGCATGTTCTCAAACGGCTTTAGCACGGAAATGGTACATTTCCGGACATTGGATCCAATTCAAAATATTATATATTCAGTGCCCTCTACACGTCCTAGACGTTTGTGACGAGCATTCCTAACACCCTGTATATATGAAGAGGAGCATACTACCAGAAAAATTGTCCCGTAAAAACATTCGTAATGTAGCCAATGGGTTATTCGTCCCCTCCGTGCGAAATATGTCGAGGACTGGTCGGTGCGGCCGAGCGGTTCTAGGTGCTTCAGTCTGGAACCGCGCGGCCGCTACGGTCGCAGGTTCGAATCCTGCCTCGGGCATGGATGTGTGTGATGTCCTTAGCTTACTTAGATTTAAGTAGTTCTAAGTTATAGGGGACTGACGACCTCAGATGTTAAGTCCCATAGTGCTCTGAGCCATTTGAACCATTTGAACCTAATATGTCGAGGTGTCTTCACTTTTTGATAAAATACTGCTTCTGATAAGCAAGTGCTGTTAAGGAAACGAGCTGCATAAATTTACCTCATAATACCCATGCTTTTCTACAAAACAGCGCAAGCCTTAAGCACAAAGACACAACTGCATTATCATCAATGATAAGATAAGTTGCAGTTGTAAAATTTTTACTTGCTAAAATAAAAACACAGCCCGGTTTCTGGACCCGTGTCCCACCTTCAGGTGCGTATAAAATGTGAGTCCATAGAAGCCGAATAACAGACGCTAAATTAGGTTAAAATAGTGCATCCCTAATTTAACCTCTGTGATTCAACTTTTGTGAACTTACGTTTTATATGCACCTGAAGACAGGACTCAGGTCCATAAACCAGAATGTACCTTCGTTTTACGAAATAAAAAGTTTTCCAACTGAAGTGGATCTTATCATTGACGACTGAGTTGTGGATGTCCCGTCAAGAGAAATTCATTAAGCCAGGCTGCTGTGCATCGACTGATTCGGAAGGCTGGCGAATTGGCTGAGTGTGAGGAGAGCAGTGGGACTCGAGACGGAAAGACTACCTGTCCGTCACAGATTGTATATAATACCGAACAGGATTAATACGACAGTTGTTCAAACGGTAGTCACCACTGGGACTCGCTTACTTCATATCAGGAAACCTAGAGAAACAAAATTCGTTTTGAAACATTCTGGCAGAGTGAAACTGCGTAGCAGGCCGAGACTCGAACTCGGGACCTTTCCCTTTCGCGGGAAAGTGGGCAAGGGCGCTTGCCCGCCGAAGGCAAAGATCCTGAGCTCCAGTCTCGGTCCAGCACGGAGGTTTCATCTGGCAGGAAGTTTGATATTACCCAACTCCGCTACAGAGTGAAATATCTGAGCCGTTGCTGTTTTGAAGAGCGCGCCGCAGCGCGTTTTGTGAAGCAGTCGCCCTCCGATTCTGGCGGTGGCGCCGCTGTGGCAATCGCAGCTTTGGTGTCTCCCTCTGGTGGGAAATCGGAAAGGTTGCCTGTTCCCGTGCATTTAAGGGGCGCTATCAGTTCGGCAGTCGGTCAGTCGGGGTGAGGCTAGGTCAGTCTCTCGTCACCAGTTGCTGGTCTGTCTCTCGTTCGCATTTGTGCGGTAGTTAGTGTATGTCTGTCGTCGGAGTGCGAGTATGTCTGTGGTTTGGATCAAACTTTAAGCCAGAAAATGAAAGTCTTGCCACTCCGCCAGTAACACAACTCAGCTAGTGGTCGCCCGGTCGGGGCTGAGTTCCTGCATCTGAGTCTGCGCGTTACGCCGCCAGTCTGCTCGAGTTGTTCGGGCAACGGTCATTGGCGTTTGGATCGGCCGGTTGGTCGGTCGCGCACTGAGACACGAGACGACTTGTCCGCCTTGAGCGTCGGCGCATGTGAGGTCCCCACGTGAGTCCAGTGGGCAGCGCCGTATAGAAAGGGGTAGTGCCTTCGCGGTTGACACGAGAGCAACAGGAGTGAAACCGCGACATCGGGCTGGCCGGGGCGAGCTGCGACGCCGTGAGACGGGAGATGGCTCTGGGCACTATGGGACTCAACTGCTGTGGTCATAAGTCCCCTAGAACTTAGAACTACTTAAACCTAACTAACCTAAGGACAGCACACAACACCCAGCTATCACGAGGCAGAGAAAATCCCTGACCCCGCCGGGAATCGAACCCGGGAACCCGGGCGTGGGAAGCGAGAACGCTACCGCACGACCACGAGATGCGGGCAAGAGACGGGAGATCGGCGCGCCTTCCAGCGTCCGTTGAAGCGGCTGGCAGCGGACGGTTCAGGAGAGCGTTGGGGGTTCTGCGCCAGGTCTTCGCCAGATATCGCAGTTTATTAGAAGTTAAGTGATTAGAGATATGTTATTTCATTTACTTGTTAAATTCTACTTGTTTTCTTGGTGAGGTCAGTAGCCGTTTTGTTTTGGGTCATCCCACCATTCTTCTCCGTTTGCCCACCCGCGGGAAGGTGGTTATTTGTGAACTGGGTGGTCCGTTTTAGCCTTATGGAGTTGGGGAGGGTTAGAGCAATCTGCGGTTCGGTTTATTCAGTAATCCCCCTGTCAATCTGCCATACGTTAATAGCTGCCTCTGTCATGTTTGTCCGATTCGGTGTTAACGAATTTATAGAACTAAGGTGTAAAGACCGAATTCCTGAAATATGTTTTTATCTTGCCTACCATCTTGCGAGGCGGTATATGTGTAATGTAGAGCATGTTGTACATTTTATGTAAGTCTGAATTTCATGGGTTTTATTTAAAGAATAATTTTTATAAAGTTGCAACCCTTACACCGTAAGAGTCCTTTTAAAAACAAATTGCACTTTCGGCGGCAAATAATTTCTTAGTGTGAGTGATTGTACCATTTACATCCCTCTTACGGGGTGCATAGTTAATGTGTTTGTGTGAGTTGTTAAAATTTTTAGTTTAAAGTAATCTGGTGTGTTGCAGATTGCACCAGTGTAGTCTTTCGGAGGTTGTTGTGAGCGGTCGTGACTACGGCCGTGTTGAAAACGAACGGCAAACTTCTCAGCCCGAAGGCTCATACTGTCCATATTGTTCTTTCTGCCTCTAAATAAAATTGTAAGTTGATATTTCGAGGGTGTTCTTCTGCTTATATATTTTAAGATCTGTTTTGAAAAGGCTTTTATGAATAAAATTGCCATTTGTTAAAGGTAATTTCATTTTCATCAGTTACTCCCTGGCAACTACTTCCACGCTCACCAAGTGTGATTAAATGTGTTAATGTTCTTGATGAATCACTGGTAAATAAAGTAAATTGTTTAAGAAAAGATTTTGAAAGTAAATTCATGGTTCAATATCCATTCTGGAAACGTCGCCCAGGCTGTTGCTAAACCATGTCTCCACAATTTCCTTTTATTCAGGAAATCTAGTCATGCAAGTTTCGCAGGAGAACTTCTGTGAGCCCTCGGTCGCAAATATTAAGTCAAAATTGACCAGGTTTCGACGCCACTACGGGCGTCGTCTTCAGAATTAGTCTAACTGTTCTAAAGCATATCAGGTATATAATACATTAATAAAATTAAAGTTTGTACTGACAGTCAGCGCAGACACATCTGCAAAATGAAATATTCATTCAAGATTCTATCTGCATCCACTACTGATTGAATGTGTCGCCAGCGGAGGTCGAGCGCCAAAACGGCGAATGGTGGACACATCCCATTTTAATGACTCCTAATGTATGTCCGAATATTTTTGATCAGGTAGTATATTACACATTGACGTTTTAAAGTAGGTTATGTGTCCCTTACCAGCCATTTAATTCCATCACCTTTTCGCGCAGTTATTGTTTCAGAATTTGACACAACAGTGGAGGCTGAGAGCCTCCACTTCCGGGAAGAGGCGCCCTCGGCGGACTACCGGAGGCCGGCCCGCTGCTGCTGCCGCCGCTGCTCCCACTGTGCGGCGGCGCGACAAATGGTGGGGTGGCGCGTCGCGTCGCGGAGGAATCCGGCGGTGGTTTATGGCGGCGGTAGCGGCTGCCGGCGGCGTCGCCGACTGCCCGCTGCGGCCACAACTCTCGCGTCACCGAACAGTCCGGCCCGGCCACAAAAACAGACGTCAGCGCCGATCGCCGATGGCCGCCCAGATACGCGGCTCCCCCGTAAACTTGTCGCCGGGGCCGGCGATTAATCTGGGCGAGCCGCGCATATGAACGCGCCCGTCCTTTGTGCGCTGCCCGCTGCCCGCTGCCAGCCAGACATACGGCCGGCGACGGCCCGGGCACAAACACATCTCGTACGCTACACGCACTCATATAATACGCGCGCCGTGGGAGACGCGGCGCTGCAGCGAGAGCGCCGACCCGGGCGACTGCTGCAGTCGGCGCGTCCGTCTTTCCACAGGGCGGCCGGCAAGTCATCTCTCGTAAATGAGGCCACGGATTTCACGGAGTGTTGTAACTTAGAATGGGCCTGGTAGCCACCGACAAGCTCCTCGTTCTAGGTAACCTTGCCAAATTATAATTCCCGCCAAAGTTCTGAGGAAGATATGGAGGTTAGAACTTTAATAATGGCAACAATTTTTTGCAACTTATACAAAATACGAGGGTGGTTTGAAAGGTTCTCGGAATCATCACGAGACCTCAGCGCTAGCGCAACTAGTTGTGGACGTGATATTCATTGGACTGTTGCCTGTAAACACGTGTCACGTCAGTGCTCTTGGACGGGAGCTGTGGCGGTGACGCGGCTCTGATGTTGTCCCCGCGTAGTGATTTGCGAAGATGGAAAAAATTGAGATTCGAGAAGTGATTAAGTACTTCGTAAGGAAAGGTATCAAAGCAAAGTACACTACTGGCCACTGAAATTGCTACACCAAGAAGAAATGCAGATGATAAACGGATATTCATTGTACAAATATATTATACTCGAACTGACATGTGATTACATTTTCAGGCAAATTTGGGTGAATAGATCTGTACCAAGAATAACCACTTCTGGCCGTAATAACGGCCTTGAGACGCCTGGGCATTGAGTCAAACAGAGCTTGAATGGCGTGTACAGGTACAGCTGCCCATGCAGCTTCAACACGATACCACAGTTCATCAAGAGTAGTGACTGGCGTGTTGTGACGAGCCAGTTGCTCGGACACCATTGACCAGAAGTTTCCAATTGGTGAGAGATCTGGAGAATATGCTGGCCAGGGCAGCTGTCGAACATTTTCTGTATCCACAAAGGCCCGTACAGGACCTGCAACATGCAGTCGTGCATTATCCTGCTGAAATGTAGGGTTTCGCAGGGATCGAATGAAGGGTAGAGTCACGGGTCGTAACACATATGAAATGTAACGTCCACTGTTCAAAGTGCCGTCAATGCGAGCAAGAGGTGACCGAGACGTGTAACCAATGGCACGCCATACCATCAAGCCGGGGGATAAGCCAGTATGGCGATGACGAATACACGCTTCCAATGTGCGTTCACCGCGATGTCACCAAACACGGATGTGACCAACATGATTCTGTAAACAGAACCTGGTTTAATCCGAAAAAATAAGGTTTTGCCATTCGTGCACCCAGGTTCATCGTTGAGTACACCATCGCAGGCGCTCCTGTCTGTGATGCAGCATCAAGTGTAACCGAGCTGATAGTCCATGCTGCTGCAAACGTCGTCGAACTGTTCGTGCAGATGGTTGTTGACCTGTAAACGTCCCCATCTGTTGACTCAGGGATCGAAAGGTGGCTGCACGATCATTTACAGCCATGCGGATAAGATGACTGTCATCTCGACTGCTAGTGACACGAGGCCGTTGGGATCCAGCACAGCGTTCCGTATTACCCTCCTGAAAGAACCGATTCCATATTCTGCTAACAGTCATTGGATCTCGACCAACGCGAGCAGCAATGTCGCGATGCGATAAACCGCAATCGCGATAGGCTACAATCCGACCTTTATCAAAGTCGGAAACGCGATGGTACGCATTTCTCCTCCTTACACGACGCATCACAACAACGTTTCACCAGGCAACGCCGGTCAACTGCTGTTTATGTATGAGAAATCGGTTGGAAACTTTCCTCATGTCAGCACGTTGTAGGTGTCGCCACTGACGCCAACCTTGTGTGAATGCTCTGAAAAGCTAATCATTTGCATATCACAGCATCTTCTTCCTGCAGATTTCCAGAATACACTGGGGGACTCTGCTCCTTCATATTCAACTCATGCCAAGTGGACAACTGAATGTAAATTTCGTCGGGAGAGCTGAGATGATGATCCCCGCTGTGGTCGGCCAAGATGTGTCACTATTCCGGAAATCATTGCAAAAGTGCACAAAATGGTCATGGACGATCGCCGATTGAAAGTGCGTGAAACTGCTCACACTTGCCAGATGTCATCTGAAAGGCTGTATCACATTTAACTGAAGATGTAGAAATGAAAATATTATCTGCAACATGGGTGGTGTGACTCTTGAAGCTGTATCAAAAACACATTAGAATAGACATATCGTTTTAGGGTAAACGAACAGGATTTTTTACTCCGGTTTGTGACCACAGATGAAACTTGGGTCCACTACTATACCCCAGAGACAAAACAACAGTCAAAGCAGTGGAAACATTCTGATTCTCCGCCAACAAAGAGAGCAAAGACAATTCCTTCGTCGGGAAAGGTTATGGCATCAGTGTTCTGGGATGCGAAGGAGATTCTGTTTGTAGATTACTGGAGAATACTATGATAACCTCCTGGACAAATTGTAACAAAAGATACGCGAAAAAATACCAGATTTAGCATGAAAGAAAGTCTTCTTCCATCAAGACAATGCGCGCCTGCACACATGTGCCGTCGCCATGGCAAAATTACACGAACTAAGGTATGAACTGTTGCCACACCCGCCTTATTCACCTGATATGGCTCTGTTAGACTTCCATCTCCTCCAGAAACTGAAAATTTTTCTTGCTGGACGAAGATTGACTTCAAACGAAGAATTGATAGTCAGATTTGACAACTATTTAGCAGGCCTGGGGGAAACTCATTTTCGACATGGGATCAAGGCACTGGAACATCGATGGACCAAGTGCATTAATCTACAAGGAGACTACGTTGAAAAATAAAAAAGTTTCAGTGGTGTAAGTGCCTTTTTTCTCTTCCGTTTCGAGAACTTTTCAAAGGACCCTCGCACACATCTCAACAAAAGTTTTGCATCGTCCCTTTATTTCGAAATTAGTGGCACAGAAAAAAATAACGAAAATAAAAGATTCTGAGTCATGCATATGTAATTATTTGCAATGTGCCAATATCACAGAAAAGGGCATTTGTATAAGAATAAAATTATCTCTTTCCCACTCGGGGTATTTGCAGCACTTCTGATCACCGTCAAAACATGGTGGAACGTCCCGTCCCATTGCTAGGATGCCGACTTCGTGTAATACCGTAGGTGAGATCATCACCTGGTCCAAACTGTCCCATTCTTCAATGACGACCCTGTGTACATCATGAAGAGTACTTTGTCATTAGTGAAGTCCAAAAACAGCTCGTTTGAGTCGATTTCTCATATGTTCGTTTGGGTTCATGTCCGAGAAACAGGTAGGCCACTCCATTCTGGTGCCACAATTGGTTTCAGAATCACTGAACCATAAACTAGTGAGATTGCCCTCAACAACGACGAGAAGTAGTATGCCTCTAAAGTGGACCCACATAATGCCGCCCTAGGACATCACTCAACCACAGCTTTGTTGCGCATTTGGGACACAGTGTTGCAGGTGATCGACAACACCGGGTTGTCTCCAAAGACGTTGTGTGGGATCATCAGGGTACAAACCGATCTTTGTTTCGTCCTGACGCCAATCCTGGGGCGTTCATTCTACGTGACATTTTGGCCATCCTTGACGGAGTCTACGATGCTGTACGACGTGGTCGTCGGGAACGCAGATTCGAATCATTGTATCGTCTCCTAGGAGTTTGATGTGATAAATGATGTCTTGTAGCCTCTTTTAACACGGATTTCAGCTATGGGGCACTCAATCGACTGTTCCATTGATTCGAAAGTCGCAGATATCCATGATCCTGCGCTCCTTCCGAACGAGGACGGCCTTGATGGTATAATTCGTCAATACTACCCGTCATTTGGGACCGATTCCAAGTCCGCCACACATCACTCTGACTCCGGTGGACAAGTCGAACAGTTTCCGTGGTTGACAAGCCTTCTGTGCGTAACGGGACGATGCGGACCCAATGAGTGGTCTAAATTGTCCTTTGTGGTATGATGGATGTTCCCTCCGCTGACCCATAGACGTCTCTAGTACGTCCCTACTGATGCTTTACTTTCAACTGAACTGCAGCAATTCATTAGAGTGTGGCGGTTTATCCGCAGGTAGCGCTCAGGGGCAACTGTGCGTACGTATACAAACAACATCAGGGGCGACCTTCCGATCGGTATAGGAACTGTCAGAACAATTTGCACCTGCATTACGTATCTTTGTGATGCATCACTTTTGTTTATGCGTGCAAATACACTGAGGATCGAAAAAAACTAGCATAGGCATGCATATTCAAATACAGAGATATGTAAACAGGCAAAATACGGCACTGCAATCGGTAATGCCTATGTAAGACAAGGATCTGGCGCAGTTTTTAGATCGGTTACTGCTGTTAAAATGGCTGGTTATCAAGATTTAAGCGGGTTTGAACCCGGAGTTACTGTCGGCTCACGAACGATGGAACACAGCATCTCTGAGTTAGCGGTGATGTGGGGATTTTCCGTACGACCATTTCACATGTGTTACGTGAATATCAAGCATACGGTAACACATCAAATTTCCGACATCGCTGCGACCGGAAAAAGATCCTGCAAGAACGGGATCAACGACGACTGAAAAGAATCGTTCACGCGATAGGAGTGCAACCCTTCCAAAAGAAAACTGCTGCAGATTTCAATTGTGGGTCATCAACAAGTATCAGCGTGCGAACCATTGAAGGAAACATCATCCATATGGGCTTTGAGAGCCGAAGGCCAACTCGTGTATCCTTGATGATTGCACGACACAAAGCTTTACGCCTCGCTTGGGCCAATAAACACCGACATTGGACTGTTGATGACAGGAAAGATGTTTCCTGGTCGGACGAGTCTCGTTTCAAATTGTATCGAGCGGATGCACGTGTACGGATATGGAGACAACTTCATGAATCCATGGACTCTGCATGTCAGCAGAGGACTGTTCACACTGATGGACGCTATGTAATGGTGTGGAGCAACCGGAGTGATGTGGGACCCCTGATACGTCTACATACTATTCTAGCAGGTGACGCGCGCCTAAGCATCCTGTCTGATCACCTGCATCCATTCATGCCCGTTGTGCATTCCGACGAGCTTGGGCAATTCCAGCAGGACAATGTGATACCCCACACGTCCAGAATTGTTACAGAGCGGCTCTGGGAACAGTCTCCTGAATTTAAATACTTCGCTGGCCACGAAACTCCAAAGACATGAATATTATTGAGCATACCTGGGATGTCTTGCAACGTACTGTTCATAACGGATCTCCACCCACTCGTTCTCTAACGAGTTTATGGACAGCCCTGCAGGATTGATGGTTTCAGTTCCCTCCAGCACTACTACACACATTACTCGATTGCATGCCGCGTCGTGTTGTGGCTCTTTTGCGTCCTTACGTGGACCCTACAAGCCATTAGGCTTTTGTACCAGTTTCTTTGGCTCCTCAGTGTACATGTTTCAGAGTTTTACTATTCGATGTGCGAGTGGTAGTATACCCACAGTAGCTGCAAAACGATGGACGGCTACTGCAGCAAGTGTCGCCGCTTTTTTTTATGCTGGCCGCAGGCTGTGATCCACAAACTGAAGAGTAGGACAATGATCGGGCACATATGGCGGAAGTTGTAACTGACTTGTTCGATTAGTGGGGCTGGGGAGTGTTCGACCACACATCGCATTCCCTGGACTTAAGTGCCTGTGACTTCAACTTCATTCCTAAATTTAAGGAAGCACTTCATGGCATCCGCATCTGAACCGTTACACAGATTCGTCGAGCAGTTGACCGTTTTACTCGAACTAGCAATACAACTGGCGTTGCTAAGGGTATCCTACATTGGTGGCAACGAACTATACACCATTCTGGTGAATGCTGTGAAAGACAGTAAAGCTTTGAAAAGGTTTGTAAATAAATAGCTGCCACTATTAAGCTCTTTGGACGCAAGTTCCAAACTTCTAAGCCGACCATTTAGGCTGTGGGCAAAACCCATTTAGGAGAAATAGAGAAAGTCCATTATTTAAGATGCGTGGTGCGGGCGTGTGTTGGGGTCTTCTTGTTTCGACTCACTCCCGTGCTAACAAACGAAACAACGCATGCAGGGGTGGCGTGGCGTGGCACGTCCCTTCATCTTTCGCGCCACGTCCATTTGCAGCTACGAATGGCGCTCCCAAGCTTCGTCTTCGAGTTTGCACTAAGCACTGCTCTGGTTCTGTCTCGGGAATGTTTTTCTGGCTGTGTTAATTGTACGTTAACAGTGATGCGGTTGGCAGAAAGCTCTTGTTTGGGTTCACTAACCCGAATAGGAGAACGGTTCAATGACGATCCCTATGTTGGTGCGTAGCTCTAAGTATTCAGTGATTTAATTCTGGCGAACTTCCCGGCTTCGAGTCCCTGCGCGGTATCCACTTTTATAAAATGAAGAACAACCGCCCTCAGTCAAAATCGTAATTTTATTTCAGTGCGTGGTAGATTTCGTGCCCAGGGGGTTCATTTCAGGTGTTTTGACCGTCTACATCGAGTATTTTTCTAGATTTAGGTTGATTCTTGTCCTGATAAGATTACAAGGATGAATTACAAAGTGGGGACATTGTGAATATAAGTTTGCAAAACTAACACAAATCGAAAATAACTTACTGTTTCCCATGATGGGTACATGGTTCTTGAAGTGTAGTATTAGGAAACATGTTTATGTACAAATATACACTTTTAGTTCTACAGCACATTTTAAGACAAGTCGAAGAACTTCAAATGTAAAGACACCGTATTTTTACAAATACACCGGTTTTATTATTCCAAAGGACATACAAACCCATTACGTTGTTGTTGTTGTTGTGGTCTTCAGTCTGAAGAGTGGTTTGATGCAACTCTAAATGCTGCTCTACCCTGTGCAAGCCTCTTCATCTCCGAGTAACTACTGCAACTACATCCCTCTGAATCTGCTTACTGTATTCATCTCTTGCCCTCCTTCTACGACTAATGTCCCCCAAGCTTCGCACCAGTACTAAATTGGCGATCCCTTGATGTCTCAGAATGTGTCATACCAGTCAATCACTTCTTTTAGTTAGGTTGTACCACATATTTCTGTTCTCCCCAATTCTGTTCAGTACCTCGACATTAATTACATGATCCACCCATCTGATCTGAGGCATTCTTCTGTAGCAGCACATTCGCTTCATGTCTAAACTGTTTATCGTCCATGTTTCACTTCCATACATGGCTACACTCTGTACAACTTCCTGACGCTTAAATCTACACTCGATGTTAAAAAAAATTCTCTTCTTCAGAAATGCTTTTTTCCCATTGCCAGTCTGCATTTTACATCCTCCCTACGTCGAGAATCATCAGTTATTTGCTTCCCAAGCAGCAAACCTCATTTATTACTTTAAGAGTGTCATTTCCTAATCTAATTCCCTGATCATCACCTGATTTAATTCGACTACATTCGCTTCTGTTGGTATTCGTCTTACATCCTTCTTTCAAGATACTGTCCATTCCGTTCAGCTGCTCCTTCAAGTCCTTCGCTGACAGAATTACAATGTCATCGGCAAATCTCAAGATTTTTATTTCTTCTGCTGGACTTCAATTCCAACTGCAAAGTTTTCCTTTGTTTCATTTACTGCTAACTCAGTGTACAGATTGAATAACATCGGAGATTGGCTACAATCCCATCCCACTTCCTTCTCAAGCACTGCTTCCCTTTCGTGCTCCTCGACTCTTATAAATGCCGTTTGGTTTCTGTACAAATTGTAAATAGCCTTTCGCTCCCTGTATTTTACCCCTACCACCTTCAGAATTTCAAAGAGAGTATCCCAGTCAACATTGTCACAAGCTTTCTCTGAGTCTACAAATTTTATAAACGTAGGTTTGCCTTTCCTTAATCTATCTTCTAAAAGTCGTAGGATCAGTATTGCCTCGCGTGTTCCTACATATTTCCGGAATACAAACTGGCCCTCCCAGAGGTCGGCCTCTACCAGTTTTTCCCTTCTTTTGTAAAGGATTCATGGTATTATTTTGCAGCCGTGACTTATTAAACTGATATTTCGGTAATTTTCACACCTGTCAGTACCTGCTTTCTTTGGAATTGGGATTATTATATTCTTCTTGAAGTCAGAGGATATTTCGCGTGTCTCGTACATGTTACTCGGAAGAGTTTTGTCAGGGATGGCTCTCCCAAGGCTATCAGTAGCTCTAACGGAATGGTGTCTACTCCCTGGGCTTTGTTTCGACTTACGTCTTTCAGCGCTTTGTCAAATTCTTCATGCAGTATCGTATCTGCCTTCTCATCTTCCTCTGCGCCTTCTTCCATTTCTATAATATTGCCCTCAAGTACATCTCACTTGTATAGATCCTGTATGTAGCCCTTCCCCCTTTCTGCTTTCCCTGCTTTGCTCAGGACTAGTTTTCGATCTGAACTCTTGATATTCTTCCAGGTGGTTTTCTAAAGGTCTCTTTAATTTTCCTGTAGGCAGTATCTATCTTACCCCTAGTGACACATGCTTTTAGAGCCTTACATTTGTCCTCTAGCCATTCCTGCTTACCCATTTTGCACATCCTGTCGATCTCATTATTTAGACTTTTGTATTCTCTTTCGCCTACTTCATTTATTGCATTTTTATATTTTGTCCTTTCATCGATTAATTCCAATATCTCATGTGTTACCCAAGAATTTCTTCTAGCCCTCGACTTTTTACCTACTTGAACCTCAGCTACCTTCCTTTCCCTTGCTCTTGTGAATCGCTCCCTAATGCCCCCTCTGAAACCCTGTACAACCTCTGGTTCTTTCACTTTATCCAGGTCCCACCTCTGTAATCTCCTACCTTTTTGCGGTTTCTTCAGTTTTAATCTGCAGTTAATAACCAATAAATTGTCAGAGTCCACATCTGCCGCTGGAAATGTCTTAAAATTTAATATCTTAGTCTAACTATTATATACTAAATCTGAAACTTTCCAGTGTATCTAGATCTCTTCCACGTACACAACCTTCTCTCACTACCCTTAAATCAAGTGTTAGCTATGATTAAATTATGCTCTGTGCAAAATTCTATCAGGCAGCTTCCTCTTTCATCCTTTCTACCAGTCCATTTTCACCTACTACTTTTCCAGTCCCCTAAGAGTATTAAATTTTCGGCTCCCTTCACTATCTGAATAATTTATTTTACTTCATCATACATTTCCTCAATCTCCTCCTCATCTGCGGAGCTAGCTGGAATATAAAGTTGTACTACCGTGGTGGGTGTGAGTTTCGTGTCTATCTTGGTTACTATAATGCGCTCACTATGCTGTTCATAGTAGCTTACTCGCTTTCTTATTTTTTTTAATTCATTATTAAATCTGCATTACCTCTATTTCATTTTGTATCTATAGGCCTCTATTCACCTGATCTGAAGTCCTGTTCCTCCTGCTACGGAATTTCAGTAATTCCCACTATATCTAACTTTAACCTAGCCATTTCCCTTTCTAAATTTTCTAACCTACCTGCCCGATTAAGGGATCTGACAATCCATGCCAGTTCTGTTTCTCCTGATAATGGCGTCCTTCTGGGTAGTCCCCACCCGGAAATCCGAATGGGGGACTATTTTAACTCAGAATGTTTTATCTAAGAGGATGCGATCATCATTTAACCACACAGAAGAGCTGTATGCCTTCGGGAAACATTACGACTGTAGTTTCCCCTTGTTTTCAGCCATCCAATGTACCAGCACATCAAGGCCGTTTTCATTGTTGTTATAAGGCCAAATCTGTCAATCATCCAGACTGGTGCCCCTGCAACTACTCAAAAAGTCTGCTGTCCCTCTTCAGGAACCAAATGTTTGTCTGACCTCTCAATGGATAGCCCTCCATTATGGTTGCACCTACAGTATGGCTATCTGTATCGCTGAGGCAAGCAAGCCTCCCCGCCAACGGCGTGGTCCATGGTTCAGGGCGGTGGGAGAGGGGCTACAAGTCCTTATTTTATTAGTTACACAGTACATCATTTACAATACAAATATTTGTAAATATAACAAATGTGGATTATCTTACCAGATGGTTGCACTGTTAAGTATATGCCTCTTCAGGAAAAAAAATCAACTTTTGAAATGAAAAAGCTGTAGCTGCTAAACTCTGTTTGTTCATTCAACATGATTTTATTTTATGTATCATTATTTATAGTTGTTCTAGTAGATCAAGTTTTTTACCATGGTTTTCTTTGGCGTTCAGTTAGGTTGTTTTGGTTGTCACCTAGTCTGTGTCTATTGAGTTACTTGTGGTTGGCTATTGTGGATTCGTCAAAGCAGATAAATCTAAAAGCATCAGTGTGTACTTCGTATTGCGTGTAGAAACTCCTTCCTCTTTTGGCTATGTAAAATGCAAGGCAGCTGTTGCATTGTAAATTATATGTTCCACTATGTTCTGTTATTGGAGTGTTTGTGTTTACTGTGTGGGTTCAGTGGTTTCTGTGTCTGTGGTATGCACATAATGATATTTGATTATCGGTGTTCCTAAGTAATAGAGACTGCTTGTGAAGAAATGTGTAGTGTCAGTTGTTATTACCATAGTGCTTCTGCCACTAATGTTGGCCTGTGTTTTGTTGGACAGTTTGTCAGCTGATTTTTCTGAATACCCATTATTTACTGCAGTTCTTTGATTGTATCAGTTTCTTGAATTAATGCTTTGAGTTTCAAAAGTAATGTGTGCCTTGTTCAACATGGATTTAAATGCGGCATACATGTGTGTTTTTGGATGGTGTGATGTCTGCGTAGGTTGGTTTCCTGTAAATGTTGACCATTAACTATTATGAAGTCTAAGAAATTTATAGACTGATTTGTTTCATATTCAGATGTGAACTTTATTTTATTGTGGAGTGAACCGAATAACGTAAGATGCTCATCAAGTTCATCTTTTGTACCATCAAATAGGAGTAGAGTGTCATCCACATATCTTCTGTAATATACAATTTTTTCAGCAATTTTATTTTCCCTCCCAGAAATTTATTTTCTAAGTGGTTCGTTAATGTAGCAGCGAGGAGGCTTTACATATTGTTATCCATAACTAAGCTTGCTTTCTGTTTGTACATTATATCATTAAAAGAGAAGTAGTTATGGGATAGCACTAGTTCAAGCAGATCGATCAACTCTGAAATCTCCAGTCTGGTTATATTTTATGTTTGATAAGGTGCTCTCTAACAATTTCAACTATCTCATTCACAGGTACATTTGTGAATAAATGAACATTGACAAATGAGGCAAATCTAGCTGATATGGGGATTTTTACACCTTTGAAGAACGTTGTGAACTCACATGTGTTTTCTAATTGTGTGTGTGGTTTCATTAATAGCTTGGGAAGGTTTTATGCTGGTGTATTCTTGGAGTTAACAATCGTTCTGAGAGTCAGGTTTGTGGATCTTCGATTGTGTTCTAGGTTTGGGGCAGTGGGGCTCATTGATGTGCAACTTTTTACTTGTTTATCTAACAGCAGGAAGCTACAGTGGTTAGACATTTTCTTTAATTTTTTTTGAAATTTCGTTGTTGTGTCACAGTTTAATTCAGTTATGTTGATTTCTGAGAAAAAATTACAAGCTTTACTAATGTAATCATGTTTGTAAATGACAACAGTGGAATTTCCTGTATCCACCTTCACAATGATAGTGTCATGTTCACTGAGTTTATTTTCAACTGTTTTACCACTCTGTTTTCTTTAAAGATTGTATTGGAGCCGTGTTTTAATTTTTGCTCTTCTTGTTGGACACTTTCATTAATATTATGTGCTAGAACAACCTGTCCTTTGTGGTTCAAGTTGGCCATATCAGCAGATTTATTTGTATTTACCATATGGCTTTAAGTTATGATGATTGAGCACTCGTCTGATGCTGTGTTTAAGACCTTACTTCAAAAAGGTTTGTCCTGTGTTTGTGAAACTAATGTTGGTTTTGTTAATAACTCTTTCATAGGAATTCTTTGTTTTGAAAGTTACAGTATTATGGGCACTGGGGTATTTCTCTTAAGGTTCTCGAGTTTTCTCACATGTTTCTCAGCTAGAGCAATTCTAACTTTTGTGCGTAAGACTGTGACATATTGCATGGGGGCTTAATAAAATGAAATGCAAATACTTTTTTAATTTCCTGTCGCTGTATGTCCGATTACGCAAGTCTCGTAAACGGCTGGCCCTGACAACTAATTGTTACGCTATCTGACTGCATAGAATGACAACAAAGAATGAAATGAAAATTTTCGTTAACACAATTAATTAATTAAGTCCCCAGCAACTATAAAACCTACGAAACCAAAGCACAAGTATAACTGTTCTGTGTGTGGGAGTGTGACTCAACGCACATCTGGCACGGTTCTTCTTCAACAAGACAAGAATTTTTAAATATCATTTATACTGATGTGATAAAAAGAAAATTGGAAATACTATAATTGTGCAAGAAACCCAGAATTACACTCTAATACAAGAACACACGCCAGATGCTTTGTTGACTGAACCTGTAATGAAGCATTATTCAGGACACACAAATAATAAGAAAATAAAGAACAGTAGTTAGTTACCTTAATTTATATTGACGAAAAGCACTCAGGTCATTACAATATCTCCATTGGAACAACATCTACTATCTCTCCCATAACATAGCTGCATAAAACATCGAACAAACACTCACTACTACCCCATCTCATTCCAACTTCAGATACAAGCAGTGTCCACCACAACTGCTCGGCAAGGACTGCCTGCCGCTACCTCTCAATGAGCACTGCCAGTGGAGGCGGCGGAACAATACTCTCTCTGGCGCGATTTTTGGCGCTGTGGCTCAGTGTAGCCACCTTTCATACAGTGTAGCCACCTTTCATATGCCCTTCCTCCACGGGCTAGAATTTGATGGTATTTTTGCCAGCATTGGTGGTGAAAATACCACCAAATTCGTCAAAAAAAAAATACAGACAAAAATAAAAGATAATATTAATACGTAAATATCATATAACTAGATAAAATTTTGGCTTTGCACTGACCTTTCAATAGCCTAATATATAAAATACACTAAGCAATACAAATTCTTTCATACATGTGACTTTACATAATAGTTTACAGAAATATCATGTGGTTAAACAATTCAATCGATAACGTCAGCAATGACGAATATGAGCAGGTAAGAGTCTTATAACTTTTCATAAACAGTAATACACAAAAAATCAGTTAATACAAATATTCACAACAAGTAGTTCACAGTTCCAGCAGTAGCACCCAGCACTGTTGAATAGGTGCTGACAGCAATAAGTGACATCATCTCAGTAGAAGCAGTCCATCAGTGGCACCCAGCATTGTGGAACAGGTGCAGACTCCAACAGGTGACATCATTTCATTAGAAGCAGTCCATCAGTGGCAACCAGCAATGTTGAGTAGGTGCAGACACCATCAGGTGACATCATTTCAGTAGAAGCAGTCCATCAGTGGCTCCCAGCATTGTGGAGTAGGTTCAGACTCCAACAGGTGACATCATTTCAGTAGAAGCAGTCCATCAATGGCACCCAGCAATGAGTAGGTGCAGACACCATCAAGTGACATTATGTCAGTAGAAGCAGTTCATCAGTGGCACCCAGCATTGTGGAGTAGGTTTAGACTCCAACAGGTGACATCATTTCAGTAGAAGCAGTTCATCAGTGGCACCCAGCAATGTTGAGTAGGTGCAGACACCAAGAAGTGACTTCATTTCAGTAGAAGCAGTCCATCAGTGGCACCCAGCAATGTTGAACAGGTGCTACAGCAACAAGTGACACCAGTTCAGTAGAAGCAGTTCCATCAGTGGTACCCAGCAATGTTGAACAGGTGCAGACACCAACAAGTGACATTATTTCAATAGATGCAGTCCATCAGTGGCACCCAGCAAAATTGAGTAGGTGCAGACAGCAAGAAGTAACATAATTGCAGTAGAAGCAGTCCATCAGTGGCACCCAGCAATGTTGAGTAGGTGCAGACACCGACAAATGGCATTAAACAACTATCACTGATCACACTGTTCCTCAGCACAAATTAAACATGTCCTAGTGGCACCAATCATGTAGAAAAAGTACAAGTAACAGTCCATAATTTCATCATCACTAATTAGACAGTTCAAGCATGAACAATAGTTTGAATGCACATACAAATGCTTTTACAATGTTCTTACACTAAACATACAAATCATAACAAACACACAAATGATATCAGATAATTGTCATATTACTATTACAAATACACAAACATCAGTAAACCTATAATATTTATGGGTGTCAGTGCAAGCCACTACAAACAAATAAAATAATATTTAGGAGATAGGTGGGTAGGATTAGGAAAGGAAAACACACAAAACACACTCACTCATCTTTCATCCACATTAAGTACTACTGTGTAATTGAATAGTGTTAACTGTCTGAATCCACTTCTGTCAAATTTCATGTTCATCATGTGTATCATCTAGTAGTGGCAGCAATGTATAACAGTCAATAATAGTTAAGTCAACGTCATAGTCATCATGTCAAGACCGATGTTTGCCAAGCCAGATTAAAATGTACTGTTACTGAACAACTGTCAGTGTGCCAAGATATGCAACTTCCTCTCTCCAAAAAAAAATTACCTACTGCTTAGTGATTTAACAAAGTGTGTGTAGACAATCTTCCTTCCATTTTAGTGTTCTAGTCTGCTATCTTCATCCTCCTTGTTCCATATAGACCAAAAACAAAAAACAAAAAAATGCACCTCACTTACTTTACCTCTTATACACCATACTCCAATCAAATTCATACAATCTCAATACCTCCATAATACCTTTTCAATACGTCGATACATATAAACCTTATTGCCAGTATCATTTACCTTACCTCTTGTCCACAAAAACTCCAATATTACCAATATCATTTCACTTCCATAACAACTCTTTCCTCAAGTCAGTTTCGTCGAACAAGTACAGATAAAATCCTAATGCAAACCTCCTCATCCCATACAATCCGAAGACACACTGTCAACACACAACCTCTGTGTAATCCATCTGACCAAAATCTTCTACTCATTATGAATTATAAACAAAGAATACATACATGACCTCTAACAGACTTAGTTCGAATAACTCTCAGTAATTAAGTACGATTACGGAGTGTGAATGATGCTAATATTTCACAGTGTGTACACCACTTCAATAATTATGGCAAACAGAAGCAAACATGTGGAGTATTTCTTGTGTCAAGTGTCACTTCCTATTTCAATTGCTCACGAAAAATGCAGTGTAAGAACTGTGTTGGTATGTCATGTCGTTAGCTTCCTTCCTATTGGCATACATTTATACAGCTTTCATAAAACCTCCAGCTCATGTGGCTTCTATGATGTTTCTTGTACTAAAGTCGCTCGTCGAATTACTGCAGTTCATTTTCTTATGTTAAAATATAAAGCACTGAGCGTAAGCAAAACAAGCAACAGCGAGTAAATATACCAGTAGAGAACAGAATGTCAACAAGTGGATGCAGCACAAATCTTACAACGAGGCTCTGCCAAGCGAACAATCTGTAAATAGTACCATAGTGTAACCTAAACTCTATGTTCATACACAGTATAATAGCATTTCTATATACAAAATTAAAGATTAGTTGTGACAACAAACAGAAATGTGTAAATGTGCAATCCAGACGCATAGCAGTAAACATATATCTTACGTACTAAACAGGTCATCAGCATCGTATAACCGTAAGCAAATAAATGTTCATATGTAATCTAATAAATAAACATGAAGGCGCAAGCAATTAAATCACAAGGTATAACTTACATACCTAACCACATCAGCACAATTTATCAGGTGACAATTATAATTTAAATAAATAGGCACAGCAGGCACATAATTAAAAATATGACATCAGTGAAAAAGCAGTGCAGCCAAGCGATGCATAATATACACAAGTTACAACTCAATTCATGGATAATCATTGTCAAAATCAGTTAACGTACGCAAGCACGTCGCTTCACCAGCAAATTCATAGAACATGTAATTAGCACAAAGTATGAATCACGTAATCGCGAGCAGCAAATTACGTCTAAAGTACGTACCTAAGTGGAAATATGTTACCTGAAAAATAAACTTAATTAATAATTACCTTTTTAGTTTATTACTTTCTTCTTCGAAATGACATTTTTCCTGAAATTTTCTCGATAGCAAGTCGTCTTAACGTCGGACACGCACAGAATTTACCTGAAGTTCTTAAATATTTTACAGAACCGTATCCTGAAAAATACTGAATGTTAATAACAGAATTCATCAAGTCACTACTGATTTTAATCGGAGAAATTAGACTGTGTATTTATTTACGGCTGTCAGTGCATTCGCACTGAGCGCTCGATCAGCTGTAGGCGCGTGACGTAGGAAGTGATTGTTTGCGGTCAACGACTGCCTTGTGCGGCGCGCAGACTTGACTGTTGCTTTGAGTATGTGCCGCCGCCAAAACACAGCGCGGTATCCTTGTACTCTCCGCATGTTTACATGTAGCTGTTAGTTCCTCAAAAGTATGTCATTCTACAAAAATTTTTTAAAAGTATATCATTCCACAAAAATTTTAACGTTAGATATATGATGTATTCCCTTAGAGCGTCGTGATTTAAGAGTTTCTACTTCGACAGTGTTATCATGAATAATTTTGCGAATTCTATATGGACCGTTATAAAGCAGAAAAAATTTGCGACACAAGCCTTTTCCTTTGTGAGACAATCGATGAGACTTAATTAACACCTTCTGACTAACTGACAAGATTTTTAAACGACCAGGACGCTTTGCTGATTTCACTCTTCTAGCAGCCGCAGATGCAATATTTTGTAGAGCCAGATTGACAACTTCAGACTGCCGCAGTTTCCGTGAAGGCGGAAAAGGAACGATTTCAGAAATGCGATTTGTCGGTGCTTTGTTTTTTAATATCAGTATAGGTGGTAAAGAAGTTGAGTCGTTAGGAAGTTCATTCAGAATGTTTTGAAAAGTATGAAGATACTGATCCCACGTTCTGTGATTCTGATGACAATAAAGACGACACAATTTATTGATTTCCTTCATCCATCTCTCTGAAGCGTTAGATTGAGGGTGAAAAAGTGAAATGAAAATTGGTTTAATTTTACGACGCTGTAGAGTACGAAGCCAAATTTTAGAACGAAACTGTGATCCATTATCTGATATAACCTTATCAACATGACCCACTTCTTTAAGAAAATGGTTAATGAAAGCATTAGATACTGAACGAGCTGTTGCTTTGCGTAACGGTGTAAAACACACATATTTTGATGTCAACTCCACTGCTACGAAAATGTACGCAAAACCATTAGTAGATCGAACCACTGGACCGAACAAATCAACTGCAGCCATGTCCTTTAATTTTGCTGGAATGATAGGAAACAACGGTGCTCTGTGAGAAACTGTCGGCGGTTTAGCCTTTTGACATAATTTGCATTTGGCAAGAACAAATCGAATACGTTTTTCCATATTATTGAAGTAGCAATTTTCTCGTAATTTATGAAAGCATTTTCTGGAACCAAAGTGCGCATAACTGAAATGCGTATACCAAATCAGCTTATTAACCCACTCATCAGGAATACAAACTAACCAAACAGAGTTGTCGACCGATTTTCGTTTAAAAAGAACTTTCCAGATAGATCGCAAAAACGAGGTGTGGCCAAATTGTCCAATCTAACAAAGAGTCTAAGAAAATTACAGACACCAAGAGAACTACGAACATCACGTTTTGTGGTAGGAACAGCATAATTACGAATAGCGTCTAGTTTCTCTGGATCAGGAAGAATACCTTCTGTAGAAATAATGTGACCGAGAAATTTCACCTGAGAACGACCAAATTCAGATTTTTCTAAGTTCACTGTAATGCCAACTCTTGCAAAGATACGTAATAATAAATCCAAAATTTTGTTGTGCTCACTCCAAGAATTTTTAGCAATAAGAATGTCGTCAACATATGAAGTAATATTGTCACGAAGATAAACAGGTAAAATTTCATTTAAACTACAAATGGATGCTGCAGAAAATATAGTAAGTCCAAACGGTAAATTCCAAAGTCACTTTTGCGTAAAATAGTCATACCAGGTTATTGTTTGCTTACTCTCTAGATAGATTGATAGTCGAAGAGTTGTTTTGATAGATGCAAAGAATAGTAAAAGAGTAGGCAGCGGTACAGAAAACTAAAAGAGAAATAGCACCACTACAGCTCGGGGCCCTATGCTCGCTACGGCACATATTCACTTAAGAGTAGTGAATCCCCTGAGGACTTTAATAGCTGCACATAAATTCTAGTTTGTGACTTAATGGCAAATTTAGTGGAAGTGCGTACGTAAACTGATCTAACCATGAACATGGATGTATGTCATTCTTAGAATTGCGGAAGATCTTAAATTTCCGAACAGTCAAAAAGTGTTTATAGTCAAAGTTTTCGCCTCGTGGCGACAAAGACCTACCGCGTCTGTCCCAGTCCCAATGACGATTATTGTCAAGTTCGCGCGCCTGGCGCTCTCTTGTTGCATCCCGTAAATGAAATAAATTACTTTCTTCAAACCCTTCTGCTATTTGTGATTCTAAATTCCTTCTACTGTCCTTTCCTACGATTTTACTTTCAATTTGTTTGACTTGCTTTCCTAATGCCTCAAATTCCCTTTTAACGCGTTCATTAAGTTTTGCGTGATTTTCAACATGCTTATTTATGTTCTGGTACTCTTCGGTTTCTGAAAGTGGCAATGGTGCTGTATCATCTGAATCTCTGTCCCCATTTAAACTAAGATTTGTCAGTTTATCTGAAATTTCCTCAACTCTTTCCGATAAGTCACCTAATTGTTCTTTCTGTTTATTTACGTCTTCCGTAAGTGTCGTGACTCGGGTTTCAGTATTGACGCATTTGATAGCTAGCTGTTCATATTGTTGTGTTAGGTTATTTAATCTGTCATTTGGTACGGATTCCTCGATTCTCTCAAATATTTCTTTCTTATCTTTTGCACGTTGTAAATTTAACTCTGAAAATTTCTGTACTATCACGCGATCTCTTTCCTCCTGTTCTCTATCCTGTTCCCTTTGTCTAATCTCTACTGCAATTAATCTATTATTGTGAGAATTCAAAATCGGTTGTACTTCTTCTCTGATTTCTTTCTTTAATTCATCTTTCATATTTTTGAAACATGTCCCTATTCGTGAATCTAACCGTGTTTCCATTGTTTCCATCTCTGTTTCTAGCCGTGTTGCCACCGTTTTCAATTCAGATCCTAACTGTGATCCCAATGAGTCTAACCGTGTTTCCATTGTTCCCATTTGTGATCCCAGTGAGTCTAACCGTGCTTCCATTGTTCCCATCTGTGTTTTTAATTCAGATCTAAACTGTGTTTCCATTCGTGCTCCCAAATTTAATATAGCACCCATCAACTGCTCCATATCAGCCGGTTCGAAATTCTTTTCGCCCCTAACATTTCCCATAAAACCAGTTTCCCTCGTCATAGCTGTAAAGCTATCTGTGTTCGATACTGTTCCAGAATCTTCTATCGTTACTCTCGTATTCTGTGAATTTTCTGATTGAGAAAACCTTGAACTGGTTCCGGACTATTTTCCCGACTTATTACATTGTTTTCCACTTCATTATCCATCATACTGTTGTCCTGTGTTGGCGAGTTCGCCATGTCAACAATTTCGTCATTCTCACTATTCATCATTTTTGCCTTTTTCATTGATCGCGTAATCATTTACAAAATATCCAAAACTCGTCACTATATGAAAATTACACACAATGACACTTTATCATCAACAATATCATTCACACGAAATGTTTCCCTCAAACACGATTAACGAACAATTGAAATAATTGCACTAAATTGTCAAACGCGTATACAAGACAACAAAGAAAAAATTATGAGAAAAAAAATACCATTAGAAGAATGACAATTACCAAATCTACACATGCAAAATAGACTACAATTACTAAACTACAAATTACTACAACAATACTACTGTCTACTATTTTTACAATCAGAAGAATTCCAAGGGACGATCCGAAGCAGCGGTCGCCACGTGCATGGGGGCTTAATAAAATGAAATGCAAATACTTTTTTAATTTCCTGTCGCTGTATGTCCGATTACGCAAGTCTCGTAAACGGCTGGCCCTGACAACTAATTGTTACGCTATCTGACTGCATAGAATGACAACAAAGAATGAAATGAAAATTTTCGTTAACACAATTAATTAATTAAGTCCCCAGCAACTATAAAACCTACGAAACCAAAGCACAAGTATAACTGTTCTATGTGTGGGAGTGTGACTCAACGCACATCTGGCACGGTTCTTCTTCAACAAGACAAGAATTTTTAAATATCATTTATACTGACGTGATAAAAAGAAAATTGGAAATACTATAATTGTGCAAGAAACCCAGAATTACACTCTAATACAAGAACACACGCCAGATGCTTTGTTGACTGAACCTGTAATGAAGCATTATTCAGGACACACAAATAATAAGAAAATAAAGAACAGTAGTTAGTTACCTTAATTTATATTGACGAAAAGCACAGGTCATTACAATATCTCCATTGGAACAACATCTACTATCTCTCCCATCACATAGCTGCATAAAACATCGAACAAACACTCACTACTACCCCATCTCATTCCAACTTCAGATACAAGCAGTGTCCACCACAACTGCTCGGCAAGGACTGCCTGCCGCTACCTCTCAATGAGCACTGCCAGTGGAGGCGGCGGAACAATACTCTCTCTGGCGCGATTTTTGGCGCTGTGGCTCAGTGTAGCCACCTTTCATACAGTGTAGCCACCTTTCAATATTCATCTACACAATTCATTTCTAATGAATGTATTATGTTAGTTAACTCGAGACGAAGGTGGTAAAGAAAGGCATCTATTAAGTTCTTCGTTATGTTTGGCTGAAGATGAACCACCAGGGCTCAAAGTGCATCGTGCACTGAAATTAAACAACAATTGTGAGTGAAGGCGGGTGTTCTTTATTATACGGAAGAAATAGTCACAGGAGAAAAACTGGCTGAAACTCTAAAATTAAGCTACAATTTTACTCTGCCAGGATGTTTCTTATTACTAGTAGTTCGCCAATTGACAATACTGAAATCAGGGTAGTTAGATTACAATTAACTGTGCTCGGTGGCAGCACCGAATAGAGGGAAATTACTATTTGTAGAGACGTCTGAAACAACGAGAGAGCCCATGGGTGAGAGAGAAAATCAGTCAATGATGATTTACTGAAACGACTCAGTTACATATCAAATATAATGAATTACACTGAATTCAGAGGGTCAGGTTTTGTCATTGACGCTCATGGAGGGAAGAGGCTGATCAGGCGGGACCAGAAGCGGAGGTATTATTCAGAGTTATGGGTTTCCTTCACGGACGTTGTCTTTTTTTAGCACGAGTGTAAGGGAGGTAACGGCAGCAATTTGGCTGTAGTTCAGGAATTTTTGCGTGTTGCAAAGTCAAGTGTAGGTATGACTTGCTCCAAATGACTAATTTTATTCGACGGTATCCTTGAGTGAAGCCCGCCAGCTAATAATTAGCTAAAGGAGACGGCCGAAGAAATAGCCTTGGCGAGATTTAAAATGATTGGAATCTGATATACTGATAGGTTACAAGATACTGTATTTCGTATTGGAATGACATACTGACCCTCTTTCTCGACTCTCACCTAGAGAATTTCTTATTCGCTGTGATTTTTCAGTTCGTTGCAAGGAGCTAGTTGAAGTTTAATCAGAACTTATAGTGGCGTATATTGCTAATCCAGTGGACGAATCTTGGGATTATTTTGGGAGCTTTCGTAATGCGACAAAGCAGACATCAGTAGCGGCAGAGACGGAAACATTTGAACCCTGTCTTTCTGATCAAAACGTGGCAAGCGACTCCAACCAAAAACTGGCTCACTGTTACAAAAGCGCGAAGAGTTAATCGGCGTACACCGATTAACAGTTCTTCGCCCGCAGCGAAGCAATTACTTTGCGTAATAGCATCGCGTGCGTCTCATAGACCTGGAGCGCTTGGACCGAAGAGCAGACGGACTTTCGCAACTGCGCGCGGCTAAAAAGTGGAGAGATGAGCTTTTACAAGAGTATCTTACTCAACTCTTCGCCAATGATATCTCAGCGCTACGAAATGGTTATTCCAAGACCACTACCAGTCACAAATTTTGCTAAGTTAAATTATTTGATGAAGCAACATGTTTCTGGGTATAAACATCTTCTTCAGGCTACAAGACAATACAAAAACATTTAACAAAGGAACTCATAAGTATTAAAGTTGTTCTGTACAGTGTTGACTTGTGCTATGGTCATCCTGCGGCGGAAAGGAAGCAAACTGCTTCGAACTAAAACCCGATGATCAAAGAAAACGTGTCTGGAGATACCCAAGACAGTGCTGGCGTACCAACCTGACTGTCACCCGCCGTACGGCCTGACATCCAGGAATGATGATGGATTGGTGTGTCATTGCATTTCATAATAGAAACTCTTTGGTTTTCATCTGTGGCACTTTTACAGTGCAGCGGTACATCGACGACACGCTACGCCCTTCATGGCAAACCATCCAAAGGTTATATTTCAGCAAGATGACTATCACCTGCACACGGCGAGGGATTATGGTGCTTTTCTGTGTGCTTGTCAGTCCCTGCCTTGGCCAGCAATGTCCCGGGATCTCGCTCCCATTGAGGACGTTAGGAGCATTATGGACAGTGCTCTCCAAATCCACCCGGGGCTGTGAAGATCTAACGCAACAGTTGGACGGAATCCTTCAGGAGGACAATCAACAACTCTACCAATCAATGTTCATCCGAATAACGGCCTGCATAAGGGCCACACGTGGACAAACGCGTTGTTGACTAGCTGAACTTGTGAAGTTCGTGCTCTTGAAAAACTCATTCTATTTCTTCTGAAATTGTAATCATTCGCTTGTCCTATGCAGAAGCATTGGAATCTACAGATTAAGAAAGAGTGGAAACGACTGATTGAGTGACAGATACCGTACATGAAACAGATTTATTTGAGAAATTGCACACCCTATCAAATTAGAATTGTGTATTCCATAGCACAACTGCCTTTACCATTAAACACCACAAAAGAAAAAATGTTGTGCTTAAACACGATAATTATTCAAACCAGCAGTAGCTCAAGATTATTAAACTCCACTTACAACAGCCGGCCTCGGTGGCCGAGCGGTTCTAGGCACTTAGTCCGGAACCACGCGGCTGCTACAGTCGCTGGTTCGAATCCTGCCTCGGGCATCGATGTGTGTGATGTCCTTAGGTAAGTTAGGTGTAAGTAGTTCTAAGTCTAGGTGACTGATGACCTCAGATGTTAAGTCCCATAGTGCTCAGAGCCACTTGAACCATTTGAACCACTTAAAACAATGATTGATTAAACAGCAAAGAATATGACAATATTGAAAATCGATTGAACGCTAGAAACAGTTATTCACAAGAGCATCAATAAGTAGTCTGAATTGAAATTACACCCCAAACATTAGAGTATTCATAAGTTTCAGTCTTAGGGTAACGAAATTGTACAGATGCTAATTCTACGTATGTAGTAGTATCACAAAATAGATTTTAACAAGTCAGTATGTTACACTGGTTGTACTTAGAACACCAACCAGTAATAAGCATAATAGTATACTAAGTAAATTCTGCTCACTTCATCTGGCAGCGAAAGCAGTATTAAATGGTTCAAATGGCTCTGAGCACTATGGGACTTAACTTCTAAGGTCATCAGTCCCCTAGAACTTAGAACTACTTAAACCTAACTAACCTAAGGACATCACACACATCCATGCCCCAGGCAGGATTCGAACCTGCGACCGTAGCGGCCGCGCGGTTCCAGACTGTAGCGCCTTTAACCGCTTGGCCACCACGGCTGGCTGAAAGCAGTATTACAAATAATTATTATCAACCAAAATTATCAGAACAGCTTCCTTCCCTTTTGCAATGGTCATTCAATTTCCAGGTGTTGTTCGTTACATGCAGACAGACGTCTGATGGATTCCAAATCCTTCATAGAGTATACAAAATATCTCATAGTACACCTGAAACAGCTCAGTATTGGACAAGGCACGACAATATACTACTAATGCATACGCTTAGCGCATCTTATCATAAATCAGCAGAAACGAGCGAGTACATTCAGCAATGACTACCACTGAATAAAGAGGAAAAAAATTAATATCACAATAATGAAGATAAACCTGATGGTATATGCGTAAACAGTAATGAACTCAGTGTACTTCAACTTAATACAGATTAGCAACAAACGCTGGAGGTGGCTATGACTGGAGCACAACGAGTAAAAGAATACGTCTGCAATCCAAGTGTACATCAAAGTCTCATGTGGGGCGTGAAATCTAGTAAGTGCTTCACGAACAATTACAGTACTTGAGAGCGAGAAGCCATAATCTGAGACACAAAGATCATTACACAGTTGCTGGAAACATCGTTAAGGCAGGCAATTTCAGCAATTCTTATTCGTTCACAAACTTCAGTGTTCATCAAGCTCATGATCAATATACTCAACGACAACGTCCAGTATGACACAGCACGGTGTCTACCGTCTAGAGTCACGTAAACAAGGTTTCTGTGCTGATCGTGCATACATCGAGACGCGCGCTTGTTACTTCCCGTCACTGCTCTTCTTCTACGCTACACTGGCACAGATGAAGCCTCTCTTCAGTAAGAGAGATCACCTCACCATCGACAGAGAGTATAGCCAACATAACTATAGCACCGAACACAGCACAGCCTATATACGTAAATCACATCTGCCGATTTCCGTCGTATTCAGATTATTCCTTCATGGTGCGTCTTTTATACATGGTGAACCACCTAAAACTTGTACAGCAAATATTGCAGAAATGGAAAGTGCTATTGATAGCTGTTGAGCTGGTGCGCTGCTGGCGCCAGTCTCCATCGATTGTCATCACGATAGTTGTGAGTCGATTTTCGATGTCTGCTGCTCTTCTTCGCATCTTTGGCGGATGGCTATTTAACTGTAGTGCGCGCGCTCTGCGACTATCCGCATCCTCTACATCTCCCGCCGCCTTAAACCCCCTCACCCCGTGGTTGCTCCACTCCTCTCCCATCCCCGCCCCCTGCCACGTCTTCACTGTTGTGTCCCCCTTACCCTCCATCTCTACACCCTACATCTCCTTTCCCAAGGTGGCTTCCATCAACTCCCCCTCCTGGATGATGCCCTCTCTCCCTCCATTCATCCCTCCTATCAACTCTGATCCTCACTCCCCCTCCTTTCCTCAGTCCTTTTCTCGGGCTCCCTCTCCCCCCCTTCCAACCTCTTTCTTCCCCACCTCCCCTCTCTTTGCCCCCTTCTCTCCCCCAAGTCCTTTTACACTTCCCTCCTCTGCCTCCTCTCATTCCCTCTCTCGTCTGCCCTTCTCCCCCTTTATTAGTCCTCTCCCTCCTTGGTTCCCCCCCCCTTTTTCGTTTTTTTCCTTCCTCCCTCCTTGTTCTTCCCCCTCCTCCAGGTCCCCCCCACCCATCTGCCTTTGGCTCAGGAGTGTCACCTTTGTGCCGCCATTTTCGTGCAGTATTCTACATTGAGTGTTCTACAGTGAGTGTTTTACAGTGAGTGTTCTGCGTTGTGTTTTTTGGGAAGTGTTGCGAACGGCCATCATACTGTCGCTGGGTGTGCCTTTTATCTCTTGCGAACAGAAACCAGACTTTCGCCGTGTTTTTTTAATTGTGTGTGTACTATGTTACTTGTCTGATTCTTGTGTCTTTTATTAACGTTGCCAACCCCTTTTGCTTTCTATTTTAAGTTTCTGCATTTTTCCGCCATTTTACACTTGACGTCACCGTTTTATCGCCTGTTTTTCTTGTTTCTTTTCTTCTTCCATTTTTTAAAAATAAAAGTCTGTAGGCTGTAGAGCACGTACTAAGCTGCTGCCAGCCCGCCCCCTTCGGGGGGAATTGAAAATCAATAAAGGAAAAAAAAAGGCTCTGCGACGGCTTGCGTTCGAGCATCAGCTGTGCGAGCGACAGTGACGTGTGGCGCTGGCGAGTGCCCGACTCGGTACGACGGAGCAACGTGGGCAGCAGCTGCGGCGTGCTTAGCCGTTTGAACGCAGATCAGCTGCCGACGGTGACTGGGATTTCCTTTAGATTTGAAGGCCAGATTTCCTTCGCGTCTGTTACATGTTACTCAAAATGAATAAACTGGAGTCGTCGAATTGTTCCTTGGTGGGTTCTGTTCATGTTAATTGAATACCCGAGTACACTGAAAAGTACCTTGATTGTTTCAGTTACTTGTTACTGTATTTGGTCTGGCCGCCTCATACGTTGATAGTATTTAAGGGAGTGCTAGCTACGCATATCGAATGGACATGAAGCCGTGCTTAAGGTGTAGCTAGAGGTCGTCCCATGTAGTACGTATGTTATTATTTTTTTGTTTGTGTAGAGAATTGGCTAATCAAATTTTAAGCGCCGTTACTGGGCAAGTAGCCACATAGGTTAGTTCTGCTTGGTTCATTTGTGCAGTATATAATTAGAGGTTTATTTATAACCAGTTGGGCAGGTAAGTATTGTGTATCTGATGCGCCAGAATATTGTCTGCAGCTGTTTTGTTTACGTGCAGATAATTGGCAGTGGTCACGCGAGCAAACACCGATCGGGGTATCATGGTGGAAGAGGGAAATTTTGAAACGTCCCCTTAGAACAATTTATACACGACTGTGCTTAACCTGACACACAATATTATTTAGCGCAACGCAATCTGACTTTCAAAAATCCCTACAAAAGAATGGCCCTGACTAACATTAACCTATACCTTTCACAAATCACTTACCTCACAAAAATCTTCGCTACTGGAACTACTGCAATACAGCGAGCGCCACTACTGCCAGCTAAATAAAAGATTCAAACTACTGAAGGCACTAACTACTGATAGGCATAGTTAGCAAATGAAAGATTTTTGTAGAGAACAAACAATGTATTTACCTTAATAGTGTAGAAAAAGCATAATATACATAATATCCATTCTGTACTAAAAATCCGCCATCTCATTTCCCGCATCCACCACTGCTGGCGGCTCACCTCCAACTGCGCAACGCTACGCGCTGTTCACATCCAGCTGCCGCTGCCCAACTCTACAATGGCAGACAACAATGCAAACTAGCCACAGACTGCACACAGCACAGCCAGTGATTTTCATACAGAGCGCTACGTAACGTTGCCAATAAGAAAACATAAACAGCCTACTTACAATTTAAGGACCTGGATTGGTTTCTATGGTTACGTTGTTCATGTCCTGCAATCCATCTTTACGTGGAGCGTTGTGTTTTTCTGGAAGCTTAACTGTGGCTCTAAGTTGAGTATAGTTCTACTTTACCTTTTGGTCCGTTAATCTCCTGTATCTGGTAGAACCTTTCGGTCTGCTCGCGTCCTTCACTAAATTTCAACGTAAAATTGCCTTTTATTATAATCGTTGTTACTGTTTGTTTCATTAACATCATGTTTAATAAAGAAGTGTATGGCAACTACAAACTGGTTATGTGTTTAATTCCGATGGGTCGAAAGGAATAACACATCAGCTGTTTCCGCAGAATGATTTGGTAGTCAGGGGCTCGTATTGTTAGCCAATAAACACATTCTAATAATATATAGAAAGTCCAATTTTCTGTGCAAACATACACTGTTTAATGGAAGAATGCCTATTGAGATAAACAGACTAAATGTAGGGTAAATTAGAATGTCAGTGGTGATGGCTGCAGAGTTCTAGAGCGAGTCATTTACGAGATATCGCATTTTGGAAAGTTTCCACACCAACAGTTGTTTGCGCCATTCAGCCTACATAGTTGCTAGGTGAGATGTTGTTGTGTTGAAACTTCCCCCTTGAATGTAAAGAATGACTGGCCTGGTAAACTTGTACGTTATTTGATACTGAAATAGCTGAGTAAAACTGAACATACTCAGACAGTTTTCTCTTTACTTACTCTGATCATTTCTAAACTGACACACAATAATTTAGCGTAACATCATCTGACTTTTAATAATCCCTACAAAAGAATAACCCTATTTAACAATAGCATATACCCTTCATAAATCACTTACCTCGCAAAACTCTTCGTTACTCCAACTACTACAATACAGAGAGTGCCAGTACTGACAGTCAAATAAAAGATTCTGACTACTGAATGCAAAGTCGTATAGTAGGCAAATGAAAGATTTTGATCGAGAACAAGCAATGTATTTACCTTAATAATGTTCAAAAGTCATTATATATATATATATATATCGTCCTCTCATATCTGAAAACTCGGATTTATCTCCCCACATCCATCACTCCTAACAGCTCACCCACAGCACAACGCTATGGGCTGTTCACATCCAACTGCCCATCACTACACTGGCGAATAACTTCCGACAACGAGTCCAATCAGCCACAGACTACACACAGCACAGTCAGCGATTTTAATACAGAGCGCTACGCGGCGTTACAAACACAAAAACCTAAACAGCCTACTTACATAGCCCCCATGCTCCCCACAAAAAATTTTACTGATTATTTTGGGCAGTGACCAATACCAATTCATTAAATTTTTATGTTAACAATAACAAATAGATCAAATGCATATACTTATTGATACACTGTTGGTCAGAAGCAAAAATTGTCCTCACAGTCCATAAAGACAGTCCTGATCATTCATCACAGTAATTATGATAATTTTATGCACACAGTCTGAGCAGTAGAAGAAAGTGCACACAAAAGTAGTGGATTTCCATGCAGTCTAGAAGAAGTAGTGTTGTCCTTCCAATGGAAAGAAAGTGCTGACTCTTGACATGCAGGTAGGTAATGGGCCACAACAGAGCAAACCCTCTTCAGAGTCAGTCGAAGTTTTGAAGAATGTTGGTAGGTAGGTCATCACAGAGCGGACCCACAGTATTTCTTGTAGAGATTATAATATTAGTGGGCCACCAATGGTGAAGACCCACTGTAGTCCTTGTAGAGATTATAGTATTGCTGGGCCACCAAAGCTGCAGACACACAGTAGTCCTTGTAGCGATGGCCAGCAGCCATCCGTTGCGACTGTGCGGCTACACAATCACCATCGAAGAGTCTTGTGGATAATATAGTAAGTCCATGAATCACCACTTGTGCACTCACAAATAAATTTTTAATTGTCCTTAGAACCAGCAATGCTGTTGACCAGTCCCTTGCTGAGTTATCAACACACATGCGAGCACTAACAGTCCTTTCTTTAACTTCTCACACATTGTGTGTATGCTATGACAAACAGAAATGTGTGCAGTGAAATGAAACCCTACTACACTCCTGGAAATTGAAATAAGAACACCGTGAATTCATTGTCCCAGGAAGGGGAAACTTTATTGACACATTCCTGGGGTCAGATACATCACATGATCACACTGACAGAACCACAGGCACATAGACACAGGCAACAGAGCATGCACAATGTCGGCACTAGTACAGTGTATATCCACCTTTCGCAGCAATGCAGGCTGCTATTCTCCCATGGAGACGATCGTAGAGATGCTGGATGTAGTCCTGTGGAACGGCTTGCCATGCCATTTCCACCTGGCGCCTCAGTTGGACCAGCGTTCGTGCTGGACGTGCAGACCGCGTGAGACGTCGCTTCATCCAGTCCCAAACATGCTCAATGGGGGACAGATCCGGAGATCTTGCTGGCCAGGGTAGTTGACTTACACCTTCTAGAGCACGCTGGGTGGCATGGGATACATGCGGACGTGCATTGTCCTGTTGGAACAGCAAGTTCCCTTGCCGGTCTAGGAATGGTAGAACGATGGGTTCGATGACGGTTTGGATGTACCGTGCACTATTCAGTGTCCCCTCGACGATCACCAGTGGTGTACGGCCAATGTAGGAGATCGCTCCCCACACCATGATGCCGGGTGTTGGCCCTGTGTGCCTCGGTCGTATGCAGTCCTGATTGTGGCGCTCACCTTCACGGTGCCAAACACGCATACGACCATCATTGGCACCAAGGCAGAAGCGACTCTCATCGTTGAAGACGACACGTCTCCATTCGTCCCTCCATTCACGCCTGTCGCGACACCACTGGAGGCGGGCTGCACGATGTTGGGGCGTGAGCGGAAGACGGCCTAACGGTGTGCGGGACCGTAGCCCAGCTTCATGGAGACGGTTGCGAATGGTCCTTGCCGATACCCCAGGAGCAACAGTGTCCCTAATTTGCTGGGAAGTGGCGGTGCGGTCCCCTACGGCACTGCGTAGGATCCTACGGTCTTGGCGTGCATCCGTGCGTCGCTGCGGTCCGGTCCCAGGTCGACGGGCACGTGCACCTTCCGCCGACCACTGGCGACAACATCGATGTACTGTGGAGACCTCACGCCCCACGTGTTGAGCAATTCGGCGGTACGTCCACCCGGCCTCCCGCATGCCCACTATACGCCCTCGCTCAAAGTCCGTCAACTGCACATACGGTTCACGTCCACGCTGTCGCGGCATGCTACCAGCGTTAAAGACTGCGATGGAGCTCCGTATGCCACGGCAAACTGGCTGACACTGACGGCGGCGGTGCACAAATGCTGCGCAGCTAGCGCCATTCGACGGCCAACACCGCGGTTCCTGGAGTGTCCGCTGTGCCGTGCGTGTGATCATTGCTTGTACAGCCCTCTCGCAGTGTCCGGAGCAAGTATGGTGGGTCTGACACACCGGTGTCAATGTGTTCTTTTTTCCATTTCCAGGAGTGTAGTTACTTAATTTGATGACTGGTGTAAATTACAATATTATAACATGAGAATACAATTACAAAGATAAAAAAAACATTATTAACAAAACATAATGATAGCATTAGTAGTAAATGAGGCGTTACAAAAGAATAGAAATAAGCATATACATGAGTATTACAGGAATTCTGACATAAGGAAATAAATGAAAAAATGAGAATATTAATTAGAACATCAAACTGATACAAGAGCATAAAAAATAAAACATAACAGATTAAATAATATCTAAACATTTTTCCAAAGTAAAGGACAGGTTGTATTTGAGGATAACCGTACTTCTCATCATAGTAAAGGCAGCTTAGTAGCAGAAAAATTCTACAACATAACTCTTATCAGATAAACACATAAAGACAGGTAGGCCAGAGAAACACAAGGCTACAGATAAACTCATAGTGGAATCACACGAAAGGAAAGGACAGGCTTTGTCTTCAGTACAACATTTGGAACTGCATTATTTATCGTATTTCATTTTCAAACAAACTTTCTTTACTTCTTGGAGATCTCCCTTAGTTCATCATTATTCCAAAAAAGTCCTATCTACGCATGCTTTCTGTATTAGTATTTTCATATATTCGTTACATCCTAACCCTGTTGTCCCTAAGCCCTACTTTCAAAATAATTATTCTTCATTGTACACTACTTTTTTGGCCAAACCTTTTCCTTATAGCTTCTCAATGTATTTCTTCCAATTCATCACAACCTATTCTCTTATATAGCCTATCCCCTCTTAAGCTAACTTAAATCTACTGAGCTCAGATATATATATATACTAGAGAATGAGGCAATGAAGTAGTACCAACATTAACAGAAACAAGAATGACAAAAAAATACAAAGTGGCAAAGCGACCAGCAATAGATATAAATTAGCAAAGCAAATGCAACATAATAACTAATATGAGCCAATGTGCAGCAACAAGAAAAATAAATCAGTAGTAAAACTGACTTAGCAGAGTAACACAAAGTGAAATTCAGTGGGATAATGCCTGACAAAACAGCAGCAGCAAAAGCAATAAACTATACCTAAATATGACAAAGCTCAAGCAGAAATAATATTACAGTAAAGATAGCAATACACATGAAGGAAATGTCTATTTACACCTTAATACCGACGTCACATCTTAACACTAGAGTGATGCATCACAACAAAATTATTCTACCAAACAAGTTACCAAGTCGTTGAAAAAAAAATTATGTATGCAATTCCTGTGAAGGGATGTGTCTATTTACATCCTAACGTCTATATCAGGTCTCATTCCTGTACTTCTTTAGCTTCCTAGAGCTCCCTTTTTTTTAAGAAAGTAGCTCATAAAATTATTATTCAGTGGATCTGTAGACAGAAAACATTTACATTATTACATCAATTAAATTTTATTTTAACCAATGCTGCAGCGCAGATAGAAACTAAATATTAAAAAAAAAATAAGCAAATATATACAAGGCAAAGCATAGAGATGTCATTCACTAACCATATGGCTTTTCATAAAGCATTAAATAATACCTCTTCACTAGAATGATGGTAGTCATAGTCAGGTGTGTAGATGTAAAATATTTCTCATCAGTTCATAGACATTTCAGTAAATATCAGAAAGTACAAGCTCCAAAGTGCAGTCATATGTTTTCATGTATGAACTTGTCGTGTTTGCGATGCTTTATACAAAGAAATGTCAATAGTGAGGTTAATGGCCTCTTTTTTCTACACTTGTGCCTTTGAAAGGCAACTGTTTCACAGCCAGACACCCACAGTGCACCACGTCAAGGTCACCTAACTTCCTTTCCGAAACATTTATGACAGCAGTTCACGAAACATTTGTGACAGTTGTTAGCACTCAGCTAGCAAAAGCAATGGTTTTCTGAACGGTAGCGTCATTTTCTATCGCTTCTTGAAATAAATGGGCACCAATACCGACTTTAGAAGAATCCATGTTAAGGCGGAAATCTTGTGACAGATCTGGATGAGCTAATATTGGCGCTTTAAGTAGCGATTCTTTCAAAGAATTGAGTTCCAACTGTGCCTGTTCGTCCCAGTTCCAAATAGTATTTTTTTTCAGTGAGAGAACAAAGTTTTGGTGAAACTAGAATTTGCATATTCAGAAAACGACGGTAAAAATTTATGAGACCTAGAAAACTGCGCAATTGTTTTTTTGTGGATGGAACTGGAATGGCTTTGATTGCTTCTAACTTTTCAGGATCTGGCTGAATGCCTTCAGAAGAAATAGTATATCCCAAAAACTTCACCTTTGTCCTACCGAATTCAGACTTCTCCAAGTAAACTGTAATTCCAGATTCTGCAAAAATACGTAACACGCTTTTCAGGATGCGATTATGTTGTTCCCATGAGGCTTACACTATCAGAATATCGTCCACATATAAGGTGATGTGACTTTTTAAGAACTCAGGTAATATGGAATTTAGCCCACGAATGAATGCTGCCGAAGAAATGTTCAAACCAAAAGGAAGTTTCCGAAATTGATAACAAACGCCGAAACAAAGAAAAGCTGTGTATTTTCTACATTCTGGATGAAGTTCGATCTGATAAAAGCTGGATCTGAGATCAATAGAAGACAACACTTTTACACAATTAAAATTTTGAAGAAGTTCCTCCAGCGTTTGCGGCCTGTCTGTTTCAGGAATGATGAGAGTATTGATTTGTCTCGAATCTAAGACAATCCTGATCGATCCATTTTCTTCTCAACAACATGTAATGGATTGTTGTATGAGCTTACTGGAGTCTCAATAATGCCCTCGTCAAGCATAGATTGTATTTCTGCTCTAACAGGGTCCCTATAATGTGCTAGAGTTACGTGTGGTCTAACACAAAATTTAGTATACAAAATTGTTAAGGCTTTCGTGGCCACTTGTTGACAAACTGTCTATTGGCTTCTGTCTAGGGTTCTTCGGCCGACGTTCATCTAATGATTTTTCTGACGTTTCGCCAGCACGAGTGGCTGGCATTGTCAAAGCGTCACCCTCCATTGTTCTGGCAATTTGATTAAGCAAATGCGGATGAGTTCTGAGGAGCTGTATGGGTTTGACAGGTACTGATTCTTGTGCAACATGTCTTCAAAATATTTCACAAGACTGGAAAATTTAGATTGTTCGAAATGTTTCATGCTATGTTTTACTCGGTCTTGTGTGGCTTGAGACCAATATGCTGAGAGGAAGGCATGGTAAAATTCTCCTTCACTGTGGCAATCGTGAATGACCGATCGCATTCTTACAGCTGGTTCATTCTCTAAGTAGCCACACATAAATTATAATTTGCGCTCTAATGACCAGTTGGGAGGAAAACAACGAGAGAATTGATGGAGCCACGCTTGTGAATGAATGTCGTTGCCAGAATTCTTAAATGTTTTGAATTTACGTGCAGTAATGAACAGCTTATAGTCAAAGTCATCGTGTCGGCGAGTCAGATATCAGTCATTGTTACGTCGTGTCAGCGGTTCCATCTCAGAATTCGGCGCACCTTGCCAATTTCTTTCATAATTTCCGAAATGCCCTGTGTAATTATTTTGTGGCTTTTCCGTATTTCTAAGTCCCTCTTCCCGTGTTGGAGCGCGAGTCTCCTCTGAAATATGTAATTCTTGTATTACTTGCGCCAACTGATCTTGTACTTCCCGGATTTCTCTTTTGTGTTGCGTATTAATTTGATTCTGATTTTGTTTGAATTCCTAATTTGTTCGTATTCTTCTGTGTCATCAAAGACTACCGGTCTTGTGTCATTCAGATTGTCATCTACCTTCGTAGATAAATTATTTAGCTGATCCGAAAGCTCGACTACTTTCTCTGATAATGAACTAATTTCCTCCATGTGTCTTTCTGAACCAATTTTCAGAGTATCTACTGTGTCCTTTAAGTTTTCCTGAGTTTTTTCAAGTTGCGTAACCGAATCGGTAGGTGCAACTGAGTCAATTTTAGCCCGCTAGGTCTCGTGATTTTCATGAACAATAGTTTGCAGTTCTTTTATGGCTGCTTCGTGATTCTGCAATGCATTTTCATGACGCGAAAAAATAGGTTGAAAATGCTCACACATTTGTGTTTTTACGTCATTACAGACTGTTTGACATTTCGATTCGATTTTAAGTAACTCAGCAGTTAACCTTCACGTGTTTGTTCAAGTGTTTGTTCCATTGAGTCTAACTTTTGAAGCTGTTGCTGTGTTTGTTTTTGATTTTGTTCCATTGCGTCTAACTGTTGCTGTGTTTGTCTCTGGTGTTGTTCCATTGTGTCTAACTTTTGAAGATTTTATTCCATTGTGTCTATCTGTTGCTGTGTTTGTCTCTGATTTTGGTTCATTTGTTGCATTAATTGCAATGATAATGTATTAGTGTCTGGAATCTGTTCCTCTATGCTTTTTGGCAGTGCATTTGCACCGGCAACATTCACATTTTGACAAGCAGAAAATGTGTCTTGACTTATTTGAGAAAACGGTGAGGACGCAAAACCTGAATCTACAGTATTTGCAAGATTCTGTCCTGTCATTTAGGATTCCTGAGGCGAGCTGCTGCCGACCGATCGATCGATAATGCTTCCCTGTTCACCATTTGTTTCACTGCCTACACCATTATTTGTCGCCCGCTCCATTTCCCTCTGCACAATTACCAAATTACTACGTAGAATGTATGTTAATTCATTACACGATGGTGCTGATAAGCTACAATCGTCGTCACTATCATTTCTCAATTTAGTTTGGAGCCTAGTGTTACGTTTTTCACACATCATAATTATCACATATTTCACACGATAGCAAGAAAAGCACAGTTTGAAGAGCAAAAACAAGAAAACACATTAGCATAGCACTGACAATAATATCTCGTTAAATGCAAGCGCAGCTGCGAAATACTTAGGGCAAATCTACATGCATGCCACAACTATTTTACTGTAAAACAATGAAAAACTACAACTACAAAGGAAATTCTCTCTATAATTACGCGCTAGCAATAAACAATAGCTACACTAATTACATTAAGTACAAGAAAAAATCAGAAGATCCAGGTTCAAATATTGGCAGGGTCGCCATATGAAACGTCCCCTTAGAAAAATTACCAACATAAAAACCTAAACAGCCTACTTACACGGTGTATGCTGCAAAATATCCCAATAGACGTCAACCACTTATGCAGTCATTTATCAACCTCTCCAACCAATTACGTGGAAGTAGTAGTGTAGCACGTATACTACGTAACGAAAGGAAGCAACTGACGACAGAAGATGTGGAAATTAATGTTCTTGCTGCTGTTGCAATTAATCCACACGTTAGCTCCGGCGAAATCGCACGAGAAAGCGGCAAAATCCTTCACATACTCCATCTATGTAGTATCCATCCTTCCCACATCTCTCTGCACTAAGAGTTGTATGGAAATGATTACGAGAATCGTGTTAACTTCTGCACAAGGGCACTCAGATAGGATACTCCAGATGTATGGTGTATCTTGTTTAGTGATGAAGCCATATTTACCAGTCACGGCCAGGTAAACCGTCGAAACATACACTATTGGCCTGCTGAAAATCCTCCTTGACTCCGTCAGGTGAAACGTTAGTATCCATGGGCTTAAGCGTGTGGTGTGTGATAGTAAACCTTCAGTTCCTAGGCCCGTTTTTCATAGACGGAACACTGAACGTGCACAAATATTGCAGCCGCCTAACAGACCATGTTCCATGAATGCTAGAAGAAGTGCCTCTGCAAACTAAGAGGTACCTGTGGTAGCCACGCGATGGCTGTACAACCCATAGTGCACAAACTACGACAGCATGTCTTCACAAATTACTGCCAGATCGTTCCACTGTTGGCAGAGGACCAGTACCTTGGCCGACCGTTCTCCAGATTTTGTGTCTGTACACTTTTCTGTGGGGAATGCTGAACGACGATGTCTACAAGGACATACAAAGTACACGACGAATTACTACAGTCCGCTCGGATATCTCCGCTGAAATTCTGGCACGTGTGCAGCAGTCGTTCCATACCACACTTAGTAGCGTGTATCACAGCGGGTGGCGTTCATTTTGAACAGAGCCTGTGATGCTCAGTTCTCTCGTTAATAGTCAGAATCCACATAACTAGTGTATGCATTTACATCTGCATCTACATGGCTTTTCTGCAAATCACACTTAAGTCCTGGTAGAGGGTTCACGGAACCACCTTCAATATAATTGTTTTATTCCAGTGTTGAACAGCGCGAGGAAAAACGAACACCAAGATCTTTTCGTGCGAGCCCTGATTTCCCTTATTATATTATGGTGATTGTTTCTTCTTATGTAGGTCGACGTCTACAAAATATGTTCGCATTTGGAGGAGAAAGTCGGTGATTGAAATTTCGTCAGAAGTTCCCGCCGCAATGAGAAATGCCTTTATTTTAATGATGTCCACCCCAAATCCTGAATCATGTCCGTGACACATTCTCCCCTATTTCTTGATAGTATAAAAAGTGCTGCTCTTTTTCGAACTTCCTCGATGTACTCCGTTAATCCTATCTGGTAAGCATCTCACACCGCTTACCAGTACTCCAAAAGAAAACAGACAAACGCGATGTAGGCAGTCTGTTTAGTAGATCTTCTAAGTATTCTGCCAATAAAACGCAGTCTTTGGTTCACCTTCCCCACAACATTTTCTATGTGTCCTTTCTAATTTACGTTGTTTGTAATTGTAATTCCTGGGTATTTAGTTGAATCTACGGCCTTTAAATTTGATTGATTTATTGTGTACCCGAGTTTAATGGATTCCTTTTAGCATTCATGTGGATGACCTCACACAGTTCATTATTTAGGGGCTATTACCAATTTTCGCACCGTACAATTATCTTATCTAAATCGCTTTGCAGTTTGTTCTGATCTGCTGATGACTTTACTAGACGATAAACGACTTTGTCGACAAACGATTGCAAAACAAACTTTCGTGAGGAGACTGTGCAGATAATTGATCTCCCTCGGTGATGTAGAAGAGACTGCCATTCAAAAGCTGTATTGTGAAACTCTCATTCCTTAACAATTACAAAAATCTTTACAATATTCATTTCTTATAAACACTATTCTGCCTTGTAATTAATTACTTTAATGGTAAAGAAGTGGAGAACTGCACTTAGCGGAAGACGGTCATTCAAAGAAAACCAAGATATGCTTAGTATAGTTGCATTTCCGTGTACTGCACTTAGGGAAGGTTTATTGTCTTCAGCTAGTGAGCTGTTGGGCTGCATTCTAATTTTCGTAACTGTCGAGCAGTACCGATTTTCCGTTGACACAAGGTAAGTCACAAAAGTTTGTTAGGACGAGTTTAACGTCACAATCAGGGAATAGTAAAACCATACACGTAAACATTGAATTACAAATTTGCTATCAGATTCAGTTTAGGTAAGATTGATTTCGGATTTCATTTCTTTGTCGTACAACCTTATTCTTACAGCGCAGTTTTATGTGTTCGGATGTGTGTGATTTAGAGTTTCAAGTTTTATTGATCAAGTTTTGCTACTCAAATTTACAGTCCGTTTTCACAGAAGCTTTTCGGATACTTATTATTTCAATGCTTTGCTTGTAATTTTACGTAAAATGGTTAGTGTGTTAGTTTCTGCGAGTTGAAACTGCAAGTCACGTACTGTGACGTCACGCATTGTAGCGCTGTGCACTGCTCTGCACGATACAGAATGTCACAGGATAACTTATTTATCACGGGGTTTTAGGGTTGCTAAAAGTTCCTTGCAATACAGTTATACAGTTTGAGATGGGTTTGGCGACTCTTTTTTATCGGAGCGCTTTTTCGTAAGCGCACTACTTACTTCGTTCAGGTTCACGTTTAAAAACAAACACACAATAAAGTTAAAGAATAAGAAAACTTTTGTATATATACACAACGACAATAAAAAATAGGTAGATAAAGTTAAAATATATGTTACAGAATGATATTTTAAAAATTTGGGATATCGTACAGGAAATTTGGAATATTTTGATACGAGGAGTCAACAGTAGAGTACAATCAAATACATTATTTCGAATAAGTGGTTTCTATACTGTAGAGTAAATGGTGAATGTGATGCCCACCAGTTTTGTTATATAATGTGCAAAGACAGACCATGTTTTGCCTGATTGTATGATCCCATACTACCCTCAGATGATATAAAACGCTGTAGATGTAGTCTATAAGCTCCTGTATCGTTCCTACTGGTGCTGAATACAAAAGGGACTTTAAATAGATCCAGAGGAAGAATTCAAGAGGGGTGAAGTCAGGGAAGCACACAGGCCAAGGGACTTCACATCCCCTTCTAATTACTCCCTGTCTTTGAGATATGCCCGGGCTCTACGATCAATATGCATTGGAGCACCAGCGTTCTGAAACCTCAGACTCGTGCACTGTTGCAAGGGAACATACTCCAAAAGGTTAGAAAGGCGTTCTCGATAAAATTGAAATATCATTAATCACTCAAATGAGCTGGTAATCTGTGTGGTCCAGTAAGGTGATCTCGCTGAATACCAGCCCAAATGTTCATTCAGAACCTCAGCTGGTGACTTCTCGAACAGGTAGCAATGGATTTTCAACATCCCAGTACAGGTTTCAGAAAAAGACCATAGGTTCCTTATAGGAAAGAGATACTGAATTTCTTCCTGTATAATTTCCCAAATTTTTAAAACGTCATTCTGTTATACTCTGTATATGTACATATACATTCACATGTGTACATTAGTACACACACACACACACACACACACATATATATATATATATATATATATATATATATATATATATATATATATATACAATGAAGCCGATCCTGGCGCAGTTTTTTATATCAAATCGACATTAAACAACCGCTGCCCCACCCTCCTCTTTAACATACTGTTGAGTTGATTGAGTTATGACTTCCTTGGAATACTTATTGCTATGCAACAGTGTTTCGCCCTTTGTCTGAGACAGGGTCGTTTCAGGAAGCAGAAAATCATGAAGGATGTACTCGAAATGTTCAGGCACCAGATTTGGAGTGCCATTGATGATTTAAAGGGTTATGCGGCTGCTACATGATGCTGCTCCAGCCCACGTCGCCATTAATGTCTGGACACATCTGAATAGGGTCGGCCTGCTCATTCACCAGATCTCAATCAGTGCGATTTCTGGTTATGGGGCCATGTATGCAGAGCGCATTCCAGATGTGGAAACACTGGAGCAGCATATTCATGATGCCTTTGATATTGTCTGGATGCAAAGTGGTCAATGTGAACGTGTGAGACAGAACACACTACAGCATGTATATGCATGCACTGAGGCACATGGAAACCAATTTCAGCACATACTGTAACTGTGGTTGCATGGTACAGGGAGTACTAGACTGCAGCCTCTGTAAAAATGTATAATTGAATAAATGGTCTCTAGCATCGAAACCATGCATTTCCAGACATAAGTTCATCAAACCTTTTTTGTCCCGTATCCTCTCATCCATCGATCCCTACATTTGTACACTGTGGAAAAAAATTACCCTGTGTAGAAAAGAAATACAGTCTGATTGTTGACGTCAAGTGTATATGATGATCCCATTAAATACAGATGTATTGGCCCTTCAGAGCAGATGGTCAGTGATCAAAGTCACTTCCACAGACCAGGGTAAAGCTTTGTCACCTGTTCTGGAGACAGACCATGTCCCACAAACTATCAGTCACAGCAGAGAGTCCGGGATTTCCCGATCAGAGGAGTGCCAGCACTTTATGCTTTGTTCAGAGGCTGTGAGAACAAATGAGGTCCCTCGGGTGTGTTGGCACATCACCTTGGTTTGTGGCTTTGAGACACAGGTGTTAAAACAAAAAGTAGCCCCTTGGGAGAGAGTGGAGGGGGTTTCCCAAGTGCTGAACGTAAAAGGATGTTGATGTCAGTCCATGGTATGTCATATTTAGTGCCGCCATCTATAAATAGGATGTGGGGCAGTTTCTGACCTCTGTGATGTGCATATGTGCATGTGATCCCCAGCAGTGTCTGGACAACACACATTGGTTGAACCAAACTGATGGCTAATATATTGCACTTAATTCCATTCCTTGGTGCTCACAGTTATAACATCATGGAAAGTGGGTGCAGTGCAGGGAGGAGTCCTGCCTCCCAGAAACTGATTAAATGAAGGATACACAAATTGAATTGAACAGTACATTATTGACATTGATATCGATCTTGTGTCATAAGATTCTTCCTCTCCATCACAAACTGAATTTAATTCCTGCCAACTTCCTTATGGGTGAGGGTAGGGGAAGGCTGGGGGTTTCCCAGGAGGCAGGGGAGAAACTGACTTAGAACTATATATGAAGTTAGTAACTGTTCTCGAAAGAACAGATACCATTGATGACCGTGCAGCTTCTATAGAATAAATGATAACTGATTGAAACCCTCAGCTGTCAACAGGTGTTGTTGATATACCTCGATGGGGACAGCTGAAAATGTGTGCCCCGACCGGGACTCAAACCCGGGATCTCCTGCTTACATGGCATCTCTTGCTTACATGGCATCAACAACACATGTCGGCAGCTGAGGTTTTCAATCAATTATCATTTATTCTAGAGAAGCTGCACGCTCATCAATGGTATCTGTTCTTATGAGAACAGTTACTATCTTCATATATAGTTAAATGGCTAACCGGCGATTGACCTTCGTCTGTGCGTATGCACGCAGGTTGCCCGAATGCTTATGGGAATCGTCACCATAGTTGGCACGAGTAATGAGTGAATGGGCAAATATCTATTAGGAGCATTACGTATGCAGATTGTGGACAGTTGAGACTATGGGTCTCACGGGAAGCGTACAAGGGATAAGTCCCTGCAGTCGCGCTATTCATCTGTGTCCTCAGTGAGTGAGATGGATAGAGCGTCTGCCATGTAAGCAAGAGATCCCGGGTTCGAGTCCCAGTTGGGGCACACATTTTCAGCTGTTCCTATCGAGGTATATCAGCAACACCTGTGGGCAGCTGAGGGTTTCAGTCCATTATCATTGACCGAGAACTGAATTGAGAAGGGGTGACAATAGAAAAATGTTCCTTTTCCCAGAGGCGATGGGATATTCCACAGAAGGATGGATTATCCCCAGTAGGTCATAACTCAACATAGCAATAGGTATTCCCACAGAGTCATATATCAATTATCATAGTAATAGGTTATGGATGGGTAGGGGCATCGGTGCTTTCAGGGATCCATTTAATTAATTATCATATCAATTTGATACCAAAAGTGCACCAGTATGGCTTTGCCCCATTACTTATAACAGTCGTCATGGCCTATGGTTTTGTATGTACCGGCAGTGCCGCGAGTCCGTTTTTTATACTTGCTCCCTTTTCTCTGCTGGTCAAGTCCACTTGTTACGCGACAGTTTCAAGCGGAGAGTATTCAGTTAAACGGACAGTGGTGGAAACTCACCAGTAAAGTCTCCAAGCTCACTAAAATGGCGCGTTCACAGATGACGTCATAGGACTCACTTTAGAGTTTAAAGCGATTATGCGAATCTGACTTCTGATCTCTACTATTTGACCATGTCAGTGCGTTATACACCCAGTTAGGCTGGTTGCGACCAGAGAAGTTACGTGGCTACCACTCATTATATTTACTTCACACCCTCCTCAGCGCAGATGTACCTCAGTACCTTGCATCAGAAATTAAGTACCTGTAACCTCATTATAATTTAAACACAAAGTCTCACTTACCTAGTGCCATACTTGTGAACACCCAAAAAACAAAAAACTTTCGGAAATCCTTCTGTGTTGCTGCCGTCGGCATCTGGAACACGCTGCCCTGCACTCTGCGCTCAGTTAAATGCCCTGCTGATTTTAAGCTGAAACCGAAACACTTATTTCTGTGCCATCATAACGTTTTACCAAAATTTAGCGGATATGGCCAGCTTTACTTCTGTCTAACAGTGAAGCAAGTGTTCCCATCTTTACGTTTCTGACGCTTCTCATTTCTTAGTCAGAAACATCACTTTATTTTGCCCTACCTTTATTAATTGTATTTTATCATGTTCTTTCTCTCCCTCTTCCATCCTTTCTCTCATACCATTGATACTAGCCTTTGTAACGAAATATACCTCCCTGTAACTTGCTCTATTCTCGTAATGCTGAATGTGTGTTAACTGTTTTTATTTTCTTTCTCTTTCTTCACTATTGTGATTTCTAAATGTTTTATAATGTTGCATGTTATTTATAACTTATAACATGCTTGTCATGACTAATATAATGTAAAGTATGTAGACAGCCTGCTTAGATGTAAGAACGGTTCTTATGGCCCTGATCTTGCCACGTTGCATAAATCAATAAGTCAAATACACTGTCTGCCAAAAAAGACGTGAACTACCCATAAGACATGGTCGGATGTCAACATAACTTCATACCTACACACCATCAGTAGTTAGGTAGATGATTAAAGTTCGAATTCTCTGTGACAGAAAGAACGGCCACCAAAGTGCATTAGTGTTGTCTGTGTGTAGTGTTGTTATCAGGACTGTTAGGGTATATAAGGAATTGTCAGACGTTGAGTGATGACTTTGAACGATACTGGTATGCCGCGTACTTATTTGAGAGTCTTATCAACGTCTTACAGAGTTTGAAAGAGATTTCATTATGAGTCTGCTGTTCCCAGGTTGGCCGAATCATTCAAAATGTAAGTTTGTGGGGCATTCAGATAAAACAGTGACCAGATTTTTCACTGCATGGGAACGTGAGGGCCGGGATATTCGTGGTCGGCCATATGTGACCACCACAAGGCAGGATGGTCATGTTGTGCATCAGATACATCATAACGCCTCACAACTGTGCCTTCCATCCGAGAAAAGGTAATGGATTCCCAGCAATAGTCTATACTATCCTATGGTATGGGTCAGTGTGCAGCTGCAGATGGACTACGGAATTACTTCCCATGCGAAGGCAGCCGTTAACACCATAACACAAATGGCTGCATTTGGAATAGTACCGTGACTGGAAAGCATGGTCAGCTTACGAGTGATGCTGCACTGGATTCAGCGATGAACTGTGGTTCTGAAGTACCCCATATGACCGTCATTGCATAGCGACAAAGTGAGAGATTCTATTCTACCAAATTTTTGGAGAGGCACGGTACTGTTACTTCCAGCGTTGGTGTGTGGAACCATCAGACATGAATTCAAGCAAATAGCTGGAAGTGTTTGAGGTAACTCTGATCGCATAACGGTCTGTCACGTGCCCTGCGCTCATGTGTTACTTCTCAAGTGACACTACTGTGGTATCATTTGTCAACAGGACTTTGCTCGTCGATACGCAGGTGTTGTTTCTGTCAACTGCATGACCTTGAGGTACTCCCAACAAAATCCCCATATCTGTCCTCTAGAGAACGTGAGTCAGACCAGCTGGGACATTAACTCAGTGCCAGTGGCGGTATCCAGGATATCAATGAGCAGCTGTAACAGTTGTGGGTCAGCTTGACTCAGCAGAGAGCACCAGAGCATTACGACTCCCTTCTCAAAAGAATCGGTGCATGCATCCGGCCCAGAGTCAGTGCAACATCTGTTGCGTCCCAGCACAGTTCTGTAGTGCGATCGGAACGTTGAGGACAATCTGGGACTTGTTTGAGTGCCCACCTTTATTGTCAGATATGAGAGGGAGAAAGCTCTCCGAGGTAGCCTGGGTGATTATTGGTTACAGTGGTAACCTCTTAGGTTTAATGGCAGGCTAGGTATAGTGTAGAATCCAGTATTCATTTAAGTAATATATTTATTCTCTTTGATAACTTATAAAAGAGGTACCAGTTCCTAACCCCTTTCTGTACTACTTGTCAGACTCAATTTACTCTTATCAGCAGGCCACTCGCCTAAGCTTACAAGAGAAAATTACTATTCCATAAATTGTTCTTGTTAATTACGGCCGGCTGGGATGGCCGAGCGGTTCTAGGCGCTACAGTCTGGTACCGCGCGACCGCTACGGTCGCAGGTTAGAATCCTGCCTCGGGCATGGGTGTGTGTGATGTCCTTAGGTTAGTTAGGGTTAAGTAGTTCTATGTTCTAGGGGACTGATAACCTCAGAAGTTAAGTCCCATAGTGCTCAGAGCCATTTGTACCATTTTGTTAATTACGGACCTACAAATGCTAGCTGTTCCCTGAGACAAAGACAGATCGTCGCTGTTCAGAGCTATTCCCCAGAATAGATAATGATTACTTATCTTGCAGTTGTTGTCTGTGTCTCCAGATCTCGCTGAAAATATTACTTCTGCATACTCAGGTTGCGCGGCGGACTGGCGTATTACTGCTTTCGGACTCCTCCGTCAGACTACTCCATCACACTTCTCCATCAGACTGACTCTTCTCATTATATCTCTTGCTTATATACCTCTTAAGTCGCGGTTGACTCTCGATTTGATTTCTCCTAGAGTTTTCCGCTTACGTACACTGGCAAGTTTCCGTTGATGTCAGGGCTTGTACCCCTTGACGCAGTCTCAAGTAGTTCCATCACGCGTTTAGCCCGTCATCTGACGGGCTACTGGAGGTCCCTAGTTTACATAACACATGGAAAACTTCGGTTGTCGTACAACTGCGGTTCAACTAATGTCTTAATGAGCGTGTTTTGATCGTATGCGTCTTCTTCCTCTCCACAAATATCCTCCATTAGGATTTCTCAATGCTTAAACTCGGAGGCTTCTAACTTCATGAAGTGACAATTGTTCTCCGCTCATTTTATCTGAAAAGTTTTGCTTAATAAAATCATTATTAATTTGTTTTTTTTTTCCTTGGGACTGGACACATCATACTAAATGACCTCTAATTGCCAAGTTATTTGTAAATTTAACTTGATTTTGTAATCACTAAAATAATTGATGAAGTTTCATTTCGTTTCCTCATCTTCTCTGCCGTGGTTTACTCTTTTTTTCAGGCAGTGTATGTAGAATAAATGGTCAGATGTAAGGACTGAACTTATGGCCATAAACTCAGCACGTTGAATAAATCAAAGCATGAAATTTACAAATATGGATCCTCATTCACATATTTGTTAAACTTGCAGCCATTTAGATACTAATCCAGTCACTAATCAGGGTACTGATGATCTGATTGTTTTAGCAATAACCATACGTTATAGTGAAATGCAGTGATCGTGTTCTACTGGTGTATCCAACTTTGATTCCATACGGAACTGTTGAGCACAGCGACCGTAGACTATAAGGAAGGAGAAGCACACACATATCAGTCGCAAATCCCCTTAGTTTCTATTACTCTTGCATATCCAGATTTCTGGTATAAATAGCCGTCTTCAGTGCAATTGAGTTACAATCCAACAAACTCAAGGCAGTACATGTCACCATATGATTTTACCCCGTGTGCCTGCAATCTAGGTATACAGTAATAATACACTACTGGCCATTAAAATTGCCACACCACGAAGATGACGTGCTACAGACACGAAATTTAACCGACAGGAAGAAGATGCTATGATATGCAAATGATTAGCTTTTCAGAGCATTCACACAAGGTTGGCGCCGGTGGCAACACCTGCAACGTGCTGACATGAGGAAAGTTTCTCATACACAAACAGCAGTTGACCGGCGTTGCCTGGTGAAACGTTGTTGTGATGCCTCGTGTAAGGAGGGGAAATGCGTACCATCACGTCTCCGACTTTGATAAAGGTCGCATTGTAGCCTATCACGATTGCGGTTTATCGTATCGCCACATTGCTGCTCTCGTTGGTCGAGATCCAATGACTGTTATTAGAATATGGAATCGGTGCTTTGAGGAGGGTAATACGAAACGCCGTGCTCCCAACGCCCTCGTATCACAAGCAGTCGAGATGACAGGCATCTTATCCGCATGGCTGTAACGGATCGTGCAACCACGTCTCGGTCCCTGAGTCAACAGATGGGGATGTTTGCAAGACAACAACCATCTGCACACACAGTTCGACGACGTTTGCAGCAGCATGGACCATCAGCTCGGAGACCATGGCTGCGGTTACCCTTGACGCTGCATCACAGACAGGAGCGCCTGCGATGGTGTACTGAACGACGAATCTGGGTGCACGAATGGCAAAACGTCATTTTTTCGGATGAATCCAGATTCTGTTTACAGCATTAGATGGTCACATCCGTGTTTGGCGACATCGCAGTGATGGTATGGGGTGCCATTGGTTACACGTCTCGGTCACCTCTTGTTCGCATTGACGGCACATTGAACAGTGGACGCTGCATTTAAGATGTGTTACGACCCGTGGCTCTGCCCTTCATTAGATCCCTGCGAAACCCTACATTTCAGCAGGATAATGCACGAACGCATGTTGCAGGTCCTGTACGGGCCTTTCTGAATGTTCGACTGCTGCCCTGGACAGCACATTCTCCAGACCTCTCGCCAACTGAAAGCGTCTGGTCAATGGTGGCCGAGCAACTGGCTCGTCACAATACGCGAGTCACTACTCTTGATGAACTGTGGCATCGTGTTGAAGCTGCATGGGCAGCTGTACATGTACACGCCATCCAAGTTCTTTTTGACTCACTGCCCAGGCGTATCAAAGCCGTTATTACGGCCAGAGGTAGGTACTGACTTCTCAGGACCTATGCACCCAAACTGCGTCGTGAAAATGTAATAACATGTCAGTTCTAGTATAATTGTCCAATGAATACCCGTTTATCATTCGCATTTATTGTTAGTGCAGCAATTTTAATGGCCAGTAGTGTAAAAACAAAGGGCTGATGGCTGTGTGGCTCTGCTTCCTACTGTTGTATGAATGAGTTATTTAAAATAAAGAGTATGCGGTGAGTTTCAAACAAGACGCATTATTTTTGTTATTCTCTTGTATCACATATCACATATACAGCTAAATCTCAAAACCGACACAATATCAGTAGCCTTTTGTACAACTTCGCACGCGGCCACACAGCGCGGTGCCCCTAGGCTGCCCAGAGCGTGTGATGAAGGGCCCCAGCGCCCACCTTTGGGCAGGCAGCCGGCAGGCAGCAAAGTCCGCGCATGCGCGGCGCACGCGGCAGCGGTCCCCGCGTGTCGCTTTTGGCAGAGACGAACGCGCCACGGCGCCGACACGCCGCACCATGAATAATTCAGCGGCCGCGGGCAGCGCCATCTCGCGCACTCTCGCCCAAAGGTCACCCCGCCTGCTCCTCTCTGGTGGTGCTACCGACACACTCACTCCATTCGGAGCTATTGTGCCATTCTGCGTATGATGGCCGATTTCCGTCGCATGGGAACATTCATCGTACGAAGCAGCGAGCAGAAAGGACCACTCTAAATCAGCACGGCATTTCCCCGTCTGGCATTTCTGGTATCAAGATAGAGAAGTTCGATGGAATCGTAATACGTTAATCACAGTTACAGAGTATTACGTTGCGATTAGTGATTTATTAGTTCTTATTTATAAACTGTAAAACGTTACCTTCATAACATACTCCGTCCGACAGGCCTCGGAAGCCAGATGATATCGATCGACCGTTGTGTCAAAAAATGGTACAAATGGCTCTGCGCACTATGGGACTCAACTACTGTGGTCATAAGTCCCCTAGAACTTAGAACTACTTAAACCTAACTAACCTAAGGACATCACACACATCCATGCCCGAAGCAGGATTCGAACTGTAGTGGACTGACAAGACGGCCAGTCCACAGTGACGGGTAACCGAAAGGCACGCGTACACACACGCCGACTGGCGTGAAGTCTGGAACAGGATACGTTATTAATGCACTAAAGAAAAGTACGTAGCGTCTGTTTACTTAACTTTAATTCATCCTTGTGGTACTTTTAGAAGATGCAACAAGTCCACTAAAGAGACAGCTTACACTACACTCGTTCGTCCTCTGTTAGAATATTGCTGCGCGGTGTGGGATCCTTACCAGGTGGGATTGACGGAGGACATCGAAAGTGTGCAAAAAAGGGCAGCTCGTTTTGTATTATCACGTAATAGGGGAGAGAGTGTGGTAGATATGATACGCGAGTTGAGATGGAAGTCATTAAAGCAAAGACGTTTTTCGTCGCGGCGAGATCTATTTACGAAATTTCAGTCACCAACTTTCTCTTCCGAATGCGAAAATATTTTGTTGAGCCCAACCTACCTAGATAGGAATGATCATCAAAATAAAATAAGAGAAATCAGAGCTCGAACAGAAAGGTTTACGTGTTCGTTTCTCCCGCGCGCTGTTTGGGAGTGGAATGGTGGAGGGATGGTATGATTGTGGTTCGATGAACCCTCTGCCAAGCACTTAAATGTGAATTGCAGAGTAATCATGTAGATGTAGATGTAGAAGGCTGTCCAGGCATTGCTGTCACTGGCTATGTAGAGAGCTATCAACTGAGAAAAAAATAGCACTATAATGTACAGGAAGAAATTCACCACCATGTGCCTGCTTACGTTCAGATATTTTACGATTGGTACAGTGATTTTTAGTCAGTGGCACAGTAGAACTGCAGCAGGTTCCTTTGGCTGTTTCGATTCAACAGCTATATTTATTTACATTCATCTTCAAGCCACACCAGTCGTCAACACTCTATAAGAGATATAGCATTCTGGCGTGGTAGGTCTCCTTTAGGTAAGAGCCTACCTCTAAATACATACTCTGCAACCCACTGTACAGCGCACGGTGGGGCTATGACATAACAATGTTATCGATTTCAGTTCCTATTTGACACACACATACTGACTGAGTGCACGTGATTGTCTATACGCCTCTGTATGTACCCTAAATCTTCTGTATGATCGCTACGCCAGGTATAGGTTTTTTTAAGGCAGAGAATATAGGAGAGCAGATTCCCAGTGCAATGACCAATGAAGCTTTACTGCTGCACCTTTAATATATAAAGACTGTATGAAAAAAATCTGTTGCACAACACCCGCAATTAACAGTTATCAAATGATTGTATATGTATCTGTACATGTCCTAATCTACTTTATCGATTTCGTGTGATCACTACGCAAAGTCTACGATGGTGGTGGTATAATGGTGTCAGAGTCTTCGTTGAATGCATAGGGTTTCTCTTTTTACACTGGCATATACCTCCATAACACGATTCTAACGGCAGTTTCACAGAACTTCATGATACTACACATTGAATAATTTACATTGGTGCGAATGCTACACAAATCAAGTCACAACCACGTATAACACGTAGTTACAGTAAGAGTGCGGTTAGTAAGACGCCCACTAAACCGACTGGGCAGAACACGTAACAGGATTGTGAAAAGGGCCAAAGATTGAGGTCATTCGCTCCTTCTAATTATCATTTATTGTTATTTAATAACCTTTACAACCAAAGCGAATGCAACTCTTTCACGGCTGAAGCCTCCAAACAAGAAATCTTAACAAATCAATAAGATAAAATTCCAGTTAAGATAGCAATCAAATAATCTAAAAAAACCAGCAAACACATGCAAAGTGCAATACCAACGGCTGAGCGCCACAATCGAATTTCAAAATTTTAGAATATATTACCACAGATTTTTAAAGGTGGAAGGTCAAAATGTTTAATAACAAAAAATCTTAAAAATCAGCAAGATGGAAATGAAATTAAAGAGTCAAAACAAATAAAATAAAAAAAAGTATCACGGCTACCTGGAAAGCCTTAAGGCTAAGCAGATATAACGTACATATACAAGGTGCAATACCAATGGCTGAAGGCTACAATCAAGTTTAAAATTTTAAAATATATTACCACAATCTTTTAAAGGCAGAAGTCCTCAATGTTTAAGCTTGAAAGACATATTTAAAAATTAGTTTTGCAAAATTTTTGAGAAAATAAAACACATAACCTTAAGCCTTAAATTTAAAGTAGCTGACAACAGATAATTAAACACCGATGGCACTCAGAAGCCTCCAGGGAGGTCGGTCTACCCTCGTTTACTTAGTTGAGACAGGTGGTGAGCCCAACTATACTTGATCCGTCGGAACCCAACCTGGGGACAGCCACGGACCGACCGACGCAACGACTTTCTTCCCGTCAATCATTAGATGAGAACTCAAGCAGAAAATGTTGCGGACGTAATTATCCACAGTCAAATACGTAGAAACACTCGGTGTTGGTCACAGGAAAACCTCCTCAACAGCGAACCACCGAAACGAACCACAACATGAATGTACGATGCTTGGGTACTTAAAACCACACTCAACTTTGGCGTCCTGGGTCGGCGAACCGCGAAGCTCGTAGCAATCGGACAGCTCCACACACACGCTCCGACACTGCGCAGGGACCGGCAGCGGACCTAGTGACAGCACCACACGGAGATACCTTGCCTGGTCCGCAGCAAACGACCGACTGCCTGCTCGTCCGTCGCGACTGCTGCTCCGTCGCGACTGCACTGCTGGTGCGTCTCCCACTCACTTCCAGACACACGACGGCGGAAATACTGGCTCGCACCCAACCATGCAGAGGAAACACGTCCACTGGCTAAACGGCATCCCTGCACCAGGAAAGGGCCGACCCAAGTTCCACAAGATGGTACTCGAAGGGGCCCAGAAGCACTCTGCGAACCAGTTACACATCGCCCGATCGATGAGACGACCGACCCCTTAGAGGCAGTACGCCGACAACTTTTGAGGTAACTTGTCAAGGAAATAACGGCAACTACACACACAACCTGACAAACACTTGCACGAAGACTTGAACGACTCTCACCAGTAACTAAGCACGCACGAAGACAAATCGTGAGTCGATTCGCACACACACACACACACACACACTGTCGACTCATGAACGATCGACGAGCCAAAACGCGTCGTCCGGTAGGACGACCGACCGACGATCCACCAAGACCGTGGCCCGGCTCAAGTGATGCGTGGCGGCAATGGTCGGGCGAGCCATGTCGACGAAGAGTTCACTGCTGCTCCAACCCCACTGCACTAGTGTCGCATTGCAACTTCCCAACTGGCAGGTCCGGACTGCACTCCAGACGCGTTCCAACTGACTACCAGACCCGAATTCGCGACCCGAACTACGACCAACTAACTTGCAGACCCGAACTCGCAACCAGAACTGCGACCAACTAACTTACAAGAGACAGCGAGCGGGAAGTAATAGCAGTCGAGCAAAGATGCTATGAGAGGGGATATATCAATACGCGCTGCTAACGCTGCTCACGGTCAGGCAAAGCAGCAACTCAGTGACAGTAGTAATTTAAATTAACGTAGTGAGATGGAAATACGTTAAAAACAAGGTGTAAAATACATACATGCTGGCGGGAACACGAGCCACGCACGGATTCCCCCCAAAGTGCTGTTCAAGAGTAGACTGACCATGATCTCTCTCTGTTTGGGAATATATAGCCACGTGCTTGCTTATCCCACAATAAACGAACCTGCGTGACACACAGCTGGACCCCTGGACAGGGCAACTGATCTAAGCTTCCGATAGGTTACCGGAGAAGTGCAGCTATGGAAACAGCCGTGATTTGAGTCTAGCAGAAGTAGTTGAATTTGATCGTTTATTTACAGTATGCATTTCGTTGTGACGTGGTTGATGACTCCCCTTGAAAATCGGACGTCTGTGATGTGTGCACAGTAGAGTTTACCATGGTCGATTGTCTTCGTAGTATCTAAGAGAGGTGCTTTTAACGTATGGTGAGGCCGAGTATTGTTCTATAAAGCCGAAGTAATTTACAGAGAAAAGATTCGCTACTGATGTCATACTAAATCGAAGATATTTATGCTGTGCTTTGAAACATACGTGAAGCAGGGGGGTACAAGTCACAGAGAACTGCCAAATACCTCGAGAAAGTAATTTTCAGACAGTAGATAATAACGAGATGGCGTTGGGTAGTGTGAGATAATCTACTCAAAGGCAAAGTAAGATAACTGCACACAAAAGGACTTCAGTTTTGCACACAAAAAAAGGCACTAACGTTCAGTATTCGCCTACACAAAAGCAGAGAACCTAGATTCTGGAATGAGATTTTCATTCTGCTGCGGAGTGTGCGCTAATATGAAATTCCTGGCAGATTAAAACTGTGTGCCCGACCGAGACTCGAACTCGGGACCTTTGCTCAGAGCACTTGCCCGCGAAAGGCAAAGGTCCTGAGTTCGAGTCTCGGTCGGGCACACAGTTTTAATCTGCCAGGAAGTTTCAACCTAGATTCTGTTCTCATTTATGAAAACGAATTTTCATACTGTTATAGTCTTTCCATTTCGAAAAAATGAGTTTGTTGATCACTAACTATCACTTATAAATGTTAAACACTTTCAATCACTCAGTCCCAGGAACAGAATGAAGACATTTTCATTCGCCATTTCCTTTTCAATCTAATAACACTTTCTGGAAAGTGCTGCATTCAGTGAAGAGGTTTCCAAAGTTTATTTCGAACAGGTGTAGGGAAACACCTCCTCCGTTCATGAGAAAGTCTCCAACCATTAAGTCACTCTTGCAGACTCTGGCCACAACCAGCTCTGGTGAGTTATGAAATAAAATCAATCTATCAAGTTCAGGATGGACCAAACCAAAATGCCGGATGATTTCCGCCGATTATTGCCTCCCATTAAGCTGCCGCACAACAACGACCAACAGGCTAAAGGCCATAGCGCTGAGCAATACCTCGACGTCCCTGGGGAAATTCAGACTAACGTGGATTTTCGTCAGGTCCAGAATCCGCCGCACCAGCATACCTGGCGGCGAGCCTTCGGCCCATCGGCCCTCTCGTGTGTATTAATTCTGACGCACTGAGCCACGCCAGTCCATCAGAATTTGGGCAGAGACGGGCAGTTTCGGCCAGCGTCGAGGCTATTTCGCCTGCTTAGTAGTTTGTGTAGGAGGACGCGTACGACAGGTAGGCTTAAAATGATAGTTACAGCTGGTTGACAAACACGTAATGTCCGTTAATAACAATTACATATCATATGTTAGGGGCGGTATTTTACTTTCATTCTTGTTCTCCTAGTATTGACCAACTTCGTAGTCATCGGGCGAGCACAATAACTATTCTTTAAAAAATCCCAAGAAAATGCAGAGCGAGTCTTAAAAAAATAACAGCCTAACGAAAGACACAAGGTGTCTTAATCCCTACGCCATCTTTGTAAAAGACTGAACTAGCACGTCATTGCTAGTCACCATGTCACCAAGAAACTGTCATCTATCAGAAACTAAATTACCATGATTTTTGGCAGAGATACAAAATCCTAGCTCTTCATTTACAGTTACACCTACAAGTACATGATTATTCTGAAGATCACATTTAAGTGCCTGGCAGAGTGTTCATCAAACCGTCTTTCCGTACGAGCTCTGATTTCCCTTATTTTATGGTGGTGATGGTTCCTCCCTATGTAGGTCGGTGTCAACAAAATATTTTCACATTCGGAGGAGAAAGTTGGTGATTGGAATTTCGTGAGAAGATACCGTCGCAACGAAAAACGCCATTCTTATAATTATTTCCAGCTCAAATCCTGTATCATTTCTGTGACACTCTCTCCCATATTCCGGGTTAATACAAGAACGATATTTTCTGAACCCATGCTGGCTATTTCTCAACAAATCGTTTTCTTCGTGGTGATCCATAATTTTCGAGCACCGTACACGTTCCAAAATCCTACTGAAAATCGACGTTAGTGATACAGGTCTGTAATTCAGCGGATTACTCTTATTTTCTTTCTTGGCTATCAGTGCGACTTGTGCAACTTCCCAGTCTTTGGGTACGAATCTTTCTAAGAGCGTTCGGTTCAGTATGATTGCTAAGTGTGCAGTTATTGTGTGAACATATTCAGAAAGGAACCTGACTCGTATACAATCTGGCCCGTAGGCCTTGCCTTTATTAAGTATTTTACGCTGCTTCGCTATACCGAGTGTGTCTAGTTCTAAGATGCTCTTGTTGGCAGTTATTCTTGATTCGAATAACGCAATATTTATTTCGTCTTATTTTGTTAAGGTGTTTCAGGAAACCGTATTTAGTAACTCTGATTTAGTGACACTGCCCTCAATAACACGACCCCTGTTATTGCGCAGTGAAGGTGTTGACCGCGTCTTGCTACTAGTGTACTTAGCATTCAAGCAGAATCTCTTTGGGTTTTCTCCCAGATCTCGAGACATGTTGATGATGTTCGCTTTGTGGGGCACTCAACTGTGCAGTCATCAGCTCCCGTGCAAAGTCCCAGTTTTTGTACAGTCCAATTTTTTACACAGTCTAATCGAGCCACTGTCATGAATGATGTTGATGAAATGATGAGGACAACGCAAACACCCAGTTCCCGGGCAGAGAAAAGCCCCAACCTGGCCGAGATTCGAACCTGGGACCCCGTGATCCAGAGAAAGCAACGCCATCTCGAGACAGAGTTTCGTTGTGGAATCTTTTTAAAGCATCTCGAATTAAAGTTTGCACTAAATTTCGAGCTCTTCCTCTAGGATATCTAATGAGCAGACAACGGCTGCTTCTTAAACTACAAATGAGGAAACACTCCCGGCGACATTTTACACTTCCGCATTTCGGTTAGCAATAATGATTGATGGAACAAACTGTGAAAAGCTAGCACATTTCCTACACACCGTTAATCGACTTCTAAGAACTGTTTGTAGCTTGTATTAATTTTGTAAATTTTGTATTGCAGGACTACTGTTCATACATTACTGGAAAGTTTATTTTGATATATTCTTACATTAATGTAACCTTTTGCTGTAATACGAGGGGCGTTCAATAAGTAATGCAACACTTTTTTTTTCTTCGTCTGTTTCGATTGAAAAAATTCAAATGGCTTAGAGCAGTATGGGACTTAACATGTGAGGTCATAAGTCCCCTAGAACTTAGAACTACTTAACCTAACTAACCTAAGGACATCACACACATCCATGCCCGAGGCAGGATTCGAACCTGCGACCGTAGCGGTCGCGCGGTTCTAGACTGAAACGCCTAGAACCGCTCAGCCACACCGGCCGGCAAATTGAAAAAATTTGTAATATATTCCCACTTCAGCGTCTTATAGTTTCATGAGGTTCAGATGAGCAGCCTTCAAAATGGAGATGCGTTGCAAGCAGAGGGCTGTCAATGAGTTTATTTTGGCGAAAAACCAGAGCATCGTAGATATGGGCGTTTGCAGAATGTCTATGGAATTCTCGGGGTGAACAAAAGCACGGTGAGTCGTTGGGCGAGGCGTGTGTCAACACAGCAACAAGGTCGCGCACACCAGTCCGATCACCAGCGGCCGGCCGGCTGCATACAGCTTTGACTCCTGCAATGTGTTCATAGCCACAAAAATGTAAACGAACTTCTTCTCCACAACACAAGGACTCACACGTGCCTGTGTGTCGGGAGAGGTGCACAAAAATTTGATTGGAATGTTCTTTCACATCCACCCTACAGCCCAGAGCTCTCACCTTCCGACTTCCATCTGTTTGGTCCCATGAAGGATGCACTCCACTGGAAGCAGTAGGTGGACGATGTGTAGATTATTGATGTAACAAAACGTTGCCTCCTCATCGACCACTAGAACCATACAAGCATACAGGCCCTCCCAGGAAGGTCGTGTAAGGTAGTCGCAGTGAACGGAGATTATGTTAAAAATATGGTTTTCTAGCGAAAAGAATAGGGAATAATATGGTATATTGGAATCCTGAATAAAACCAACTTAATTTCAGGGACAAAAGAATTGCATTACTTATTGAATGCCTCTCATATAAATACGTACATGGCAGCAGCTCTCATATGATAAACACCTCGCGCAAAGTGTCATAATACATACAAAATAACACTTGATAATGAGAATTATTTACCCGCCAGGTTAGCAGAGAGTACTAATGCGCTGCTTCCTTGACTCGGGTAGGCGCGCCATCCCCAGATCGAATCCGCCCGGCGTCTTAATGACGGAGGCCGGTGTGCCAGCCAGCCTGGATGTGGTTTTTAGGCGTTTTCCACATCCCACTAGGTGAATACCGGGCTGGTCCCCACGTCCCGCCTCAGTTACACGGCTCACAGACACCTGGACACATTCGCACTATTCCATGGATTACACTAGACACAGACAGTTGGGGTACACAAATGCCTCCCTGGCGGGGGTGGGGGGGGGGAGGGGGGGTACGGGGTGGCGGCAGGAAGAGCATCCGGCCACCCCTTCAATTAACCTTGCCAAATCCGATTAACATGCCGACCCTGCGTCATTGCGGGAAAAGGCACAAGCGAAAGAAAGAAGGAGAAGAAATAATGAGAATTATTTCTCGAAACGAATCGTGCATAAAATCGTGAGTGACAGCAGCAAATGTTATTTTGAGAGAAACAAAACCAATGTTTTCACAGTCGCAGGTTTTCACCACGCGTTCCTGGTGGATGATTTAACTGTTACGGCGCATTATTAGTGTGTGAAGAAACGCTGCATGAATGAAGCGCAGCAGTAGATTGCGAACGAAATGCGAGTCGTAGTTGACGGAACAGGCTGGCGGTCAGTATCGTAAGACGGCGTGTTTGCACAGGTGTGTCGGTACCTGGCGCTGCGCCGCCTCGCTCTAGTGCGGCCGGCCCCGCCACGGAGCAGCACGGAGCACGGAGCTGGCGCGTCGGAGGGAATGGCCTGGGAACTGGCCGCGGGCGACGGCGCGCGCCGCTCCGCGCCTGCGCACTGGAGCGAGGCGGCCGACCGGCCGGGCGGCTCGTGAGGCCCCCGGGCGGCCCCCACCCCACCCCGCACAGCAGATCTCTCCGCCGCAGCACGTGCACTTGTCGGGGGACCACAGCGCACTCCTGGAGCCTCCTCATGTTAACTTACTTGTCCATTTCACATTCCTGTACCACTCTGTCAACTACACTACTGTCCAATGCCCAGGCGCAATCGGAAGGAAAGGACGCATGTGTAACACATCACTCCTGGCCGTGAAGTAGTTCAGAATCATAAATATCATACCTATAAATGTGACAATATACGGCAAAATAATGACAATTATTTCCCGGAACACAACGGGCAGAAATTAAATACAAGAAAATCGTGACTGGCAACTGAAAATGTTATTTTACGATATCATATGTAACGTTGTTGCTTTAATTTGTGGTGTAAGCGGTGCTGATAGACAATAAAAGCGGGTTAAAAGCTGTGAGCTGTCTGGGGAAGTTACCCTTGCATTACTGAGCAACTGTTTCACCAGGTATCCTGTCTAGCTTACCAAATTCCCAACCAGACTAACATTAATTATAATCTTTTAATAGTCATACGAAAACCGGTATATATATAAGAGAATTTAAATAAAAAGAAATAAATCTTTTTATATTTGGAAATTTATTTTAACATTGATCATTGTTCCGTTAAAATTTCAGCATATTAAACGTGATTCATAACTCAACTGGTGCCTTATTTAGGATTGTGAAAATGTGAGTTTTAATCTTACGGAACTCATCAAATATGGAGCCAAGATTGGGAGACTGCATAAAACACTGCATTCATAAAATAACACACGAAGAACGTTGAAACATATCCAAGAGGAAATTAACCACAACCAACCGATTCAATTTTCAGCCATAGAAGTTATGTTCGTAGCCCAATCCTGTCCGTCATGTAATTACCACACACTGGTATACTAAATTCATACTAACTCTCTGTGAAATCTTCCCGAAAAGAATAGCTGAGGGCTACTTTGATGCTTACACCACATGTGGTCAACTTGGTTTACACAAAGAGTGTAACTCCACAATAATTTTGATAATTAAAATAAATCAGATCGAAAAGCAATTTACAAAAGAAAAACCTCGAACTGGTTACTATCGTCTTACTATTAACCTGATGGGTCAAACAATTGTATAAGCACGTGGTACTGGTCTCACAAAGTACACCCCACGTGGGTTGAACATAAAGAAAAGTTGCTATATTGAAAAATATTGTCAAGACGAGACGTTATAATCTCACGCACACTCGCATTTAAGACTGATGATCTTAGTTAGAGTTACTGATCAACACGTGGTTCCACTTTACTCACAAAGTAGTGACAAAGCAACTACTGGAAGATATTCTGAACTTCACACTCGAAATACACTGCGTTGCAATTTAAGATAACATTAGATATTTTAGAGCTAAACCAGAAATAAAGGTGATTAAATTTTCAGTTAGGCTGAACTTAAGAAATCCATTGTCCTACGGACTTAGCAGAGACGCGATTAACCGGAGATCTTACCACTTCAGACGCTCGCCACGGACAGACTGCCTGGGCTCCTACGGATGATGCTTAACAGATACAAACGGTAGTGACCAGAGAGGCAGCTTCCTATACCAACATGACAAGGGACGGACAGGACCATACTAAGCATAGAAATTTCTCTGCTTTTAGAAAGCGTAGCTACCTGTTCCGACGTTGGTCCTACTGTTCTCTAGCAGACAGGCTTGTCTGCTACCCTCAAGCATGCAACGAGAAATACATTTGCTCATTCATCCTCTCACACAGAAGGGAAGGGGGATGATAGTATCTTATCGTATACAGTATATAAAAGAACGCGGATGTAGTTCCGTATGAGACTGTGTGACATGAATTACATATAAACTGTGCTTTAAAGTGTAGTAGTGTGACAGATCGTGCTTGTTTATGTGTAAAAGTAACACGTTTCACTGCTCAGTCTCCTCCCAAATAGTCAGAAACACCACAGTAAAATTAGAAGAGGAATTTATGCCGTAAATGACAACATATTTAAGAAATTAACATGAAAGGAATCCAACAGAGACCTTTCACATATAAAACCGTTCCTTATAATTCTCATGGTTAGTGGTCACAATCTTCCAGGAAAATACCGTACTTCGATGCTGCAAGTTGACTACGGAGCATAATCCACATCGCCCGACAAAAAAGGTTGAAAATGGTTCAAATGGCTCTAAGCACTATGGAACTTAATATCTGAGATCATCAGTCCCCTAAACTATTTGAAGCTAACTAACCTAAGGACATCACACACATCCATGCCCGAGGCAAGATTCGAATCTGCGACCGTAGCAGCAGCGCGGTTCCGGACTGAAGTGCCTAGAACCGCTCGGTGACAGCGGCGGGCCGACAAAAAATGTGAGGCACCTACAAGGCACGGTCGGATGTCGAAGTACATTCGTACACATACGTTGGCAGGAATGTACAGTGTTACAGTTGCTTATTCTGTGACCGGTAGAATGACCAGCAGACTGTTTTACTGCTATCCCTGTTTAATGTTGTTATGAGGCATCGTAGAACATGCAGGGTGGTCAGGATCAACCTGAAAAGCTTGTAAGGGTGCTGCTGGGTAGACTGTGCTGCGAAACATTTATTAAGGAAAAAATACGTTGCGTTGCGCCGTTTCCTGATTTAATTAGTAATGAATTTAACCCTTCTTGAGGTTGCGCGTGCAAATTCAAGTAGCCCGCCTGATAAAATTAGTGTTAGTTTTTCTCACAGCATGGATGAGAGGGCATTAGACTGTGGAGTCGTTGACTGAGATTCGATCTTTGCAACCGTGCCACGTCCAAGTTGTGCATCGCTCTCTTGTTGGTTTTAGGAAACCATAAGAAGGACAAATTTGGCAGACCTGTCTCTGCCTGGCTGCTTGAATCTGCGCGCGCTCCGACGTGAGTGACTAGCTTCAATGCTAATGAAACCAGAAACGGAGCGACGTATCGATTTTTTTCTTAATAGCTATTTGTCTGCACAGTTTACCCTGCGATGGCCTTACAAGCTTTACAGACTGTTTCTGACCACCCTGTATAAGGGTAATCAACAGCGTCAGCGGGACCGATGACCGTCGCAGTCTGGTCCCTTGCATCCCCCGAACCAACCAACCAACCAACCAACAGCGTCAGCACTGTGAAGGACACGAAGATGCCACGTACACGTGTGAGAAAGCATTATCAGTTTGTAATGTGCCTCTTTGTGTGTCTTTGGCCAGCTGGTCGAACTCGTGCAATATCCAGTTTTGTCGAACATTCCAATGTGTCAGTGTCCCCATGTTGGACTGCAATGGGAATGTAAGGGCTGCACCGTCGGCATAAACGTTCTGGTTACCATATGTGCCGATGCGATTATTGTGCATCAAGAACGTTGTTTCCACCTCACTTCATCCTAGAACTACACTCATGCTCATAAATTAAGGATAACTGCAGAATGTGGGGCCACACAACGTGGCACTACACAAAACTGGCGCTAATAGCAGAGACACACAGGGAACACACACGACACAGATCTGTAAGTCCACGGTATTGGTGATAAGTTGAGAAAACCGTCCAGAAATACATGTGCTACAAAACGCCACTGTTTCCTGCGCATGTAACCCGACATCAATGTGGGACATGATAACCAGGCACAACGGGTTGGCATACTCTGGATCAGGTGGTCAAGCAGCTGCTGGGGTACAGTCTCTCATTCTTGCACCAGTGCCTGTCGGAGTTCCTGAAATGTCTTAGGTGTTTGTAGACGTGCAGCGATATGTCGACCGAGAGCATGGGGTTTAGGTCTGGAGAACAGGCAGGCCACTCCATTCGCCTGATATCTTCTGTTTCAAGGTAACCCTCCACGATGGGAGCTCTGTGGAGCCGTCGGTTATGGAAGGTGGGACCCACTGCACCCTTGAAAAGGCGGACATACTGGTGCAAAATGACGTCCCGAAATACCTGACCTGTTACAGGTCCTCTGTCAAAGACATGCAGGGGTGTAGGTGCACCAACCATAATCCCACCCCACACCCTCAAACCACGACCTCCATACAGATCCCTTTCAAGGACATTAAGAGATTGGTATCTGATTCCTGGTTCACGCCAGATGAAAACCCGGCGAGAATCACTGTTGAGACTATACCTGGACTCATCTGTAAACGTAACCTGGGAACACTGCTACAATGATCATGTACTGTGTTCTTGACACCAGGCTTTACGGGCTCTCCTGTGACCAGATGTCAGTGGAATGCACCTTGCACGTCTCCAGGCGAATAAACCATGTCTGTTCAGTCGTCTGTAGACTGTGTGTCTGGAGACAGCAGTTCCAGTGGCTGCGGTAAGGTCCCGAGCAAGGCTACCTGCAGTACTCCATGGCCGTCTGCGAGCGCTGATGGTGAGATATCGGTCTTCTTGTGGTGTTGTACACTGTGGACGTCCCGTGCTATAGAGCCTGGACACGTTGCCTGTCTGCTGGAATCGTTGCCATAATCTTGAGATCACACTTTGTGGCAAATGTAGAGCCCGTGCTACGAGCTGCTGTGTTTTACCGGTCTCCAGTCGCCCTAGTATTCTACCCCTCAAAACGTCATCAATATGTGTTCTTTGAGCCATTTTCGACACAGAGTCACCATCAGCACGTCTGAAAACGTCTGCACACTTACTCGCTGCACCGTACTCTGACATGCACCAACACACCTCTTGGTAAGTGGACTGCTGCCAGCGCCACCGTGCGACTACCGCAGGTCAAATGCACCGCATGGTCATACACCGAGGTGATTTGGTGATTTAAACCCGCAAGCCGCCCACCAAGGCGTTGTTTCACCATGTATCAGCATTATTCTTAATTTATGAGCAGGAGTGTAGGAATGGACTCCCAGCAACATTGGGTGTCATCCCGCACCGTTGGGCGGACACTAGCAGCGCCCTGAGTAAGGAATTTCTGTCCCTCGTATAGGTTGCTGTTAACATCGCATCATAAAAGGCTGCGTTTCGCTTGGCGTCATAACTGGGAAGCATACATCGCTGATGAATGCACTGTGTTACCAATGAACTGCTATTCCGCACTACCCCAAATGACCATCGGCGGGCCGGCCGAAGTGGTCGAGCGGTTCTAGACGCTCCAGTCTGGAACCGCGTGACCGCTACGGTCGCAGGTTCGAATCCTGCCTCGGGCATGGATGTGTGTGATGTCCTTAGGTTAGTTAGGTTTAAGTAGTTCTAAGTTCAAGGGGACTGATGACCTCAGATGTTAAGTCCCATAGTGCTCAGCGCTATTGAACCATTTTGACCAGCGGCGACAAGTATAGCGACGTCCTGGAGAGAGGTTTTCGACCGGTACAACGACGTCACTTGTGGTGTCATGGTGTGGGAAGCCAGTATAACTTCTGGTCAAGGCTATTAGCTCGTAGTTGTTCACGGAACTCTGACGGAACAATGTTGCATCGGAAATCCTGCACATATGTTACCTCCCATGCGACAGTATCGTTGTGCTGTTTTTCAATGGGACAATGCTCCTCCATACTCGGCACTTGTCGCTACACCCGCTGACAGAACATGTGTAGTACCATCTCGGTCGCCCGTCCTAGTGCCAGTAGCCCTGATATGAAGGTGCTTCCACAACAGTTGGGCTTAGCTTGCCTCAAGGGAGCATACAATGGGTTTATGACACCCTTCCTAACCGCATCAGGCCAACAGCCTTGCCGCAGTGGTAACACCGGTTCCCGTCTGATCACCAAAGTTTAGTGCTGTTGGGCTGGGCTAGCACTTGGATGGGTGACCATCCAGTGTGCCCAGCGCTGTTGGCTAGCGGGGTGCACTCAGCCCTTGTGAGGCAAACTGAGAAGCTACTTGACTGAGAAGTTGCGGCTCCGGCCTTGTAAACTGACATACGCCAGTGAGAGCGATGTGCTGACCAAATGCCCCTCCATATCCGCATCCAGTCACGCTAGTAGGCTGACGATGACATGGCAGCCGGTCGGTGCCGTTGGGCCTTCATGGCCTGTTCGGGTGGAGTTTAATTTTAGTCCCAACTGTATCAGTCCACAAATCCCGGCCAGAAAACGTTCAGCGTCATACTGAGGAGCGCGCTTATATTGCCAGGTTCTTCGTAAATCTGATTCGATAGTATAATTACTGCAGTGACATTACATATCCTCTCAGTCCGTGAAGTTTCATTTCGTTCTTCCTCTCTCGATTTGGGTTCTTGAATTTTTTCTATGGCCGTGTACTACATAACTTGAACTGTCAGGCGTATTCTGAAAGTAGGAGCCAATTGCGTTTCTTTATGTACAGGCACTGGACACTTCATCACAGAAATCCATAGATGTGGCTTTATATATTGCTTATTTACGAAGCCACTGAATTCATAGTTTTGACTCAGTGGTAGTTAGACTGTGGATGAAATCAGGCAACAGTATCGATATACTTGGATACCGGTGTGTTATGTGGAAATGCTTCCAGATAAGAAGGAAGAGCAGAGAATATCCATCAAACAAGAGTGTTTCTCAACTCCTACGGCAAAAACGTGAGACAGCAGTTAGTAGAATGGCGCAATTCAACTATGCCAGGGAAAAAAATCGTGCAGTCACCCTAACTGGGTAAATAATTGGTGGCTACAGTTTTCTGAGGCGAAATAATTTTTTCTGGTCGAGTTCAAGGCATGTGCACAAACAATTGTAGCTGACGTGTGTTGCAACACGCTCAACTGACAGAAGTGTCATCCAGTATCGATGGCACCTGTACCTCTCGTCAGAAGTGGTCCTCCTCCACGACAACGAGCGTTCACATACCGCAGACCGTATCAAGAATGAGTCTCTGCAGTTTCGTTGGGGACTTTTCGAGCATATACCCTACAGTCCCAAAATCCCACCCAGTGGCAATTACCTCACTCATTCCTCACGTCTTACTTGTGATACGATGCGTCTTCACTACGTGTCCCGCCCAGCTCCGCGTATTGTCCCAGACTTTCTGAATGAGTCTCCTTTTGGTACGTTTGTAGTACAGAGGTCATTTCCCGATAGGCTTCTTCACTTCCTAGTGATATTCCTTCTTCATACACCAATGTGAGATACTTAAAAGCGAAAGTAACTAGGCATGACTCTTTTATTTAACGACAATAGCTATACTCATGTTAGCGCGATTCTTCAGTGCATGCTCTCTAACGCGCTCCCATGCTGGCCACAAGGCTGGTAAGGAGCTACCGTGGTTTGGAGTTCAATTCCTTCCCCATGGTGGTTGACAACTGCTAGATGGTAGCTGGTGCATATGGACTTGCTTCCCAATGCATCTCAAACTTGATCGATACGATTTAAATCGGGGGAACGGGCAGGCCAGCTCAGTCGTCGAATATCATCTTGTTCCATAACTGTTCCATCTGCACTGTTCGATGCGGCCGCGAATTTTCATCCATAAAAATGAAGTCATGGTTGAATGCCTCCCTGGGAAGACGCACAGAGAAAGAAGTTCAGTATCACAATGACGTTCATCGGTGATTGTACCGTGTTCAAAGCTTTTGATAGCCAGAACGTCCACGCACCACTATCGCTCCCATCCCCATAACACATGGACCATCAAAACGATCACGTTCGACAATGTTCATGGGAGCCTTACGTTTTCTCACCTTTCGGAATAAGAGGGTACATCCTGAAACACTACTCAGACTGAATCTGCTCTCGCCCCAGCACGTGAACCCACTCCTCGTTCGTCGAGTCCCTGTGCTCTCGGCACCATCGCAGGCGGTTCAGTCCTTTCAAACGTGGTTGTAACGCACCTGCTGTTTGACGTGTAAACCTTCTTGCTAGTCGCGCAGTGCAGCGCTCGTCTGCTCTTGTAGGTTTCAGTGGCAAGGCGACTGCATTGGGGTCGTCTCTCCGTCCTATAATTAGTACGTTGTGTTCCGTGACGTCCTGCCTTTCTGTGGACGACTGGGATGCCTTTGGCAACATGCTCCCGCGTTTTCGTTCATTTTCACTGAGTAGTTAATACGTTATGGTACTTCAAATATCCCGTCCTTAAGCTGAGAACAGGACTATTTATGTGCCTTCTGTTGATGACAGAATACGGCTGTTCGTTACTTACGATTAGGGCTTACCATTAAAATTGTTTTATGAATGAAGCTAAATGGCTTGTATTTCAGCTACGCGTTTTCAGTTTTTCTCTTGCTTTGTCTGTGTTGTCCACTATAGGTAGAAATTTTTTTCACTTACTTGTGAATGAAGCCTAAACTGAAGTTTCGTGTTATTGATAGTGAATCTGTGTTAAATCGCAATACTAGTTGCTTGCTTCTAGTTCGTCTTAGTTCATGATAAGCGTGAACGGTAATGAGCTGTGAGTTCCGTTATGTATATTTTTTGCAGTAAGGGTGGCATCGAGACCAGTGACGAGATCAGTGTTAGAGAAACCGCGTGGAAAAGAAGTTCCTATGTTCGTCTCCAACATCAGACGAACTCCCATTGTATTAACCGGCCATTGCGATCCTTGCCCAGTCGACGTTCTAGATTTTGCATAAAATAAGAATAACTGTGGGATAGTCAGTGAACTGTAAAAAACTCGTTTCTATTACCTTATGTTGCCATAGTGCTAAATTAATATTACACTCACGCTCATAAATTAAGGTGGTTCATGGTGTGGGTTCCTGTAGTCATGTCCTAGTTCATGAACCACGGGCAACGTGTGAGTGGCCAAGTAAGTGGTCTTAACAGTCGGGATACCAGTTACTTAGAAATAAGGCTGGGCATCTCCGACATATTCTGAGTCGTGGTCACCTTTGTGCTCATACGGCAAAGACTACCAAATCCACCGGCTAGTCCCTCAACCGTTAGGGGTAAAACCCAATGGCAATCGGGGCAAGTAAGGCTAGCAACCTGCTTCCCTGGTACTTTAAATATGCTGCTGGCAACAATCAGAGCAAAATGCCTCGGACCTTTGGAGGTGACGGAGTCCCACCTCTAACTGACAAACCAGGGACTCCTAAGATACGACTTGGCAAACAAATGGTAATGAGATGGGGAGCTATTAATATCAATGGGGGCTACTCTGGGAAGAAGGTAGAGCTGGCAGAGGCTGCAAGTAAGATGGGGCTGGACGTTTTAGCTGTTAGTGACATTCGGGCGAGGGGTGAGAAAGAAGAGGAAGTGAGAGAATACAAGGTCTACCTGTCAGGAGTCAAAGCAGGAATAGCACAATGGGGTGTAGGGCTTTACATCAGGAGAGAAATGGAACCCAGCGTAGTTGCAATAAGGTATGTAAACGAACGACTGATGTGGATAGATTTGACAGTGTCTAGCAAGAAAATTAGGATTGTGTCAGTATATCGCATTGTGAAGGGACAGATCAAGATAAGATGGATAGTTTTTATGAGGCACTCAGTGATGTAGTTGTTAGAGTAAAGGACAAGGACAGTGTTCTGCTCATGGGTGATTTTAACGCCAGGATTGGAAATCGAACAGAAGGCTATGAAAAGGTTATGGGTAAATTTGGAGAGGATATGGAGGCCAACAGGAACGGGAAACAACTCTTGGATTTCTGTGCCAGTATGGGCTTAGTAATCACAAACTCCTTTTTTTAAACATAAGAACATTCACCGGTATACTTGGGAAGGCAGGGGAACCAGATCTGTCATTGACTATATAATAACAGATCAGGAATTAAGGAAGGCTGTGGGGGACACACGTGTATTCAGGGGATTCTTTGATGACACTGATCACTATTTAATCTGCAGTGAAATTGGGATTGTGAGGCCGAAAGTGCAGGAGGTCAGGTCCATATGAAGGAGGATAAGAGTGGAGAAACTTCAGGATAAGGAAATCAGGCACAAGTACATAACAGCGATCTCAGAAAGGTACCAGTTAGTTGAATGTAGTCAATTACAGTCATTGGAAAATGAATGGACAAGGTACAGGGACACAGTACTAGAAGTGGCTAAAGAATGTCTTGGAACAGTAGTGTGTAAAAGTAGGGTGCAGCAAACAGCCTGGTGGAATGACACTGTCAAGGCAGCCTGCAAAAGGAAAAAGAAGGCGTATCAAAAATGGCTACATACTAGAACTCAAGTAGACAGAGAAAGTTCTGCTGGAGAAAGAAACAAAGCCAAACAGATAATTGCTGCATCCAAGAAGAAATCTTGTGAAGACTTTGGAAACAGGTTGGAGACTATGGGTCAAGCTGCTGGAAAACCATTCTGGAGTGTAATTAGCAGTCTTCGAAAGGGAGGTAAGAAGGAAATGACAAGTATTTTGGACAGGTCAGGAAAACTGCTGGTGAATCCTGTGGATGCCTTGGGCAGATGGAGGGAATATTTTGAAGAGTTGCTCAATGTAGGTGAAAATACGATCAGTAATGTTTTAGATTTCGAAGTAGAATGGGATAGGAATGACGATAGAAATAGGATCATATTTAAGGAAGTGGAAAAAATGGTCAATAGATTGCAGTGCAATAAAGCAGCTGGGGTGGATGAAATTAAGTCGGAACTCATCAAATACAGTGGAATGTCAGGTCTTAAATGGCTACACAGGATAATTGAAATGACCTGGGAGTCGGGACAGGTTCCATCAGACTGGACAAAAGCAATAATCACACCAATCTTTAAACATGGAAACAGAAAAGATTGTAACAACTACAGAGGTATCTCTTTAATCAGCGTTGTGGGTAGAATCTTCTCAGGTAGCGTTGAAAGGAAAGTGCGAGTATTAGTTAAGAACCAATTGGATGAAAATCGGTGTGGGTTTAGGCCTCTTAGAGGTTGTCAGGACCAGATCTTTAGCTTACGGCAAATAATAGAGAAGTGTTATGAGTGGAACAGGGAATTGTATCTAAGCTTTATAGATCTAGAAAAGGCATATGACCGGGTTCCTAGGAGGAAGTTATCGTCTAGTCAACGAGATTATGGAATAGGAGGCAAACTTTAGCAAGCAATTAAAGGTCTTTACGTGGATAGTCAGGCAGCAGTTAGAGTTGGTAAATTGAGTTCATGGTTCAGAGTAGTTTCAGGGGTAAGACAAGGCTGCAACCTGTCTCCAATGTTGTTCATGTTATTTATGGATCATATGTTGAAAACAATTGACTGGCTGGGTGAGATTAATATATGTGAACACAAAATAAGCAGTCTTGCATATGCGGATGACTTAGTTGTGATGGCAGATTCGATTGAAAGTTTGCAAAGTAATATTTCAGAGCTAGATCAGAAATGTAAGGACTATGGTATGAAGATTAGCATCTCCAAAACGAAAGTAATGTCAGTGGGAAAGAAATATAAACGGATTGAGTGCCGAATACGACGAACAAAGTTAGAACAGGTGGACGGATTCAAGTACTTAGGATGCATATTCTCACAGGATGGCAACATAGTGAAAGAACTGGAAGCGAGGTGTAGCAAAGCTAATGCAGTGAGCGCTCAGCTACGATCTACTCTCTTCTGCAAGAAGGAAGTCAGTACCAAGACTAAGTTATCTGTGCACCGTTCAATCTTTCGACCAACTTTGTTGTATGGGAGCGAAAGCTGGGTGTATTCAGGTTACCTTATCAACAAGGTTGAGGTTACGGATATGAAAGTAGCTAGGATGATTGCAGGTACTAGTAGATGCGAACAATGGCAGGAGGGTGTCCACAATGAGGTAATCAAAGAAAAACAGGGAATGAACTCTATAGATGTAGCAGTCAGGGCGAACAGGCTTAGATGGTGGGGTCATGTTACACATATGGGAGAAGCAAGGTTACCCAAGAGGCTCATGGCTTCAGCAGTAGAGGGTAGGAGGAGTCGGGGCAGACCAAGGAGAAGGTACCTGGATTCGGTTAAGAATGATTTTGAAGTAACAGGTTTAACATCAGAAGAGGCACCAATGTTAGCACTGAATAGGGGATCATGGAGGAATTTTATGAGGGGGCTATGCTCCAGACTGAACGCTGAAAGGCATAATGTCTTGATGATGATGATGATAAATTAAGGATAACTGCAGAATGTGATGTCACACAACGTAGCACTACACAAAACTGGCGCTAATAGCATAGACATTAGGGAACACACACGGCAGAGATCTGTAAGTCCACGGTATTGGTGATAAGTTGAGAAAACCGTCCCGAAACACATGTGGTACAAAACGCCACTGTTTACAGCACATGTACCCCGACATCACTATGGGATATGATCACCACGCACACGTACACAGGCTGCACAACGCGTTGGCATACTCCGAATCAGGTGGTCAAACAGCTTCTGTGGTATACCCTCCCATTCTTGCACCAGTGCCTGTCGGAGCTCCTGAAGTGTCGTAGAGGTTTGAAGATGCGCAGTGATACGGCGACCGAGAGCATCCCAGATGTGCTCGATGGGGTTTAGGTCTGGAGAACAGGCAAGCCACTCCATTCGCCTGGTATCTTCTGTTTCAAGGCACTCCTCCATGATCGCAGCTCGGTGAGGCCGTGCGTTATCATCCATCAGGAGGAAGGTGGGACTCACTGCACCCCTGAAAAGGTGGGCATACTGGTGCAAACTGACGTCGCGATACACCTGACCTGTGACAGTTCCTTTGTCAAAGACATGCAGGGGTGTACGTGCTTTCCATCTACACTCATCCTCATAAATTAAGGATTAATCAAACCATGACCTCCATACAGGCCCCTTTCAAGGACATTAAAGGGTTGGTATCTGGTTCCTGCTTCACACTAGATGATACCTGGCGAGAATCATTGTTCAGACTATACCTGGACTCGTCCGTGAACATAACGTGGGACCACTGTTCCAATGACCATGTACTGTGTTCTTGACACAAAGATTTAGGGCTCTCCTGTGGCCAGGGGTCAGTGGAAACACCTTGCAGGTGGATAAACCATGTCTGTTCAGTCATCTGTAGACTGTGCGTCTGGAGACAACTGTTCCAGTGGCTGCGGTATGGTCCCGAGCAAGGCTACCATAGCCGTCTGCGAGCGCTGATGGTGAGATATCGGTCTTCTTGTGGTGTTGTACACTGTGGACATCCCGTGCTATAGAGCCTGGACACGTTGCCTGTCTGCTGGAATCGCTGCCATAATCTTGAGAATACACTTTGTGGTATATGGAGAACCCGTGCTACGACCTGCTGTGCTTGACCAGCCTCCGGTCGTCCTAGGATTATACCCCTCATAACGTCATCAATGTGTGTTCTTTGAGCCATTATCAACACACAGTCACCATTAGCACGTCTGAAAACGTCTGCACATTTACTCGCTGCACCGTACTGCGACATGCACCAACACACCTCTGCGTAAGTGGACCGCCGCCAGCGCCACCATGCGACGACCGCAGGTCAAATGCACCGCATGGTCATACACCGAGGTCATTTAAACCTGCAGGCCGCCCACCAAGGCGTTGTTTCACAATGTATCAGCATTATCCTTAATATATGAGCATGAGTGTAGATGAATAGGACGAAAATACAACAAAGGGGAGGACGTAAAAAGGAAATCACAAAGACACCTTCCTCTCCCCCAATTTCGGAACGGCAAGGATTTAACACTTCAGTGTATAAGCCGTGTTTGGGTTTATTGATGCGATTCTTGTGCAGCCAACGCCGTTGTCTCCGCACTGCTTATGTGCACACACGAATCTAGGATTCAGTTCTGGAGAGGGTGAAACTATGTTACTGTCTCCCTCTCTCTCCCTCTCCCTCTCTCTCTCTCCTTCTCTCCCCCGCGCTCCCTCCTCCTCCCTCCCCCAAAGTAGTTTGTTGTCACCTGTCCCCCCTTTTAACATCCTATAAATGCCCAAAATTTTAATAATAATAATAGATTCTACATAATCTTTAAATATAGCAATAACAATAATCCGTTGCCATTAATTTAAGAACAATAACAGCAGTGCCAAGTAACTTACTCAGTGAGGTCCGCTCCATCCGTTCGACAAGCCCTCCAGCTAGCCAGTTGCTCCTAGCTCTGACAGGCAAGCCTCTTCCTAAACAGCTTTGCAGTCAGGCAGCTGACTAAGACGGCTGCCACGCCAGGACAAGGGAACGCCCTCCCGAAACACTTTCTGCGCTCTCCACGCAGAGAGGGGAACTTCACTGATCCCTGGCCACAGACATCCGAAAAACATCTCCACATGATCACCGGCACCGAGGGCTCAAATCTAGCCTCCTGAGCCCTGCCTTAGCTGACAACGACTTCTGCGACTTTTTCCGTTCTCAGCCGCCTCAACAAATTATTTTAACATGAAGGCTTTTGGGCCATTCAACCTCCAGAGCACCAAGCAAGCCATGCGACTTCTCATTTCCTGTTAACGCTCGTAGTACTACTGTCAACTGCTGCTTCAGCCGACGCTTTCAGGAATTTGTTTCCCAGATGTTATTGCGAAACGATAGCCATCCTGAAGGAAGAAAAATTGGGTTTAACGTCTCGTTGACATCGAGGTCATTAGAGAAGGAATACAAGCTCGGATTGTGTCAAGGATGGGGAGGGAAACCGGCCGTGCCCTTTCAGAAGAACCATCCCGGTATTTGCCAGGAGCGATTGAGGGAAATCGCGGAAAACCTAAATCTAGATGGAGGATGCGCATTTCAACCGTCGCCCACCCGTATGCGAGTCCAATGTGCTAACCACTGCACCGCCTCGCCCGTTCGACAACTATCCAGTGGGAAACACCCGCCGATGAAAACCGTCTGGGCGTGCCATGCCATCACTCTTTCCATGCGCGAGAACAGTTCCCGTATACCGAGAGCGGTGAAACTGACGTTGCCGCTCACATTAGCGATCAGCGCTAGCAGACGGCCAAGGCCCGAGAATACGTGACAAATCATACACTGACGGAAAAAATAGCAGCACCAAAAAGGACTTGTGCGACACAGATGGGATTTGGTAGTCGTGTTTCTACATCTGAAAAATGATATCTATTCAAATTTCTCGACAGTCGCATACGGGAGGTGTAGTAGCGCCACTGTGAGAACGCACACCGAGTTTCACTGCAACGACCGTGAGCGTCAGTTACATTTGACACTGGATGTGGTGAATTTATGTAAGCCAAGAATCCCATTAAGACGACAAACATACCATTATCAACACCTCATTGAGTCTGAACGAGGTCGAATCTGGATGTTCCTTCTGTGATACTAAAGAATGAGTTGGCTGCCAGCGGTGGTCACGAGAATGTACGGTCGCAAGAAGACCGGGCTCCTGATGGCCATGTCGCACTACCGAGATGGAAGACCCTCGTGTTCAGCGTATGGCTCTGGTCCATCGCACTCCATTTCCAGCAGCAATTTGAGCAGCAGTTGGCACCACAGAGACCCAACTAACTGTTACAAACTGGTTACTTCAAAGACAGCTCAGAGCCAGACGCCCTGTAGCATGCATTCCATTGACCCCAAACCACCGCCACTTGCGACTTCAGTGGTGTCAGGCTAGTGTCCATTGGAGGGCAGACTGGAGGTCTGTTACGTTTTCTGATGACAGTTGGTTGTGCCTCGGTGCCAATCATGGCCACGTGTCGGTTGGAAGGAGACCAGTTAATGGCCTGCAATCACCCTGGCTGCTTGCTACACACAATGGAGCAACACCTGGAGCTATTGTGTGCGGTTCTGTTCTATGTGATAGCAGGAGCATTCTCGTGGTTTTCCCAGACATCCTGAATGCAAATCTCTACGCCAGTCTGGTGATTCGACCTGTTGTGCTGCCATTCATGAAGAGCATCCTGAGGGCTGTTTTCCAACAGGATGACGCTCGGCCACATTCCTCTTTTGTGACCCAACATGCTCTACATAGTATCGACAAGTTGCCTTGGCTTGCTCGATCACCATTTCTGTCTTCAGATGGCTACATCGGACGACAGCTCCTGCTTCATACACAATCAGCATTAACCATCCCTGTATTGACCGACCTCGTCCAACAGGAATGGAACTCCATCCCACAAACTGAGATCCAGCATCTGTACAATACAATGAAAGCAGATCTGCATGCTAGCATTCAAGATTCTGCCTGTTAAACCGGTTATTAATGTACTAGCACGTGGCATTTGCATTGGCTTATCTTGTGCTAACATTAACCTGTGTTAATTAAATATGTTATCTAGACAAATGTATTCCCGAAATTTCATTACTTTACATTAATTACTTGTTAGTGTCTCGATTATTTTCTCGTCATGAGATACAGTACAGATACAAAAAATTAATTTCATTGTCTGCGACTATGAACAATTATGTCCCAGACGAAAAATAAGATAGTTATAATCATCCAGTATGACGTGTTTTCAAGAGCCTTCGCTTAACAACAGAGAACAGTGGCGCCTGCATAGAGTTGTCAGTGCTAACATACAAGCGACGTTGCGCGAAATAACCGCATAAATCAATGTGGGACATACGTCGAACGTATTTGTCGGGACAGTGCAGTGAAATCTGGCGTCAATATGCTGTGGCAGCAGAAGACCGACGCGAGTGTCTTTGCTAACAGCATGACATCAGCTGCACTGCCTCTCCTGGGTTGGAGACCATGTCGGTTGGACGCTAGACGACTGGAAAACCGCGACGTGGTCAGATGAGTCCGATTTCAGTTGGTAACAGCTGATGGTAGGGTTCGTATATGCCGCAGACCCCAATGAGCTATGGACCCCAGTTGTCAACAAGGCACTGTGCAAGCTGGTGGTGGGTCCATAATGGTATGGCCTGTGTTCACATGGGATTAACTGGGTCCTCTGGTCAAACTGAAATGATTATTGACTGAAAATGTTTATGTTCGGCTACTTGGAGACCCTTTGCAGCCATGCATGGACTTCATATTCCGAAACAAAGATGGAATGTTTACGGATGAAGTATCACGAGGCCACAACTGTTCGCTATTGGTGTGAAGAACATTATGGACAACTGGAGCGAATGATTTGGTCACCCGAATCGCCCGACACAAATCCCATCGAACATGTGTGGGACTTAATCGAGAGTTCGTGAAAAAAAAAAACTGTGCCTCCAACACTTTCGTAATTATGGACGGCTATAGAGGCAGCATTACCCAATACTTGTGCAGTGGACTTCCAGCGACTTGAAACCATTCCACGTCGAATTTCTGCATTACGCCGGGCAAAACGATGTTCAGAATGGTCCAAATGGCTCTGAGCACTATGGGACTTAACATCTGAGGTCATCAGTCCCCTAGAACTTAGAACTATTCAAGCCTAACTAACCTAAGGACATCACACACATCCATGCCCTAGGCAGGATTCGAACCTGCGACCGTAATGGTTGCGCGGTTCCAGATGAAAGCGCCTAGAACCGCTCGGCCACAACGGCCGGCCAAAAGGATGTCCGAGACGATCTTAGAAGGTGTCCTACGACTTTTACCACCACAGTTTAATCACTTCCAGAAATTCGTTTTGCAATGAGTAGAAATCCTGACAACAAGAACAGTAAAGTTTGCTTTAGGGAGAAGGATTGTACATGTACAATCTATAATTATACCAAAGGCTAGAGGACACCTTTTTAAACAGGATCGTGAGTAGTTAAGCAGTGTTGTGTGCAAGGTAATCTCCCGATGTCTGTTGATTAATTTGCTATATGATAAAAATTTATCGGAGGCAGTTACAGAAGCCAGCTCATATGGCTTAGGTAACTACACGCCACTGTAGGGAGTAAGAGGTGTAAATGCTATTCCCTTCGTACATACCTCTTACGGCTGAATTTGTGGCATGGAAATTCCTCCAGAATGACAAAGAAACGCGGCTGGAAGGGTGCGGCCGAGTTATTGGTCCAGCCGAGACATTAAGGGGGCTCCCATTCCTAGCTGTGTCGAGCCGGGAACCCTGGCTGCGAAGAGCCGGCGGGTCGGCCGATGGCGCGCTGATAACATCGGATTAGGCGGGGTGCTCATTGTTTGGTTTTGACAAATGCGGCGCCCTCGGTATTAGTCGTGTCGCTGCCCCCCGACCGACGGGCCCTGATAAATGGCCGCGCCGAAATACCTCGGCCGGCGACCGCCGCCCCCAGCCGCCTCCCACGCCACACCTGCCCCGTCCACACTTCAAAGGCGCCGCCGCCCGCTTCGTCGCTTCTGCGGCCGCTCTCTGCGATTAGCAAGCTGGGGCGGCGGACGCGTGTCCCACTTCTTGTCGACACAGGCGGGACGCAGACAGGTCCCACTTATGTCGGATTACGACTGTGTTGTGCGGTTCGTTATCATTACTGAAAGAAGAGAGTCAAAGAATACGTCGTCAAGTGTCCGACGACAGTGACCCGAGCTCCTGAGCATAGTCAACAAGGATCTCAAGAAGATCAGACCAAGGTGCTTAACGCTGAGGCTTTAAAAGTGACTTCTATATTCGTCGCTTTGATAGAAGTAAATGATAACTAAGATGGCCGTGAAAGCTCACGTCGTAACGCCGCCACCACAGCAGGAAACAGACGTGCTTCTACACTGTGACATGGGATTAGATCATTTGAGATGGGTGTGCTCCAACGATTTTGAACTGTTTGTTTGGACTTTCGTAGAATGGCTGACGTCTTCTTCAAACATCTGCCAAGTGAAGTCTTTTTTTATTTTCATGACATCGTCCCGTGAATTAAATCTGTGATTTCTCACAGTGCCCTTCTTTGTGTGCAGTCACTATCCCCAATTATTCTTGACTGGTACTGACGCCACGTACTTGATGAAAATTCGAGGGTATCAGCGTGTAAGGTGGCTATAATTTCGCGCCTTACAAGCAGTCATCCACATACTACGCTGTGATCTACAACCATATTGTTTGCTAGGTAGTACATCGTATATATGAATATATAAAGGAGACTGACATTGTCGCGTACGCCTTGTAAATAATTGTTAATGTTCAAAAATGTTCAAATGTGTATGAAATCTTATGGGACTTAACTGCTAAGGTCATCAGTCCCTAAGCTTACACACTACGTAACCTAAATTATCCTAAGGACAAACACACACACCCATGCCCGAGGGAGGACTTGAACCTCCGCCGGGACCAGCCGCACAGTCTATGACTGCAGCTCCTTAGACCGCTCGGCTAATCCGGCTTGGCAATTGTTAATGCTTATTGCATGAAAGGTGACGGAGTGTCTTCATTATCTTGTAGAGGTTGGAACAATGGAACGACAGTGGAAATGAAACGGCAGGCGGAACTCAAGCCCTGGATGGAAACCACACACGTGTGTTGGTCCTGCTTAAACACAGGAAGTAGCATGACTGAAGTTGGGACACCTGAGCACTGGGGCACAGTAGAGTCCCGACCGGCCGGTTATGTAGCTGAACAGGAAGGATTATACTTCGGAAACTACGAAAATCTTAGACGCAGCTGAGAGGAACGTGGAAGCATCACCTCGGAAACCACGCATGCTGGGTTATTTCCAAGGATTTTTACTCAGAAGCGTACCATTGTACGAGTATAGGTTTTTCCTGGCAAACTTTCCACATTGGACGACAAAAGACTAAAAAATGGTTGATCGGCGTTCGGAATAATCTGTAGAGAGGGAGAATAGCACGTGCTTTCGGGAATATGATTCGTTTTCGGAATGACGAGGGTGGGGAGCCAAGCCTTGCTGGGAGGCCAGCGGTGGAGAGACGAGGTCTTCCGTTGTGAGCGCCCGTGTGTGACGGTCGCTCGGTATCAGCTTTTGTTGGTACGAGCGGACTTGCTGCCTTTGCTCTCAGGGGAGGTAGGTACTGTACTGTTGCGAACCTATACGATCCTGAACTTCATCTATAGGTTGGAAGTCGTCGTTGAGTAAGCAGCGTTCAGTAATTGAGAGCACTTCCTCTGCCTATACTTACGTTGAGACGTTATCTGAAGTCCGTCCCTGTGGCTGGGAGTTCGCGTTTACCCTCTGTAGAACACAGAGAGGAGAAGACAGTATTAGAGGACCGCCTTCTGCGGTCCTAGTGTTTGAAAGAGTTTATTTGTGGCTGGAGTTCTTCCATCGTCGCAGACGAGTATGAGAACCATCACTTCGACGCACCGGATGCAATACATACGGTGATATCGCAAATTGCTTCGGCTTATTAGGGCTATAAAAGCTAAATAGCTATGATCATGTTAGTTTATTTCCACTGAGATTCCACACAACCGTAGATCATCTTTGTTTGTAGTGTCTCCTAGTGTTCGTATGTAGATGATGTCAGATGATGTAGATGATGTAGATATTAGACGGCATAGTCATAATAAGGGGCAGATTTGGGCAATTGATTATTAATTTTACTTAGGAAATGTAAACTTTGTAATCTAAATTTTTTTTATCTGCAATAAATATATAAGCAGGAACAACGTTTATCATTTAGTAGGATTAGTTGCCTTCAATATCCATGTATGTTTAGATTGTAATTTATGGAATTAAAAGATCCTAAGATCTGATTCAGGGGATAGTCAGACAGGGCCAAATCTTCTTTTTAGCGTTTATTATTTTCCGTTGCGCACAGTCATTTTACACCCGTCTGGAGTAGCATCATGGAAGTGTTGTGTAAGCTACCTCCTTTATAAGCTGAATCGAAATCTGTTAACGACGAAATAGTCTAAGAATATTAAAAGACGAAACAGATTAAGGTACGGACAAACATAAAGCTGCTTTCTTCAGGTCATCTGTAAAAGCAATCTGATATGAATACCACAAGGCAGTGCACTGTAAGTACCTAAAACATAAAAAACTTTCGGGTTCGTAAATGTTTCGACACCGATTACTAGATTTCCGTCATTTCCGCCAACAGCACCTGCACTGCATCTAGCTACACTTGGTCCACAATAATATGTTTTTGTAACGTTTCCATCTGAAGATGAGCCTGCAGTATCTCGAAAACATATCCATGGTTGAATAAATCGTAAAAAAGCGACAAGTCGCATATTTATTACCAGACAAATGCCAATTTGAATCACAACCGCAGTTCGTCATCCACAATGGATATACTGTTAGTTTTGATACAAATTGTTTGTCGCATTTCTGTGCTTCTTGGCGATGGAAACGTTTATCAATGGTCTTCCTCTGATCAATTTAGAAATCTGTTTGGAGGCTCTTCGCACCATGTGCAACAGAGAGATACAATCTGAAGTTAGCGGGAGTCATTATGGAAAACATTTGTCACAGCTTCGTCTATCCCGAGAATGTGACGTGTGTGATGTGTAGCTGTTGTTGTTGCGGTCTTTAGCCTGATGACTGGCTCGATGCAACTTTCCACGCTACTCTATTCTGTGCAAGCTTCTTCCTCTCTGTATAATTACTGTAACTTGCATCAATTTGAACCTGTTTACTGTATATATCGTACCGTCGTCTTCCCATGCAATTTTTTACACCCCCCCCCCCTGACTTCCATCCATTTCTTAATACACGAGTCCTTTGTGGCTCATAAAGATGAAAACGACCCCTGGCACCATACATTTCTTTTTTTCACTTCAGTACTTCCTCATCACTTACTCGATCTACCTGTGTAATCTTCGCTAGCAGCGCATTCAAAAGCTTCTATTCTCACCCTGTCGTAACTGTTTATCGTCCGCAGTTCACTTCTGTAAAAGTCTACGCACCTGAGAAATACCTAGAAAATACATCCTAACACTTACATTTATATTCGATTTTAACAGACTTCTAGGTTTCAGAAATGCTTTTCTTCTCATTGCCACTCGGCATTTCATCTCCTCTCTACTTCAATCATCACCATTTGCTTTAATGCCAAAATAGAAAACCTTTCTACTACTTTTAGTTCTAATTTCCTCATCCAGCTCCCTCAGCATCATGTGATTCCATTCGATTACACTCAGTTACCCTTGTTTTAATTTTGTAGATATATTATAAGCTCTTTTCAAGACACTATTGATTCACCGTAACTGCTCTCCCAAGTCCTTCGCTGTCTCTTTACAAAGTCAACGGACAACTGCAAAGATTATATTTATCCTCTCAGAATTTTATTTCTCTTTTCAATTTCTTCTCGATTTCCATTATTGCTTGTTCAGCGTACATATTCAACAAAATTGGTATCAGCTACAACATTGTCTCACTTGGTCCTCAACTACTGCTTTCCCTTCATGTTTTCCGACTCATAACTGTATTCTGGATTCTGTACAAGACGTACAGACCTTTCGCTTTCTGTACTTTAACCCTGGTGTCTTCAGCAATTCAAAGAACGTAGTCCAGTCACCATTGTCTATAAATTTACAAATACCATAAACGTAGGTTTGTCTTTCTTCAATCCACACCGACAGAAGATAAATGACAAGATCAATAATAATTAATGTAGAGTATCGAAATTTCTGTAATATTTTTGTCTAAGTAACATATTTAAGTTAGTGTGTGTGGTTTTTTTTAACGTCCCGTCGACAACGAGGTCATTAGAGACGGAGCGCAAGCTCGGGTTAGAGAAGGATGGGGAAGGAAATCGGCCGTGCCCTTTCAAACGAACCATCCCGGCATTTGCCTGAAACGATTTAGGGAAATTACGGAAAACCTAAATCAGGATGGCTGGAGACGGGATTGAACCGTCGTCCTCCCGAATGCGAGTCCAGTGTGCTAACCACTGCGCCACATCGCTCGGTCATATTTAAGTGATTAACACGACAAGATCACAGGTAAATGTAAGTGCGAGTCAAGCCATTGCAAATATGAAATTCTGGTACATTAATAATCAGTGTAACTGCCAGAATGTTCGATGCAAGCATGAAAACATGCATGCATTGTGTTGTACAGGTGCCGAATGTCAGTTTGTGGGATGTAGTTCCATGCCCGTTGCATGTCGGTACTTTGTAGAGATTGCTGAGTTACAACGGCGGTATATAGGTGAGCGTTATCCTGTCGGAAAGCACCAACTGGAATGCTGCTCATGAATAGCAGCACAACTGGTCGAATCGCCGAACTGACGTACAAATTTGTGGTCAGAGTACGTGGGATAACCACGAGAATGGTCTTGCTGTCACGCAAAATCGCACCTCTAACGATAAATCCAGGTATAAACCCAGTGTAGCACGTAGACAGGTTGGTTGCAGGCCCTCAAATGGCCTGCTTCTAGCCAACACGCGGCCATCATTGGCACCGAGGCAGAACCAGCTGTCATCAGAATACACAACAGACCTTGCGCCTGCCCTCCAATGATCTCTCGCTTGACACCTGTAAGGCGCAAGTGTCGGTGATTTGGCTCGGAGCTGTTCTGGAAGTAATCGATTTGTAAAAGTGCGTTGTGTGACTGTGGCGCAATTACTGCTCAGATTGCTGCTGGGAATATCATACGCCGAGCACGACGGTCCTCCATCTCGATAGTGCCATGTAGCCGTCCGCAGCCCAGTCTCCTTGCTACCGTACATTCTCGTCGCCACTATTGCCAACAGTCATGTACGTTGGGTACGTTTCTGAGAAGAATTTCTGCAAAATTGAAGAAGGAACATCTAGCTTCTCGTAGTCCTATTACACGACCTCGTTCAAACTCAGTGAAGTGTTGATAATGATGCCTCTGCCGCCTTAAAGGCATTCTTGACTAAAGTCAGCTCACCAGGTCCAATCTCAAAGCTAACTAACGCTCACGACCTTTGCAGGGTGTATATAAAGCAAAGGTGATTTGCATCGTCATAGTGGAGCTAACTGTTAAAAGACTACCGCGAAATTTGAATAGACATCACCTTTCAGATGTAGAAACATAACCACCAACTTTCGTTTACGTGGAACAACTCCTTGCTGCAGTTGCGGTTTTTATTCTTTTTTTTAAATTTAAGTTCATTTCCTGACAAAAGTCGTAGTGTCAGTATTATTGCGTCGCGTGTTTCTACATTTCTTCGGAATCGTAACTCACTTTCCCCGAGGTTGGTCCCCACCAGTTATTCCTGACCCTAAATAATTCGTGACTGTATTTTCCACGTGCATCTTATGAAACGGAAAGTTATGTAATATTATTCACACCTTTCGGCACTATTTTTTGGGCACATTGTTATCATAACTTTTTTACTTTATTATTTTTTTTTAAGTCTGAGGATTTTCGCACGTTCACGTGTTGCGCACCAAAGCAAGTAGTTACGTTACAGCTGGGGTTTTCCAGAGAATCTCAGAAATTCGAACGGAATATCATCTATTCGAGAGAACTTGTTTCTACTTAAGTCTTGGAGTGCTCTGTCAATTTCTTCTCACCGTATCTTATCTTCCAGCTACTCTTCATTTACTGCGTCTACCGTTTCTGTAATATTGATCAAATAAATGGCTCTGAGCACTGTGGGACTTAACATCTGAGGTCACCAGTTCCCTGGAACTTAGAACTACTTAAACCGAACTAACCTAAACACATCAAACACATCCATGCCCGAGGCAGGATTGGAACCTGCGACCGTAGCAGTCGCGCGGTTCCAGACTGAAGCGCCTAGAACCGCTCGGACACCGCGGCCGGCTGTAATATTGCCTTCTGGTTCATTTCTCTTGTATAGCCCTTCTCTTCCAACATTTCCTTCTTTGCTTAGAACCGGACTTTCTTCTGCTATCTTGATATGAAAACAGCTCCTTCTCTTATCTCCATGACTGGAATAAAAACAACATTCTTCCCATCAGAGAGGCACATTCTTCCATTAATTTCACGAGTTGGGTCGTGGTTAAAAGCTAAAAGAGGATCTCTCAGCCACTCCCACCTGTTTTTCCAGTAAGGAACTTGTTTTGGGACATGACGATGATGTCATGTTTAGGCGTCGTACTGACGTCAGAAATATAGCATCGTTGACACACAAACATATTCTACTGATCATACAGTTTCTATAGCTGAAATATGGTTTGTGTCGCTACTTCGAGAAACTTTGATAACTGCAACTCAATTAGCCGGTTCTGTTTCTAATCGTTGTTCTCCTGTAACTTTCCAGACAGCTGATCATTCGCTTAAGAACTGTTCACACTGATCTACGAAGCGTCCTGTGTCACCCGACGGTGAGTTCCGCCGTGTCTCCAGAGTTCCGTGGCTCTTGGAATTTCCTCTGGGCTGTCACAGACGCCTCCCTGACCCTACCGCCTCCACCTGCGCTCGAAACCAGCAATTACCGTCCCCACCCCCAGCGATGATTGTGGCATTGTCTTTATCCACGTTCACAGCACGGCACCGCTGTCCGTGTCCCACAGGTGACTGTAAGTAAGAGCAAATGTTCGTCCCAAATTGTGCACAGCCATCATCGAAAGTTCCTTTCCTTCTTTGTTCTCCGCATAATTCATGTCCAAGCTGCCTTTGTGTTCAAGTCACAGAAAACTAGTTAGAGAGCTTAACACATTTCTCTCTTTAGGTCTTTGGTCTCTCCCGTTTTAACAGCCTAATGATAGTACTCTACTGCAGTATTAATATTACAAAGTATCACGCCTTCGTACTCTCGATAACAAGTAACATTTTGTTCATCAACAGTAAGTCGATAAGCCACGGGTCTAATTTTAGTGCTGGTGCATGACTCAGTCGATGTTTATGTTAAGTACCAGTTTTCATGCATACTTAACATTTGTGCGCAAACGATGTTTAAGCCATCTACAAGGTATAAATATTCAATTAAATCACAGGGTCGCCACCAGCCCAAGGCCCCCTTAATATAGAAGACCCGTTCAAAAGAAATAAGAGTACGTAATATTGCTAAATAAACTCAAAAATTAATCAACAGCTTGTCTTCGGCCGCATTTTAAACAAGGCTAGTATGTTATTTAAGACGCTAAAAGCATAAAATTGCTAATTAGGTGGTTATTTGGTGAGATACAAAGAAGATAACACCACATGAGCTTTTACCTAACAGATTCACTCAAAGACAGAGGCAAAGAATCGTGGGTGTTCATCCTATCAATATTCTAAACTGGTGCTCGAACATGAAATACATTATTCTGATTTGATAAAATGAAATTACGCTGCACATTTTAACTAGGCATACTTGAGGGATAAGAGCGGAAAAGGAACAGGAAACAAACGACTTCATTCATCCTATCTAGATCCACACGAAAAAAGACGAAGTTCGGTGGAAAAAATCATCACCATTACGTCCATGCTCAAACCGCAAAGAGGTTTATGCCGATTGAAACATCTTTCCAGCGTAAATACCCGACGTGAGAATTCGCACACACAACATTCAGTGATACGAATTTACCACGTGGTGGTCTAAGTCACACATTTAACCGCTCCAAACAGAAATAACATGAAATCCTGAAATGTGTAGAATCAACGAGGGAACACGACTAAAGGAACGGATAGATCGCGAATCACCATCAATTGATGCCAAAACCCTCCAGGTGGAAGACCAAAATGGTTCAAGGAAGATGTGGCCCCCAGTAAACAAAGGGAGTCACCAAAAGTTCCTGCAAAACGCGAAAATTCGATAGCTAAGTCAATGTACCCAGCACTGATCAATTAAACAAAACGGGCAGCGTACAGAGGTGCAATGATGGAGCTGAAGGCTCACAGAATGAAGAACACGTGGGACGACATCAGAACACGGCATACACTATAAGTGGTGAAAGAAAAGTACAACAAATGAAAAGAAATATCGCACACTCACGAAGTCACAATTACTCTCACATTCACACAAGTTTAAAAATACCCTAGGTCAGCCTACCAGAGGTGCGCACTCCACACCGAAATATTTCAAAAGAACAAAGTAACTTAGACCACGAATAAAATCATAAACTCAACCACCGCCTATCATCTACAGAGCATAGCACATCCCGAAGAATTAATTGGGACACTTCAGTTAGGGTGAAGAATTTAAGTATTCTCAACGAAGACCGTAGTTAAAGCTACAACCTATTTCATCATTAGTATGATAAGGCTTACTTAAGAGCTATGAACCACACTCACCAACAGCCACCAGCAGAATGCACCTCCGCTCAGAATACCCAGGAAACCACAAAGTGAAATGGAAGTAAGCAGAGGGGCCGTTTCCGCCACCAACCTAGCAGACAGACAAATCTCGAACAAATGGAATGTACCCCTCTGCCCAGGTAAAAGATACAAGGCTAGTTAACCTGTGCTCCCAGAAGACAAAAAGTAGCTCAACTGCTAAACATAAAACAAACCGGAAAAGATGTATGAAAACACCCATTCGCTCACATTATAACACGCAGAATGTAAGGTAAAGAAAGGAAATGGGAAATGTGGGTCTGGATTACACATGGGATATAACTGGATCACATTATGTATAGACATACTGAAGCAAAGCATAAACTGCTTGCATTTAGCTTCGGACGAACATTGAATTTTCAGCAACTCCACTGCTTAGTTCTACTGGGAGAGTTAATAGAACTATACTGCCGACAAAACGGTGCAGAAGGTGACGTAAAAAGAATCAAATGGGACAGCAAGTTCAACGAAGCGAATTTACAGAGACGGTTCGGAGATGAAAACATATTAAAAAATTTCGACATTGTGAGTCGTGTCACCACAATGGATGTCAAAAAAATGCAAGGTCAGTCTATCACTGAGCAACATACTCACTGCCTACATCAATCACCAACAGATGCAACCCACACTAGAATTCAGGGAATGTAGTAGCCAAGGAAGAGTGTATTCTAAATCACAAGCCTCAATGTGCTGTCTGCCTTTGTGATACATCACCGGTGTTGAGGTACTGGTTCATGCGCCTGTGGGATGAAGAGTGGCTGGGAGCGACAGACAATAACCTGCGGCTTGTAAAACTAACTACTCGGCTGTGACGCACGCCTATCTTCATGCTGCCACTCAGGCGTGATGATGCACGTCCCACTCGCCTTCAAATCTGGCTCAGTCCGATGATGCATGACTTCCTCCTCTGGTGGGAGGACACTCTACTGAGTGGAGTATATGCTGCACAGACTTAACTGAACCACATCTTAGATGAAGTAGTGGGGAAAATACACTGTGTTCCAACATTACGAATTACCTCGAAGGTGGCAGTCTATTGACTGTCACACAGTCAGCGACGATTCAGAAAAAAATAAAAAAGAACATAACAAGCCCCTTATTGGTAGGAAGTAATTAGTGCTATCGAGAGGGGAATTTCAAATTGACTCCATATTTCTACCGTTACAGGAAGCTTTTCACACCGTTCCTCACAAGATACTTCTAATCGAATTGCACGCTTATGTAGTACGACTGCATTCGTGAGTTCCTGTCAGAGAGGTCACAGTGTGTAATAATAGACGGAGAGATCATAAACTAAAACAGAAGTGATATCCAGCGTTCTCCAAGGACGTGTTATAGGCCTCTTGCTTGTTCTTGATCGGTATAAACGACGTAGGAGTCAATCTGAGCAGCCGTCTCAGATTGTTTACAGACGATGTCCTTTAGCGTCTAGCAAGGTCATCTGAAGATCAGAAACAATTACAAAATGAAACAGATACGACATCTGTATGGTACGAAAAGTGGCAATTGTCTCTAAATAAGGATAAGTTTGAGATCTTCCACATGAGTACATAAAGAAATCCCTTAAATTTCAATTACAGGATAAATCAAATTTAAAGGCTGCCAATTCGACCAAATACCTGCGAAATACAATTACGAACAAGTTAAATTGGAACTATCACGTAGATAATGTTGTGCGGAAAACAAACCAAAGAATACGTTCCACTATCGAACGCTTAGAAAATGTAGCAGACCTGCTTAAGAGACTACCTACACGATGCTTGTTTGGCCTCTGCTGGAGTATTGCTGTGCTATATGGGATCATTAGCAGATGCGATTGCGGAGGACATCGAGAAAGGTCACACAAAGGCACCTCGTTTTGTATTATCACGAAATAGGGGAAACGGTGTCACCGGTATGATAAACGAATTGGGATGACTACCATGAAAACAAACGCGTTTTTCGTCGTGGCGAGATCTTTTCACGAAATTTCATTCACCAGCTTTCACCTTTGAATGTGAAAATATTTTACTGCCACCAGCCTACATTAAAATTATCTTTGTAATAAAATAAGAGGAATAAGAGCTCGTATGGAAAGACTTGTCTGTTAATTTTTTCCACGCGCTGTTACAGTGGAATGGTAAATAGTCTGAAGGTGGCTCGAAGAACGCTCTGCTAGGCATTCAAGTGTGAAACAAAGAGTAGTTATATAGATAACATGGAGATGTAACTGTTTGGGTTGGCAGTGAGATAAATCTGGTATGACAATAAGGTTTCATGAGATTTCTAAATTGCTCCATAAATTATTAGGGAGAACTTTAAAAATATGAACACTGTGGCCGTCCCATTCTTGTCTTGTAAGTGACCAACCAGTCGCACTATCCTGAGATGTTGATTTTATTCTTTGTCGTATAGTTCAGTTAGGATTTTAATCAAACATTTTAACACTGATAAAGTTAAAGATTTTAGACTTCAAAATTTGATGTGAATGGGTAGGTGAATATGAGTGAAAATGGGAGAGAGTGACTAATTATACAGTAAGTGAAATAATGTTTTAGGCATTTTCGGTTTTAACTTCTTTAGCTACATACCTCTCGGGCTATTTTAGCAAGGACGCTAATGACCTGGCTGTTGAGCGCCAACACACACAAACACACACTAACAATCTATAACGTTAGCGACGCAACAAGGTAACATAATGAGAGACACTAAACAACCAACCAAAAATTCGCGAATAAAGTTAATGCTGTAAACAATATAACAATAAAGTGAAAGCCGACATCTCAGACTTGTTAATTTTGGACGAATTTCCACACCGTGACTGAACGCAACCACGGATCTACGATATTTCCGAAACTGGCAAAAACTTGAGAGTGCTCCCCCCCCCCCCCCCCCCACCCACTCAAGCGTTTGAGATAGGGCGACAAACATATTAAATATTTTAAAAAATCGATTCTTCAAACATATGTTCATTTTATAGCGCACTTCTTTCTGAAGAGTTTTATATATAAAACATGTATGTTCTATGAAATGTAAGCCATGTTATTTGCTCTTAAGTGTGGCAAAGTACAGTGGCACGCCTCGTCACACAGCATTCATCTATCGCACGTCACTGTATTTCGCTCTGTGAAATTCAGACGTGTACTTTTTGTAATGGAAGCCATCAAACATATGTTCAGAACAATAGAAACTAAAATGTTCTGTGGTGCCTCTTCCACTCCCGGTCAGCCAGCGTGACATTCTAACCCTCTTCCCTCTTTTTAAAGAAAGAAAAAGAAGCTGACACTTTATACTGGGTACGATTGTTCGTGACCGGAATAATAAGAACTCTTCAGGAATTTTGTACTCTTTATTGCCTATTAGCTTTCTCTCTCGTATGACATAACACAAAACCAGTAAAGACAAGAGACAAGCAAGACAGTACGCATTTCCTTAATCCTTAGGTCCCAGCTTTTTTTCTCTCTAACCTCGCTACAGCTTTACGCGGCGCGTTTTCCTTTCTGCGAAAGATTCTATGAACTCATTAAAGTTCGTCAAACATTTTGCTACATGAAAAATCAAAGGGTCGTTGTCTAATACTGAAACAGCTGTTAATACGAATAGAACCCAAGAGTGGTGTGGTTTCTCGATTTGATTAGGTCTGTTTTGTCGCTATCTGACAGATAAACGAAATAGGCCTTTCCAAGATTGCAGCGGTTGTAAAACATGCCAAATACGCGAGACTCGTTTGGATCAAATGGTCATTTTTATCTACCTCATTTAGATAAATAATACGACAGAATATAATTCACGAAGTATCAATATCAAATCCCTATTAGGCCTATTAGAAGTGAAAAGTTTTATGTTAGGAAATAGTTTCACATTCCATTCATATGCTACAGTTTTTCGAGTATGAGATCGAAAAGTAGTAGTAGTATGAAATTCTTGTACAAATTTGGAATCGTCATATTCTTCCGTATAATTTGTGTGATGTCCCTGTTTCTTCACCTTCCTCCTTCTAACGAACACCGACATCATCAGTAATTCTGTAACTATTCCTGCCATTGTCAAAACTTATTCTTCAGTAAACTTCGCTAACCCTACCAGAATCACCGGTTCAGTTAGCCCGCGTTTTTTCTCTGGTTAGGCATTATTACGTGATCGTACAACGCGTTTTCCGCGCAGTTTCGAAAACAGAACTTCAGCGGCTGCTAACCTAGGACTATACAACTGGCCCTTAGTAGTGTAGCGATCTGGCATAAATTTTCTGTCCAAATTTCATTTTCATGGATACATCGAGAAGATGATATGTAAACTTTCATACCTGTTATATCTGTTAGTCGTTTATTTCTACTCTGGTAGTAAGAATCTATGGATTTCGCTAATAATTATAACGTCGCTTTTCATTCGCACACCCAGTCAACCACTTAAACAAACAGCGATTGGTATTCACCCGTCCGGGTTTATCCGGCTCAGCTCGTATAGCCCCGTATCTATTGTGTACGGGAAAGTTTCCTCTATCTTGATGGGATCGGGATTCTCTTGGCGGAGTCATAACGTACTCTATGCACGCATTAAAAAATGAACTTATGATTCGTTCAGGAATGAACTTAGGATGTGTTCAAAAATGTTCCAAAACCAATAAGGGTGCGCTTCAGAATCATATGAATAATCGATAGCCGGCTGCGGTGGTCTAACGGTTCTAGCTGCTCAGTCCGGAATCGCGCGACTGCTGCGGTCGCAGGTTCGAATCCTGCCTCGGGCATGGATGTGTGTGATTGTTTTTAGGTTAGTTAGGTTTAAGTAGTTCTAAGTTCTAGGGGACTGATTACCACAGATGTTAAGTCCCATAGTGCTCAGAGCCATTTGGACCATTTGAATAATCGATAGACCAACGTGCGCTGGATGCTAGGCGCTTTTTGAAACAGGGTTTTTTTCCTTCAATAATATGAATTTTACGCTCGCTGAAATTGCCACCTGGGGCAGATACCCCGGTTTGTCCCCCCTTCAGCCCCCCCCCCCCCCCCCCCCCCGTCAGGTCTGGGCCTCACTATTGCATGCTAAAGAAATCTTAATTCTTGAAGGAACTTGGACGAGCCTAGAATGATGCAACATATTTACATGTTCGCCTGGTCGAGAGTGTATTAATAGCTTCATTGAGATTCTAATTTAACCATCGATAGCGAACACCTGATCCTGTAAGTACCATTGCAAGTGTTAACACATTGTTTCAAGCAAACCTTTAGGTATTGACCACATAACACGTCATTTATGAGTCTCGTGAACGTGCTAGGCATAATTAGCTGTTACAAGTCACTTATTCTTCTCTAGTCGTTGGATTCTATAATCCTTATACGCCAGTTATTCATAAATAAAGAAGGTTAAAGATAAAGACGGTGACAGATGGTAGCATGGACACAGGCACAAACCTAACAGTGGCAGGTTGTGCAGAGTTTGACCAATGTGCTGCAATATGGTGGCCTATAGCCTTTTGGATTCTCAAGGGTACTATTCGCAATTAAATTGTGTACATTAATTTTACGTATACAAATTGAAACGTTCAACTGTATTTCAATTTTATAATTAATTATTTAACATTGCGAGGAATGAAATAAAACGAAGAAAATGTCAGTAGCAGCAGGAATCGAATCCACGCTACGAATTACCAGTCAGTGCTGCTATCCAGTGCCCCATAGAGTCATTACTTTAGTCTCCGTTAGTAAAACCCCTTACACCACGGTTGCACAGTACGTTGCTCATAACTTCAAAGAGAAATATTGAGTGGAGCTGTGAGCAACGTACCAGTCGCAGTGCCACAAGGAATGACGTCACATCAGAGTATTCACAGTCGGAACCAGAGAAGTGCTCCACTTCTGTGAGTTGATCGCAGTGCGGCTGACCAATATTTCACCACTCAGCACTGGTTCCTAATTGTATCGAAGAATACGCCACGAAACATGTTTCCGTCTGTTTTGCTTGCTTACCATCACGCATTCAAAGAGAACTAGGGTAATTATAGTGCGTTTTTTGCCTCGCATTTGAAGAGCAATGGCATACTGTATGTTAATGACTAAAAGACGCTAAGGACTATAAGACGCACGTTAATTTTGAAACAATTTAAAATAATAACGTTTTTACCATTTTTATTTTTAGAGTGGAAAGCCAAACTAAAAAAAAAATTAAATCACAATTAACCTTGAAAATCCAAGAAATCGTCATCTGAACTTTCCTCCTCTTTTTCTTCTACCTCTTCGTCGTCATCGTTGTCCTCTTCAATATATTCACCGCCATCGAGAGTGTTACTTATGACGCACTTCTTGAAGGAGTTAACAATAAATCTTCTCTCACTCAAGACCACGATTGTTTTATCCAGTTACATACTTGTCTGATTGTAGATCCCTTAAAATTTCCCTTCGGGGTGAATTCATATTGGGTTTCATCTATCATCCATTTGTCCATTCCTCTCTCATATGGTTTATTTATCGAGACGTCAAGAGTTTCAGTTGTCAAGCAAGTCCTCCCAGAATAACAACTAGCTCTGAATTTCCCTGTCTCAATTTCTCTTTCACAGAATTTTTCAAATTACTGCTAAACGAGAAGAGAACTCTTCTTCAGTAAAGCTCCTTTCTCACACTCTCTTAATCCGTAATTTCATACCAGCCTCGTCCATCCAACCCTTACCATGTACGTGAACAACAACACCTGGCGGTATTACAGAATGTCTGGCATTGTTTTGCGCTTGAAGATGATCATTGGGTTAAGTTTAGTAAAGTCCGCACAACATGGCAGGACAACAATGTAGTGCATTTTCTCATGTACACCAATTTTTACAGTTAACGAATAAGCTTCTTTCATGGCAACAGTTCTGTTACTCGGCACACCAAACGTCAGAGGGGTGTCGTCTATATTCGCTATTTGGCTTAGTTCCACACTGGTGTTCTTTCGTAGTTGAATAATATGGCGATGGAAGAATAATAGTTTCTCTTCATACTCTTGTGGCATTTTCTGAGTTCATATGGTTTTGGTTCGCAAGCTAAGTCCATGAGACTTCGTAAACCTGCAGCACCAAGCAACTCCACAATTAAAGTCTGTTACGTTCCACGGTAGCACTAGCTTACGAGCGTGTATTTGAACCATTTTTGTATTAATTCCGATGTCACTTTGACCGTGGCCTTGAATCCATTTCAATACAACAATTTCTAGTTTTGGTAATTTTGCATACAGTCCTCTATCTGCACATTTAGTCTTCCTCCTTTCGTTTCAGTTCTTGTTTACCAGCCCGCCAATCGTGAATGGTTTTCTTTTTCTGTTGTTGTAGGGCCGAATTGCCGCTCAGCTGCTTTATTTCCAAATTCTTCTGTATATGCTATTACTTTCAACTTATAGCCCGCGTCATATGAATACCTTTTATTTTTTCAATTACGAAACTAGCTACTAACAAAAATATTGTTCTCTTACCGATAACACAAACCAATTCAAGTTCACTGGTGTTGTAGACTGCAATAACGCATCATGGGTTTGTGATGGCTGGGCAGGAGGTGGACACTGTTGGCAAGCTTGTGAATCCCCGCGACTCAAGTTCGTCACATCGGTGCACTATTGCTGCCAGTTCAATCCAGTGTTGCGAGATAGAGATAGGTTTCCCGCGGCATCGAATATATGGCCATTTTAAAGACCAGCGGGAATTTTATATCAAACACTGGACATTTTTATATTAATTTCGAGTATAATATGCATCTGAAGTTTGGAGGCAATTTCTTTAACAAGAAAAAAACAAGTAAAATACTGTAATTTTAGTGTGGTATTTACCATGTACTGCAGGACAATAGCATATGATAACCGGCCGTCACAGCTACAATGCCTTATTAGACGTATTGACGGATACCTGTTAGTGGACATTAACATGGGGTGTGTTCAACCTTCACCTTAATAACGGCGTTATCTCTGCTGAGGACACCTTCAGTGAGGTCCCTCACACGAATTGCTCTCCTGTACGAATCTCTTCATCTCATTGTAGCGCTTGCCACCTATGTCCTCAATTATTTTCTGGATGTATGCCACTCTCTTGTCTTTCTCTACAGTTTTACCCTCTACAGCGCTCTCTAGGACCATAGAAGTTATTCCGACATGTATTAACAAATGTCCTACCATCCTGTCCCTTCTTATTGTCCCTGTTTTCCATATATTCCTTTCCTCGCTGATTCCCTCGAGAACCTCCTTATTCATTGACTTATTAGTCCACCGTATTTTCGACATTCTTTTGTAGCACTACATCTAAAATATTTCGATTTTTTCTTTTCCGGTTTTCCCATAGTCCACGTTTCACTACCATACAATTGTGTGCTCCAAATGTACATTCTCAGAGATTTTTTCCTCAAATTAAGTCCCTTTTTTTTCATACTATTAGACTTCTCTTGGCCAGGAATACCCTTTTTTCCAGTGCTAGTCGATTTGTTATGTCCTCCTTGCTCCGTCCATCATGGGTTATTTTGCTGCCTAGGTATAAGAATTCCTTTAATTCATGTACTTCGTCATCACCAATCTTATTGTTAAGTTTCTCGCTATTCTCATTCTCAATACTTTCATCTTTCTTCAGATTACTCTCAATCCATATTCCGTACTCATAAGACAGTTCGTTCCGTTCAGCAGATCCCGTAATTGTTCTTCACTTTCATTGGAGTCAGCAATGTCATCAGCGAATCTTATCTCTGATGTCCTTTTACCTTGAATTTTAATTTCTTTTTTGAATATATCTTTTATTTTCGTCATTGCTCTTTCGATGTATAGACTGAACAGTAGCGGTAAAAGACTACATCACCGTCTTACACGCTTTTTCCAGGTCGACAAATCCTATGAACGTGTCTTCATTCTTCTTTAGTTTTGCTTCTATTATCAACCGCAGGAACGTCAGAAATGCCTCTCTGATGTCTTTAGCTTTCCTAAAGCCAAACTGATCGTTATCTAACACATCCTCAATTTCCTTTTCCATTCTTCTATATGTCATTCTTGTCAGCTACTAAAATAAGTGTGTGATAGTTTTCGTAGTTTTATGCTCTTGCAATCCAGAATTGTGTGGATGATGTTTTTCTGAAACTCAGATGGTGTATCGCCAGACTCACGTATTCTACACACCAACGTGAATAATAGTTTTGTTGCCACTTCCTCCACTCATATTAGAAATTCTGAAGGAATGTTATCCATCCCTTCTGACTTATTCGTTCCTAAACACTTTTAAATTCTGATGTTAATACTAGATCTCCCATATCTACTCCTGTTTCTTCGTCTGTTACATCAGCATATAAGTCTTCCCCTTCATAGAGATCTTCATTGTACTATTTCCACCTATCCGCTCTCTCCTCTGCACTGAACTACGAAATTTCCATTGCAGTCTTAATGTTACCACCACTTGCTTTTAATTTCACCGATTGTGCCAGATCCTGGTTTAGATACGGTCATTCCTCTGCATTTCCATTTCACATCTCCCTGTGTAATACCGTTAAAGTGTTTTAAACTCTATCAAACGGTTTTTACAGTGTCCGGACACGGGACTAGGATAAACTATACGTGCTCCTTATTACCAACTTGGGGACTGCAATATACAGCTACTGAATGGATCTTGTGTTTGACCCTGGGCAAGATTGTTTAAGTATTTTAAACTCCAACGAACAGTATCTACAATTTGCTTCTCTGTACTCTCTACCAATCACGACTATGCGGTATCACTTAACATATACCTTACGGAACAGCTGCTGCATGGTTTTTAACAACATTCTGCAGTACGTTTACTGGGGTCATAGGAATACGTGCAAGCTGACCGCTGTCTTAGAGGCTTTCCTAGAAAAGCAAACCATCTGCCTCTAAATTCATGGGGATATTCGCTCAAGGTTGATAGAAAGTAGATGGAGTAATCGGTTTTGAGGGATTGTAACGAGGGAGGATTTGATGCTGGACTGAAGATGCATTCTAGAGAGAGGGAGATGTTGTAGAATCATATTTACCGTGCTTTTCACCATTTTTGTTGTTTTATCAGTTGTCTGATATAAGTCACGTTCAATTCGTCTACAACTGTGTTCTGTGTGTGACTTACAGTGCTATCTGCCTGCAGTCCTTAACAGAAATCCTCAATTCCAGAGTATGGGGAGGTTCGCTGTATGTATGCATGTAACACAAAGAATCTATGTTTTTTTTTTCCTTTGTTGTAGAAGGTAGTAGTTTTATCATCTTAAAGTTTCTCATCATAAAGAGTGGGATATAAAACTTGCAGGGCTTATGCATGTCTGGTGTTGGAAATATACTTCTGCGGTACAGACCACACAACTACTGTATCTCAAACCATACTGCTTTAACATTTTAGCATGTTCAAGTGCAGAGCCGTGTAGCATTATGTGTGTGTATTTCTCTTCTACGATACTCTCCCTCTTTCCAGTACCTTCTTGGTATGGAATCCAAACACTACAACAGTACTACAGAATTGGCAACACAACTGATTTACGTAAATTGTTTCCACCCGGAGCTCCATTATACATAAACCATACGTTTCTTTTTCTTCTTAATCGTCTGTTATATCACCACAAACCCGCCAAACGTGGCAGTCTCACATGTACTACACGCCAATAAGACGTGCTGATTTAGAGAGATCGTGTGTAATTGGATGGGTGGCGTGAGGAAGATTAGTACGGAATAGTCTCTGAGAATGGTATTTATAGTATTTCAATGAGAATTCGGTCTATATCACTAGCGTCAATCGGTCGTACAAGTTTGGAGTACGTGTAATACTCTTTCTAAAAGCAAAATATCGAAGAATATTGATCACACGGAACTCAGTTCGTTCTGAAATGGTTCAAATGCCTCTGAGCACTATGGGACTTAACATCTATGGTCATCAGTCCCCTAGAACTTAGAACTACTTAAACCTAACTAACCTAAGGACATCACACAACACCCAGTGATCACGAGTTCGATCTGATCCGTCACAAGACATTGAATGTAGCAGGTATAGTACGTTCCTACTTCTTGCCATTTCCAAACTAACAAGGAGACGATGTTGCAGGAAGTGGTGGATTAAAGACACGGGAAGAGTTATGAGATGCATAGAGAGACTATATAGAGTTTTGCTCAGGATCCTTAGCCCATACGATCAGTGTAAGGGTAGCTAGTTTCTAAACAGAGGGCAGACTGCTGTTGTAGATATGATTCGTTCGTTGGGATGGTAATCATCAAGGTGTTAGTGAGATCTCTCAGACTTAATCCAACGAAAGCGAGAATACTTTGTGACTCCCATCTACATATGGAAAAGTAGGAAATTGTAAGAAAATCTTAGGGAATTTATAAAGTGTTTCGACTAAGGAAATTAGTTTTTGCACATCCTCTCTGCATATAGTTATTTCCTACACTAAAAAATAGTAATTCTACTGTGAGATGTAAGCAGTGTAACAGGGTTCACGATAAATTCACATGTATATAGCACGCACGAAGTAAATGCATGGGGGGGGGGGCGGGGGGGTTGATTTAGCAGTGATACAGATATTGAGAATAATGCTGCAGTGTCATTGGCTGATAACATCACGAGATCGATGCAATGAGACGGTTAGCTGATGTGAAAAATTCGTCGAGAGTGATGATTTGGAAATCGAGTATCTGGGTAAAAAGTGTTTTAATTAAAGGAAACCTGGTAAAATTACGAAACTTGGTGGAAAATACATAAAACTGATGAAAAGTCGACAAAAATGTGGGTGAATGAAGGTACTTACATTGTAAGTAGGCTGTTTAGGTTTTCTTATTGGTAACGCCACGTAGCGCTCTGTATGAAAATCACTGGCTGTGCTGTGTGCAGTCTTGTGTCCAGTTTGCATTGTTGTCAGCCATTGTAGTGTTGGGCAGCTGGATGTTAACAGCGCGTAGCGTTGCGCAGTTGGAGGTGAGCCGCCAGCAGTGGTGGATGTGGGGAGAGAGATGGCGGAGTTTTGTAATTTGTCATGAACTGCTATATATATTATGACTATTAAGGTAAATACATTGTTTGTTCTCTATTAATATCTTTGATTTGCTAACTATCCCTATCAGTAGTTAGTGCCTTCCGTAGTTTGAATCTTTTATTTAGCTGGCAGTAGTGGCGCTCGCTGTATTGCAGTAGTTCGTGTAACGAAGATTTTTGTGAGGTAAGTGATTTGTGAAAGGTATAGGTTAATGTTAGTCAGGGCCATTCTTTAGTAGGGATTATTGGAAGTCAGATTGCGTTGCGCTAAAAATATTGTGTGTCAGGTTAAGCACAGTCTGTCAGGTTAAGCACAGTCTTGTATAAAATTGTTCTAAGGGGACGTTTTAACATCTTTGCCTGAGTGTTTGAAATTCCTTCCATTCCTCCACCAGTGCGATTGACAACTGACTATATTATCCACGCTCTGTGGATTTAAGTCCTGCAGAATACCCACATGTTTCATTTTTGGTTATGCATTATAAGCCATAAAAATGAAAGAAACAGTGTCAAAGGTTTGGAGGTCATGATGACCACCACATAGTCCACCAAAACAGTGATCATACACCTGGATGCAATATGGACCTCCAATATAAAGAATCAATGCTCTTGGTCTCTTTGAAAACAGAACACCGAGACATCTGCTACACATCACCGTGGAACATGAGTTTAAATGTAGAGGTCATCACCTTTGAAGAGCCATTTGGAAACGCTCCACAATGCTACAAACTCTTCCAGTTTGCTATGTATTCTTCATTTTTGTCTACAGGAAACACCACTTCTGTGTTCTGTTTCAACCATCATGTGTGTTGTGGGACCAGCTTATGTTATACCAAGCAACTTCTGACTTCCTTTCAGAACCAATGGAGCAAAATGTGTTAATTTAGGTTTAATATCTGACAGAGGCCGCAATGTCATGGTAGAAACAAAAATGTATGACAGTGTGCAAAGCTGTATACATACAGTGCTTGGATGTGTTACAGCAAAAATAAAATGTATCAAACTATTTATGAAAAAAGAACTTAGGAATCCTCTCTTGTGATTGATGGCCTGTGGAATATGGTATTCCTACAGTACAGTAGACAAACCTTTGCACAGTTCTGTGGAAATGACTGCGATAAATGGCCACCTCCTCCAGTAGATGAATACATATCTATTTAATACCCTCAACGTCAACACACAGACGGTATTTGATTTCGACATATCGGAAGAGAGAGAGAGGCGGTAAAATCTTATCAAGTTCTCTACCGAGCGACGTTAGTGAAGTTTTTATACTTTGTTGTTTAAATCCATTGGATGTCACAAAAATAACAAGGAAAGAGAGGGAGCAACACTGTACTGTCAAAGAAGAATCTGACACCATTACTCTGTCATATTCCTACCATAGTAATCTAAGGAATATGATAAAGGAGATTTGGACATAAATAGGAGGATATTTATAGTCAGTCATTTGATATTGATGAATTGCAGATGTTAAGCTTCTGAATTTCTTTGTGCAGTCTGTGTACACTCTGCATTTTTGTGAATTTCCTGCTGTACAGTAGTGTGCTACTTTCCTTGTTGTGATAGTTCTCTACCCAGTCAGTGATAGGTGGAGGACTAGGCAGCCTTCTAACTAATGGAACTCAAATGCTGAAAATATATTTCCGACACCTGACATATAATCACAAGTTTTCTACCCCACTCACTTCAGTGGGAAACTTTAAGATGATAAAACTACTACCTTCTACACCAGAGGATAAGAAAGACAGATTCTTTGTGATACATGTGCTACATAGCTTTCCAGGGATGTATAGCACCCACTGTTCAAATCTGATTGTGGTTCAGAAGTTGTGCTATGCTCACATGGGTCCTATAAAATGACCGTCAGAAACGAAATATGCATGAAACAATGACATCTTATGAGAAAATAGGCAAAGTCATAGCAGCGGTGTTTGACATGGGAATTTACATGCCATGGTGCGCTAACTCCGTGAACAGAAAATAGACTCTTCCACACACAACGACTGTCAAGCAAATGTATACACAGAGATAGCAGCACCTCCAAACACCTGTCAGTGACTTTGTTTCACAGCAGATACGCAACTGAAGACTAAATTTATGTCCAAGCTGTGGTTTCGAATTGAGAACTTCGCATACATTTTCATTCATCTAGAGGAGGGTGCCGAAAAAGGTTTCCATCGGTTTGGTGGACATGATTCATCGCAATCTGTTGGAATTCCTCTGCTGACTGTAGCATGGTGAGGTTTTCTGTTAACAATTGCAGGTGGATAACTCTCTACGCCACACACAGAATAAGCAGTTGTGTATGAGTCGACTGCAGGTTTTACCAGGCAACTGATGTAGCCCAAGAGAATAACGAAAAAAATGGTTAAATGTTCGATAAATTACCTACCATATCATCCCCCATTCTCTAGGATGCATGTTAAGTCTACCATTAACCCATACCTTCTCTATCTTAAACAATCCATTTCAGGTGTCTTAGAGCTATCCACGAAAACTTACTCTTTCCCTGGTTCCCAGTGCTTCCACATTGACTTTTTCTCGTTTTCGTCTTCCTGTCATACACTCTTTCCCATGTACGAGAATTTTCCTGCAAGAAGCAGACATGTAAGTACTCGCAAATTGTCCTCAATTTCCCTACATTTTGGTGTACTTCCCCTAATTTATATTTTTCAACAGTTTTCGTAAATTTACCAGATTTATGTCGCATCTGCTCATGGGAACATGACCTCACTTCTGACCATGTACTCTAAATTTGCTTGTAAATATAGCGCAGTTGTCCACTCCTAGCTCAACTGCGCTATTTTTATGTGTGTGTGTGTGTGTGTGTGTGTGTGTGTGTGCGTGTGTGTGTGTGTGTGTGTGTGTGGTGGGGTTGATGGGTGTGGGTGTGGGTGCATATGTGTTTGTTTATGGGGGGCTCCAGACCATGCTCCAAACCTACCACCAGCGAATACAGTTCAGGCACCACCCTGGACGCACTGCAGGTATCCAGATCGGAAGTCTGTGCCAGCCTTAAAGCATGCTGGATCTAGTTTCGAACCCTATCTTGGCTATAACATGTGGTGGATCCACCTCCAAACTTTATCCATACTGTAATGCGTGGTGAATTCCCTCTTGAACCCTTTACTGGGCTAAGGGTGGTGGATCCAGCTCTGAACACTATCGTGGCCATAACGTGTGGTGGACCCATCTTCGAATCCTACCTCTGACATAACATGTGAATCCACTACGCGTTATGACTGGAATACGGTTCGAAAGTGAATCCACCCGCAATATGTCCGTGTCAGTGTCTGAAGCGGAATTTATCGGTGGTAGGCCTGGAGTATGGTTGAGGCCCACTCACACGCGCGCCCACACACACACACACACACACACACACACACACACACAGAGAGAGAGAGAGAGAGAGAGAGAGAGAGAGAGAGAGAGAGAGAAATAGCGCAGTTGCACTACGTGTTGGTAACTGTACTGCGTTTACAAGCAATTTTAGAATACGTGACCAGATGTGAGGACATGATCAGATGAGCAGAAGTGAAATAACGAAAATTAATGGAAAATACGTATAAATTGAGAGAAAATACGCCAAAATGCAGGAAAATTTAGGGAAGATGATGAAATACTTACATTAACGCTTGTTGCAAGGAAGTACTTGTACATGGGAACGAGCGTATGACAGGAACAGGAATATGAGGAAAAGTTGAGATCTTCCAGTCTCCGAGTGTATCCTACAAACATGCTTTGTGACTCCGAATGGTTCAAAATGGCTCTGAGCACTATGGGACTTAACTTCTAAGGTCATCAGTCCCCTAGAACTTAGAGCTACTTAAACCTAACTAACCTAAGGACATCAGACTCATCCATGCCCGAAGCAGGATTCGAACCTGCGACAGTAGCGGTCGCGCGGTTCGAGACTTTAGCGCTTGGAACCGCTCGGCCACTCCGGCCGGCTTTGTGACTCCCACCCACATAGGGGCATAGGGTCAATCGTAATACAATCTTACCGAATTTATGAAGTGTTTCGGATAAGGAACGTAGTTTTTGCACATCCACTCAGCTGCTGGCTATACACTACGAAACAGAAATTGAGTCATGTGATGTGGGAAATGTAACAGGATTCATGATATGTCCGCATGTAAATAGCATTCCTAAAGAAATGGAGGCAGTGGTTTAGCACAGAAACTGAGAACTATGCTACAATGTCATTGGCTGATAGCATCACGAGATAAATGCAATGAGACTTTCTGTTGACGAGAGACATCTATACGAGCAGTGGTTTTAAAATGTAGTAATGGGGTAAAATACTTTGAAATTGTGAGTAACCTGGTAAAATTGCAATCTTAATGGAAAATACATTAAACAGAGAAAAAATACGACAAAAATGAGAATCAGTGAAGGTAGTTGCATATTCGTTTCGGTATGTGAAAATCATTCCATTCCATACCATTCCTGTCAGTCTGTTATGGTAGTTCTGAGTAAAGAAAGAGCATTGAGGGTTTTAAACACCATGGTGCATGTCCGCGCTGTATTCCAACATATGCGTCATCCACTGAACTGTGGATCATTCCAGCGAGACCACAACGATAGAATGTGGGCGGGAGTATATCAGTAGCCTCTATCCATCACATCAAAGTATGAGAAGGCAGGACCCGTGGAGGAATATGGAGACCAATCCATTTATTTACGACAACTCAAAAGCAGAATACGTACAGCCTATTCTCGATTCTGATTGGCTGTGGGACCTATATGTTAAATAATTTCGTGGAAGTGTCGAAATCGAGACGTCTCTTGGGAGGAGACGTCTGGGAGGCTGAGTTGATGTTTCCGTAGACTTCAGCTAGACCCCTCTACGTTACACATTCTTCATTAATTGTATCAGGTACTCCTGCTCTGGCGTACACTCACTACACTAAGAACGTCCGTAACATAAATAACAGACATGAGGGTGTTTTAAGTGTAATTAGGCACTTTATTTGTCGACAAATATGTGATAACTACGATGTGACGGGATGGCGGGATGGTGTTGTTACTGTGAGGCTATGGTAGGCCGTACAAAATGACACACAGCTTGTGCGAGTGTGAACAAACCGTAATTTTTCGGACGCTATAATCTATAAACGGCAATCAGGCTACTTGTCAGGAATTTTATGCTGTTGGAACGTAAAGTTACCGTGGTTAGTGTTCTGACTTATCACTAGATATTTGTGGGAAGTCACAGGGAGAATAAATGAGTATTTGAGATGGGGAACTGTGATCTCAAGGCAATGAGGAGTGTGTCCGACGATAAGGAGCGACAGATTTATTTCATAAACAGCTGCACGTTATATAAATGTAACGGTTCATCTGGATCTGCTACTGTATACAAAAGAGTAGGCAATACGGCTGTAACATCATGGACACGCATAAAATCTTCTCATCAGCTTCCCTAAGCAGATTTTCAAATGTCCCTCAGCACACTACCAGCTGCGATGCTTATTACAGTACAGCAATAACCAACGTCGTTGATGCCTTTCCAAGCTTTTCGTCTGCAGGAGGATTGTTGATTATAACATAGTGCTGGATGCCTGTGCTTTACGACACATGCTGGAGAGAGTCTTGGCAGAATGCTACAAATTCTGGAAGTGCTGATTGAAAATATCTTTAGTCTGTTCGCTAGCCTGATTGGTTCGAAGACCCAAATGTCAAATAGTTTCCTAGAGCTAAAGAGACTCGAGACACCTAGACGTTTTGAGTGTGAATATACTACAATTTTTTAGACCATATACACATATAGATGATAGCTGCACTACTTTTCTGAGGAGTGTATGAGTTGGAGTGGAAAGCTATTGTGGTCAGTGATCTAACATGTGCGATGAAAATTATGTGGGCGGGGGAGGGAACTATGTCTGGTCGTAAGGCAGGTGGAAAACTGCTGTTTCAATGCATCGATCGTCTCGGACATTCTTTCGGCCGGCCGTTGTGGTTCAAACGGCTCTGAGCACTATGCGACTTAACGTCTGAGGTCGTCAGTCGCCTAGAACTTAGAACTAATTAAACCTAACTAACCTAAGGACATCACACACATCCATGCCCGAGGCAGGATTCGAACCTGTGACCGTAGCGGTCGCTCGGCTCCAGACTGTAGCGCCTATAGCCGCACGCACGGCCACTCCGGCCGGCGGCCGTTGTGGCCAAGCTGTTCTAGGTGCTTCAATCTGGAACCACGCCTCCGTTACGGTCGCAGGTTCGAATCCTGCCCAGGGTATGGATGTGTGTGATGTCCTTAGGTTACTTAGGTTTAAGTAGTTCTAAGTTCTAGGGGACTGATGACCTCAGAAGTTAAGTCACATAGTGCTCAGAGCCATTTGAACCAGTTTTACGTGGAAAATTATGTCCAGTCATAAGAAGGAATGTATTTACGTGGGAAGTTGATATTTTCAGAGTCACAGACGCCAAGAGGAGGTATTTCCGACACTTCGCTCATTGTCAAATGTCACTAGAGTGGTGTTGCAATCATAATATTTAATTGTAATTACACTGATAAACATGTGGTTGGGTTTCTAGGACGACTCTGCTTGGTGTTCTGGCATGTGCCTTACGTCGTTGGTGCCCAGAAGGAATGAACATTACTACTTAAGGCGTGATCCGCCCCTGAGCCTTCCAGACCGGTCAGGTGGGGTACGACAGCACTGTTGAACAGAATGAGTCGCACTCTGGCTGGTGAATAGTGAACTTATACTCAGTACGTGTTGGGCAGCCTTCGCTATCACGTGTGTTGCGAGTATTTTCCGGTTCTTTCATGGATATTGGAGAAGATTCAATATGATGAGTGACTGCATTGGACGTTTATTCGTCACAATGTAAACTGAACAGTTGACTATTTGGCAGTGTTGGTGTAAGTCTCTCCAACCTCTGAGAAAGTGTGCAAACAGGTAAGACCATGTTCAGGAACCAATTACATTCAAACATTGAAAGAAAGTCCCACTGTTGAACTCTGTTTGTGTAATCCATGATGTAACAATTCTTTTTTGGGGTTGGAGACTGTACTGGGACAAGTCGTTACAAGTCTTTCTCCCTGTTTGTGTGTCGCTAGTCCAACAGGTCCAATGTTTGTTTGCATCGAGATGGTGAAACACCAGTGGAAGACACATTTGCTGGTTCCTTAGATATGTGAAACATATACGATAACCCCCCCCCCTCCATGAACCATGGACCTTGCCGTTGGTGGGGAGGCTTGTGTGCCTCAGCGATACAGATAGCCGTACCGTTGGTACAACCACAACGTAGGGGTATCTGTTGAGAGGCCAGACAAACGTGTGGTTCCTGAAGAGGGGCAGCAGCCTTTTCAGTAGTTGCAAGGGCAACAGTCTGGATGATTGACTGATCTGGCCTTGTAACAATAACCAAAACGGCCTTGCTGTTCAGGTACTGCGAACGGCTGAAAGCAAGGGGAACCTACGGCCGTAATTTTTCCCGAGGGCATGCAGCTTTACTGTATGATTAAATGATGATGGCGTCCTCTTCGGTAAAATATTTGGGAGGTAAAATAGTCCCCCATTCGCATCTCCGGGCGGGGACTACTCAAGAGGACATTGTTACCAGAAGAAAGAAAACTGCCGTTCTACGGATCGGAGCGTGGAATGTCAGATACCTTAATCGGGCAGGTAGGTTAGAAAATTTTAAAAGGGAAATGGATAGGTTAAAGTTAGATATAGTGGGAATTAGTGAAGTTCGGTGGCAGGAGGAACAAGACTTCTGGTCAGGTGACACAAAGTCAAATAGGGGTAATGCAGGAGTAGGTTTAATAATGAATAGGAAAATAGGAATGCGGGTAAGCTACTACAAACAGCATAGTGAACGCATTATTGTGGCCAAGATAGATACGAAGCCCACGCCTACTACAGTAGTACAAGTTTATATGCCAACTAGCTCTGCAGATGACGAAGAAATTGAAGAAATGTATGATGAAATAAAAGAAATTATTCAGATAGTGAAGGGAGACGAAAATTTAATAGTCATGGGTGACTGGAATTCGAGTGTAGGAAAAGGGAGAGAAGGAAACGTAGTAGGTGAGTATGGATTGGGGCTAAGAAATGAAAGAGGAAGCCGCCTGGTAGAATTTTGCACAGAGCACAACTTAATCATAGCTAACACTTGGTTTAAGAATCATGATAGAAGGTTGTATACATGGAAGAACCCTGGAGATACTAAAAGGTATCAGATAGATTATATAATGGTAAGACAGAGATTTAGGAACCAGGTTTTAAATTGTAAGACATTTCCAGGGGCAGATGTGGACTCTGACCACAACTTATTGGTTATGACCTGTAGATTAAAACTGAAGAAACTGCAAAAAGGTGGGAATTTAAGGAGATGGGACCTGGATAAACTGAAAGAACCAGAGGTTGTAGAGAGTTTCAGGGAGAGCATAAGGGAACAATTGACAGGAATGGGGGAAAGAAATACAGTAGAAGAAGAATGGGTAGCTTTGAGGGATGAAGTAGTGAAGGCAGCAGAGGATCAAATAGGTAAAAAGAAGAGGGCTAGTAGAAATCCTTGGGTAACAGAAGAATTATTGAATTTAATTGATGAAAGGAGAAAATATAAAAATGCAGTAAGTGAAGCAGGCAAAAAGGAATACAAACGTCTCAAAAATGAGATCGACAGGAAGGTCGAAATGGCTAAGCAGGGATGGCTGGAGGAAAAATGTAAGGATGTGGAGGCTTATCTCACTAGGGGTAAGATAGATACTGCCTACAGGAAAATTAAAGAGACCTTTGGAGATAAGAGAACCACTTGTATGAACATCAAGAGCTCAGATGGAAACCCAGTTCTAAGCAAAGAAGGGAAAGCCGAAAGGTGGAAGGAGTATATAGAGGGTCTATACAAGGGCGATGTACTTGAGGACAATATTATGGAAATGAAAGAATATGTAGATGAAGATGAAATGGGAGATACGATACTGCGTGAAGAGTTTGACAGAGCACTGAAAGACCTGAGTCGAAACAAGGCCCCTGGAGTAGACAACATTCCATTGGAACTACTGACGGCCTTGGGAGAGCCAGTCCTGACAAAACTCTACCATCTGGTGAGCAAGATGTATGAAACAGGCGAAATACCCTCAGACTTCAAGAAGAATATAATAATTCCAATCCCAAAGAAAGCAGGTGTGGACAGATGTGAAAATTACCGAACAATCAGTTTAATAAGCCACAGCTGCAAAATACTAACACGAATTCTTTACAGACGAATGGAAAAACTAGTAGAAGCCGACCTCGGGGAAGATCAGTTAGGATTCCGTAGAAATAAAGGAACACGTGAGGCAATACTGACCCTTCGACTTATCTTAGAAAATAGATTAAGGAAAGGCAAACCTACTTTCCTAGCATTTGTAGACTTAGAGAAAGCTTTTGACAATGTTGACTGGAATACTCTCTTTCAAATTCTAAAGGTGGCAGGGGTAAAATACAGGGAGCGAAAGGCTATTTACAATTTGTATAGAAACCAGATGGCAGTTATAAGAGTCGAGGGACATGAAAGGGAAGCAGTGGTTGGGAAGGGAGTAAGACAGGGTTGTAGCCTCTCCCCGATGCTATTCAATCTGTATATTGAGCAAGCAGTAAAGGAAACAAAAGAAAAATTCGGAGTAGGTATTAAAATCCATGGAGAAGAAATAAAAACGTTGAGGTTCGCCGATGACATTGTAATTCTGTCAGAGACAGCAAAGGACTTGGAAGAGCAGTTGAACGGAATGGATAGTGAAGGGAGGATATAAGATGAACATCAACAAAAGCAAAACGAGGATAATGGAATGTAGTCGAATTAAGTCGGGTGATGTTGAGCGTATTAGATTAGGAAATGAGACACTTAAAGTAGTAAAGGAGTTTTGCTATTTGGGGAGCAAAATAACTGATGATGGTCGAAGTTAGAGGATATAAAATGTAGACTGGCAATGGCAAGGAAAGCGTTTCTGAAGAAGAGAAATTTGTTAAATCGAGTATAGATTTAAGTGTCAGGAAGTCATTTCTGAAAGTATTTGTATGGAGTGTAGCCATGTATGGAAGCGAAACATAGACGGTAAATAGTTTAGACAAGAAGAGAATAGAAGCTTTCGAAATGTGGTGCTACAGAAGAATGCTGAAGATTAGATGGGTAGATCACATAACTAATGAGGAAGTATTGAATAGGATTGGGGAGAAGAGAGGTTTGTGGCACAACTTGACCAGAAGAAGGGATCGGTTGGTAGGACATGTTCTGAGGCATCAAGGGATCACCAATTTAGTATTGGAGGGCAGCGTGGAGGGTAAAAATCGTAGGGGGAGACCAAGAGATGGATACACTAAGCAGATTCAGAAAGATGTAGGTTGCAGTAGGTACTGGGAGATGAAGAAGCTTGCACAGGATAGAGTAGCATGGAGAGCTGCATCAAACCAGTCTCAGGACTGAAGACCACAACAACAACAACAACAACAACATACGATTATGAACGTTATAACCTTAGTTGGCTTTGTACAAGGAGGATCTGGAATGCGATGTTGAGCCATGCGTGGCTCGTGTTCGTGTCATCTATTACGTAACATCTTGTTTTTACCGTACGGCCGCCATGTCATTTTAATTTTAATTGCTGGTGTCACAGAATTGCTGTCTTGCCTGCCTGTGAGTGGCAGCAGAAGCACATATCGATAAGTGCTCTGTCGTACCATCTCTGGGCGTATTTCGGGGTCGTCGAGTCTCTGGCAATCAGTTGGAGACGGACCAGTTGATCGGTTGGGACACAGCAGCAGTGCACTCGGGGACGGAACCTCAGTGAGGCGCGCACAGCCAGTACCAGTGGGGACGACCGTTGGTTGGTCGTTTGGTCGGTCGTCTCATTGACGACGTGTGTTTGGGTCGGTTCCTTCCTGTGCAGAGATGTCGGTTGTGTTCCCTCTGCATAGTTGGGTCCAAGCCAGTCTCTCCGGGACGTCGTCTGTGTGAAGGACGTCTGTGAGTCGGAGACGCACCAGCCGTGTAGTCGCGATGGAACAGCAGTTGCGGACGGACCAGCAGTTCAGTCGGACCGTTGGCGTGGAGCAGCAAGCAAGACCCCGCCGCGCGGAGTCGGGCTGGAGTCGCTGGCGGCGTGCACGCGCGGTTGGAGTGTGAGGTGCTCCTTGCGAGTGCTACGAAGTTCATCCTCACCAATCTTGGACACGAGAGTTGAGTCTTCTCTTAAATTACTATCGAGCCTCAACTGTTTACATGTCTTCGTTTGATCCTGGTTGTCTCTTTTGGGATATTCCGGTGAGCAACAGCATGTGTATTTAAGTCGGCAAAGATTCCCGCAGTCTTCCAGTGGAATTTAACTTAATTGATTCCCTCTTATTGAAGTTCACCAGCGGTATCTTCTGCCTTGTGGCTGTTGATGTTCAGGTTACTTGGCCCGGTCGTTCACGTAATTTTAGGCAGTGTATTTTCCTCGTTGCATTGTTGCTGTCCAGTGCGGTGTGTAGTTCGACAGCTGAGGTGTTGTTAGTCGTTGTGGGCGCCAATGTTCTGTGTGTCGTTGTATTCAAATCTTGTGGTAGTTTTGCTGGTTGCGTGGAGCGGGACTGATTTGGTTGATTGGTCGATCGGCTGTCTGTCGGTTAGGTTGCCTCCAGATTAAGAAGTCTTTGGACAGGTTACCTGGCTCACCTAAACGGGCGTTTGTGTCACAATCCCAGGCCGACCCTTGGAAACTTCTGAGCGCTGTTCCGTGTCTGTTACATACTAACTTCGCTCTTTGAGTTTTAGTTATTTGGCTGATGTGTGAGCTTCAGCCGAGTTTTTATACATCCTGAATTAATGTTCCCCTCTTGCCCTTTGGGCATATGATTCTTATTCCTTATATGGTGGCTCTTAGCTGAATTTTACATCAAATATTTTAAGGCCTTAAGCCGTTAAATTATTGTGTTGATGTGTGACCTTCAGCCAAGTTTTAATATCTCTTAAATTAATGTTCTTGTCTTTCCCTTAAGGCATAAGATTGCGATGCTTTTCTATGGGCCTTCAGCCGAATCTGGCATTCAGTGTTCTAAGATGAGGCCTTCTGACTTTTCACTGACACTCTTCTTAGTGCTTAATATGCGACCTCCTGCCAAGTTTCATTAAAATTGAATTGCTAAGGCCGTCAGCCCATTAGATTGAAGGTTTAGAAAATATTCTTGTGTCAAACCTCCAGAAGAACCTTGTATTTGAATTTTTGCATAGGCCTTGTGTCTTCCAATTTAAGTGCGGCCTTCAGCCGATCTAAAGTTAATCAAGGAGTTCGATTAAAGTTTTGAGTGTTTTGCATTCTTGTTGTAGTATTGTCTGTTGATAAATAAAGTTCGTATGTTGAGTGCAACTGACAGGAACTTAATTTTCGCCCCTTTCCGCTAACTATTCCGCTCTGGCCTGCTAGCGCAGGAATTTCAGATTTACTATTGACATCGGTATTCGTTAAAAATATGAATGGAACTACCAGTTTCCTCTATTTTCTAGTTTTCACATAAAAACGTTCGCAGACAAGATAAGTTCCTGTATATTAATAGTTACTTAATGACCTCGGTAAAGTTTCGTCCCTCTAGGTACATGATTTCCACTCTTTATCTTCGGAATTATTCTCTGCAGACGATTGGTAGTAGTTGATATCAATAACAGTCCCGTCAGTGGTGTGATATTCATCCTAACCACGTAAAAATACATGAAATTCTTGAAATTTTCATATGGTACTCGATGATTTCAGCGTAAAAGGGGCCCAAATATAGTCGTTTTGACGTATAAAATTGGATATTGCAGCTGATATCGGTTCAGTGATTGGTAAATTAATTCCCGAGTGACAAAGCATATCTCATCAACAGAGCTCGGACGAAAATAATTTTATAATCCCAGAATCTGGAAAAGGTCGTAAATCGTTGCAAAAACGGCAGCAGCAAGCAAGCCGGGCCGGAAACAGAAGTGTTAGAAGACGTCTTTACGCCAGACGAACCAGTCCAGCTTTTGTACACCAGTTCGGCGAGTGACCACTGTCCGCAGGAGGGCGCTCCGATCGCTCCTCAGGCCAGCACATGTGGGGACAGTTTCCTCGTGACCGCTGGCCAAAGTGGATGATAGACCAACCTCACGGCTGAAGTGCTTTCGTCGTCAGGGGATATCTAGTGCAGTAAATGTACTTTGCTTTTTGGAATCTGTGTGTCTTCGCTGTACATGTAGGAGTCTCTCGTGGTCGATAGCTGAACACTGGATGCGAAAGTGATGATTTCGTATATTGCAGGATACGAATTTTGTTTACTACAGCGATGTAGCGATATGGCATGGTGGTACAGTCGTAACTTATCTCCACACTAGCAGAACAGTCTAACTGAGTCACAGTCTTTCTCTGTATTTTCCGTATTATTATTGCAACGTTTGACTGTCAGTGCAATATGAATACTGTGTCTCTCGATCTGTACAAAATATTTTTCCGATGAGATAGCGGGTAAATTCAGTAAGGTCCAATCAGAATGGTCAATTCACATGAAGTTCTTTGACGTGAGAGAGTCACAAGACATTTTGTGTGTATGTAGCGGGGGGGGGGGGGGGGGGGGAGGCACTGAAGTTCGTTAAGACTGCTTCGAACAAGACAGGACCAAAACAAGGCATCTATGGAAAGTTCTGTGACATCAGGGAGTCACGTGATGTCCTCTTTGTTCAAGGGTTCAGAGACAAGTCCAGGCAGACTAGCCTTCTCTGACTTTGACAAGCGGGGTGCATTGTGGCTTTAAAGCATCTCCGGCCCAGCAGTTGAAGAAATCGAAAATTCACCGAAAATTCCAGGCATTTTTCTCATCTATATTACAGTGCTTCGAATACTAGGAAAATCTTTTAGACATCCGATTTGCTGTGTCTGCTTTTTTTTCATGAACTGTTGTGGGGCTTCGAAATATGTCATCATTTTTTAGATATGTAATTGCTCCGATTTTCCCATTAGTGCTTAGACACTAATTGTGCAACTGTGCTTCGAAAAATGATAAAAATAAAAAAGAAGTGCCCTGATCCCAGCAGCGAAAATAAATTAAGCCCACTTAGTGTGTCACAAAAGTGATGAATACCGTTGTAGTTGTAAGGCTTAGAAAGTTTTTTCTCTCTGACAATGTCTCCAAACAAGCAGCTGTAACTCGAAAAGTGGGGATGGTGGGCGGTGGAAAATGGGAAGGTGGAGTATTAAGAAAAGATGTAAAGTGACTACCCAAGCTTTCTTCTCTAGCAGTTGAGTACAGACTGGCCATTTCCCGCCATTTGCAGGGTCAGGGAGGAAGGATGCAGGGTATGGGGGAGGGGAGGGGAAGACTGGGGTGCTTCCCAGAGGGGGTCAAATAATTGGTTAATTAATTAGTCACTTAATTTAATATCAAAAGTGTACTTGCGCGCGCAAGGTGGAGGGGTTTAGGATTTCCCAGAGTGAGGAAGGTTGAGGGGAAAGGGGGATGGATGGGGGCTTCCCAGGAGGACGTATGATCCCCAGACCGTCAGAAATCAACCCCCATGGAGTCATAAGTCAATTAAGAGAACAATAGGCTTCCTGCTGTATCTGTGCTTGCCCCTTAATGTACTGCACCCTTCAAAACCAAAATGCACCACTCTTCTCTTTGCCTCACTGCTTTTGTGCGTGAACTGACCTCTCGAGTATTGAGGGATGATGAGATACGTTTTAAGTTCTCTAATGCCATAGAAGCTGCGATAAGGAATACTACAATTCTCATTTTGTGGAAAAGGTGTGGAAACGGTAGTCTCAGTATTTGAACAGAGTGACATAGGTCCACATGCGGAGAAAACGTTGCGTAAAAGAACAAGTAATTCAAGTGATCGACGAGAGAAGCAAGTACAAAATTTTCAAGGAAAGGCAGCAATATAAGTAGCTTAGCAATGAAATAAATAGGAAGTGCGAGGAAAACCGTCTGAAAATGGACCAAAGCACTGTTCACGGACGAAGTGTGAATAGGCTTGCACGCTGAGGACATCTCTGTTCGCACATGGGGGCGATCAGGGAAATGCAATCATCCGTCAAGACTGTGGAACGTCACCAATAATCCGGTGGTTCAGTCGTATTCTGGGCAGATATCACGTATTTCCACAACACACTACACATCCAAATTGAAAATAACGCGACTGCTGCAGTGTACGAAAACAAAATTGTCCGATCCATAGTCAGTGGTTTTGCAGAGATTGTAGGGAAAGTGTTAGCTCTACAGGATGATAACACCGACCTTATCGAACTCGCAGGTGTTTCGGTATCTGACAGGCCGTGGGATCCGAAGAATGGATTGGCCAGCACGCTCACCGGATATTAACTGCATAGAGCATGCGTGGAGCTTTCTCAAAAGAACGATTTCTAGTCGTCAGCATCCTTCACTAACGACTGAAACTCGCAGAAATTCTGCCACGGAGTGAGGTAATATGTCTCAAGAGGCCTTCAGTGAGCTGGTACTGAGCATGCTCCGTCGCATTCAGGAGTGCATGAGGGTTCGTGGAGGACCTACACGTTAATATTGAGCAGTGCAATCAACACACAATCTTTTTTTTATGTTGTGGGACATTGCAAATTTTTAATTTTTTTTTTACAATAATGTTCCATTTTCATTTCATAATCGGTTCAAAGAGAACATATAGTGTAGTTTTCGTTTGCGTAATACTCTGTATTATCAAAAAATACATTATAAGACACATATCTCATGGATACGGAAACCGATTACATGCTTAACATTTTTGATGGGATTAGTAGAAAAAAATTGCATTCAGGATGTTCAGTAACCACTTGTGATCGTGCTTCACTTTACATATTGCATTTCAAAGCAAGTACAATTGCTGTTATTAATCAGTTAATCATCCATTCATACAGACATGACAGCAACACTTCATTACGCAATTGAAGTGCTACAATTTTCGGGTCGTTGAGGTTGGCAGAAATCTGAAACAAAAGCGGTTGACACGAAGTGTTCCGAGTGGTGTCGATTTATAACCATCAGTACTTGTGGATTGGTGGCCATCTTAGCCCTCCATTATCACAGCGTGTCTATCGGGGGCGATGACATACTAACTTAGGTAGGTTCCCAACTAATAAATATATCAGTATACAGGGTAGTCCACTGATCGTGACCGGGCCAAATGTCTCACGAAATAAACGTCAAACGAAAAAACTACAAAGAACGAAACTTGTCTCGCTTGAAGGGGGAAACCAGATGGCGCTATGGTTGGCCCGCTAGATGGCGCTGCCATAGGTCAAACGGATATCAACTGCGTTTTTTTAAAATAGGAACCCCCATTTTTATTGCATATTCGTGTAGTACGTAAAGAAATATAAATTTTTTAGTTGGACCACTTTTTTCGCTTTGTGATAGACACCGCTGTAATAGTCACAAACATATGGCTCACAATTTTAGACGAACAGTTTTAAATTAAAATACAGAACGTAGGTACGTTTGAACATTTGGTTTCGACTGTTCCAATGTGATACACGTGCTTTTGTGAACTTATCATTTTTGAGAACGCATGCTGTTGCAGCGTGATTACCTGTACATACCACATTAATGCAATAAATGCTCAAAATGATGTCCGTCAACCTCAATGCATTTGGCAATACGTGTAACGACATTCCTCTCAACAGCGAGTAGTTCGCCTTCGGCAATGTTCGCACGTGCATTGAAAATGCGCTGACGCATGTTGTCAGGCGTTGTCGGTGGATCACGATAGCAAATATCCTTCAACTTTCCCCACAGAAAGAAATCCGGGGGCGTCAGATCCGGTGAACGTCCGGGCCATTGTATGGTGCTTCGACGACCAATCAACTGTCATGAAATATGCTATTCAGTAGCGCTTCAACCGCACGCGAGCTATCTGTCGGACATCCATCATGTTGGAAGTACATCGCCATTCTGTCTTGCAGTGAAACATCTTGTAGTAACATCGGTAGAACATTACGTAGGAAATCAGCATACATTGCACCATTTAGAGTGCCATCGATAGAATGGGGGCCAATTATTTTTCCTCCCATAATGCCGCACCATACATTAACCCGTCAAGGTCGCTGATGTTCCACTTGCCGCAGGCATCGTGAATTTTCCGTTGCCCGATAGTGCATATTAAGCCGGTTTACGTTACCGCTGTTGGTGAATGACGCTTCGTCGCTAAATAGAACGCGTGCAAAAAATCTGTCATCGTCCCGTAATTTCTCTTGTGCCCAGTGGCAGAACTGTACACGACGTTCAAAGTCGTCGCCATGCAATTCCTGGCGCATAGAAATATGGTACGGGTGCAATCGATGTTGATGTAGCATTCTCGAAACCGACGTTTTTGAGATTCCCGATTCTCGCGCAATTTGTCTGCTACTGATGTGCGCATTAGCCGCGACAGCAGCTGAAACACCTGCTTGTGCATCATCATTTGTTGCAGGTCGTGGCTGACGTTTCACATGTGGCTAAACACTTCCTGTTTTCTTAAATAATGTAACTATCCGGCAAACAGTCCGGACATTTGGATGATGTCGTCCAGGGTAGCGAGCAGCATACATAGCACACGCCCGTTGGGCATTTTTATCACAATAGCCATACATCAACACGATATCGACCTTTTCCACAATTGGTAAACGGTCCATTTTAACAGAGGTAATGTATCACGAAGGAAATACTGTCCGCACTGGCGGAATGTTACGTGATACCACGTACTTATACGTTTGTGACTATTACAGCGGCATCCGTCACAAAGCGAAAAAAGTGGTCCAACTAAAACATTCATATTTCTTTACGTACTACACGAATATGTAATAAAAAATGGGGGTTCCTATTTTAAAGAAACGCAGCTGATATCCGTTTGACCTATGGTAGCGCCATCTAGCGGGCCAACCATAGAGCCATTTGGTTTCCCCCTTCAAGCTAGACGAGTTTCGTTCTTTGCAGCTTTTTCGTTTGATGCTTATTTCGTGAGATATTTAGCCCAGTCAGTATCAATGGACCACCCTGTATATGTGGCCTTAGATGCTATCCTCACAATGTCAGTTCTGGCTCTCCCCTAGGGGATCCAATATTAGAGTTTTACTGAGCTTTTGTAGGGCCACGATCAAATAAGGCTGAAGAGATAGATACCATCTTCTTGATGTTTTATATCATAGGTGGAAGTCGCTATCAAACAACTATTTAAGTTGGCATGTAGAATTTATGACAATGGAACCATACCAGGTGAGCAGAACTTGTGACACCGGAAACATACCATCAGAGTTCTGTAAAAATTTCATCCACATAATCCAAACGAGCAAGAGCAGAAAAGTGCTAGACGTGTCGTAAATCAGCTTAACAGCTCATGCATCCACCTTGCTGACGAACACAATACAGAAAGAATGGAAGAGAAAACCGAGGAGCTGTTAGAAGACGATCAGAGTGGCTTCCGGAAAGGTGAAGTCACCAAAGAGGCAGTTCTGAATATTCGCTCCATAATGGAGACAAGACGTAGAAAAGTCTGGGTACGTTCATAGTAATTTTCAACCTAGAAAAAGCGTTCGACTATGTAAAATGGTGCAAGACGTTCAAATAGCTAAGCCAAAGAGTAGCTCGCTACGGGGAAAGAGGTTTAATATGCAAATGTAAAGGGACCAAGAGGGAAAAATAAGAGTGGAAAACCAAAAACCAACTACCTGAATTAAAAAGGATGTAACACAGGGACGCAGCGTTTCGTCCCTACTGTTCTGAAGGGAAGAAGCAATGACGGAAATAAAGGAAAGTTTCATGAATGGGTTTGAAATTGAGCATGAAAGGATTTCAATAGTAAGATTCGTTGATGACACTGCTATCCTCAGTGAAAGTGAAGAACAATTACAGAATATGTTGAATGGAACGACCAGGCCAATGAGTACAGAATATTAATTGAGAGTAAACCGACGAAAGACGAAAGAAAAAAAGGAGTAGCAGAAATGAGACCATTGATTCATATCGAAACTGGTCACCAATAAGCAGACGAAGTTCACGAATTCTGCTATGCTGGAAGCAAAATAGCACTGACAAACGAAGCAATGAAGAAATAAAAGCTGATTAGCACTGACAAAAGAGAGCATTCCTTGCCAAGGGAAGTCTGCTTGTGTCAATTATAAGACTTTGGATGAACGAATTTCCGAAGATGTACATTTAAAGTACAGCATTGTGTGGTAATGAAACATGGACAGCACGGAAACCGCAACAGGTGAGAATCGAATTGTTTGACATGTGCTGTTGCAGAAGAATGTAGAAAATCAGGCGGAATGATAAGATAAGGAATGGTAAGATAAGGAGCGTGGAGATTCTCCACAGAAACGAGGACGAAAGTACAATACGGAAAACACGGACAAGAAGAAGGGACAGGATGATGGGACGTCAGATAATAATTGCCACGGTACTACACGGACCTGAATTGCAGGCAAAGACAGACATTGGAATATGCTCAACAGATAATTGAGAACACAGGACGCAGGTGTTAGTCTGATATGAAGAAGTTGGCACAAGACAGGAATTTTTGTGGCAGACATTATACAATCAGAGGACTGACGATTTAAAAGAACACCTCAACAAACAAAGAAAACAATTAATCATTGGCAGAAGATGGACTGATATGTCACAGCATGATATGGAAGAGCCGGGTAGTGTACTCGCTTTCAAGCAACGCGAAGTATTCCAAGAGAATCAGGGCAACGTCATCTACGAGCCAGTGTTATCCCGGACAATCGTTAGTTCCTGTTAACGTTCCACCACTAAGGAGAGATCTATTCAAGCAATATGCAGTGCACCTAATACTAACTATCCACAACAGTTTCTATGCCCGTAGGCCCGAGATGTACGAAGACGTGCTGAAAAGTAATGCCTCCAAAGTTTTCAAAGTGAAAATTCTTAAGACTTTTTAAATAAAAATAACATTATTAACAATCTACACCTTCATTTTTCATGTCTATGTATTTATTTCTCAACACTATCACCCTGGCGACGAACAGATTTTTCCTACCGAGAGAGATCATTTTGTTGATGTCATTTTAGAATCTTTGTTGACGGAGCCACAACCACATCTCTGCTTACACAGATTCATCACTATCAAAATGAAGTCCTCGAAGGTGTTCGTTAAGATGTGGGAACAGATGAAAATCGAGTGGGGCCAAGCCGGGACTGGTTGGTTGGTTGATTTGGGGGAGGGTGCTAAACAACGAGGTCATCGGTCCCACCGGATTAGGGAAGGAAGTCGGCCCTACCCTTTCAGAGCAACCATCCCGGCATTTTCCTGAAGCGGTTTTTGGGGAAACCACGGAAAACCTAATACAGGATGGCCGGATGCGGGTTTGAACCGTCGTCCTTCCGACTACGAATCCAGTGTGCTAACCACAGCGCCACGTCCCTCGGTAAGTCAGGACTGTATGGAGGAAGATCACTGACAGTGAATCCAAGGAGATACCGCAACGCTTGTGTGTGTTCTAGCACTGTCATGCTGAAGGAGAGGATTCTCGATGAGTGGACGAACTCATGGGATTAGAAACTCCATTACAGCACGCTGTTTCTCAAGCAGTGACATACACTGCGCGACAGAGCTGAGGATCACTTTTTCGTAGTCCAGTAATTCTCTCCCATTCCGACGCGTAAATCCGGAATTTGGTTCAAAGGTGGCTACAACCTTCCTCTGCGATGGTGTAAAAGTGTGGCGCCCTGCGACGTAGGCCTCTGGCTCGACAACGCTTCAGACAGTAAACTGTCAACAAATACGAAATCAAGGGCGGAGCTCAGAGGTTCATGTGACGAGTAAAGTGGCAAATTGCCACGAAATATCACCAAAATTCTGCCCATGCCAACTTGGGCGTGTCACACTATGACAAGGTCGTTACAGCTCTCTTAACAACATTCCACCTCTTCTTTTGATACCTCTCCGCTGCAAATTAGAATCGCGACGTGGTTCTCTTATGGGTGACCGAGGAAAGCGTTTCAGACACACCGCCATTCAGAATCGCACCAAAAAGGCGTCAGGGAGTGGCATAAAGAGCGTCAATGAAACTACTCATTTCCTAGGAATTGATTCCCACAAATTTAGCCGTCGAAAACAATAATTCACAGTGCCATGAGTAACAGAACGTCCTTGACAATTTTTGGCACTGTTAACACATACTGGGCGATTCACAGATCTGCAACTCCGATGAATGTGATCTTACCCCTTTGGAATGCAGTGCAATTGCAATTTTTGATCTGATGTACGGGGTGATAGGATTGAGGACCATTCAAAACCATTCTACGAAATTTGAACGTGATTTGAAGCAGCTAAGGTTCTTGATGATTTTTCAGTGCCGCTGTTTCACACCATCCTGATGCGTGAGCATAGAGATGTGTGACACTGACACATTAGTGAGTAAAACAGCGAAGGGGGTGTATCGAGCATCCCATCGTGTAACACATCCACGGTAGTGCTAGGCAGAAATTAATTGAAATTTGCTGCCAATGTGATATCATTAAGCCACTTTACAGGCCACACGAACTTCTGAGATCTGGCCTTTTTTTCGCATGTATCAGCGCCTTGAGTTTTTGAAGTGTCGTTGGTACCGAGGGTTACGCCGTAGGCACCGCGCTTGTACACCATTACAGGGTTGTAGCCACATTTTAGACAAATTTCAAACTTATGCGTTGAAAGAGAGAGAATTAAGGGATTTCAAAAAAATTATTCTTTAATTCCGTTGAGCACTGTAGTTACGTTACACACCACCATGATACACGCTATAACTCGGAGCCCTGTAACTGCAACGGGCTACAAATCTATATGCATTATGAAAAAAGGTTTATAATGTTAATAACTTTTGTTTTGTTTTGGATGAATTATTTTTCAGCGCTCCCTCATACGTACCATTAAAATTAACAGACCGCAATTTCTGAATGCCATGGGTGAACTGTATTATACAGGGTAGTCCATTGATCGTGACCGGGCCAAATATCTCACGAAATAACCGTCAAACGAAAAACCTGCAAAGAACGGAACTTGTCTAGCTTGAAGGGGGAAACCAGATGGCGCCATCTATCACAAAGCGAAAAAAGTGGTCCAACTAAAACATTCATATTTCTTTACATAGTACACGAATATGCAATAAAAAATGGGGGTTCCTATTTTAAAAAACGCAATTGATATCCGTTTGACCTATGGCAGCGCCATCTAGCGGTCCTACCATAGTGCCATCTGGTTTCACCCTTCATGCTAGACGAGTGTCGTTCTTTGTAGTTTTTAGTTTGATGGTTATTTCCTGAGATATTTGGCCCTGTCACGATCAACGGACCACCCTGTATATATGGACAAGAAGTCGTCTCTTACTTTTTATAGAGGTTAGTGACTCTGGAATTTGTATGGAAACCGGACTTATTTGCCCACAGGGTGTTACACGCGATCCTTATTTGTAGAAAGTAGACATATTTTACGTCTTTCGGTCACTGTTTTTATCATTTGAAACTGACCGGTTTCGGCCAGTCTTGGCTATCTTCAGAACATATCTCGTAGTTGCAGGGTACCCAGGCTTAACGGAACTGGTCAGTCGAAACATTAAACACAGCGATCAACTGACGGAAAATAAAGTCTTTTTCAGAAATTTGTATCTGCAGCAAATATGTAGCTCACAGGAAGAGTCCGGAGGGAGAAAGTCTGTAGAGTGATGACTTCTTCAAAGTACACAAATTTGTGGCTAATAGAGAATACATCTTTGACGGCTCAAAGGAATGGAATGGATGACGTTCTGCTCAATGTCATCCTCCCCGGACTGGAATCCTAACGATTAAGTGGTAGTTTCGCTTGCAACACGCAACGCAGCTGGTTCTGCACCTCCAAAGGAAGAGATTGCTCCTGTGGGGGCGTCGAAGTGTCAGCCAGGGACTCATGAATAATGTAATTGATACCTCATCGGGCAGGTGCGAAGCAGTGTTGGAGTCCACGATGACCACAGCGTATTTGGGAACAGTTATTATTGTTGCTTCACGAGTTTCTGTTCTACCTCATTGGCGTAAAACTTGTTTCCTCTTGTGTATAAAATATTCTCGGTATTCTTGCCGCGTCAGTTCTAGATAAAATCTCGAGCTTTCGACGATAAGTGCCGCCGCGAAAAACTTCGTTCTCATCTTGTTTCCTCTTGTCATAAATCACACAGATAAGAATTAGAGAGCACATGCTACAGAACATTGTAATATCTCTTTGTGTGCAGTTTTCCGTAGAACAAGTCACAGTTAGTTAGAGGTTTATCTTTACGTGAAGTCTGATTTCTCGTCTGATCTAGGTGTGATATCCGCCGGTGTAAAGGTGTGTGCTACTTCCAAGTGATGTAACGATCTGACCTGTAGTTAAAATGTCTGTAACTTGGCGGACTGGGAAGCTAAGCGCTTCACCAGGCAAAGTCAAGCGCACATACAGTCGAGTATCGATGAGCATGATCTGGTTCGAGCACATCTCAAAAGGATGTGAAAAACTGAAGAAGACTATCAGAGAGCGTGGAAAAACAGCGATAAAAGAACGAGCAAAAGGTACGAGAATTTGTAGTTAAGTACACTCGCACGCAATTACTTTCATTTTGTATAGAGTTGTCATGAACTGATATCTTCAGCTATTCTGATTAAAGAAACATGATATTTTGAATCCATTAAATGTACCTACCTCCTTAGCCTAGTGAGTGGTTAGCGTATCTTGTCACCAATGCGGGGTAAACAACTTTCGATTATTAGTGATTACCTTAGACAGTCTTGAATTGGGAAGGTCTCACGTGGGATCACTCAGCCTCATGGGACCAAATTAGAAGTTTAGCGATAAAATTAGGAGCGCGATTAACAGACTAGATTCTTACATGACATCACATCAAAAGGTTTCGACAACTCTGAGAGAAACATGAAATTTAATTCTTATCGATTAAATGTGAATATATGATGCCGTAAGGGCATTCTGATGATATAAATAATGTTTAATAATTAATGACATGCACGTAATTGTGATGGGCATAGTACTGGGCATGAGCTGTCTCCTACTGTTGAGACTATATAGTGCAAAATATACTGAACGGATAAGATCTAAAAGGATAAGTGGATAAAGAGTGAGATTTCAGTGTGTAGAAGCAAGAGATAGGAAGATATGCACAGTGTTGTCAAGCAAGAAGAACACCAAGATGTACCATCATTCGACGTCCGTATCAAATTGTATAACACCTAATAATTCGTAGGATAAGCCAGTTTAAAGGTCAGAGAAAGGCACAGGTGTACCAGATCCATTAGGATCGTGAATAGTAAAACAATGTGATGTTCAAACCAATCCATGTTTATGACAGATTTACCTTGTTCTTGGCAAGCATTTTATTTGGAGGTGCATTTGTGGCAATATGAAGCAGTAACGAGTACGTGAAAGCGGTGTGAACTACTTTTGAAGCAGTGAACAAGTTCATTAGACAAGAAATGGCATCTGTGGGGGAATTACAAATGAACTGGAACGGGAACTGAGTGACTTCCGCTAATCAATGTGAAATATTCAATTAATTAAATTGCTCAAATGGCTCTGAGCACTATGGGACTTAACATCTGAGGTCATCAGTCCCCTAGAACTTAGAACCACTTAAACCTACCCAAACTAAGAACATCACACACATCCATGCGCGAGGCAGGATTCGAAATTTGCGACCGTAGCGGTCACGCGGTTCCAGACTGAAGCGCCTAGAACCGCTCGGCCACCCCAGCCGGCAATTAATTAAGACTAAATTTTTCCTGTCACAGACATTTTGTCATTTAACCTAACTGGCACAGTCAACAGAAACACTGCATTTCAGAGAAGTGTAAAAGATAGCAACTCGAAGGTTGATTTAAAAGCCACAGTGCTTTACTGGACATTGTCCTATCGGAGGTGGTAGGCCTTTGCCTTCCTTTAAAGTGACCTACCAAACCAGTCACAGAAGAACCCACAATTTGAGACGGACTCCGACTCCGAACTGCGTCACAACTAGACATTTTACGCATTAACAAACACTGTCGGTAGTGAAGCAAGTGATGGATGACAAATAAAAATGCTAAGACTGACCACGTTCGAATTCTAGACCTCAGGATCTTTACCACTAAGCAACGGACCCACACCAAACAAGTGCATGCACAATATAACGTTAAAACGATGGCAACAATAATTCACAGTCTTTACCGGATGTTGAAAGTTATGCCATGCCTGTACAGGGACTGGACAAAAATCCAGTATCAGCAAAAAAAAAAAAAAAAAAAAAAAAAAAAAAAAAAAAAAAGAAACAGAGGGGGGGGGGGACATTTCACTATGCCTAACGCGGTATAGGAAGACTGTTGGTATTCGAAACAGATTAAAGTCATCTTAGAACGTATAAAACCGTGGCCTATGAGATTTTCACAGGAGTTATAGTCCGTTCTTCCTTGGAAATAATGGCAATTTCAGGTAGCAATGATGAGAGTGAATAGCCATCACGCAGCTTACTCTCCAAAGGCGACCACAAAGGCGCAGTAATGTTGAGCGCTGCTGACAGTGGTGGCCAGGAAAGATATGACAATTCATCTTCACGCTCACAAAACCAGCCCTGGACTAAGCGAGTAATGTGAACAGGGTCCTGTCGTCTTGGTACACAGCACCACCATTGGAGAACAAAGACTGTACCATAAGACGAACCTGATAAGCTAAAACTGTCACGTAATCCTTGTCAGTTATGCCACCATGGGGCTCACGAAATGCCAAGGAATGTCACGATCTGGCTGTCCAAATCATCACCGAATTCTATGTTTCACTCCGGGGACGTAAACTCTGCCACTATGAAAAAAGTCACCCGGTCAAATGACATTCTTCCGCTGCTCCTTTGTTAACCTTTTATGGTTTTGGCACCATGTTTCCCTGTTACATACATTTTCGACTGCTGCTCGACCACCTGATCCAGAGTATGCCAACCAGTTTTGCGGCCTGTGTACGTGTGCATGGTGATCATATTCTACACTCCTGGAAATTGAAATAAGAACACCGTGAATTCATTGTCCCAGGAAGGGGAAACTTTATTGACACATTCCTGGGGTTAGATACATCACATGATCACACTGACAGAACCACAGGCACATAGACACAGGCAACAGAGCATGCACAATGTCGGCACTAGTACAGTGTATATCCACCTTTCGCAGCAATGCAGGCTGCTATTCTCCCATGGAGACGATCGTAGAGATGCTGGATGTAGTCCTGTGGAACGGCTTGCCATGCATTTTCCACCTGGCGCCTCAGTTGGACCAGCGTTCGTGCTGGACGTGCAGACCGCGTGAGACGACGCTTCATCCAGTCCCAAACATGCTCGATGGGGGACAGATCCGGAGATCTTGCTGGCCAGGGTAGTTGACTTACACCTTCTAGAGCACGTTGGGTGGCACGGGATACATGCGGACGTGCATTGTCCTGTTGGAACAGCAAGTTCCCTTGCCGGTCTAGGAATGGTAGAACGATGGGTTCGATGACGGTTTGGATGTACCGTGCACTATTCAATGTCCCCTCGACGATCACCAGTGGTGTACGGCCAGTGTAGGAGATCGCTCCCCACACCATGATGCCGGGTGTTGGCCCTGTGTGCCTCGGTCGTATGCAGTCCTGATTGTGGCGCTCACCTGCACGGCGCCAAACACGCATACGACCATCATTGGCACCAAGGCAGAAGCGACTCTCATCGCTGAAGACGACACGTCTCCATTCGTCCCTCCATTCACGCCTGTCGTGACACCACTAGAGGCGGGCTGCACGATGTTGGGGCGTGAGCGGAAGACGGCCTAACGGTTTGCGGGACCGTAGCCCAGCTTCATGGAGACGGTTGCGAATGGTCCTCGCCGATACCCCAGGAGCAACAGTGTCCCTAATTTGCTGGGAAGTGGCGGTGCGGTCCCCTACGGCACTGCGTAGGATCCTACGGTCTTGGCGTGCATCCGTGCGTCGCTGCGGTCCGGTCCCAGGTCGACGGGCACGTGCACCTTCCGCCGACCACTGGCGACAACATCGATGTACTGTGGAGACCTCACGCCCCACGTGTTGAGCAATTCGGCGGTACGTCCACCCGGCCTCCCGCATGCCCACTATACGCCCTCGCTCAAAGTCCGTCAACTGCACATACGGTTCACGTCCACGCTGTCGCGGCATGCTACCAGTGTTAAAGACTGCGATGGAGCTCCGTATGCCACGGCAAACTGGCTGACACTGACGGCGGCGGTGCACAAATGCTGCGCAGCTAGCGCCATTCGACGGCCAACACCGCGGTTCCTGGTGTGTCCGCTGTGCCGTGCGTATGATCATTGCTTGTACAGCCCTCTCGCAGTGTCCGGAGCAAGTATGGTAGGTCTGACACACCGGTGTCAATGTGTTCTTTTTTCCATTTCCATGAGTGTATATTGACGTCGGGGTACATGCGCAGGAAACAGTGGCGTTTTGTAGCACATGTGTTTCGGGACGGTTTTCTCAACTTATCACCAATACCGTGGACTTACAGATCTGTATCGTGTGTGTTCCCTATGTGCGTATGCTATTGTATGCCGGTTTTGTGTAGTGCCACGTTGTGTGGCACCACATTCTGCAATTATCCTTAATTTATGAACATGAGTGTAGAAGCACCATCTATTTCCACTCAGTGGACGTCCAGATGCGGTAATGACGTGCAAATTCCTTCCTTTCTCGTCGATAAACAGCAGTCAACACGGGTCCATGAACCAGGCGCCTTTTGCGGAGGCCAATACGCAGCAACGTTTGCTGAAAGGTCGCTGAGCTCCTTTTGGTTCCTTTTGCCGGTCATTTGCTCAACAGTTGCAGTCTATTCGCCCGTACACATCTCCGCCGGTGTCGTTCATCGATGGCATCTGGTGCACCACAATTAGCTAGGCACATGCATCAAATAGCACCACTTTGCCATGAACAGCATATTATTACGGACTTATACATTTCGGAACTACTTCCACCCTTGCCCCGAAAGCCAATGATCATGTCCTCTTGGACGTCAGATATATCGCCCCATTTCCGCAGTACGACAACGGTTGCATTGATCTCCACGTCCTCCCGACTTGCTTTGTATAGCCTCCACTGCTAGCGCTGCCACCTGCCTTCCGTGAGAGATTGTTGCTTATTGACGTTGAACACTTAGGGTGAGTGGATGGTATACATTTGGCATAAGGACCACGAAGATAAGAAGTGAGAAATTATGGCTCGTACTGAAGGTTATAAACAGTCGTCTTTCCGTCGTTCTGTTCGCGAAAGAAGCGGGAATTGACTAGCAATAATACGTGGAACACTACAACACGCACCGGACTGTGGATTGTGGAGTATGTATGTACATAGATTTAGATGTAGAATTACGCGTTGGCACTCGATGGCTCAGATATCTGTGATTCCTGTATGTATTTTTGATTCCTGTATGTATTTTCCCACACCCCACAAGTTCGATGCAATCATCATGACCGATGTGAAACTCTGTACTTGATTCATTTTGATTATATCGTGAGTTAGTCACCAGGATATTTTACTCCATTCCCCTCACACTTTACCAGGAAGTTTTTGCCAATTGTACTAATTAGACGGATTTTATATTCCGACATCTACTCTTTTGGGTGAAGGAGTTAACCATTGCATATGCCAACCTTGTGTTGGATTCCCCCTGTGGAACGTTTTTATAATAAACTATGGTCAAAGTAGACCTATCTTTAAATTCAGTATATAGATGACCCTTTTATTAAGTTACCATACATTTTCACAAGGAAGACACCCACGAATCACAGGTTAGCGCTATCACTTTCATTTCGTTTCCGTTGCGCGCAATTTATCGCAGTACATCTGAATCGATGGGGACGATCTGCATAACGGAAGGTTCACTCGATACGGATCACATGCGCCATTGATGCTTGGTTGTAGCCCAGCAGGGCCTTGCAAGCTGTGTGACTTTCTGTCAGAAAGGTCACTGTTCGTGGTAACTAAAGGGAAGTCAGGTAAACTGGGTTTTCCCAAGGAAGTGCTGTAGGCGCTTTCTGCGCTTAGTCTACGTAAGCGATTCGAACAGCCCTCTTAGACTGTGTACAGATGATGGTGTCATTTTACCTTCTAATAAATTCATCAGAAGGTCAAAACGAATTGATTTTAACAAGCTACTTGTGCAATGCGAAGTGTTCCATTTGATCCTGAAAAATTAAAACTGTGCTCTACATGAGTCTTAAAGCCATCTGTTTGAAAGGGTACAGTACCGCCCGACATTGAAAATAGGTACAACATGTTTCACTATTTTTGTCAGAACAACACATTTCTTTTGTAAACTAACTCAATTTCAATTACAGGTAATACAGCGAAGCCGGATACCAATGTGGGAAAGAATGACAATTTACTTATTTAATTGATCACATGTGCACTCTCACAAAATAAATCCCTACATCCAGTTTGGTGAGATCTGTGAAATGAATGAATGTATGGTCGTCTGCTAACCGCAGATAGTGAATGTGAATATATGATCATCTTTGAGACGATGCTTTGGCCACCTTTGGTGGGACCAAAGAGATGAAATTTACCTGAGCTTTGAGCGCCTGAAATGTGGCTGACCAATACGGTAGCAAGGTGCTCCCTACTTCGGCAGAGGTGCGAGAGAACGTGAAGAACGGCCATGTTTCAGCACTCTGCCGCTGGATCTTGTGCTGTTAAGACCTGTCTTAGATGTGCTCCGTAAAGATAAAAGAGTGGAGACATGGTATGCATGTGGAATATTTAAGAGTAGTTAGAAATAATAATTTCTCTATTTCAGGAACTTTTGTGGGGAGAATTAAATGTCAGGCAGGTAATATTAATGGGATTGTAGTAATCTTCGGAAGTGACCAACGGTCACAATGAAATCACGTGTAGCAATAAGTTGAAATACTTCCGTGTGCTTAAGTTAACCTGAATTACTAGCGTGTGTACTATAAGTTGAAATATTTAAGGAATGGCGTGTTCAGGACTTGAAATTAGAGACGAGTACTTCCACGTGGTGAGTAATGTGTGAGTCTCAATCTGTGTATGAGACAAAGGATAAAGAGAAGTACTCGTTCATGGCATCAGTTGTGGACTCGCGTGGGTGATGAATATGCTCTTAATATTACTTTGCATGTTATGTTTCCGTGTGACGCTTGATTCAAACTATAATACTCTGAGAGAGAAGCAAGGTGAGTCAGCCGTCTATCCAGCAACGCCACTTGGATTGCATTGCACAGGAAGACGTGCATATATCTCCAGAGTTCATAGTAGGAAAGAAGAATTACGAAGTGGGGCAGTGTCGTGTGAAACTGGGATAAATACTAATTGAAGTGGGAAAGTTGAAAGTGATAGTATTGTGACTATTTATTGTGTTGTATTCCGTGTTGTAGTGTGGTGTATGTCATGTAATTTGGGTATGTGTGGTTTGCATGGGAGAGTAGCAAGGTAGTTTCAGAGGTAGTGGGTTATGCGTGTTCCTTTTGTAGCGCTCGGTCTGGAGGAAAGTTTCGTGATGATGGTTGTGAGAGTCGAAGTGTGAGATATAGCAAAGAAGATCCACCATCCTATCCAGAAAGTGCACTGTAGCGCTGAATAATTACGAGACCATAAGATAGAGAATCACCAATGTAAAGCCATGCCCACTGGGCGGAATTTCTCATGTGTTACTGTCGTAGGTTATAGAATTTGTGTGTTTAGGTTATAGAATTTATCGGAATAAATAAGATAGTGAATAGAAAAAGATTGGTGGCCTTTTCCTTCGAATAGTGTGTTGCCATGATGTCCCGAATTTATAATGTGTGCGCCACTCATATTCAGTGCGATGGCCACGTGTTGATAAAAGCCGTTAAATAAACAAAGAAAATGTGGTATTGCCAGTGCGTAGTGAACAGTCAGAGTTCTGTAAATTACTGATAGTCAGATGAGCGTTTCCGTTGTGCATTATTCATACAGGAGGATAATTTGTAACTTTATTGTGAGTACTAGAGTTCATGTTACTCGACAGATAAGAATGAATCCACTCGCTTGGCAGACCACTCATCTTGCAGGCCTGACTGCTTGATGCCACAGTATGAGCAAGGCATGTGGGTGCCCCTCATATTAAATTTGTATTTCATGAGAACTAACGCAAGTTTAAAGGCTGTAGACTCAACTAAATGCTTATGAACAGATAGCTTAAAATAAAACCACCGTACAGCAAATATTGTCCGAGAGACGAAGCAAAGACTATCTTGTATTGGAAGAGCACTTAGATGTTGCAACAGATGTACTGATGAGACTACCTACACTATCTATCTTTCTGATGAAGTACTGTTCTGCACTGTGGGATCCTTACCAGACAGGTTCGACGAAGCGCGATGTGGATGGCGCCTATGTTGATCGCCCACATTTCCGCAGAGGACGCGCCATTTAAAAGGGCCGCCTGCAGACACCACCGCGATCCGCGCTGCCTATAGGGCTCACCGTTATTACTGCGGGTGACGCTACACACCAAGGAAAGAAGTTCTGGCCACGCGGGTTTGCCGAGCGCTCTAGGGCGTCTCGTCACGGTCCGCGCAGCTCCCTTCGTTGGAGGTTCGAGTCCTCCCTCGAGCATAGGTGTCTGTGTTATTCTTAGCGTAGTTTAGTTTAAGTTAGATTAAGTAGTGCGTAAGCTTAGGGACCGATGACCTCAGCAGTTTGGTCCCGTAAGACCTTAACATAAGAAAAGAAGTTCGGTGCAGCGCAGCGCGGCGCAGCCAGGGTGGACGTCACACATAGGCGCTGTGCGCCGCGCTGCGCAACAAAGAGCAAGGTCGGTGCTGTGGCGGTTCATCAAAGGAAATCAGTGGTTCGTTCGTGCGGGGCTGTTTGGACGACGATTCTCGTTTTGCGCTTTTATTGACGTGTGCGTGAAAACACACACACACACACACACACACACACAGTGGAACGTTGCTGGGCACCTACGAACGGCCTCCTCCATTCTGCGCTGCTATGCGCCATTCTGATGTGCTGTGTGCCGCGCGTCCGGTGAGGGCACGGCTTGGCGACGCGACGCGATGGTGAGACGAGCGCCGGCTGCGCCGAGTCCCTTGGCGTTGTGGTTGTGCAGCAAGAGGTGAGGTGGGGAGCTGCAAAGCCGTCTTCCTAAACGCTCCCTTCGGCATCGCGCATATGGGCAGTTGCGAAAAATATTGCCTTGTAGCCGAAATCAGTTGTTATTGAGTAGTGTTTCGTTTTGCGCCATTTAAGCTCTCCATTTCCTTTCTTTAATACATTATATTTTTGAGTTCTTTGAATCTGCATAATTTTTTTGCTTTTATTCGGTTATTGTTTTTCTTTTGTCAAGAATTAATGCGCAGTTCGGCGACTGGTGAACCACTATCCACTGGGGTTAATCATCTGCCTCCACAATGTCTTCGCGCCGCAAGAAGGGACAGACGATTCATCGTGAGAGTAGTGAAATAGTAAGAAATATTATAAAACAATGTGATGAAGAAGCGAGGCACCAGATTTTATAGTGAAACATTGTTCCTACGTGCCGCCTATTACGCACGTGTATCTGTAAGATCTGCTACAAAAATTCGAAAAGCGGGAACTTCCACAGATCCCTTTTCCGCTCCTCGTAAAAAGCGTTCAAAATATGAAGTACCGGGTGACCAAAAAGTCAGTACAAACTTGAAAACTGAATAAATCACGAAATAATGTATACACATGCTTGGAATGATATGGGGTTTTATTAGAACAAAAAAAAATACAAAAGTTCAAAAAATATCTGACAGATGGCGCTTTATCTGATCAGAATAACAACAATTAGCATAACAAAGTAAGGCAAAGCAAAGATGATGTTCTTTACAGGAAATGGTCAATATGCACACACATGCTTGGAATGATATGGGGTTTTATTAGAACAAAAAAAAATACAAAAGTTCAAAAAATATCTGACAGATGGCGCTTTATCTGATCAGAATAACAACAATTAGCATAACAAAGTAAGGCAAAGCAAAGATGATGTTCTTTACAGGAAATGGTCAATATGCCCACCATCATTCCTCAACAATAGCTGTAATCGAGGAATAATGTTATGAACAGCACTGTAAAGTATGTCCGGAGTTATGGTGAGACACTGGCATCGGATGTTGTGTTTCAGCATCCCTAGAGATGTCGGTCGATCATGATACACTTGCGACTTCAGGTAACCCGAAACCTAATAATCGTATGGACTGAGGTCTGGGGACCTGGAAGGCCAAGCATGACGAAAGTGGCGGATGAGCACACGATCATCACCAGAAGACGCGCGCAAGAGATCTTTCACGCGTCTAGCAATATGGGGGGGAGGGGGGTGAGTGCAATCCTGCATAAACATCGTACGTTCCAGCAGGTGTTTATCAGCCAAGCTGCGGATGATGCGATTCTGTAACATTCTTTTATACACGATTGTCATGCACAGTCACTGACGTTTTGCTGTCCAGCGTCATCTGTCGGACATTTTGTGAACTATGTTTTATTTTATCTAATAAAACCCCATGTCATTCCAAGCATGTGTGTGAATTTTTACCTCTCTATCTACTTTATTCCCTGGTTAATTAAGTTTTCAAATTTATACTGACTTTTTCATCACCTGGTATATAGTTTTCACTAAGATTAATTACATATGGATATGATAAGAGACACTATACTGTATGAGTGAGAACATCACAATTGACTGTAAGCTAAAAACAGTGGAACAATCCCCAAAGTAACAATGTTTTGAAAGGTGGCATGAGCACCCTCTCATATTTCTGTCTTACTCTGAGTAATTCGATTTTCCTCTTTAATTGCATGCGGTGAAAAGTCGCTATTCCTTCACACGCGGACTTCCCACGCAGCGTCTCACGTCACCTGGGTGGTCTGGTGACAGGCGGGTTCTGCTGAACTTGAAAGGGTTAAGCCGATAGGTGTGAGAGAGTCGAGTGGATGCTTTCCAGACGCCGACATTGTCATAAGAGCGGGAGCGACATGCCCACAGGGGAGGATTCAGGGATTTTCTCTGCCTCGTGATGACTGGGTGTTGTGTGATGTCCTTAGGTTAGTTAGGTTTAAGTAGTTCTAAGTTCTAGGGGACTGATGACCATAGATGTTAAGTCCCATAGAGCCATGCCCACAGGGGTCTGACGGAGCGGCTGGGCTAGAGATTCCATTACTTCGCAGAAACGTACTGAAAACACTTTCTGGCGGGCTACCAGCGAGCCGAGGGAACGACTTGTGTTCCCAGGCAGTCTTGTCGGGCAAATTCCCGCGTTTTCTGCAAAATCGTAACTGTGATTGGCTTGCTCAGTCAGACGTAGCAAAATCGGTGCAGAAATTGGCGCCAAGAATCTCCATTGGTGGAGTGGTAGTGTTTTGGTAATAGAATGGAATTTTTTGCCGGTTTTCGAGTTGCTGATTGGAACGTTTAACCATGGACACTGTCGTAGGGGCGGGAATGTTCTGTATTCGGCTTGTACAGGTGCTCTTGAGAGAGTCGGCTCTCGCCTTTCGGTCGCAGACTGAGCTCTAGCTGCTCTGGACACCCTGCCTTCCGTTGGCTGTCTAATATACTTTCATTTAATTGTAACTGTTTTACGAAGTCGCTGAACTTTCGACTTCAACGTAACTTTCGGAGTACAGTTGGCAATTGAGCGTTCTGCGTACAAGCGGCTTATGTTGTCCGTCTTGAGCAGTTTTGGCCAAAGTTGACTGTATCAGAGTTAACTGTGTGACTTCTCTTGTTAAAATCACTCACTGTACCGTCAGTGCATATGTAGCGAGCCTTCCTCGTCTCCCTCAGAGGCGTATTTGTATTGCTAGGAAGTCTTTAGTCTGGAACAACCAGACCAGGAGAATTTGGTTCGGTCTATACTCGCGACCGTATCATCACCACGTCGGGACGTCGAAGCAGCCAGCCATCGCCTCTGGTACGCCAGATCATGTCCTTGCAGTTAAGAAGACAGCTTGGTAATGTATGTCCGCAGCACCGGCAGATTAGGAAATTTTGCTCTGTGATAATCAGAGCTCAGCAGAGCGCGCCGGTTCCCGTCTTTTCTTACGGGGTTCTGTCTTGGATGTTCATTGTCTGGGTTCTCACTACTGTAGCAGCAATTAATGTTGGGTTGGCTGGATGTTTCTCTTAAGATTTGAGTTGCAAGGAATTGGCTCCACATACCACTTGGTCATATACGTCACAAGCTAGTTTATGGACAACTTCACCTTCACAACATTTATTTGAGTATCCAATTCGACGTATTGTAAATGTTTCATGTGTTTTGTTTATTATTTCGAGTTTAGTCATAATAAATCAAATTGTTATTTTGTCCATAACTTTCATTCTGTGAATCGGTGAAGCAACCCTTTCATTTCTCACTACGTGAATGAAACTTTCCTTTATCTAATTAATTTCTATTCAATTAAATTCTTGCAGGTGCCAAACTCATTTCAATTCCACTTGGAGGGTCTATTACAGTCAGTTCGCGTTTCTTCTTAATCCATTTGCAACAGCAAAAGTCGAAGTTAGAAAAGGGGGGGCTTAGAGCATCATTTTCATATGAAGATTCGAGAAGAATTTAGTGTTAAATACACTGCTAGCCCCGGCACCTCGCAGTTTTAATTGGAGCGTCGTGACAAGAAAAAGAAGAGCGGTTGCGCACACGGTATCAGTATTAATACACAACAGGCAACCCAAATGAAGACAAGCTTCGAGACGTTGTGCATGATGTATTCGGGAACAAATGGAAGATACGAGACCGTGTCCGGAAACGTCATCCAAGGACGCTACAGAACGTCGAAGTTATAGGGGTCAGCGCTGGCCACTAGGCCGTCCCTTCGGCAGCAAATGTGACTAGGTACGCTGACAAAGCGTAGGCATGAAGTCTCACAATGCTTTTTGTTAATCATTGATCGTGACTAACTGCCACGATCACCAGTGGGAAAGATGCAGTTAGCTACTGCGTAGACAGATCTAGTATCCTATGAATGTGTTGCTCTGTGGCTTCGTAGATGACTGTTTCTGATAATGGCTTCCTTCCTCAGTATATTTTTTCTCACTGAACGCTCTAAAATATCCAATGTTTTTCGCTACACATGAAAAACATTAACAGTGTCAGAGTTCAAGATCGCGCTTGCTGCTGAAGGGTTGACCTAGCGGCTGACGCCGGCGCCTGCAGCTTCGACGGTCTGTAGCGGCATTGGGTGATGTTTCCAGATAGGGTTCCTATCGTGACTTTGTTACTGAAGACATCCATTACAATTCTTCCAAGTTTGTGGCAACATTTCGGCGCCATCCTGTTTAGCGGATCTTTGGATCTGAAGTAAATACAGTATGTCAAATCACACACCTTTCAACGGTCTAGTTTCCAAACATATTTTATTGGCTACCAGTTTCGGCGATTTACTACGCTATCTTCAGGCCGCCGACGGACGTGTAGGAAGATTCCACCTCGTTTCTGGTCACAAAATGGGCCAGCAATACTGGTATTAGCACATTTCTGCTTGCTATAGCTATCACTTCATGCATCAGTCTGTGTTGAGCAGAACTCTTCCTATACATCGCCGAAACTGGTAACCAAATAAAATAAGTTTGGAATCTAAACGGCTGAAAGGTGTTTGATTTGACATCCTGTATCGAACAGCTGAGTGCCGCAAGCACCTCTGGAAAGGTGGACATACAAATGGTTCAAATGGCTCTGAGCACTATGGGACTTAACTTCTGAGGTCATCAGTCCCCTAGAACTTAGAACTACTTAAACCTAACTAACCTAAAGAAATCACACACATCCATGCCCGAGGCAGAATTCGAACCAGCGACCGTAGCGGTCGCGCGTTTCTAGACTGTAGCGCCTAGAACCGCTCGGCCACGCCGGCCGGCATGGGACATAGAGAGACTTCAAGCAAATACTTCCCATACGGCAGGGCTAAGCTCATATGGCAGACAACACTGAGTTACCACGAGGTTTAAGCCGACCTAGTAAGTTCTGGCGACAACCCATTTCGAAGCATCAGAAAAAGAGCAGCCCCTCATTTCAGTGATGAACAAAATGTCCCATCCCCATAATACCGGTTCTAACTTCCTGACTTGTATACAGGACGAGTAGATAAGTGCGAGCGGGAAATGATACGTTACAACTTGTCGAAAGGAACGGTAAAATATCTCAAGTTATTTGAATAACACTGCAGTGCTAGCTAGCGTACTCGCAGCCTGTCAGTGTCGTTGCTACTAACCCAGCGCACTTCGCCTGACAAGCTCGCTAGTAGCGGCGCGCAGCCATCTGCTTTGTCGTCATAATAATGTGACCGGCCAGAGCGGTATCGCCGTCGGATTCCCGGGTCCGGGCCGGGCCGGGCCGGGCGCGGGTGTCCCCGCTGGGCGGCGCGACACACGGCCGCGCGCGCTCATTGTGGCGGCGGGCGGCCATTAGTCAGGCCGCGGCCCGCGGGGGGCGGCTGCGTGTCCCCCTGCCGCCCTCCCCCCTCCCCCCTCCACCGCTATTACTCACGCTACCATTATTTTTCATCGGGGCCGCCGACGACTGGCGCCATTGTTGTGTTGACGCGAGCGTGACGCTGGCATTCCAGCGCACACGCCCACGCGCCGCAGCACGGCCGGCCACGGCACGGCACGACGAGCTGGGCTGCGGTCGCGCCGGCTCCCAAGGCGACGGCACAGACTGTTACTCTGTGGCGACGGGCAGCCAGGGCTGGGGCGCGAGCGGCAAGCCGCGGGAGCGCGCCGGCCCACACCCACTACTTCTGCTAGCTTGTTTACTTGCGCTGGGAAGGTCAGACTGACAGCGAATGTCCGAGCGTACGAATATGTTCCCAGACATTTGACTGTCTCGAGGACCTGTTACCAAGTTGCGGAAGGGGCCTGAGTTTGCTCGTGTTCCGCATGCCATCCGCTACAGCCGGATCTCTAAATACACCGATGTGACAAATGTCGTCTGACAGCAATATACACGTATAAAGATGGCGGTACTATCGCGTGCACAAGATATGAAAGGGCAATGCACTGGCCGAGAGGTCATTTATACTCGTGTGACTCATCTGAAAAGGTTTCCAATGTGATTATGAGTGCGCGACGGGTACTGACCGACTCTGACTGGTAGTTGGAATTATCGCATGGGAATTCCATTCGGATATCGTTGGCGAATTCAATATTCCGAGATGCACAGTGTCAAGTGTGCCAAGAATAACAAAGTTTAGGCATTACACCTCACCACGGAAAACGCAGAGTCCGACAGCCTCCACTTAACGACGAAGAGCAGCGACGTTTACGTAGAGTTGTCAACGCTAACAGAAAAGCAACACTGTGTGAAATAACCGCATAAATGAATGTAAGACGTACGACGGACGTATCTGTTAGAACGGTGCGGCGAAATTTCGCGTTAATGGACTACGGCAGCAGACGACCGACGCGAGTGCCTTTGCTAACAGCATGACATCGCCTACAGCGCCTGTGAACCACATCCATTGGTCCCCAGACAACTGGAAAATCGTGGCCCGGTCGGATTACTCCCAATTTCACTTGCTACGGGCTGACGGTACGGTTCGAGTGTGGTGCAGACCCAACGTAGCCATAGATCCAAGTTGGCCGGCCAGGGTGATCGAGCACTTCTAGGCGCGTCAGTCTGGTTCAAAAATTGTTCAAATGGCTCTGAGCACTATGGGACTTAACTTCTGAGGTTGCCAGTCCCCTAGAACTCAGAACTACTTAAACCTAACCAACCTAAGGACATCACACACATCCATGGCCAAGGCAGGATTCGAACCTGCGACTGTAGCGGTGGCACGGTTCCAGACTGTAGTGCCTAGAACCGCTTGCCCACTCCGGCCGGCGCTTCAGCCTGGAACCGCGCCACCGTTACGGTCGCAGGTTCGAATCCTGCCTCGGGCATGGATGTGTGTGATGTCCCTAGGTTTAAGTAGTTCTAAGTTTTAGGGGACTGAAGACCTTAGAAGTTAAGTCCCATAGTGCTCAGAGCCATTTGAACCATTTGATCGAAGTTGTCACTGTGCTAGCTCACGGTGACTCCATAATGGTGTGGGCTGTGTTTACAAAGAATGGAGTGGGTCCTCTGGTCTAAATGAACCGATCATTGACAGGAAATGTTTGTATTCGGCTACTTGGAGATCATTTGCAGCCATTCATGGGTTTCATGTTCCCAAACAACCATGGAATTTTTATGGATAACAGTGCGCCGTATCACCGGCTACAGTTGTTCGTGATTGGTTTGAAGAACATTCTGGGCAATGATTTGGCCACCCAGATCGCCTGATATGAATCCCATGGAACTATTATGGGAGCTCAGTTGGCGCACAAAATCCTTCATTGGCAAACTTTCCCCAATTATAGGTGGCTATACGGGCAGCATTGCTCAGTATTTGTACAGGGAACCTTCAGCGACTTCCTGAGTGCATTTCGAGGTGCTGCAGTAAGCTGTGCAAAGGGAAGGCAGGGACGATGTTTAGGTATCCCATGACTTTTGTCACCTCAGTGTAAGTCGCGTTTCCTGCACATTGTCTGTAGATCTCATCTCTTCTGACACAGTTTAAATATTTCGACTATGTAGATGTTTACCCCAGTAGTCAAAGTATCAAACCTGTTAACCTTTGGGTAGTTGTAGCTTATTTAGCACTTATGATAGTTTCCGTTTTGGTCTTGAAATTCCTCCTGCTTTTAGAGAGAGCCTTGTTCAGAAAACTGAAGGAAAAAAACGAATCTGAAATGTTGATCTGTTCTAATCACATTTTCCACGAGACATACTGAGTCTCAACTTTATCTTCAATAATGACAGAAGCTGAAGTAACGAATTAATACTTGTGCCTACGCGAGGCCTCGAACTCGGTCTTCAGATTACTAGGCAGGTGAGCTGTCCACTACACCACCCTACTGTTATGAGTGAGAGAGCTGCACGCAATACCCTAGTCCCATACCCTCCCTAACAAAAATTCATACATCAGCCTATCTTCATTTTCCCCTTCTTTTGGCTATACAGACGGTTTAAGAAGGGGAAAATCAAGATGAGCTGAGTTTTGAATTTGTGTTCGGAAATAGGAAGAGCATTGAACTATGGTATTCTGTGGAGCTACGTCAACCACAGTGGCAGGCTTGTGTTGTGGATAGCACGTCTGCTTTCTACACCGGAGATGTGGGTTCAAGTCCGCCGGCATGGTAGCTCAGCGTATTCGGCCAGAGGGTTAGCTGCCCTCTGTAATAAAAAAAACTGAGTGAACGGATCAACGATGAACTTTAACAGGTGCCATAGGACGTCCGCCCGAACATACACACCAAAAATAAGTCCAGGTCTTGGTAAAAATTTTAATTCATTACTTCAGCTTCTATTTTTATCGAAGAAACCGAAATACTTTCGGAGATTTTAAACAATGATTATTCAGAAGTTCGTAGTGAGAATTGAGATCCAGATGACTGAATTAATGTGTTTTAGGTTCTGATGACGATTCCAGTGACAAGAACATCTTTAGAGCTGTAAAGATGCGTAAGGTAGCAGTTGTTTCAAATTATTCCGACGATGTCGGTGAAGATGATTTCTGTTCTTGTGACTGGTATTTTCGTCATGAAGTTGACTCTTTAGAAAGGCGCCAGTGTCTCTTTCGGACTCCGGCAATGTGCCGGTGAGATAGGGCGCCTTCTCTAGTGTGTTCAGTAGTAGAACCTAGTTTGTTGCTCCGACGGCGAGTGTTCATCAGAGACAAGGGTATTATCAGGCGTGCCCCAGGGAAATGTGATCCATATATGCATAAACTACTTGACAGATACAGTACGTAACAGTTTGCGACTGTTTGACGATGATGTTGTAGTATAGAGGAAGTTATCGCCATTGAGTGACTGTAAAAGGATACAGGATGACTCAGATAAAGTTTCTATTTGGTGTGATGAATGGCAGCTCATTACGAATGTAGAAAAATGTAAATTAATGCAGATGAGTGGGAAAAACAATCCTGTAATATTGGAATACAGTATCATGAGTAAATAATCATAATGAAAGCAGATATAGAACATGATTGGTTCTTGTACCCAAACTAAATTTTAAATGTGTAGCTAAATAATGTAAACGAATGTGACTAATATAAGTAACAAGACATCTAGGAAGTACGCCATCCAAGGAGGTGAGGCACGAAGTTAAGTTCCGAGGCTACCTCCCCGCCCATGGCACTGGTCATGCACACAAACCTACAACATAACAGCACACATACAACATGCAGAACCACGTCTAGTTATAGTAACACAAATAGTGAAAAGGGTGAACTACATACGCACTTAAAAAAAGCAGTACCAGTTCCTTAGACAGTAGAAACAAATACACAAGTTCGATGTTTCTGCCGAGGCCCGCCCACCTCGAATAGAGACGGGAAAAATAATATATATGTTACATTTTGTTTTAATAGTAAAAAAATTATGGGTGGTCCCTTTCCTATCTTTCTATTATTTTCTTCTACAGTATTAATATTTATTATTTTAACACTGCGTTTCCTGCCACAAATTTAATTTTTTTTGACTCATTGTTATTACTCTTGTTCTATTGCTCAAAACAGATATCGCCAGTAGTGTGGAATAATGTATTATCACATGTAAAATTGTGTTATGTACAATTTGCTTTTTAAAATATCAAGCAGCAGGTCTTTAAATATGCGATAAATGAAATATGCTACTTGCAAAAATCATGTAGATTAAATATCTGCTCATAACGTTGCAAAGAGACACGGAATGGAACTAGTGCCTAAGGACGGTTGTAGGGAAAGCGAATGGTCCATTTCAGTTTGTTGGGAGAACTCTAGGAAGATATAGCTCATCTATAAAGGAGACCGCGTGTAGAACACATGTGTGACCTGTTCTTGAGTACTGCTTCAGTGTCTGAGATCCCTACCAGGTCGGGTTAAACGAAGGCAACGAAGCAGTTCAGAGTCGTTCAACTGGCAGGTTCGACCAACCCGCGAGTATTAGGAAGATACTTCGTGAACACTGTTGGGAAGCCCACGACTTTCTCCTCGCGAAACGTTAGTAAGAAAATGTAGCGAACCGACATTTATTCCGGACTGTATAGCGATTCCACAGCTGCCAACGTGCTTGTCGAATAAGGTCCAGGCTCATACGGGCGCATATAGAAAGGCGGTTTCCCCTCGCTCCATTCACGAATGGCGTAGCACATGGTAAGGGACCAAAGCGTATGATTCAGAGGACATGTAGGTGTATCAAGCTGTACAGGGAGAACTGTGGGGCACATACTGACGTTTTGAATAAACAAAATGTTATTCAAGTTACAACGTAATAACTGAACGTGGCTTGCTGAAGGTGGTTTGTGGAGTACGGATGTAGATGCAAACGCAGAACAGGTCCTCTCTTAAATGTAACCACAGTCTACACACACTGTGGAAATGGAAAGTGTTACACCATGAAGCACCAGTCTGATCTATATCGAACTCTAGATGTTCATCACGTAAGGGTGGTTTGGTGATCAAACTTCAATTTCATCAGGACCTGGTGTCCTTCATCAGTATCAGTATGAGGTATAACCCATCACGGATACAAATAAACTCAGCTATTTGTTGTGGCATAGAAGAAAACAGCCTCGGAACATAATCTACAGTGTTACCAGAAAATCGTTTTGCATCTGAAGTAACGCGTGTATCAGTGTAAGATGATACGATACTTCAGATATGAAAGTTGATCCTTGATATAGCAACAGTGCTCCTCACGTGAATTGCAACGTGACTGATGCGTAACTACTACGTGACTGACCGGAGAGGAGAATAAAGTCTGTTCGTAGACCAATTAATTGTTCACCTATCGGTGTTTGATAAAGAACAGCGATAGGAACCTGCGACCTCACTCTGGAGAAGCGCTTAGCGACAAGTGTGTGGGTCCACAAACAGAGGGACCGCACCGAAAGTAATACACAGTTGATGGATAGGTTTCGTGATTAGTTCGGCAAGCAGCCATCAAGTCCTCAGAGTCTAATAACGTGGGAGAAGAAAACATTCCGCCTGGCAAGGGTTTCGGATGAGCTCCGCTCTATTCGTCCACTGGGCCCGAAGGGAAATGAGCTGAAGTTTGTGCTATAGTGACGCGTTCACTTGGGAAGTCGACCCGAAAGCGAGCTACAGACATTGGAATTAAAACGATCACACTGTGACTCTACCACATGGTAAGGGACCAAAGCGTATGATTCAGAGGACATGTAGGCGTATCAAGCTGTACATGGAGAACTGTGGTGCACGTACGGACGTTTGAATAAACAAAATGTTATTAAAGTTACAATGTAATAGCTGAACGTGAAAAGGGACCCTGTACACGAATTCCTCGCTGTGCTGGAAACGCATAGTGTGCCACTTTCATGGAGATTGTTGGCTGGAGGATGGTATGAAAGATGATCTCATTCGATTGTATCCCAGGTGTGTCCTACGGGTAGCGAATCAGAGGAATGCTCATGCCAGTCAAGGACTTGTCCGTCCATCAAGGGCTTTATGGAGCGAACTGCAATGTGAAGCCTTGCTTTGCTCGGATAGATTGTCCCATTGGTGCCCTTTTTATCAAGAACATGACAGCAGTGCTTTCTATTCTTGACACATACTGGAGGGCATTCACTCCGCATAAAATAAGTAGCAAATTAGATCTTTTGACACATCCAGCAGCTCCTTAAATCATAGTCCTTTAGGATCGCTGTTTCCTATAACATTTCGGCAGGTCGTCTATGGAACGTTGGTGTCGGTCTAACTGCCACAAACAGAAGCGAAACTAAGCACTGAACACCATAGAATACCACTTTATGACCCCCTTTACTCCATACTTACATGGAAATGGTGTCTGTTCTTTCGGACATGTCCATATATGCATATAGTTCTGGCAACACCGGCCTTCTTCTTCTGTGCGGATGCACACATATTCCCCGAACTCTTACGGGACTTGGTAAGAATGTCTTCCACGAGTAATGAGTGTGTTTGGGTAGGACACTTCGAATGTAGTGTGTGGACATACAAGGTGAGAATGTGGGTCTCGCGGGAGGCGTGCGCGAGATAGTCTCTGCAGTCGCATTATGCTATGTGCCCTCGGCGGCTCAGATGCAGTTAGCGTCTTCCATGTAAACAGGAGATCCCGAGTTCGAGTCCCGGCCGGGGCACACATTTTCACCAGTCCCCGTTGGTATATAACAACGCCCGTCGGCAGCTGAATGTATTAAAATAATTCTACTTCCCTTTACTCTAGCTCTGCATGAAGCCTCTGTTGTCTGTGGCATCGTGTCAGCGGTATACGACGCACGACAACTAGAGATCTTAATCCAGATTCCATATATCTGATCCTGACATAATGAATAGCAGTGACATAACCTTGTGACCATAACCATCCTAAGTGGTCGTATGAAGAAGTGGCAGGGTCAAACAAACATTCATGTTTCGCTTTATCGGTCTAGATTTTTCACTACTCGTGTAGCGTCAGATCAAATAATTACGGAGGTTCGGAGGAACCAGTGATGGAGCAGCTGTACGTTTCATATCGAGAAAGATCAGAAATAAATAAAATTTGATAGGATACTAAAATTACACAGTACTTCACTATATTTAGATGACGTCACAGATTTTGTGTCCATCCGGACACATCATTATTGACCTGGAAGATGGTATTATTGACGTTATCAGCGCTGGCGCTTGAGTAAAAATGGAGGCCATCGGCAAACTGATGATACATTTACAGCACAGACGAGATGTGATTAAGATACTCTGTTTCTATAGAGTGACCCAAGTCTTTCAATTCAAAGTTGTGGAGGTGGTAGGTGGTCCTAAATTGAGTATTATACACTTCTGGAAATGGAAAAAAGAACACATTGACATCGGTGTGTCAGACCCACCATACTTGCTCCGGACACTGCGAGAGGGCTGTACAAGCAATGATCACACGCACGGCACAGCGGACACACCAGGAACCGCGGTGTTGGCCGTCGAATGGCGCTAGCTGCGCAGCATTTGTGCACCGCCGCCGTCAGTGTCAGCCAGTTTGCCGTGGCATACGGAGCTCCATCGCAGTCTTTAACACTGGTAGCATGCCGCGACAGCGTGGACGTAAACCGTATGCGCAGTTGACGGACTTTGAGCGAGGGCGTATAGTGGGCATGCGGGAGGCCGGATGGACGTACCGCCGAATTGCTCAACACGTGGGGCGTGAGGTCTCCACAGTACATCGATGTTGTCGCCAGTGGTCGGCGGAAGGTGCACGTGCCCGTAGACCTGGGACCGGACCGCAGCGACGCACGGATGCACGCCAAGACCGTAGGATCCTACGCAGTGCCGTAGGGGACCGCACCGCCACTTCCCAGCAAATTAGGGACACTGTTGCTCCTGGGGTATCGGCGAGGACCATTCGCAACCGTCTCCATGAAGCTGGGCTACGGTCCCGCACACCGTTAGGCTGTCTTCTGCTCACGCCCCAACATCGTGCAGCCCGCCTCCAGTGGTGTCGCGACAGGCGTGAATGGAGGGACGAGGACTGCATACGACCGAGGCACACAGGGCCAACACCCGGCATCATGGTGTGGGGAGCGATCTCCTAGACTGGCCGTACACCACTGGTGATCGTCGAGGGGACACCGAATAGTGCACGGTACATCCAAACCGTCATCGAACCCATCGTTCTACCATTCCTAGACCGGCAAGGGAACTTGCTGTTCCAACAGGACAATGCACGTCCGCATGTATCCCGTGCCACCCAACGTGCTCTAGAAGGTGTAAGTCAACTACCCTGGCCAGCAAGATCTCCGGATCTGTCCCCCATTGAGCATGTTTGGGACTGGATGAAGCGTCGTCTCACGCGGCCTGCACGTCAAGCACGAACGCTGGTCCAACTGAGGCGCCAGGGGGAAATGGCATGGCAAGCCGTTCCACAGGACTACATCCAGCATCTGTACGATCGTCTCCATGGGAGAATAGCAGCCTGCATTGCTGCGAAAGGTGGATATACACTGTACTAGTGCCGACATTGTGCATGCTCTGTTGCCTGTGTCTATGTGCCTGTGGTTCTGTCAGTGTGATCATGTGATGTATCTGACCCCAGGAATGTGTCAATAAAGTTTCCCCTTCCTGGGACAATGAATTCACGGTGTTCTTATTTCAATTTCCAGGAGTGTATACTGTAGGAACCAATATTCGGAAACGAATATTTAGTTACTTGTTAATACAATCAAGTTACGCCTTATATCAACAGCTTAAGCTCCTTGCAGCTGTTCCAGGTGGTAACCACCAAACTCAGGGTACGCAATACAGCAAAATTTGGTACACCTTCTAAAGTGGCCACGTTGTCTGCTGTAGAATGACTGCAGCACCAACAATACTCCCAACAGTATATCCCTAGAATAGTACGTTTCACGAACCAAATTATAGGGCCTTTTTGATGAATCACCTTCCACACAATCCAACATATTGAATTCTTTTTCGAGAGCATTGGTTAGGTCGCTGTAGTTTGAGTGGCCTACTTTCTCGTAAGTTTCTATCCGCACCAGTAAATCTCTTCCGGTCAGGAAGATGCCTATTGCTAAACTCTTTATGCGTATTTACGCAGCTTTCAGGGCAATATTGATACTTACTGTAGTTCTCCGCAGCGTTTTTATGGCTGTATGTGTGAGACTAAACTCAGTAACTACTGTACGGATTTTGATACAGTTTTCGCTACTTGATAGACTGATATAGGAGCGAGGTAAAAGGTGAAGTTCCGCACTCTGGCCCTAGAAGGGCCAATCGGGCCAGACAGACTGACGTGTCATCCTCTAGCGCACGGCCGACCACGGCGTGCTGAACTTCACTCGTGCAGCGTGTGCAGGCTGAGAGAGGGCCGAGGCCCGTACTGTTATTCGGCTTCGCTCGGTCCTTCTCGGATGTACCCGAGAAAGAGCGGTAGTCAGAAGAGTCCGGCAGAATAGCGCTGTTTAACCTTCGCAGTTGGTTCGTGGTATGTGGGACGTTCACAGGTCCATTGGCTGTTTGCGCAAAAAGAGGCAGTTCAGGGCTCCATCGTCGCAATCCTTTCAAATGAATAGGAATGACAGAAGAGATGAATGAGAACTCTCAATTCGCATAAGCGACAGGTACTGTATATTTGCTATAAAACGACGATACAAACTTCTGGTGTGTGTATAAAATATGTTGACATGGAAATTGGAGAAGTTGAGAGCGTAAAATTCTTCGGATTACAACTTGATAATAAATTCAGTTGGGAGCAACATACTAACGAACTGCTAAAACGCCTAAACAAGTTTGTATTTGCAATAGGAATGATATCACACATAGGAGATATAAATATTAAAAAACCGGCATATTTTTGTTATGTTCACTCCATTATGTCATATGGCATCATATTTTGGGGTAACTCCACAAACAGAGAAAAAATTTATAGAGTACAGAAGCGTATAATAAGAGTAATGAGTAGTGTAAATCCAAGAACATCATGCCGAAACCTATTCAAAGAACTGGGCATATTAACCACAGCTTCTCAGTATATTTATTCCTTAATGAAGTTTGTTGTAAATAATACATCTCTTTTTCCAACTAACTGCTTAGTACACAGTATCAATACTAGGTTCAAATGGTTCAAATGGCTCTGAGCACTATGCGACTTAAATTCTGAGGTCATCAGTCGCCTAGAACTTAAAACTAATTAAACCTAACTAACCTAAGGACATCACACACATCCATTCCCGAGGTAGGATTCGAACCTGCGACCGTAGCCGTTGCTCGGTTCCAGACTATAGCGCCTAGAACCGCACGGCCGTTATCAATACCAGGATTAAGAACAATATACTGGGTGATCAAAAAGTCAGTATAAATTTGTAAATTGAATAAATCACGGAATAATGTAAATAGAGAGGTACAAATTGACACACATTCTTGGAATGACATGGGGTTTTATTAGAACCAAAAATTACAAACGTTCAAAAAATGTCCGACAGATGGCGCTTCATATGATCAGAATAGCAATAATTAGCATAACAAAGTAAGACAAAGCAAAATTGATGTTCTCTACAGGAAATGCTCAATATGTCCACCATCATTCCTCAACAATAGCTGTAGTCGAGGAACAATGTTGTGAACAGCACTGTAAAGCATGTCCGGAGTTGTGGTGAGGCATTGGCGTCGGATGTTGTCTTTCAGCATCCGTAGAGATGTCGGTCGATCACGATACACTTGCGACTTCAGGTAACCCCAAAGCCAATACTCGCACGGACTGAGGTCTGGGGACCTGGGAGGCCAAGCATGACGAAAGTAGCGGCTGAGCACACGATCATCACCAAACGACGAGCGAAAGAGATCTTTCATGCGTCTAGCAATATGGGGTGCTTTTTTTTTTTGTTCTAATAAACCCCCATGTCATTCCAAGCAAGTATGTCAATTTTTACCTCTCTATCTAACTCCTTCTATTCCATCCATGAGTTTCTCAACAAGTGCAGTAGACCATTTTAATGAAAATTTATTAAAGTTTAATTTTTGACCATACTTGGTTCTAACAGCCAAGAAGTACCTACTGTGTGAATGATGGATGTATGCAAAAGTCTTAAGTCTGTAAATACTGGAAGTTTAATTTTAAATCTTATACATAATCTTACTGCTCTTTTAACTGAGGATCAATGAAATGACAAATTTTTGACAATACTCTATTTCAAATTCTAAAGGTGGCAGGGGCAAAATACAGGGAGCGAAAGGATATTTACAATTTGTACAGAAACCAGATGGCAGTTATAAGAGGGACATGAAAGGGAAGCAGTGGTTGGGAAGGGAGTAAGACAGGGTTGTAGCCTCTCCCGGATGTTATTCAATCTGTATATTGAGCAAGCAGTAAAGGAAACAAAAAAAAAAAAATTCGGAGTAGGTATTAAAATCCATGGAGAAGAAATAAAATCTTTGAGGTTCGCCGATGACATTGTAATTCTGTCAGAGACAGCAAAGGACTTGGAAGAGCAGTTGAACGGAATGGATGGTGTCTTGAAGGGAGGATATAAGATGAACATCAACAAAAGCAAAACGAGGATAATGGAATGTAGTCGAATTAAGTCGGGTGATGTTGAGGGTATTAGATTAGGAAATGAGACACTTAAAGTAGTAAAGGAGTTTTGCTATTTGCGGAGCAAAGTAACTGATGATGGTAGAAGTAGAGAGGATATAAAATGTAGACTGGCAATGGCAAGGAAAGCGTTTCTGGAGAAGAGAAATTTGTTAACATCGAGGACATGCAGCTCTACTGTATGATTAAATGATGATGGCGTCCTCTTGGGTAAAATATTCCGGAGGTAAAATAGTCCCCCATTCGGATCTCCGGGCGGGGACTACTCAGGAGGACGTCGTTATCAGGAGAAAGAAAACTGGCGTTCTACGGATCGGAGCGTGGAATGTCAGATCACTTAATCGGGCAGGTAGGTTAGAAAATTTAAAAAGGGAAATGGATAGGTTAAAGTTAGATATAGTGGGAATTAGTGAAGTTCGGTGGCAGGAGGAACAAGACTTTTTGTCAGGTGATTACAGGGTTATAAATACAAAATCAAATAGGGGTAATGCAGGAGTAGGTTTAAAAATGAATAAAAAAATAGGAGTGCGGGTTAGCTACTACAAACAGCATAGTGAACGCATTATTGTGGCCAAGATAGACACAAAGCCCATGCCTACTACAGTAGTACAAGTTTATATGCCAACTACCTCTGCAGATGATGAAAAAATAGATGAAATGTATGACGAGATAAAAGAGATTATTCAGGTAGTGAAGGGAGACGAAAATTTAATAGTCATGGGTGACTGGAATTCGTCAGTAGGAAAAGGGAGAGAAGGAAACATAGTAGGTGAATATGGATTGGGGGGAAGGAATGAAAGAGGAAGCCGCCTTGTAGAATTTTGCACAGAGCATAACTTAATCGTAGCCAACACTTGGTTCAAGAATCATAAAAGAAGGTTGTATACCTGGAAGAATCCTGGAGATAGTAAAAGGTATCAAATAGATTATATAATGGTAAGACAGAGATTTAGGAACCAGGTTTTAAATTGTAAGACATTTCCTGGGGCAGATGTGAATTCGGACCACAATCTATTGGTTATGAACTGCAGATTGAAACTGAAGAAACTGCAAAAAGGTGGGAATTTAAGGAGATGGGACCTGGATAAACTGAAAGAACCAGAGGTTGTAGAGAGTTTCAGGGAGAGCATAAGGGAACAATTGACAGGAATGGGGGAAAGAAATACAGTAGAGGACGAATGGGTAGCTCTGAGGGATGAAGTAGTGAAGGCAGCAGAGGATCAAGTAGGTAAAAAGACGAGGGCTAATAGAAATCCTTGGGTAACAGAAGAAATATTGAATTTAATTGATGAAAGGAGAAAATATAAAAATGCAGTAAATGAAGCAGGCAAAAAGGAATACAAACGTCTCAAAAATGATATCGACAGGAAGTGCAAAATGGCTAAGCAGGGATGGCTAGAGGACAAATGTAAGGATGTAGAGGCTTGTCTCACTAGGGCCAAGATAGATACTGCCTACAGGAAAATTAAAGAGACCTTTGGAGAGAAGAGAACCACTTGTATGAATATCAAGAGCTCAGATGGCAACCCAGTTCTTAGCAAAGAAGGGAAGGCAGAAAGGTGGAAGGAGTATATAGAGGGTTTATACAAGGGCGATGTACTTGAGGACAATATTATGGAAATGGAAGAGGATGTAGATGAAGACGAAATGGGAGATAAGATACTGCGTGAAGAGTTTGACAGAGCACTGAAAGACCTGAGTCGAAACAAGGCCCCGGGAGTAGACAACATTCCATTTGAACTACTGATGGCCTCGGGAGAGCCAGTCATGACAAAACTCTACCATCTGGTGAGCACGATGTATGAGACAGGCGAAATACCCTCAGACTTCAAGAAGAATATAATAATTCCAATCCCAAAGAAAGCAGGTGTTGACAGATGTGAAAATTACCGAACTATCAGTTTAATAAGTCACAGCTGCAAAATACTAACGCGAATTCTTTACAGACGAATGGAAAAACTGGTAGAAGCCGACCTCGGGGAAGATCAGTTTGGATTCCGTAGAAATGTTGGAACACGTGAGGCAATACTGACCTTACGACTTATCTTAGAAGAAAGATTAAGAAAAGGCAAACCTACGTTTCTAGCATTTGTAGACTTAGAGAAAGCATTTGACAATGTTAACTGGAATACTCTCTTTCAAATTCTGAAGGTGGCAGGGGTAAAATACAGGGAGCGAAAGGCTATTTACAGTTTGTACAGAAACCAGATGGCAGTTATAAGAGTCGAGGGGCATGAAAGGGAAGCAGTGGTTGGGAAAGGAGTAAGACAGGGTTGTAGCCTCTCCCCGATGTTATTCAATCTGTATATTGAGCAAGCAATAAAGGAAACAAAAGAAAAATTCGGAGTAGGTATTAAAATTCATGGAGAAGAAATAAAAACTTTGAGGTTCGCCGATGACATTGTAATTCTGTCAGAGACAGCAAAGGACTTGGAAGAGCAGTTGAACGGAATGGACAGTGTCTTGAAAGGAGGATATAAGATGAACATCAACAAAAGCAAAACGAGGATAATGGAATGTAGTCAAATTAAGTCGGGTGTTGCTGAGGGAATTAGATTAGGAAATGAGACACTTAAAGTAGTAAAGGAGTTTTGCTATTTAGGGAGTAAAATAACCGATGATGGTCGAAGTAGAGAGGATATAAAATGTAGACTGGCAATGGCAAGGAAAGCGTTTCTCAAGAAGAGGAATTTGTTAACATCGAGTATAGATTTAAGTGTCAGGAAGTCGTTTCTGAAAGTATTTGTATGGAGTGTAGCCATGTATGGAAGTGAAACATGGACGATAACTAGTTTGGACAAGAAGAGAATAGAAGCTTTCGAAATGTGGTGCTACAGAAGAATGCTGAAGATAAGGTGGGTATATCACGTAACTAATGAGGAGGTATTGAATAGGATTGGGGAGAAGAGAAGTTTGTGGCACAACTTGACCAGAAGAAGGGATCGGTTGGTAGGACATGTTCTGAGGCATCAAGGGATCACCAATTTAGTATTGGAGGGCAGCGTGGAGGGTAAAAATCGTAGGGGGAGACCAAGAGATGAATACACTAAGCAGATTCAGGAGGATGTAGGTTGCAGTAGGTACTGGGAGATGAAGAAGCTTGCACAGGATAGAGTAGCATGGAGAGCTGCATCAAACCAGTCTCAGGACTGAAGACCACAACAATAGCCAAGAAACTATCAAATGTCTGAATGATGGATTTAATGAAAGCAGATGTAAGTCTTAATCCTGCAAATGTTAGAAGTTTAAATTTAATTCATGTACATAATTTTACTGTTTATTGACCGAGGACCATTAAAATTAATTAAACTCAAGTTTTCCTAATTACATTTTTGTAATGTGTTATCTGACATGTTCCACACCCAGGAGGATTACCTCTTTTGTGGGTCTATGGAATGAACTATTAATCTAATCTAATCTAAGGAATTTGAAGACTTAATTGAATATGAAACAGCAAAAAATTACAACGATCGGCAGACGGGATTCATTGTCCTGTACATCAAAAAGCATTGTGGTCTAAATTTTCAAGCGTGGAGCACGTGGAGAAAATTGTGGTACGAAGAGTAAAATTTCTGAAGACGCACATATTATTCCATTGTCAGATGCTACAGCTTTCTGTGAAACTGAACGAGGAGCATGGAGACTTCATATATAACTGCAAAGTACGGTGGTTAAGTCAACTGGCATGCAACAACGATTTTTCGATTTAAAACTCGCTATTGCTGTATTTATGAAGGAAAAAGAGTGTAGGAACGAAAATTAGAACATTCAGAAGGGAGTTCAGACTTTGCATTTTAAGTGAACTTGACTGCACACTGCCCAGAGTAAGACACTGAAAGGTTACGGGTACTTCCTTTTGATTTGATGCGGATGCATTTAGAAAGAAAATCGTATTGTAGAAGGGACACATTCTGACCAAGACAGTCCAGTTCCCTAAAGTGACTGCCGTTAAAGGATACGCGAGGTTTGAAGAGTTCATTGTGGCCTTGAAAGAATTACAAGGATAGTTTTATAAAGATTTTGAGAACACAGTCAATCTTACATCTGTTTCCGAGCTGTTTTCGAGATCGTTTGCCGTTTCAAACACCTCTATACATGTGCAAATGTGATTGACTAACCTGTAAAGAAACTCCAGTTTTAATGGCATATATTTTGCGTTAAAACAGTCCACGACATCTACATTGCTTTCCTCAGGTCTCCATAATGAGGCTGCAGATGTGCTACAATATTTCGGTCGACATGTTTGTGTGAAAGACATTTTTTCGATTATAAAACTATGTAAATATGTAACGATTACGTGGCAACTTGAGTGCGAAACTCTGAAATTGTCTGAGTCTGCCCGTATGCCGACATTTTGTACCACATAAAAATTATGTTATGTCCTCAGCGCGAGGCCGAGGAAAACGTTTCGGAGTAACCGCCTCTCAAAATCGACACGAAAAGGTCTTAGAACTAGCGTAAATGGCGTCAGTGAAACCACCCTTAGCCTGGGGCGTACATTTACACATATTTCGCTGTCGAAGACGATAGTGTGTAGTGCGGTGTGCAACTGAACAACGCTCTCGAGAAACATTGACACTGCTGACACCTCTCAAACTATTCGACCCATTGTAATGTGATTTGACTTCTCTGGAGTGTCATGTGGAACCACTAGAACCATTCAAAATCATTAGACAAATTGTGGAAGTGATATGAAGTAGCAAAGACTGCTTTTTCAGCACTCTTGTACAGTACCTCCCTATGGCGTGATCATGAGGTGGAGGAGGGGACGGCATCGACATGCGTGAATAAAGCAGTAAAGGGTTCCTTTCAGACTCACCCAATTAAACACCACGCAACTTCGTGGAACACTTAAAAAATGTGGCTGTGCTGCGACAACCCTTGACCGATTCCTCGGCACCTGTGGGCAAGCAATCTCTTCGACAACCAACAGAATCAGCAGGCCTACAAGCAGGCGCTAGAGCAGTAGCAAAGCGCTACTCAGGTGGAAGGTGTCAAGGAGTTGCCTATCCGCAGGCGCCTTTGAATCGATCAAGGATTATCTGTGTACAGGTATATATTTAAACTGCTCAACAAAGCTCTGTGGGTGGCAACTAGGGCCACCTAGTTGCCGAATTTATGGGTCCTAATCCCTACGTTCTCACCACAGGAGAGCACAGAAGAGGATGGCTGAAAAATCTTTGAATAACATTCAGATTTCGTTTTGAAAGTTCTCTAGCGGCTTCACCCCGTACTACAGATAAAAATTACGACCACACTTCAGAGGAATGAGATCACGTTCAAAGGGGTTGCAGCCCCACAATGTCCTTAGAAAGGGCTGAATTGGGAGGTATCTGTAGTGTCAGAGGTTAACAAGAACGTTGGACTATTTCACATGGCACTGCGAACTGTCGTTCTCGACCGTGAAATGAGTGTGAATGAACGCCTCATTGGAAGGGGTGGTTTCGCTGACTCTCTTTATGGCATCTCCCAAGGACTTCATGTGTCGACTCTGAGCGGCAGTGTTTCTGAAATGTTTTTCTGGGCCACCGATAAGAAAGCCTCGTGATTTGGACGCAGTTGTGATTTCCACCGCAGAGTCGTCGGGAGAAGAGGTGAGATGAGACTATATGGGATGGAGTCGGAGGTGTGGCGACCTTCCCATCGCAAGGGCAGAACTGTTGTAAAATTTGGTACCATTGTGACATCATTAATCAACCTTCCACCTCACATGAACTTCGGAACTGTGGCCTTTTCTTCGCATATGTTGATAACTTGCTGTCTGAAGCATCGCAGAGCCAGAGAGTACGTCGCATAGCTCCACGTTTTTCCAGCATTCCATAGGAAAAGAGTGATGTTTGGTGCAGTGTACATTCCAGCCTACAGTATACCTAATCCTCCTACTTGATTTTGATTGCATATGCTTCACTCAGATTCATTATTTAGCGCTAATAAATCAACCATGTATTAGTTAACCATTACTACAAGTTGGACATCTTCTCGCAGAAACCTGCAATGCAAAACTTCTTTGCGTTTCCTTACTGTGAGTTCAGGCGGATCGCTTATAACGTGTTGGAATTTCTGAATCGTACCGAATACACACGCGTCCCGCTGTCGGTTGCGCTATAGATGCGCCCTCAGTTCGGAGCACACGCGAGACGGCGTGCATAAAGAGCTCGTGCACTATGCCTCCGCTGCGTACAACCTGCGGCGCAGATCCGGCTCGGCGGCGCGGGCGCAGTAAGTCTGCCGACCCGCTATTAAGAATGCAAACAGAGAGGCAGGCCCGGCCGGCGTGTAGCAGGTTGAGGTTCGCCCGCGATGGATGGGGCGCGGCCGCCTTTGATGCCGGCGCCCGCGGACTGCAGGCGCTGCGTGCGGAGCCCCGCTAACAACTGTGGGCTGTGGGCGGCGCGTGACCGGCGGGCGGGCGCCCACGGCGGGAGAGAGGGAGCGCAGGGCGCGTGCTCGGGCGCCAACAACAGCAGGCGACTCGGTGGACAAAGGGACGGACGGAAGTGCTGTATTATACAACGTGCTAAATAGAGACTGCCTGAAATCTACAACTAAAACAAGAAAAACTTCCAGCGAGATACGGAACACACGTGCTACAAGAATCAGGGAGACATGGAAGACTACAAAACTAATAAATCAAAGAAAAATCACCGAAAACCTAGATAATTCGACGTAACTGAGACCGAACCGGGCGATAATTTGGGAAACTCGAATCGCCCGAAAAGTGACAATACTGTACAGGTTATTCGTAAATTCACGTCAAAACCTTAGGAATTGTGGAGGGAAAAGACTAGATACTGTTCTGAACTGGAAATCATGTACCAAAACGTACCTCGTCCGGGCTACAACCATTTAAAAACATGTTGGTAACGGGACCACTCTTACAAGTAACTGATCAGGTGTGACCCAGTACATCACTTGCTTTAAATTCCACTAATTATTAGCCAATGAAACTGCTTGCATACTCGTTAACAGCCGGCCGGTGTCGCCGAGCGGTTCTAGGCGCTTCAGTCTGAAACCGCGTGACAGCTCCGGTCGCAGGTTCGAATCCTGCTTCGGGCATGGATGTGTGTGATGTCCTTAGGATAGTTAGGTTTAAGTAGTTCCAAGTTCTAGGGGACTGATGATCTCAGATGTTAAGTCCCAAAGTGCTCAGAACCATCTGAACCATACTCGTTGACAGGTTCTCTTCAACGTGGCCTATTACAATTCAGGTGTGCAGCGTCTCCTTAGAGCACCGTATTCACGCCTGCTGACTGTAAAAGTACCCTTTGTGTGTTTTGTATTGTATGTTAACCGGGGGCTTAGAAACGACGGAGTGGCTCGGTCCCCGCCGCAGTCGCAGTGGTCCACAACGCCACGACGACTACCGCAGTCCACTTGACCCCTCCGCCGCCCCACACCGAACCACTCTTATAGGGTTATTGTGCGGTTCGGCCCCCGGTGGACCCCTCGAGGGAACGTCTCATACCACACGAGTGTAAACCCCATGTTTGCGTGGTATTGTAATGGTGGTGTACGCGTACGTGGAGAGCTGGTTAACGCAGCAATCGCCGATATAGTGTAGCTGAGGCAGAATAAGAGGAACCAGACCGCATTCGCCTAGGAAAACCACCTAAAAACCATCCGCAGACTGGCCGGCTCACCGGACCTTGACACAAGTCCGCCGAGCGGATTCGTGCCGGGGACCAGGTGCTCCTTCCCAGTCCGGAAAGCCATGCATTAGATCGCACGGCTAACCAGGCGGGCAAAGGTACCCTTTCTCGAAGCAGTTGCATAAGTGCCACAAAAAGGGTATGCGGAGGAGTCAGACGTTGTGGACAACCATCTTGATAAAGGCGACGTGCAGGTCTTCCATTACCGTGAGCTTCGCCATTCAGAAAAATCATGTTGGTTTATTCTGTAAACGTGTACTCAACCGTATTGCACTAGGACTCACAGACAAGTGAATGAGGCTCGAACCAGGTTAGAGAGGTAGGACAAATGTCAAATGCCATCAGTCGATCCGACGTAACTACCTCCTATCATGACTTTCTTGTTGCATACCTACCTAGCAAACATGTTTCCAGACGGCTGTAGCACAGAAACGGTACATTTGCGGACGTAGGAAATTTCGAAATTGGTGAAAAGTTCCAATGGGACCAAACTGCTGAGGTAATCGATCTCTAGGCTGGCACACTACTTAATCTAACTTAAACTAACTTATGCCTCACTTATGCCTGAGGGAAGACTCGAACCTCCGACGGGGAAAGCCGCGCGAACCGTGGCAAGGCGCCTTAAACTGCGGGGCAGTGGCAATAGTAGATTACACACACCGCACTGAGCCTGAGCAGACACTGGCTGAACAGTGGCTGAAAAGATGAAACAACAGCGGCTAAAGCGGGCATGATTACAAACAATGTATGTGCAGTAGTCTCGGTTGCTGATCACAACCACTCCCTAATTACTTTCGATTTTATCCCCGTTATTCTCTTGATGATTTTTAACGTAATAGCAGCTCTCTACCTCGGATTAAACGGCGGCTCTGATAGCCGGGGCTCTCTTTGCCGAGGTTGTGCTGTACACACTTTTTAATCATATATCATTTTCCGTCTTCAGCTGAAAATTGTACAGCCCGTGACGACCTTTTTTTTTTTTTTTTTTTTTTTTTTAATCTATTAAGTTTGTGGACCCCCCCCCCCCCATGAACCATGGACCTTGCCGTTGGTGGGGAGGCTTGCGTGCCTCAGCGATACAGATAGCCGTACCGTAGGTACAACCGCAACGGAGGGGTATCTGTTGAGAGGCCAGACAAAGGTGTGGTTCCTGAAGAGGGACAGCAGCCTTTTCAGTAGTTGCAAGGGCAACAGTCTGGATGATTGACTGATCTGGCCTTGTAACAATAACCAAAACGGCCTTGCTGTGCTGGTACTGCGAACGGCTGAAAGCAAGGGGAAACTACGGCCGTAATTTTTCCCGAGGGCATGCAGCTTTACTGTATGATTAAATGATGATGGCGTCCTCTTGGGTAAAATATTCCGGAGGTAAAATAGTCCCCCATTCGGATCTCCGGGCGGGGACTACTCAAGAGGATGTCGTTATCAGGAGAAAGAAAACTGGTGTTCTATGGATCGGAGCGTGGAATGTCAGATCCCTTAATCGGGCAGGTAGGTTAGAAAATTTAAAAAGGGAAATGGATAGGTTAAAGTTAGATATAGTGGGAATTAGTGAAGTTCGGTGGCAGGAGGAACAAGACTTCTGGTCAGGTGACTACAGGGTTATAAACACAAAGTCAAATAGGGGGAATGCAGGAGTAGGTTTAATAATGAATAGGAAAGTAGGAATGCGGGTAAGCTACTACAAACAGCATAGTGAACGCATTATTGTGGCCAAGATAGATACGAAGCCCACACCTACTACAGTAGTACAAGTTTATATGCCAACTAGCTCTGCAGATGACGAAGAAATTGAAGAAATGTATGATGAAATCAAAGAAATTATTCAGATAGTGAAGGGAGATGAAAATTTAATAGTCATGGGTGACTGGAATTCGAGTGTAGGAAAAGGGAGAGAAGGAAACGTAGTAGGTGAATATGGATTGGGGCAAAGAAATGAAAGAGGAAGCCGCCTGATAGAATTTTGCACAGAGCACAACTTAATCATAACTAACACTTGGTTTAAGAATCATGATAGAAGGTTGTATACATGGAAGAACCCTGGAGATACTAAAAGGTATCAGATAGATTATATAATGGTAAGACAGAGATTTAGGAACCAGGTTTTAAATTGTAAGACATTTCCAGGGGCAGATATGGACTCTGACCACAATCTATTGGTTATGACCTGTAGATTAAAACTGAAGAAACTGCAAAAAGGTGGGAATTTAAGGAGATGGGACCTGGATAAACTGAAAGAACCAGAGGTTGTACTGAGTTTCAGGGAGAGCATAAGGGAACAATTGAAAGGAATGGGGGAAAGAAATACACTAGAAGAAGAATGGGTAGCTCTGAGGGATGAAGTAGTGAAGGCAGCAGAGGATCAAGTAGGTAAAAAGAAGAGGGTTAGTAGAAATCCTTGGGTAACAGAAGAAATATTGAATTTAATTGATGAAAGGAGAAAATATAAAAATGCAGTAAATGAAGTAGGCAAAAAGGAATACAAACGTCTCAAAAATGAGATCGACAGGAAGTGCAAAATGGCTAAGCAGGGATGGCTAGAGGACAAATGTAAGGATGTAGAGGCTTATCTCACTAGGGGTAAGATAGATACTGCCTACAGGAAAATTAAAGAGACCTTTGGAGATAAGAGAACCACATGTATGAACATCAAGAGCTCAGATGGAAACCCAGTTCTAAGCAAAGAAGGGAAAGCAGAAAGGTGGAAGGAGTATATAGAGGGTCTATACAAGAGCGACGCACTTGAGGACAATATTATGGAAATGGAAGAGGATGTAGATGAAGATGAAATGGGAGATAAGATACTGCGTGAAGAGTTTGACAGAGCACTGAAAGACCTGAGTCGAAACAAGGCCCCCGGAGTAGACAACATTCCATTGGAACTACTGACGGTCTTGGGAGAGCCAGTCCTGACAAAACTCTACCACCTGGTGAGCAAGATGTATGAAACAGGCGAAATACCCTCAGACTTCAAGAAGAATATAATAATTCCAATCCCAAAGAAAGCAGGTGTTGACAGATGTGAAAATTACCGAACAATCAGTTTAATAAGCCACAGCTGCAAAGTACTAACACGAATTCTTTACAGACGAATGGAAAAACTAGTAGAAGCCGACCTCGGGGAAGATCAGTTTGGATTCCGTAGAAATACTGGAACACGTGAGGCAATACTGACCTTACGACTTATCTTAGAAGAAAGATTAAGGAAAGGCAAACCTACGTTTCTAGCATTTGTAGACTTAGAGAAAGCTTTTGATAATGTTGACTGGAATACTCTCTTTCAAATTCTAAAGGTGGCAGGGGTAAAATGCAGGGAGCGAAAGGCTATTTACAACTTGTACAGAAACCAGATGGCTGTTATAAGAGTCGAGGGACATGAAAGGGAAGCAGTGGTTGGGAAGGGAGTAAGGCAGGGTTGTAGCCTCTCCCCGATGTTATTCAATCTGTATATTGAGCAAGCAGTAAAGGAAACAAAAGAAAAATTCGGAGTAGGCATTAAAATCCATGGAGAAGAAATAAAAACCTTGAGGTTTGCCGATGACATTGTAATTCTGTCAGAGACAGCAAAGGACCTGGAAGAGCAGTTGAACGGAATGGACAGTGTCTTAAAAGGAGGATATAAGATGAACATCAACAAAAGCAAAACGAGGATAATGGAATGTAGTCGAATTAAGTCGGGTGATGCTGAGGGAATTAGATTAGGAAATGAGGCACTTAAAGTAGTAAAGGAGTTTTGCTATTTGGGGAGCAAAATAACTGATGATGGTCGAAGTAGAGAGGATATAAAATGTAGACTGGCAATGGCAAGGAAAGCGTTTCTGAAGAAGAGAAATTTGTTAACATCGAGTATAGATTTAAGTGTCAGGAAGTCATTTCTGAAAGTATTTGTATGGAGTGTAGCCATGTATGGAAGTGAAACATGGACGGTAAATAGTTTGGACAGGAAGAGAATAGAAGCTTTCGAAATGTGGTGCTACAGAAGAATGCTGAAGATTAGATGGGTAGATCACATAACTAATGAGGAAGTATTGAATAGGATTGGTGAGAAGAGAAGTTTGTGGCACAACTTGACCAGAAGAAGGGATCGGTTGGTAGGACATGTTCTGAGGCATCAAGGGATCACCAATTTAGTTTTGGAGGGCAGCGTGGAGGGTAAAAATCGTAGGGGGAGACCAAGAGATGAATACACTAAGCAGATTCAGAAGGATGTAGGTTGCAGTAGGTACTGGGAGATGAAGAAGCTTGCACAGGATAGAGTAGGATGGAGAGCTGCATCAAACAAGTCTCAAGACTGAAGACCACAACAACAACAACAAGTTTGTGGACTCAAGCGCAAACAAAATTAAGGTAATGGGATGAGAAGTTCCGCCTTATGCAAGACACCTTTTTTCTTTTGTTTCACCCATACATGTTTCAGCACTTTTGTGCTAACATCAGTGGGTTCTATTTTTATTTTTAACTTACATTATGTTATTGTCCTCTTGTTTTGGTAGCTGTTATGCTACACAATATACAACATGTCATAGTTTCGAAGTTGTGGTACGTTTTCCTGTTTTGTTGGCGAAGTAAATAGGCTCACTTCTTTGCCTGTGTTCGCGTGGCAATGCAGTTTTTCGATTACTCAAAACATAGGCGGAGTTTTCGCTGCCACTTGCATAAGGCGGAACTTCTCATCCCATTTTCTTAGCAAGCACGGAGACAACAAGAAGAACTACACCACAAGATGATTAAAATTGAGGTAATTATGATTTTCGAGGTCACTTGTTGACAAATTGCCTGTTGGCATTTGTCTCGGTTTCTTCGGCCGCCGTTTATTTCATGGTTATTTTGACGTTTTGCCATCGCATGTCGCTGGCTTTGTCGATGGTTGACCCTCCATTGCTGGTGGAGGACTGGAGTCGAGCTCGAGCTATACTTTGAGCGTCAGCGACCAAAGGCCTTCCCGTCATCATTACCGCCGCAGTTCTCCTCTTGCACCCGGTATATATAAACTGTGGCCGGGAGCTGGACTGCAGTCCACCACCAGCAACGGCAGGTGAACATTTGGTAGTGCTCCAGCCACTCGCGCTGGCGAAATGACAGAAAAATGATCAAACAAAGGTCGGCCGAAGAAATTGAGACAGAAGCCGACATGCAATTTGTCGAAGTTAACAAATACCTATATTCCTCACGCACTGTAGCACAAAACACGGCACACACTAGCCGCCCCCCCCCACCCCCCACCCCCACCCACACACACAAGCGACCTGACTGACACCGAGAAACACAACAATGAGCCACACAGATTGCGAGGTGCCGGGGCTAGCGGTGTATTTAACACTAAATTCTTCTCGAATCTTCATATGGAAATGATGCTCTAAGCCCCCCCTTCTCTATCTCCGACTTTTGCTGTTGCACATGGATTAAGAAGAAACGCGAACTGACTGTAATCAAAAATGGTTCAAATGGCTCTGAGCACTATCGGACTTAACATCTACGGTCATCAGTCCCCTAGAACTTAGAACTATTTAAAACTAACTAACCTAAGGACATCACACAACACACAGTCATCACGAGGCAGAGAAAATCCCTGACCCCACCCGGAATCGAACCCGGGAACCCGTGCGTCGGAAGAGAGAACGCTACAGCACGACCACGAGCTGCGGACGGACTGTAATCGACCCTTCAAATGAAGTAGAAAAGAGTTTGGCACCTGCAATAATTTAATTGGATAGAAATTAAGGGAAGTTTCATTAACGTAGTGAGAAATGAAAGGGTTGCTCTACCGATTAACAGAATGAAAGTTCTGTCCAAAATAACAATTTGATATATTATGACTAAACTCAAAATAGTAAAAACAAAAACACATGAAACATTTACAGTACATCAAATTGAATACTCAAATAAATGTTGTGTAGGTGAGGTTGTCCATAAACTAGATTGTGACATTTATGACCAAGTGGTACGTGGAGCCAATTCCTTGCAACTCAGATCTTAAGAGAAACACCCAGTCAACCCAAAATTAATTGCTGCAACAGTAGTGAGAACTCAAGCAATGAACATCCAATACAGAACCACGTAATAAAAGACGGGAACAGGCGCGCACTGCTGAGCTCTTACTCTCACAGAGCAAATTCGCTAATCTGCCGGAGCTGCGGACATACATTACCAAGCTGTCTTCTTAACTAAAAGGACACGATCTGGCGTACCGGAGGCGATGGCTGGCTGCTTCGACGTCCCGACGTGGTGATGATAATGTCGCGAGTATAGACCGAAACAAATTATCCTGGTCTGGTTGTTCCACACTGAAGACTTCCTATCAATACAAATGCGCCTCTGAGGGCGACGAAGAAGGCTCGCCAAACAATCACTGACGGTACAGTGACTGATTTTAACAAGCTAAGTCACACGGTAACTCGGTTACAGTCAACTTTAGCCAAAACTACTCAAGACAGGCAACATAGGTCGCTTGTACGCAAAACGCTGAATTGCCAACTGTACTCTTACATTGAAGTCGAAACTTCGTCAACTTCGTCAAACAGTTACAATCAAATAAAAATATATTAGACAGCCAACGGAAGGCAGGCTGTCCAGAGCAGCGAGAGCTCAGTCTTGTAACCTACTCCGACCGAAAGGCGAGAGCCGACTCTCTCAAGAGCACCCGTACAAGCCGAACACAGAACATTGCCGCCCCCACGACAGTGGCCGTGGTTAAACGTTCCAATCAGCAACTCGAAAACCGGCGGAAAATTCCACTCTATTGCCGAAGCACTACCATTCCACCAATGGAGATTCTTGGCGCCAATTTCTGCGCCGATTTTGCTACGTCACGGAGCTATGCCTTGAGCAAGCCAATCACAGTTACGATTTTGCAGAAAACGCTGGAATCTGCCCGCCAAGACTGCCTGGGAACACAAGTCATTACCACGCATCGCTGGTAGCCCGCCAGAAAGTGTTTTCAGTAAGTTTCTGCGAAGTAACGGAATCTCTAGCCCAGCCGCCCCTTCTGGCCAATCTGGGCGTGTTGCTCCCGCTCTTATGACAATGTCGGCGTCTGGAAAGCATCCACTCGACTCCCCGTCGGCTTAACCCTTTCAAGCTCAGCAGAAGTCGCCTGTCACCGGACCACCCAGGTGACGAGAGACGCTGCGTGGGAAGTCCGCGTGTGAAGGAATAGCAATTTTTCACCGCATGCAATGAGAGAGGAAAATCGTATTACTCAGCCTAAGAAATATGAGAGGGGGCTCATGCCACCTCTCAAGATCAGCAACGTTTGTGACCGTTATTGGTAAGACAAAACGTCTCAGGTCTGAGAACAAAGGACCTGACAACTACCCTAACCCAGCTGACAGTCGACACGCCCGACAATCAGAAAAATTGTGGCATCGCTCGGTAATACGAGCAGAAACAGGTCTAAAATCGACGTGCACAAATTGTAAGAATTCACAGCTTTCTCCTTCCCCCCTCCTAACCCCTCACATACACGCACACACACACACACACACACACACACACACACAAAACTCATATGAAACAAAAAGAAAGCGCACAGAGAACGACAAATGCAGTATCGCAAGATAAAGGTGCAGCACGCAAAGTGCAAACTCTAACGTAACCCAGCCCCCCAACTCATACACACACACACACACACACACACACACACACACACACGAGCGCGGGCGCGTGCATACACACAGCTCTACAATAGACAGCAAAAGTACTATGCTCCGTGTACTTTATCTTTACCCATACCAATCAAAACTCATTCACAATGTATTTAAGTTTCTCTTTTTATTTTGTAATAGTTAAATTCAAAACCTCATTTTATTCGTGTCCTTCACATTTGTGTTTTATCTTATTTTCAGCCGCGCGAGATTAGCCGAGTGGTCTAAAGCGCTGCAGTCATGGACTGTGCGGCTGGTCCCAGCGGAGGTTCGAGTCCTCCCTCGGGCATGGTTGTGTGTGTTTGTCCTTAGGATAATTTAGGTTAAGTAGTGTGTAAGCTTAGGGACTGATGACCTTAGCAGTTAAGTCCCATTAGATTTCACACATTTGAACATTTTTTTTAACATCTTATTTGCAGCCCTATTTATATCATATTTAATACTATTATCATTATTCACGATTCTGTGAACTATAAATAATAATACATTTTTTTTATCTTCCTCTTTAAACTCAGAAAAATTAAGCAAAAGGCTGAATAATTCACAACCTTTTCTAAGAAGACAGTGAAAATGTATTACAAATGTAAAAAAAACCCAGGCTGCAAAGCATAAGTGTACGCCACAGAATAACTCATCCGTCTCCCAGTAAGAAGATAAAAATGGTGTGATTGAACTGGTCTCAAACCTGAGATATTCTCTTTTAAAAGGACAAGTGCTGTACCAGCCGAGGTGGCCAAGAACGACTGACGACATGCCCTCACAGCTTTACTGATGGAAGTCTGCAGGGCACTAGCCTCCGAAAGGAAAATGCACCAGATTCGATACCCGCCCACGACACAGTTTTAATCTGCCAAGAATTTTCGTGTCAGCACAGCAGAGCAACCCAGAATAAAATTTCATCCTGGGAATGTGTAAACGATTTCCTTTTGTGTGTTGAAACTTGTTGTGTGTATATGGCAATCGGATTCAATGTCCCTTATGACATGGAAAAAGATATAAACAGGTAATAAGATTCATTTTGTGATGGGTTGGCACTAGACGCATAGTTGGGCATACTTCTTCCCAGCTGTGTTTGCGACTTCTCTGGCTAGGAATGGTTTATGTGGCCTAGCGCGAGTCTCGGAAATTGAAACGAGAACAGGGTGCGTGGGGCCCGCTTGTCCTATGAGGCGGAAGTTGTTGCTGGCCGTTAGTATGTTGTCCGACGCGGAGAAATCGCAGTCTCTTTTCCTATAGTGCCCTTGCGAAGAACTTAGCTGTCGCACGCCACACGGTGGTGGATTGCTGGTGTACGAGCAGATTGTGGGTGGAAATATATTGCTCGTGAAATATCTCATCGGAAAGGAACTCTGGGGTCATTATTGGTCCTGGATTGTGCAGTGCTATTCAGGTACGGTGTACGGGTTGTCAGCTAGATACGATTTCTGTTTTTCGTTCAGCTACAAAGCGACGCTAATTGGTGACTGACGTGTTCTGTGATTTCATATAATGCAAATTCCGTGGGTGTGCACCGGTTCTGTGCCCTCAGTTCGAGTGTGGTATGTGTCTGTTTGATTAATATGATCCTGATTTGTTATCCTTCCTGCTATGGTGGTTTAGCATTTGACATTGATGCATGCTGTGGAGACTGATTTGGTTTTGAGGCTCTTCATTGTTCTTGGAAGTGCCTCTGCCAGTATACTGTGTGTTCCGTTTCAGGTGCGGTCTGAGATGTTGTTATAGTCCGTGTTTTGAAAGGAGCGCTGAGATGGGCAACAAAGAACTCGATGTAAAGGCGCTTCGCCACGGATACAAACTGGCTGACAAATAGGGGACGGAACCGCTTCTTACAGCCTTTGACATTTGATAACACGCATTAACGCATTAACTGTAGGTTCCTGCTAAATTTGGCTGTTGAAAATTGTCTGCATACTTATTAGTATTACCTAATATCAGGTAAGAAATAATTGTTTTACACGTGGTCCTGCTCTGGTTAAAAGTAATAATTGCCACATTTGTTTTTAAGAAAAGGCAGCAGGATTTCTAGGTGTCATGTGTTGTCTGTTTCTTTTTCCTTCTAAAAATCTATGTAATTGTCCAGGGAGAGAGATAATGCTTACGTTAGGTTACTTATCGAAAGCAAATTTGAGAATGGTCATGATTAAATAACTTGAAGGTGAAACTTTGGCAAGAGGTGGCTTGTCTAAGTTTCTGATTAAGAGCCTTCTCATTTTTTTAAAATTTAATAGCTGTGGTCATTCTTGTATTCATTGTATAAGGTACTTCCAAGTCTGGTACACACCTCCTAATGCGAGTAACACGTGGGGTAATAGTTACTTGTTATTGAAATTTAAACTGGTTTTGCTGTTGTGCTGATTGTTTTCTGTAAAGTGATCGTTTTCTATTGGTTTACTATCTGTATGATACTACTTCGAAACGTGTTGTTGGATGAAATGGAGGGTATTAAATGTGAATTGTATAAATGTCACTGAACTCAGTGAATCGCTCCATCCATCCTATGGTCCCGTACCACGCTCCACAAGTGCTAGCAGAACGTGGTTGAGTGATTGAGTTATAATGATTTGGATAACTTAGCTAGGTTTTATTTACATATATTGTTCATATTTTGCAGTATGCCCACCGAAGGCAAGGATCCAGCTTATCTAAGGTGCAGATAACCGGCCCATGAATTCTGAAGCTGTAAGGTAGAGTCCATAGGTGCCGTGCAATAACTGCTTGATAAAGTTTGCCAGAGCAGTATGGCGGTAAATAACATTTCTGACCAAAAAGAGGTAAGTTTGACCGCTGCCGCTGTTACTGCCGCGTTCGAACAAGTGTTGAAGGTCGTGTGGGGGACGATGTCTGCACTTTGAGCCAAGTACCTGGCTTTAACTATTACATATATAGAATGAATGATTTGGTGGGTGTGGACGAGGATCAGGGAGAATAATTCTTAGTAGCCTTCAGTAAGAGTATTCAGGAATATTTAGAAGAGCGGAAGAAGATTTCCGGTAATTGCCTAGTGAATGTAATAAAATCGATGCTATTGCTTTGGCAAGGCAAGCTATCCTTGACATCATGTTTTCCAAACTACAAAACCATTTGCAGGACTGTTTGATCAGGGCTCTCGTTTGTCACTAAATACAGTTGACAATTCAACAGAACTACTGAATTTTTTCGTGGAATTTCAGAATCAGGAGTTAGTTACGCAACTTAATAATTTGGATGCGTTGCAGTTGTTAGCCGTTATTGCTAAAGGTAAAGTGCAGGAGAAAGTATAGAGGCTTTGGAAGAATTATGTACATGAAAATTCGGAAATTTATGGTAAAATCTTATGGAACCACACTGCTGAGGTCATCGGTCCCTAAGCTTACGCACTACTTAATCTAAGTATCTTACGCTAAGGACAACACACACACCCATGCCCGAGGGAGGACTCGAACCTCCGACGGGGGAAGTCGCGCGGAGCCTTGGACAGCGCGGCGTACAATGAACTCCTTCAAGGGCCTTGCAAGAGTTGATTTGCCATCAATATTGACGCGAGCGCGTCTCTGGTGAACCATTAGTGGAAAAAGTAGAGCATGTTAAAAAAAGTGTAATGGCCTAAAGATGTGTACACTAAGGAACAGGTAGTTAGACAAATTTTAGGAGGGTTAAATGTGGAAACTGGACAGGAGGCAATATTTTAAGACTCCCATCATCTACGCTCAGTTCGAAGAAATGAGAAGGTAGGTACATTCCATGGAACTGGTGGATTCCCGGAGGATGGGACGCATCAACTAACTGACTTGTGTAGCTAATCACTTAGATGCCTGGGAGCGGAAGAGAAGGGTTCCTAGAAAAACCTATTGGTTGGTTGGTCGTTTTCGGGGGAGGCGAGATCATCGGTACCTTCGGATTAGAGAAGAATGGGGAAGGAAGTCGGCCGTGCTCTTTCAAAGGAACCATCCTGGCATTTGCCTGAAGCGATTTAGGAAAAGTGCGGGAAACCTAGTCAGCATGGCCGGACGCGGGTTTCAACCGTCGACCTCCCGAACGCGAGTCCATTGTGTTAACCAATGCTCCGCCCCGATCCGTAGAGGAACCAGGAAATCATATGTTGGAATTGTGGCAAACATGGACTCGTAAGAAGGGATTGTAACAGCAAGGAACTTGTGTCAGTTACTACTCACATTACTGCAAGTTGAAGGAAATAAGGTTGTCGGTACAAAAAAATGGTTCAAATGGCTCTGAGCACATTGGGACTCAACTTCTGAGGTCATCAGTCCCCTAGAACTTAGAACTACTTAAACCTAACTAACCTAAGGACATCACACACGTCCATGTCCGAGGCAGGATTCGAACCTGCGACCGTAGCGGTCTCGCGGTTTCAGACTGTAGCGCCTAGAAAGGTTGTCGGGTTTACCATTTGTTTGCGTAGCCTAGAGTAATGAACCTGTGCGAGAGTTACTTGATTTAGGCAGTTCTGTCTCGGTCACTAACTACATGTGGTTTCTTGAACATAAGGAAGTGTGTAAATGGTGAAGGTAGGTAATCGACACTGGAGGATATTTGACGGTAGATAGATCAAGTCTAGGGGTGAAGAGTATTTTGAAGGTGAAGGTTGGCGATTATTCATGGAAGCTCACGGAATAAATGTATATTGGAGGCCCATTTTATTGGTGGGGCAGGACTCACCGCTCACTGCGTAGGTTAGCGCTTTCATTTCAAGTTCAGTCCTTAGGTTTTGTATGAATTTTACCAACATAGGCAGAGGGGGTTGATCACTACGACATGTGATACTCCGGCTACCAAAGTAGAAGGTGAGGGGCGCTCGGCTTCTTTAGACTACCCAGTGGTGAACTAGATGTTCTTCTTCCAGACGTGATTAAGGCTGTAAGTGAAGGATTTCCAGACATGTTGACCGAAGGATTGGGCAAGACCAGGTTAACCGAATATCGCATGGAGCTGAGCAATCAGGTACCAATCAAGACAGCGTCGTATAGACTCTCGCCGCCTAGAATGAGGCTACTGAAGGAACAAGTTGAAAGACTGCTAGAAAAGGAAGTGGTGTGGCCATTCAAGTCATCGTATGCTGCACCGGTATTTTTGGTACCGCATGTCACTGGTGAATTTCTCCAAGTTGTCGGCACCGTGACCTAAACAAAAGGTAATTTTATAGTAGGTGCCTCTATCCGACTGCCGTACTTGTTTCGGTTGGTTTAGGGGCTAAGCTGTTGACCAAATTGGTTCTGAATCGGATGTAAAACCAAATCCCATTACAGGAAGGTTTCACATCTGTAACCGCTTTCGCTACTGATTAGTGTCTATTTGAAATTAGTCGGTTGCCCTCTAGATTGACCGCTGGAGGTGACTTGCTCCCACAGCTAATGGATACCGTGTTTTCTGATATAAATTTGGAGTATGTCTACCAATATGTAGATGACTTGGTGGTGCATAGTCAGTCAATACACGAACAAGTTTGACGCTTACGAGAGGTTGTCCTACGACTATTAACCGCCGTAAGGTGGTTTTTGCCGTTTCAACATGAAATTTTGGGACCATAGTCTCTAGGGAGAAAGTATTTGCATTGACTCCATTCAACAGGGTTCCGCCTCACGAAATGCCAAGGAGGTGGCCAAATTGTTTGGCACCGGGCATTTTTTTCGAAAATTTGTGGCTGGATTCGCTGAAAAGGCAACGTCACATAACAATCTGTGCAAAAAGTACGCAGGTTTGTGTAGCGAAAATCCGAGGACGCCTCATTTCCAACGTTAAAGGTCTTGCAATTGACACCATTGTTGGCCATCTGATTTCAGTAGAGAATTCATCCACAAAACGAGCCATCTGCGTTAGTAGTGATGGCAGTTTTGCTCCACGAACAGCAACGTGCGAGAATGGTTGCTCATGTCTCAAAAGGCTTGATTGACTTAGGGGAAAGGTCTCGATTTATGAGTTGGAATCATTGGCCATGCTGTTCAGGATAGAGAAATTCAGGTACTACTTGGAGCATAGGAAGCTCACACTTGAAACTGACGACCATGCACTTAGCCGGGTGCTGGCAAGATGTAAAAGACTGGTCGCATAGGTAGATGGATGACGCGGATTTTAGCCATTAGATATGATGTAAATAATATCCAGGGTTCCAAAAATGTCGTTGCGGACAGCCTGAGCTGCACGTTTGGGAGGGCGAAGAGGAAATGGGAGGCAAACGCCCGGAGAAAGGATGTCATGCAGAGGTCATGGTGGTCTCGATCCTTACTCGGCCGCCCTAGCTGTTCAGCGAGATGAGGACGCTAATAAATATCTTCAGAAACTTAATGAGAGACTGCAAAAGGTGTAGGCGGTTGAGCCCTGCACCTCTGCAGGAAGGATTGTATAGCGCTATGACCGTAGTAGGGGCGGTCCCGGAATACAGGTGCCTGAGGAACTGGTCCCGCTGCTGCTTCAATAATGCCATGGGAGGACACTTTGGAGTGTATAACACGAGAGAGAAGATTCGTGAGCAGTTCATGTGGGCTGGTGTGGATAAAGAAATACAGAAGCGATTGCTTAGTTGTGAAGTATGTAATATTTGCTAACTTATCCGAAATAGTAAGGCTGGCTACATGGCCTCGAAGCCAGTGGAAAAACCTTTCTGCGGGATGTATATCGATTTCGTCGGCCCACTGCCTGGATTTAGAACAGGGAATAATTATATTTTAGTATGTGTGGATGCCTTTACAAGGTTCATTTGGTTAATACTCACTGGAGGAGCGACTATGCAGGTGGTGATATAGAAGTTACAAGGTATATTTGGTACCTTTGGACTTCTCTGACCTTACTCGCGGCCAGTACTACAACCTTTACTGCTCACCAATTGAGGAAGTTCTGCCTTGGCATGGGCATTTGCCACATAACCACAATACCCTATTAACCTGTCCTACGCAAAGAGGCTTAATGCTATCCCCAAGGCAGCCTTTACAGCATACCATAGTGATGATCTGGGGGATGGGATCATTCACGGCGCTGGTCTGCGATGACGTTTAACACGCCAATCACGAAAGCCATCAGTTCACACCCCACAGTTTGCTTCTTGGTTATCGGTTGGTCAATTTGTGATCCACTAAGGATCTGTCATCTGAAAAAAACGATGTTCAACAGGTAGTTGCACAGTGGAGGCGTGCCGGAAGGAATAACTAGGAGGCGCATAGAAGACAAGCCACACTACAATTGGAGACGGTGACTAAATACCTAAAAGGTTAGGGACATCGTTTGGTTTCGTAATTTTCAATGGGTGAGCAAGGCTTCAGATAAGATTAACAAAGAAGTTGTCGCCCCAATTAGGGAGCCCTATGAGATCCGGCGGTTTCTAATGCCGGTCACCGTTCGTTTAAGACATGAGGAAATGGGTGAGAAAAAATGAGCACACTTATCTCAGATAAAGGTGGCAGATAAAGAGGCTAATTTGTGGTTTTGGCTGGTTGCTGAATAAGGTGGGCGGACGGGGGAGCATGCGCCGTGTACGGTATTATGAGCCTAGGTTATTCATACTTCCTCCAGATGTGTTTGCGACCTCCCAGGCTAGGAGCGGTTTATCTGGCTCGGAAATTGAAGTTAGTGCGGGGAGTGAGAGGTGGCCGCGTGTTCTAGGAGGCGGAAGTTCTTGGTGAGCGTCGGTATGTTGTCCGGCGCGGCGAATTGACAGTCTGTTTTCCTGTAGTGCCCTTGCGGAGAGCTTAGCTGCCACGCGCCACATGCTGGCGGAAAGTTGTAGCACCAGCAGAAGGTGGATGAAAATATATTGCACGTCAAATATCCCGCCGGACAGGAAATCCGGCGTCGTTATTGCATCTGGAGAGTGCAGTATTATTGAGGTACTGTGTACGGTTGGCATGTCACCACGACTTCTGTCCTTCGTTGACCTACACAGTGACGCTAATTGATGACTGACGTGTTCTGTGCTTTCATATATTGCAAATTCCACGGATGTACCAGTTCTATGGCCTCGGTTCGAGGGTAGCCCGCGCCTGTTTCATTAATATGGTCGTGCTTTCCTACCCTCTCTGTTATGGTGACGTTGCATTTTGACGTTGATGACTTAGTTTTGAGGCTCGTTATTTGTTCTTCGAAGTGCCTGTGCCAGTATGTCTAACGTTGCTTGTGCCTAACAGTGGTCTATTTCTAGTGCGATCTGAGATGCTGTTGTACTCTGTAGCCGGACGGAGTGGTCGAGCAGTTCTAGGCGCTACAGTCTGGAACCGTGCGACCGCTACGGTCCCAGGTTCGAATCCTGCCTCGGGCATGGATGTGTGTGATGTCCTTAGGTTAGTTAGGTGTAAGTAGTTCTAAGTTCTAGGGGACTGATGACCTCAGAAGTTAAGTCCCATGGTGCTCAATTTTTTTGTACTCTGTATTTTGAACGAAGCTCTGAAATACACTCCTGGAAATTGAAATAAGAACACCGTGAATTCATTGTCCCAGGAAGGGAAAACTTTATTGACACATTCCTGGGGTCAGATACATCACATGATCACACTGACAGAACCACAGGCACATAGACACAGGCAACAGAGCATGCACAATGTCGGCACTAGTACAGTGTATATCCACCTTTCGCAGCAATGCAGGCTGCTATTCTCCCATGGAGACGATCGTAGAGATGCTGGATGTAGTCCTGTGGAACGGCTTGCCATGCCATTTCCACCTGGCGCCTCAGTTGGACCAGCGTTCGTGCTGGACGTGCAGACCGCGTGAGACGACGCTTCATCCAGTCCCAAACATGCTCAATGGGGGACAGATCCGGAGATCTTGCTGGCCAGGGTAGTTGACTTACACCTTCTAGAGCACGTTGGGTGGCACGGGATACATGCGGACGTGCATTGTCCTGTTGGAACAGCAAGTTCCCTTGCCGGTCTAGGAATGGTAGAACGATGGGTTCGATGACGGTTTGGATGTACCGTGCACTATTCAGTGTCCCCTCGACGATCACCAGTGGTGTACGGCCAGTATAGGAGATCGCTCCCCACACCATGATGCCGGGTGTTGGCCCTGTGTGCCTCGGTCGTATGCAGTCCTGATTGTGGCGCTCACCTGCACGGCGCCAAACACGCATACGACCATCATTGGCACCAAGGCAGAAGTGACTCTCATCGCTGAAGACGACACGTCTCCATTCGTCCCTCCATTCACGCCTGTCGCGACACCACTGGAGGCGGGCTGTACGATGTTGGGGCGTGAGCGGAAGACGGCCTAACGGTGTGCGGGACCGTAGCCCAGCATCATGGAGACGGTTGCGAATGGTCCTCGCCGATACCCCAGGAGCAACAGTGTCCCTAATTTGCTGGGAAGTGGCGGTGCGGTCCCCTACGGCATTGCGTAGGATCCTGCGGTCTTGGCGTGCATCCGTGCGTCGCTGCGGTCCGGTCCCAGGTCGACGGGCACGTGCACCTTTCGCCGACCACTGGCGACAACATCGATGTACGGTGGAGACCTCACGCCCCACGTGTTGAGCAATTCGGCGGTACGTCCACCCGGCCTCCCGCATGCCCACTATACGCCCTCGCTCAAAGTCCGTCAACTGCACATACGGTTCACGTCCACGCTGTCGCGGCATGCTACCAGTGTTAAAGACTGCGATGGAGCTCCGTATGCCACGGCAAACTGGCTGACACTGATGGCGGCGGTGCACAAATGCTGCGCAGCTAGCGCCATTCGACGGCCAACACCGCGGTTCCTGGTGTGTCCGCTGTGCCGTGCGTGTGATCATTGCTTGTACAGCCCTCTCGCAGTGTCCGGAGCAAGTATGGTGAGTCTGACACACCGGTGTCAATGTGTTCTTTTTTCCATTTCCAGGAGTGTAGATACCAAAGGACTGGAACCAAACTGACTGATCAATAAGGCGACTATCAAATAAGGGAAAGAACCGCTTCTTGTGGATTTTTATATTTGATAATATGTATTGAGGCATTGGTAGTGGCCTTGCTGTTAAATTTGACTGTTGATAATTGGCTGGATACCTGTTAGCCTAAAATTTCAGGCCAGGATTAATTTTTTTTACACTTGGTCCCGCTCTGGTAAAAGTAGTAATTGGCACATTTGTTTTTAAGAAAAGTTTTGAAGTTTTCTAGAACTCGTGTGATGTCTGTTTCTTTTTCTAAAAATCAATGTGATTATGCAGAGACAGAGAGAATGCTTACGTTTAGGTTATTTAGCTATATCGGATTTGAGAACTAGCAAGATTAAAGAACTTGAAGGTAAAACTTTGGTATGTGGTAGCCTGTCTTGGTTTTTGATTACGTGAGTTCTCACTTTTTAAAAAAAATAGTTTCTGTGATCATTCTTGTAAATATTGCTAAATGTATTTCCAAGTCTGGTACCCACTCCTTATACCAGTGTAATGCATGGGATAAGAGCTCTTGCGTTATTAAATTTAAATTAGTTTTGTTATTATGTTGATTTGTGTCTGTGGGCCATTGTTTTCTGTAAAATAATTGTTTTATGATGGATTCCTATCTGCATGATACTACTTTGACTCGTGTTGTTATATGAAATGTTGTGTATCAGAAGTCAATTGCATAGATGTCATTGAACTCAATCAATCGCTACACACTTGTCTGTCCTGTGGTCCTGAGCCAAGTTCCAGTTATTTGTGGAGAATAATGGACTATTTTTTATTACGATACGCAGTTCACACAGCTGTATTTAATTTTGTTTACTAGTTGCAATCGATTTCGAAGCGCTGTAGCCTTCATCATCAGACATATGTCGCAAATATCGACATACTCTACAGCTCCAAAGTGTTTCATTTAATAACCATCGATCGTTAAGGACGTGCCTAGTATCTTCCCCGACGATTACAAGATTTACTTGACGACTGACACCATTGCACTAGTGTGTGGAGGCTACCAGGTAGCAGTACACATCTTGGATGCACAGTCCCTTGGGTGCAACTCATTTAAGTTGCAATAATGGCTGTGTGGACGATGCGGCCTATTCTACACCTTATTTTAGACCTATATGACAATGCTATGCTGATTATATTTATGTATTTTGACGATGCCATTATGGCCTTATCACTTTAGGACCTGGTGTAGAAAAGATCTTAGGATGGCCATTACGGACTGAAACCGGTCACCGTCTAAAGAATTCATATTGTGATCAAAGACTGAAATAAAAAACATATGAAGTATTGACCTATGGAGAAAAATTCCAGAGGAGACAACGAGACAGCTTTAGGAGATACTAGGTAAGCAGCCTTCTCCACGAACAAGTAGCGAACGAGTTTGACTGTCTATTTCCTTGCTGTCTATCCATCGTGGTCCCCTCATATGCAACTTCTAGCAAGAGCAACTTCCGGTGTTCGCGTATTAGATACTCTGTTTCATGTTAGTAAGATTCCCTATCCCGTCAATCGAAACACCATCGGTACTGAATTAATAAAAAATAGAGAAATGTGAAGATGGTAGTTACACTTCCAGAACTCTACAAAGTTTCCCTCTCCCCTCCACCCGGTCATTTCACTTGAGTACAACGCACTGAATGTTCACACAACCATATCAAACGGTCAGAGAAGTATTTCTTTGGGAGGTCACAAGCTGCAACACGATCGCGAATCGAACAGTGATCCAGAAAATGCAGAAGAAATTTCTTTGGGATGTTGTTCAACTCGCACCTTGTATTCGCGCGAAGGCTAGTAATGTCCTCAAAGCGCTGACCCTTCACGTGAATTTGTCGATTTGTGATAGAGTCGTACTCATATGGCCACATGTCGTCACCTATGGTGATTTTTTCCAAGAAAGAATTGTCAGCGTTTTGCAATTCAGTCAAGTCGTGGCAGGCGTCTACTCGTTGTCATTGAGGAAGGTATTTGGGGAAAATTTTACACACTTTTCTCTTCTTCAAAACATTCTGGATAATGTTTTGCACACTGCAGTTGGTGATGTTGCTCCATTACGATCTGTGCCACAACACGTTGACACACTATGCCCGCTCGTCCACTAGTTAACACTGCCAGCTCAGAATAGATTGGTCTGATACCGTTCTGTTGTTTATAGTTGTTAGTTCAAGCTGCCACCGTAGTTACAGTTCTGGCGTCGCTCACACGCCAGGAGTGTTTTGGACGGACGGTGTACCGGGTGATCAAAAAGTCAGTATAAATTTGAAAACTTAATAAACCACGGAATAATGTAGATAAAGAGGTAAAAATTGACACATATGCTTAAAATGACATGGGGTTTTATTGGAACCAAAAAAAAACAAAGGCCACAAAATGTCCGACAGATGGCGCTGGACAGCGAAACGTCACTAACTGATAGCGTGACGGGTGAGAGGTACGCCGATATGTTACAGAATCGCATCATCCCCAGCCTGGCTGATAAACACCTGCTGGAACGTACGATGTTTATGCAGGATGGCGCTCCACCCCATATTCCCAGACGCATGAAAGATCTCTTGCGCACGTCGTTTGGTGATGATCGTGTGCTCAGCCGCCACTTTCGTCATGCTTGACCTCCCAGGTCCCCAGACTCAGTCCGTGCGATTATCGGCTTTGGGGTTACCTGAAGTCGCAAGTGTATCGTGATCGACCGACATCATCTCTAGGGACGATGAAAGACAACATCCGACGCCAATGCCTCACCATAACTCCAGACATGCTTTACAGTGCTGTTCACAAAATTATTCCTCGACTACAGCTATTGTTGAGGAATGATGGTGGACATATTGAGCATTTTCTGTAAAGAACATCACCTTTGCTTTGTCTTACTTTGTTATGCTAATTATTGCTATTCTGATCAGATGAAGCGCCATCTGTCGAACATCTTTGAACTTTTGTATTTTTTTGTTTCTAAGAAAACCCCATGTCATTCCAAGCATGTGTGTCAATTTGTACCTCTCTATCTACATTATTCCGTGATTTATTCAGTTTTCAAATTTATACTGACTTTTTGATCACCCGGTATATCGATTATTTTCAAGCGAAAAGACCGGTAACGGGGAACAGCTACAATCTCCTCCTGCAGCCGTGTCAGCTACGATATTCTGGAAGTCAACACTGCTCCTCTGCCCGAGACGACCTTGGAGCAGCAGTTGGATAACGCACGGCAGCCATAGAGCAGCATTCCCATTTCAGGTCGTAACTGGCAATGAAGAAGATGAGAAATAGCTACCTGCAGCGCGTGGGCAGCACCGCGTCGACTTAAGACTGGTTTCTGGAAATGGGGCAACTTATATCTCGTGGCAGCTTTTTACTGCCGGAAAAATACGCCCAGGTAGCCCGAAAACAGCTGCGCTGCTACCGCTGTCGCCCGCTGCAATATTTTCCATTCATCTGAATACATTCGTTTGCTCCCCACGCCACTGGCTCGCACTATTCACAGACGTTGTCTGGTGGCTTCCACATATTACTCCAATGTGGCTGCACGAGTTTATCTTCACGCCTCGTAACATGTGGGTGTACATGTAAGCCTCAGTATCGGGAGATGTCTATTTATGCGCATGATAGGGCGTCAGCTTCGTTCGCACGCAATGCATTGCCTGAACGACCTAAGCAACACATTATGTAGTCTTTATGCTCAGAAATAAAAAATTAAAGGTGAAAAGAAGTGCAATACCAATACCAGATAAAGATGAGTGGTAAGTCTTTACAGCGCACCTTGGTAATCTAGATGTATGAAACTGTATACACAAGTATAAACTATTGCATTTTATTGAATTTCTAAAACAGTTTAAGAGGGAACACCGAGTGAAGTGGCGCTATTACACGCTGTCCTCGCAGTAGCAAGGAGCAAATTTTTTTCAAATCTGGCCATCCAGTCTCTGTGGGTTCCTTAGATCAATGCGTTCTAATGCTAGGAATGTTTGTTTAATCTGAACCAGCAGTGTATCCATTAAGAACGAGACTTCAACTCAGGCTTCCTGTCTTCCTAAGTGAAGGCTCTACTTTCTCTGTTACATATCTGGTCAAAAGTGGGACATTAGTGAACAATGATATCGAGAGTCTCTACCCTTCGTCTATATTACGACCTGAACTCTGCTGGGAACAGTTTATATGAGATGTCAGAATGGTTGCAGAGAACAGGCAGTCCATTCTTCCTCAAGAACCGAAACCAGACGAGCTTGTAATGTTGGATGCCGGTGTCTGGAGCAAAGTCGACTTTCTAACTCAATCCAAAAGTCATCCATTGGGTTCAGATCGAGATTCTAGGAAGGCCAATCCCATTTTAGGCCTCATAATATCCACAAAAATTGCCTCACAGATGCTGACTTATGACAGGGTGCACTGTCATACTGACACCATGAGTCATCGTCTCCAAACTGTACATTTACGCGGTACAAAATGCTCCAAAATATTTCACATCGTCCCGTATTTAGCGTCCTCTTAGGCGAAATAAGGGGCGCACAACCCAATTACGAAAAGCAACCCTATATTCTAAACCCTCCATCTCCATACTTAAATGCGTTAGGCGTGGTTCGCTCGCTTCCAGTCAACCACCGTTCAGTGGCGTCGCTCTTTGAACTACTTCCAGTATCGCTTACAATCGAGTAAAAAAAAGTGTGTTTTACACTGAAGCGCCAAAGAAACTGGTATAGGCATGCGTATTCAAATGCAGAGATATGTAAACAGACGAATACGGCGCTGCGGTCGGCAGTGCCTATATAAGACAACAAGAGTCTGGCGCAGTTCTTAGATCGGTTACTGCTGCAACAATGGTAGGTTATCAAGATTTAAGTGAGTTTGAACGTGGTCTTATCGTTGGCGCACGAGCAATGGGACACAGCATCTTCGAGGTAGCGATGAAGTGCTCCTGTACGACCATTTCACGAGTGTACCATGAATATCAGGAATCCCGTAAAACATCAAATCTCCGACATCATTCTCGCCGGAAAAAGATCCTGCAACAACGGGACCAACGACGACTGAAGAGAATCCTTCAACGTGACGGAAGTGAAACCTTCCGCAAATTGGTGTAAATTTCAGTGTTGCGCCATCAAGAAGTGTCAGCGTGCGAACCATCAACAGACATTACTCATATGGGTATTCGGAGCCAAAGGCCCACTGGTGTACCTTTGCTGACTGCACGACACAAAGCTTTACGCCTCGTCTGGGCCTATCAACACCGACTTTGGACTCTTGATGACTGGAACCATCTTGCCTGGTTGGACAAGTCTCGTTTCAAATTGTACCGAGCGAATGGACACATATGGGTATGGAGTCAACCTCATGAATCCATGGAGCCTGCATGTCGCCAGGGGACTGCTGAGGCTTTGTAATGATGTGGGGGGTGTGCACTTGCAGTGAGCTAGTTAAGAGCGCTGTATTAACTGTGTTTCGTATGATGTATTTTTGTAACGTGTAGAAGTATTTAACATTAAGCCGTTGCACCGTTCACGCGATAGATCAAAACGGCTACTCATATATGTTTCGTAAATTCTATCCTCACCACAAAAGAACTATAACCTCGCTAGAGAAAGAAGTGTTAACCAATTACGTTTGGCTTCTGATGGCTACAGGATCAGTGTTAAACTGGTCACGACTCTTCTGACTTGAGTGGCATGTTCCTGAGTACAGGACTATAGCATAAAGCAACTACAATAAAACCAGTACTTTTGAACGTGTACGCTACCCCACCGCAATTCCTAGACATTCTCCAATTGACGATAGCTTTGGAACCCTGAGAGAAAACTGCTGCCATTCAGAGAATGATATTCCCATGACTTTCATGGTCACTCCTCAGCTAGTCTATGCATCGGAGAAACAGGCTACGCACTGAGATTCGTTTACAGTTTCATTGGAGATTGCAAATTTGTGGTAAGGTCTTATGGGACCAAACTACAGAGGTAGTAGAAGTAGTAGTAGTGTAGTAGTAGATTTATTCATCCCTAGATCTCTTTTTACATGGATATAGTTAAGACCAATTTAAAATAAGCTAATTCCTATACATATACATTTACAGACTTCTAGTTAGAGACACTCATTAGATTTACTCCTGGTATACAGTTTTTTTACAAATAACTTATTAAATAATGTAATGCCACACTGTTCACTCATATCTCACTATCAGTCACTGCACACACTATACACACATTTTTTCATAACACTTCACTCACCACACACACACACACACACACACACACACACACACACACACACACACACACACAATGGTGAGCTCTGGGTCATTTTCTGTACCGCAACTTCCCATTTGCTGTCCTCAAAACTGAGTCAGCATCTCTCCATAATGAGTGAGATATTGGGCTCAGAAAGAGGAAGAAGTGTTAGTATAGAGCTATGCATAGCTTGAGGATAAGGAAAAAAGAGGGAAACAACATAAAGTGAAGGTGTTATGTGGAATGTTGGATGTCTTATAATCATTATTATTATTATTTATTTCTATAACATTTTTTTATCAAACCCCTACTCTGTTTTATCTACGTAATCCTTAAATGTATAAAACTTATTGCATAACAGGTACTTTTAGCTGCCTTTTTAAGTAAGTGTATTTTTACAATTTTTTAATCTCTTTTGGTAATTTATTGTACAGTATTATTCCTAGGTAGAAAATATTGTTTTGAGTTTTATGTTTTTTTCTTGGTAAATGTAATTTGAGTCTAGCTCTTGTTGCATTGTCATGGACAGAGCTGTTCGTGCAGTAATTACCAATGTTATTTTTGATGTGTACAGCTGACTGGCAAATGTATTCACATGGAGCAGTTAAAATCCCCACCGTTTGGAACAGATCTTTACAATGAGCTCGACTAGTATTTTTGATTATTGCTCTTGTGGCTATTTTATGGAGTTTGAAAACTGTGTTCATATTTTGTGCATTTGTTCCCCAAAAAGGAATGTCATAGCTAAGAATTAAGTGTACATATGAGTAATATGTAACTAAAAGACACTGCATGTTACACAGATGATATTATTCTAAGGGTATAACATGCCGATGACATTCTGTTTGCAAGTATCTTTGTGTGTTCACACCACTTCAACTGAGAATCAATATTTATTCCTAGAAATTTTGCATTTGTTACACAGTCTATAGAGGTGCCATCTACTTTTAATTTAACATTGTCATCTTTCCTCTTCTAACTGAAATTCATGGCATTAGTTTTCTTTGTATTCAATGTCCCTTTATTGCTTATTGACTAATCATAAACTTCCTTGAGAGTTTCATTTGCTTTCTCTGCAAGGAGTTCGCTTGTTATCCCAGTGACGATAATATTGCGGTCATCTGCGTAGAGAATTTTTTCAGCATGCGTAACACTACTGCGAAAGTCATTGATGTATATCAGGAATAGTATCGGTCCTAATATGTTACCTTGCGGAACCCCTATATTAATGTACTTTGGTTCTGATAAGTGTTTTAGTAAATGTTTAGATGTATTTTCAGTATGTGTTATCTCTACACTTTGTACCCTATCTGCTAGGTATGATCGAAATCAGTCATTAGTTACCCCTCTTATTCCTAATGCTTCTAGTTTATTTAACACAATCTTGTGGTCGACTGTACCAAAGGCCTTGGAAAGATCGAAAAATATACCTGTGACACATTCATCTTTATCAAGAGCATCAAGTACACCTTTTGTGAATTCTACTATGGCTGACTCCGTATTTTTGCCACTTCGGAAACCAAACTGTGTTTCGCTTAAAAGATTGTATTTATTCAGGTAATTCATTAAACGGTGTTTCATAATTGCTTCTATTATTTTTGAGAATGGTGACAACAGGGAAACGGGCCGGTAATTTTCTATGTCTTCCGCATTACCTTTCTTAAGCAAAGGTACAACTCTTACCTGTTTTGGTTCAAATGGCTCTGAGAACTATGGGACTTAACTTCTGAGGTCATCAGTACCCTAGAACTTAGAACTACTTAAACCTAACTAACCTAAGGACACCACACACATCCATGCCCGAGGCAGGATTCGAACCTGCGACCGTAGCGGTCGCGCGGTTCCAGACTGTAGCGCCAAGAACCGCTCGGCCACTTCGGCCGGCCTTACCTGTTTTAACTGCTCTGGAAATGTCCATGATGTGAAGGATTCATTTATTACATCCCTATGCATTGTTTCAGTACACACATTGGTCCTTCATCTAAGTCTACTGGCTTTTTATTTTTTAGCTTTTGAACAATTTTATTGACTCCATTCTCTGTTGTTGGAGGTAACATCATTGTATTTAGTGCAATATTATTTACAGGTGTTATATTTGTTTTGGAGAATTTTTACTGTAACTTCTCTGCAATACTTGAAAAACGCTCGTTTGCATAGTTTGCTAAGTGCTGTGGATCGTTTATTACCTTATCCCCTCTCTTAGCAGTATGTTATGCTGTGTTTGTAGGCCTCACCCCGTTTCCTTTTTTATAACATCCCACACTGCTTTGCTTTTATTCTCTGCATTGTATATTATTTTGTCATTAAATGACTTTTTTGCAGCAATCAGCACCTTCCTATAGATCTTTTTGTATCTATGATAGAAATTTAAGAATTCTGGATCATTGCGAATCTTTTTACATGGAACTGAGGTGTTTAAGTGTTTGGGAGAACTTTTAATACCTTCTGTTATCCATCTGTTTTTGGAAGATGTTGATACAGATATGCATACTTTAGGATATGCCTTTTTCAAAGTTCAATTTAAACAACGTGGAGAATTTAGAGAATTTCATGTTCACATTGGTTTCCTTATACACTTCATCCCAGCTTTGTTTTTCTAGTTCTTTTGAAAAACCTTTTATTTTTATTTCTGCTAGACGTCGTTCGTAGGGTTGTAGTTTACAGAATGATTCAATGCCTGATATTACTGTTGTTATGACAGAGATGGTCTCATAGTCCGAGATCTTTTACAGCTACATCACAGTTCTCCCTGTCCGTATTTGTTTCCACATGCTCAATTATTGATGCAGTCATTGTGGTAGCCCTTGTTGCACTATTGACCAATAGGGACATGCAACAACTTTGAAGGATATTTATAAAGGTGCTGCTGGATTCATTTATGATATTAATGTTGATCTTTATGCCCCCACACAGAATTATGTTGACCTTTGTACTTGAGACTTTATCTAGAACTTCTATTAATTCATTGAAATACGTGTCCACGCTACCACTGGTAAATCTATACACACACACAAAAAAGGTCTTCGGTCCCTAAGCCTGCACACTACTTAATCTAACTTAAACTAACTTTCACCATGGAAAACACACACACCCATGCCCGAAGGAGGAATCAAACCTCCGACGAGGGGGGAGCCGCACGTACCGTGACAAGGCGCTCCAGACCGCGTGGCTACAATTTTACGTGACATAGCTGGCCGCACAGCCTGAGTCTATGCGACCAGAATTTGTAGAATTTCTTTTTTCTTCCATACCTTCTAAAAATTCGACAGAGTCTTCATATTATCTCCACCATCTCTGCGTAACTTACATGCGGAATCTTACATCTTACCTCCAGGGGAAACTGGGTGGTCTCCCAGTCCAAACGACTTACAAGAAGACGCGTTTTCTGACCACCAGTAAGCGATTACCTACATCTACACCTACATGATTACTCTACAATCCAAAGTAAGTGCATGGCAGACGGTTCATCCAACCACCTTCAAGCTATTTCTTTGCCGTTCCACTTTCGAAAGGCCTATTGGAAAAGCAAGCTCTTAAATCTTTCTGTGTGAGCTCTAATCCATCTTATTCTATTATGGTGGTCGTTTCTCTCTATGTCGGTAGCCACCAACCAAATATTTCCTCTCTGCTCTACTGCGCAGCACTGTCACCTCTGATGTGGATCCCACACAGCGCAGCTGTTCACCAGATGAGAGCGGACAAGCGTATTGTAAGCAATCTCTTTAGTAGACTTGTTGCCCTGTGTTCTGCCAATAAACCGTAGTCTTTGGTTTGCTTTTCTCATAACATTGCCTATGTGATTGTTCCAATTTAATTTATTCGTAACTATAATTCCTGAATTTACAGCCTTTATATTTGTGTGACTTATCGCGTAATCGAAATTTTGCCGAGTTATTTTAGTACTCACGTGGATGACTTCATACTTATCATTACTTAGAGTTATTTCCCAATTTTCGCACCATACGGATATCTTGTCTAAACCATTTTACAAATGTTTTGGGCTTCCGCTGTCTTTGCTATATGGTAAATGACTGCGTCAACTGCAAACACCCTAATCGGGCTACTCAGATTGTCTCCTAAATCGTTTCTGTAGATCAGGAACAGCAGAGGGCCTATAACACTCCCTTGGGGAACATCAGTTATCGCTTCAATTTTACTCGGTAACTTCTCATCAATTACGAAATGTGACCTTTCTGATAGAAACTCACGAATTTAGCCGTACAACTGAAGCGATACTCCATAGGCATCAATCTGATTAAAAGTCGCTTGTGAAGAACCGTGTGAAAAGCCTCCTGGAAATCTAAAAACATGGAATCAATTTGGCATCACTTGTCGAAAGTCGATAGCACTCGTTACTTCTTATTGTATATCGCATGTCGACAGAATGGTCAAACAACAATATCCCCGCGTTATCCCAGACAGCGCCAAGACATTAAGTAACGTCATAGCGAGCTCCGTAAGATTCAAGGAAGTTTGTCCTTTTACATTTCACTATACCCTTTCGAGAACGAATGTAGTTCACTGTTGTAGATGGCTTCCATATCGTGGTGAAGCCAGTCACGTCGGCTGAAACCACTAGAAGAAATTAGGAATATATGTTGGCCCCACAGACGTGCTCACGAACAGTGATAGTCCCGAACACAATGATTCTACTGAACGACATGTCACAAAGAGTAAGATGTGGCAGACAAACGCGCTACAGCAAATGCACTGCATCACTAAACAGACGACACTTACGACACTTACGAGTACCTTCCATGTCATACCAATTAATGGACGGCCGCGGTGACCTAGCGGTTCTAGGCGCTAAGATCCGGAACCACGCGGCTGCTGCATTCGCACGTTCGAATCCTGCCTCGGGCATGGATGTGTGTGACGTCCTTAGGTTAGTTAGGTTTAAGTAGTTCTAAGTTCTAGGGGACTGATGACCTCAGAAATTAAGTCCCATAGTGCTCAGAGCCATTTGAACCATTTGAACCTCCTGTAATCGTAGTGGGGGTTCCGTGCTCGCCGTGCTCCGTGACGGCGCCCTGCTGCTCACAGCTTGCTCCGCAGGCACGTTTGTTGCGAAGCCTTGAGTCAGTTCGACGTTAGTATTCAATTACCACTGGAAACTATTGATTCAGTTCTTGGCTGCAGATAACTCCATAATGTCTTACTCAGGTTCCCTAGTATATCGTCAGAAAAATACATTGAAGAGCCAAAGAAACTGGTACGCCTGCCTAATATCGTGTGGAGCCGCCGCGACCACGCTCAAGCACCGCAACAAGACATGGCATGGCCTCGACTAGAAGTATTGCTGGAGGGAACTGACACCATGAATCCGGCAGGGCTGTCCATAAATCCCTAATAGCACGAGTGGGTGGAGATATCTTCTGAACAGCACCTTGCAAGACTTCCCACATATGCTCAATAAAGTTCATGTCTGGGGAGTTTGGTGGCCAGCGGAAGTTTTTAAACTCAGAAGAGTGTTCCTGGAGTCATTCTGTAGTAATTATGGCGTGTCGCATTGTCCTCTTGGAATTGCCCAAGTCCTTCGGAATGCACAATGAGCATGAATGGATGCAGGTGACGAGACAGGATGCTTACGTAGGTGTCACCTGTTAAGAGTCGTATCTAGACGTATCACAGGTCCCCTATCACTCCAACTACACACATCCCACACAATTACAGAGCCTCCACCAGCTTGAACAGTCCCTTGCTGACATGCAGGGTCCATTGAATCATGAGGTTGTCTCTATACCCTTACACATCCTCCTGTACGATACAATTTTAAATGAGACTCGTCCGACCAGGCAACATGTTTCCAGTTATCAATAGTCCAGGTTTCGACGGGCCCAGGTGAGCTGTAAAGCTTTGTGTCGAGCGGTCATCAAGGGTACACGCGTGGGCCTTCGGCTCCGAAAGCCCATATCAGTGATGTTTCGTTGGACGGTTCGCACGTTGACACTTGTTAACGGCCCAGCAATGAGATCTGCACCAATTTCCGGGAAGATTTCACCCATGTCGCGTTGAACGATTCTCTTCAGTCCTCGTTGGTCCCGTTCTTGCAGGATCTTTATCCCGTCGCAGCGATGTCGTAGATTTGACGTTTTATCAGATTCCTGATATTCAATGTACACTCGTGAAATGGTCGTACGGGAAAATCCCAACTTCATCACAACCTCGCAGATGCTCTGGCCCATCACTCGTGCGTACGATCCCACTTACATCTTGATAATGTGCCACTGTATCAGTAGTAACCGATCTAACAACTGCGGCAGACACTTGATGTCCTATATGGGAGCTGATTTCCAGCGCCGTGTTCTGTCTGTTTATACATCTCTGTATTTGAATACGCATGCCTATACCAGATTCTTTAGCGCTTCAGTGTTGTTCGTTAAATTGTGGAATTTCGTTTCGAATTTGATCAGCTTTGGAGTTTTGCTACGGCGTCTTTGTTTGCTTGTTTCTTTGTTTACATCATGGTCCATTATACAATCTTTGTTACACTATATGTATGTACACCACTGGCCATTAAAATTGCTACACCATGAATATGACGTGCTACAGACGCGAAATTTAACCGACTGGAAGAAGATGCTGTGATACGCAAATGATTAGCTTTTCAGAGCATTCACACAAGGTTGGTGCCGGTGACGACACCTACAACGTGCTCACACGAGGAGAGTTTCCAACCGATTTCTCATTTTCAAACAGCAGTTGACCGGCGTTGCCTGGTGAAACGTTGTTGTGATGCCTCGTGTAAGGAGGGGAATTGTGTAGAATCACGTTTCCGACTTTGTTAAGGGTTGGCTTATAGCCTGTCGCGATTGCGGTTTATCGAATCACTACATTGCTGCTCGCGTTGGTCGAGATCCAATGACTGTTAGCAGAATATGGAATCGGTGGGTTCAGGAGGGTAATACGGAACGCCATGATGGAACCCAACGGCCTCGTATCACTAGCAGTCGAGATGACAGGCATCTTATCTGCATGGCTGTAAATGATCGTGCAGCCACCTTTCGATCCCTGAGTCACCAGATGGGGACGTTTACAAGACAACATCCATCTGCACGAACAGTTCGACGACGTTTGCAGCAGCTCGGAGACCGTGACTGCGGTTACCCTTGACGCTGCATCACAGACAGGAGCTCCAGCGATGATGTACTCAACGACGAACCTGGGTCCACGAATGGCAAAACGTTATTTTTTCGGATGAATCCAGGTTCTGTTTACAGCATCATGATGGTAGCATCCGTGTGTGGCGACGTCGTGGTGAAGGCACATTGGAAGCGCCATATTGGCGTATCACCCGGCATGATGGTATGGAGTACCATTCGTTACACGTCTCGGTCACCTCTTATTCGCATTGACGGCACTTTGAACAGTGGACGTTACATTTCAGATGTGTTACGACCCGTGGCTCTCCCCTTCATTCGATTCGTGTGAAACCCTACATTTCAGCAGGATAATGCACGACCGCATGTTGCAGGTCCTGTACAGGCCTTTCTGGATACAGAAAATGTTCGACTGCTGCCCTGGCCAGCACATTCTCCAGATCTCTCACCAACTGAAAACGTCTGGTCAATGGTGGCCGAGCAACTGGCTCGTCACAATACGCCAGTCACTACTCTTGATGAACTGTGGTATCGTGTTGAAGCTGCATGGGCAACTGTACCTGTACAAGCCATCTAAGCTCTGTTTGACTCAATGCTCAGGCGTATCAAGGCCGTTATTACGGCCAGAGGTGTTTGTCCTGGGTACTGATTTCTCAGGATCTATGCACCCAAATTGAGTGAAAATCTAATATGTCAGTTCTAGTATAATATATTTGTCCAACGGATACCCGTTTATCACCTGCATCTCTTCTTGGTGTAACAATTTTAATGGCCAGTAGTGTGTGCGTCTGTGTGTGTGTGTGTGTGTGTGTGTGTGTGTGTGTGTGTGTGTGTGTGTAATGTTTGTTTTGTTTGCTGCTGCTACTGATGATGACGACGAGAGAAAGAGGGTGAAACCAGGTGCCCGCACATAGCCTCCTCCTCTCGAATAGCAAGAAGGGGACCGCCAAGCTTAACGTCCACATCCGACGGACGCAGCACCATCAACAGCATCACATGCTCTCACTTCATGAGACACTACGGAGAGGTTTGGTACTTAAACTAGGGCGTTGACGCAGAGTCTGGCGATCAAAAAATTCACGTTATCACCTCTCCTCCCATTGCCGGCCAAATGCTGGCAAGGGAAATTTGTTCCTACACCAGGATTACAACCTGATTACCCCCAGGTCAAGCCCCACCTCATAAACGTTTCCTGGCGACCCCGGCCACGGAGGAGGGTCTTGTTAGGGCGTGTAGGGCTGGTTTAAATTCTAACGACGTTTTTATTCGTAAAACGGTATTATCACGAATATTACATGTTCGGGTGGTTGTATTTGGTGTCGGCGTAGGTTCAGACTTTGTTCCAGTTTTCGAAACTATTGCTCTGTGCAGATCACTCACGGGAGGAGTGTCTTCTGAATATCGAGGGTTATTTTATGAGATAGATCGTGGAACCATTCACATGCTAAATTCATTGGACATGACCTAGATATGATGATGATAAATTCATTGGACATGACCTAGATAATTAGTTTTAAAACGTTTGGAACTTGTGATACTTTACAGATAATATGCTATTTCACAAGATGTACTTCCGATATATAACCAGAGGTATCGTTAACATGACTCACAAATAGTGATAGTACCTAGTTCAGAGATACATGCGACGAGTGTCCATTTAATGTTAACATCTGGCGAAAGAACAGAAGAGTAGACACCAACACCTGAAAAGGCAGAGTTTTTATTAATCATGTTAAACTATCAGTGGCATTGGTTCCTTTTTTTTTTTTTGTACAATAAACCTGCTTAGTAGTAGTATTTGGAGAGCAGACGTATTGTCTGTATTTGTTTTTGTAGAAATTTAAAAAGGAAGAAATGTCCTAAATAATTTATTTGTCTCCTTAAGATAGGAATTACAAACTCAAAATGTGTTTGGATATGAAACACCACTTAAAGAAAAGAAAAGGAAAACGTAAGAGAATATTTTGATATTTCACCAAAAGAAAGCTAGGTTTCAAAATAAAACATAATCAAATAGACTCTATTCTTTCAGACTGATATCAAAAGTAATATTAACAGCTAATAATATAAAAGAGAACTGAAGTGAAGAATAGGAGTGACAGCCACGAAAAAAGTTACTTTGATAAGTTAAAAGGATAAAAAATAAGAAAAACACATATTTTCTTGATTTCACTAACAGAATATTAGAAAAATGTAGTGCTTACGAATTACGAAAACGGTCACTGCTATATCATTTATTAGTAGTTAGACCGTTGTTCCTGAGATTTAATTTACTCTGAACATGGAACAAGTCCAGACAATAAGGAAAAGGAAATAGTAAGTAAGTGTGCTTCATTTAGCTTGTGTGTGACCATGTAGAACATTTTTACCGCTTATCCACAGGAATTAACCTATACTTTGTTGGTGAAAGTTGTTATAGTCAGAGATATAACACTAGCCGAAATGCGCAATGCGAATAGTTTCGCATTACGCTCTCCATTTATTAACACACGGAAAACAGATTTTACGCTACGTGCATAATAACGTAGTATTCAGATTTGAAAGTGTAATCTTATTGTAGAATAAATTTCACACGAAACTTCCTTTTTGGGTATAAAAGTAAGGCATCTTGAAAGGGTTAATTGAATTTATTGGTGTTTAACATTGTGCAGCTAACAGGTGTCCATTTGTAGATTTCGACAGGTAGCAGTAATTTACTCAAAGAAAGTATGTAAGCGGCTAGCGCTGTGGAAAGGAATGTTGTCGTAAGGAACTAATAAACAATGCAGCACACTTCCGCACTGCGGGAGGTTGTTGGTGGTACGTACTTTCAGAATAGTTATTTATGGAGTAATTAATACAAAAAATTTTGCCATCCTTATCAATTATAATCTAAGGAGTTTATTCAATAATATGTGTCAGCAATCTAATGCCAAAATCCTGAAACTTTCTGGCTATTTATCGAAGTCGGACCAAGTTAGCAAATTGGTTGCTGTTAAGTACCGTTAAGTGTTATCGTGTTAGGAAAGAGAGACGGTTCCACCTTTTGCATCACCATTCCTCTGTCGACCCATTACAAAAGCTCAGCCGAGAGCGCACATTCACTTTCCGATAATCTTTCTCGCCACAGGACGAAATGCTTGTCAGCTAGAGTGGCGTTCAATACGGGTAGATACTCAGTATTATTTCTGAAACCGCAAAGTAAATTAAAGATTTCGGGGCTGCGTCATAAGCGATATTGTAGCGCCTCTTCATCCTGATGCAGGAAGAAAATCTCTCTCTCGTGGATGGTTTACCTACAGTGTTGAATGGCCAGACAGCCACAGCACTGAGAGCGGCGTTTCAAGTCATATCTCCCCCAACACGCCCGCCAATGAACACTCGTTCTGTGGTCGATTTCAGCTTCACTCTGGATGTGGAGATTTAGCAGTCGCCACATACAGAGGCTCATGACAGCACTTGTGACGTAACATTACCAACACTCTCCTTAAATAAGCTTCCACTATCACGTGTCGCCGAGTTTCTTACGCTAACAGTAAATGCAGCACTGGCCCCGACGTCCCGATGGCGCCATTTCGCATTCCACACATATTGATCGTAATATTCCACTCAATGATCTACGATATTTTACCTAGGAAATAGAAAATGCCACGTCCCATGTCCTTTTAATAGTTACATACAGCCCGCATCTCGTGGTCGTGCGGTAGCGTTCTCGCTTCCCACGCCCGGGTTCCCGGGTTCGATTCCCGGCGGGGTCAGGGATTTTCTCTGCCTCGTGATGGCTGGGTGTTGTGTGCTGTCCTTAGGTTAGTTAGGTTTAAGTAGTTCTAAGTTCTAGGGGACTGATGACCATAGATGTTAAGTCCCATAGTGCTCAGAGCCATTTGAACCATTTTTGAGTTACTTACAGTCTGCATACAAAGTAAGTCTCTCTTCGTACAGTTACCTCACTAACTCTAGTCAAACAGTACTTGGACGATCTACGATTCCAGCTGATCTACGTATTTGCGATTATAATAAGATCTAGAGCAAATGGTAATTCTAGAAAATCATTTCACGCTCTTCCAGTATCTACTATCGTTTTCTGTAACTTACATCCATGTCATCCTTGTCTGTATTTCCAAATCCCGAAACATGTCTTTTTCGGATTTGTCTTTTAACTCAAACATCCATCTTATATCTACTTTACTTCCAACCATATTCCGAACTATTGTGTCAAGTAACTAGATATTCCAAGGAACATTTAGACTGCTTTTGGCACAACTGAAACACCAGAAAACTGCAGACAATTTTAGCTTCGTCTGTCAGTTTTTGGGGAGACAGAACAATTAATTCGTCTTCGCCTAATTCATTAAGACGCTGCTCTACAAGTGTAACCTATAATTTACGACTTTTCTCAGCAGTTTTACTTCTGCAATGGTACCATCTGCACCCAAATAATCCTGGTGGTTTCATGCTAGTAGCTGCTTTCCTCCATACCCACTGTTATTATGTCTGTAATTTTGTGTATAGCGAGTGATAAAGTAACAACAACAGCTGATAGAAATACCGTTATCTCTATGCATTTTTGAAAAGCCTGGAAGTCTCACGTAACAGTTTGCGTAGCAGCTGTGAAGAAAAGTTTCGTTGCATCTGGATGACGTAGGCTCATCATTGTGGGCGATTTTAGATGGTCAACACGTCAGACGAACGAGACTCCCAAATAAATAGTGGCACACATCGTATTTCGTAGATGATTTACGCATACATCACCATGGTGTTGGGCACTGTCCTGGTGAAATGTGATGTGGTGTCACTGCCAGACACCACACTTGCTAGGTGGTAGCTTAAATCGGCCGCGGTCCATTAGTACATGTTAGACCCGCGCCACTGTCAGTACTTCCAGACCTAGCGCCACCACTTGGCAGGTCTAGAAAGACGGACTAGCACTCGCCCCAGTTGTACGACGACTTTGCTAGCGACTACACTGACGAAGCCTTTCTCTCATTTGCCGAGAGACAGTTGGAACAGCCTTCAGCTAAGTCCATGACTACGACCTAGCAAGGCGCCATTAGCCTTACAGTGATTGTAATTAACCGTATCTGGAGATAGACTCATTTGTATCGTCAATAGCGATGTACCACAAGGATGCATTAAAGTTAAGTATTCAAGGAGCTGCATACTTTTCTTATAGCATTAATTAAGTATCCTGTTCCAGAACTCACGCCAGCCGGCGTGTGTGTACGCGTGCCTTTCGGCTACCTCAAAGTGGCGTGGCTGTTTTGCTACGCCACAACATGTGAAATGCAGAATTACTTTAAGGACGGGAGGTGTATCAGACTCTAAAACTTTCTCGATGTATGGTTTGCTTTTCAGACTGTCCTTAATACATAGGACTCAACAGATGTTGCATCCGATGCTGCACTGATCGCTGCACTGATAGTTTGCCTTGCCGCTCAAAAATTGAGCTTACCGGATGATGCCACCATACACATTTTTAAATGTATGCTACCACCACTGTGAGAAAGTCGAATGCGTCTAAAAACACTAAATTTTGCCAATAACTCCCCCAACTTCACTGGAGTTTGAGATGATTGTGGTCCATGGACAATGGAAACGGACCAACTGCCACGCGTGCCACAAATCCATGGCGCAGTGCATTACTTCGTATCGGCAACGAAGACAGGTGAAACTACTGTTGTACTCCAGAGTTGTGTCAACAACACAGTAGCCGAAAGTTTTCGTTCCTTTACGACCATGCGAATGAGAAGCCGTTCATCCCATGCTGTACTCACAATGCATGGTGCACGAGCAGCTGCTTGCTACACATGATCTTCTTGTACCATCGTCTCCACAGACACATCACCGTCATATTGATTCTCATGTACGAGCTGAAATTGCACGGTGTGGTAAATTGGAACTTCAGCCACTTGTTGCTGCAACGCTGATCAATACCCCATTGCTTTTGATTCATTCGATGTATTATTCCTGTGCATTGCAGTTATCATAAATGTTTGGGGTCATATATGCAGCGATGTGTAATATTAATAATGTTCGCTTCCATGACATCCACAGGAGGTGAATAGTCTTCGTTGTAAGTTGCGTTCATTGTGTTGAGAATCTGGGCAGAGCTGTTGCGAGGTCCTCAGAGGTCTACCGAGAGCATTCTTAGCACGATGTATAGATTTCATGTAAGTTACCCACTCTATGTGCTGAATGCCTTAATGTTGATGATATTCGTACGGAAGATGATCCCTGTGCAGTCGAGCATTTCACAACGCAATTCTCACCTATTGCATCGGCGTAAGTCTTACATATCCATCAATGTTTGTTGCATACATACGCTTGAGCATTTCCAAATCTACCCAGAAAAGAACACATAAAGGCTATGTCTTCCATGAATACCTCAAAGTTGACAAGATATTGAACTCTGTGACTAGGTATCTTATGTGGGAACGGCTCCAGCCAGTGCAGTCTTGTATGCCAGAATCACAGTTCTTTGCGTACGTAATGGGACTTGTGCTGGGGTCATCATTTGAAGCCTACGACTGCAAACGCTAACTCCATAACCTGTATTAACTACTAGAAAGGTCTAGCGATATATTGCTATACTTTGTATTGAGAGTCGGGACCTCGTCTGTCCACTCGTGTTTGCTCATTCTTTCATTATGTAAAGTACTTTCACGCAACGACTACAGACGTCATAGGAAAATTTTGTTCTCTTTACAATTCTGTCACTCTTTCTCCAAAGATCCTGCCTGTAGTTATTGATAATGCGGAGAACTAAACGGCGAATGGTATGAGCACTATCGAATCGTAATCGACTTTTGTCCGAAAGTTTATTGATATCAATGTTTCTGCCACGATTGTGTTCCGCTGTTCTTTATATGGAGACACAGTAGAGAGCATCACGATGAGCGCTTTGTGGTCTCCCATCACAAGTTCCATTAGCCTGGTGTGATGGTGTGGGGAGCAATATCGTAAGGTGCCTATTCATCACCAGTATCACTAACAGGCTCCTTGACAGTAACACAGTATAAGGAGATGGTCCTGCAACTGCTGACTCTGTCATTCATGGAGGACCAACTCCCATGCTCTATTTCGACAGAACAGCGTTCGTCCTCATACTGCAGCCTTCTCCTGAGCGTGGCTTGTAGCTGTGGATACTCAGCCATGGCCAGCCGCATCGCTCATCTCTCTCCAATAGAGAGTGTGGGGTACTATGGAGGACCCCACCTGCACCTTCCAGTCTGCAGGAACTGCATTTTCAGATGCAAGTGGCATATAATGGAGTATCACAGGACTGCATGCGAGACTTGTACACTTCCATGCCGTGATGTCTCTACGCATGACCATGGTGACCCGACGTTGTACCACTACGTATGTTTTGTGGATGTGTAACGCAGTTAATGTTGGTCTTTCTTAGTTGAAAATTTAATCATTTCATATGTATGGTACCATCTGGCTGCCTGGCAACAATGATCACAATCCTCCGTGTCCTTCTAAGTGCAGTTCTTCTTATAACGATCAGTATATAATGGCTCGTTACCCACGTCTAAGCTGAACAAACTATGTATAATTTGAGTCTATAAAGTGCCGCTCTGTAAATTATATTAACGCACTAAACAAGCAGTATATTTTGCTACAAAATGCTACAAAAATCACAATACCAAAATATAATCACTGTAGAGTAATGAACTTTCAGCAATACGCTTGCTGCCTAGGTAACGTTTTTAAATCAGTAACATTGCAAGGTTAATGTGAGCACGAGGTAAGCCATTGAAAATGGGAGCGCGAGATGAGACATCGCAAATTTGACACGCTGTTACATTAACAACCGGTGTAGCCGCCAGAATGTTGAAACCAAGAATGCAAACGTGCATGCATTGTATTGTACAGGTCCCAGATGTCAATTAGCGGGATGGAGTTCCATGCACTTGGTCGGTCAATACAGGGACGGATAATGCTGTTTGTGGATGACGGTGGAGCTGTCGTCCGAAGACATCCCATATGTGCTCTACTGGAGACATATCTGTTGATGGAGTAGGCCAAGGCAACATGTTGACTCCCTGCAGGGCATGTTAGTTATCCTGTTGGAAATGCTGTATATGAAAGGCAGCATAACAGGTCGAGTTACCAGAGTGTCGTACAGATCTGCAGTGATGCTGCGTGGGATAACCACGAGAGTGCTCCAGTTATCACACGAAATCACACCCCAAACCATAACACCAGTTGTAGATCAAGTGTGTGTAGCACGCAGACAGGTTGGTTGCAGACGCACAACTGGGTTCCTAACCAAGACACGGCCATGACTGGCATCGAAACAGAGCCTGCTCTCATCAGAAAACCCAACACTCCTCCACGCTGCTCTCCAGTGAGCTTTCGCTTGTCGCCACTGAAGTCGCAAATGGCGGTGGTTTGGAGTCAGCGAAAGGCACGCTACAGGGGCTCTCGCTCGGAGCTGTCGTTGAAGTAACCGATTTGTAACAGTTAGTCGTCTCACAGTGGTGTCAACGGCTGCTCAAATTGCCGCGGAAATTGTCGAATTGCGGAACACGATGGCAGTGCCACATGGCTATCTGAAGCTCAGTCCTCTTACGATCGTACATTCTCGTGATCACAACTGCTAACAATCATTTACAGTGTCTACATTCCTACCAAGTCATTGGACAGTATCACAGAAGGAACATCCAGCTTCCCGTAGCCCTGTTACACGACGTCGTTCAAATGCAGTGAGGTGTTGATAACGACGTCTTTGTAGCCTTGAAGGCATTCGTGACTGACATTAAGTCACCACGTCCGATCTCAAAGGTAACTGACGCTCACAACCGTTATAGCGTGTATTTAAAGCAAACCTGATTTGCATGGAGCGAAATTTGAGAGACATCATTTTTCAGAATTACAAACACGCCTATCAACTTTTATTTATGTCGCACAGCACCTTCTTGGCGTTGCGATTTTCTTCTGCTACTGCAGAAATGTGATGAGAGCACACAGTCCGTCATTACGTTTGAGCTGCTTAACCCACGGGTGCCGTACGATGCGCCACGCCCAGTAACGCCGGCGCACCCGCGGCCCGCTCTGATTCAGCCCGCCACGTCTGCCCGGCCCCTGCGTGTAAGGTGCGGCCGCCTCGCGCACAGCGCGGACGTCCCTAATGACTGCTCGGCAGCTCAGCCCAGCTCCCACGCCGGCCGTGTAGCGCGGCGGGGAGCCGGCTCCCGAGAAGGCGCCACTCCACTCCATTCCAGTCCACTCCCATCCGGCACGGACCAGCCCCACCTCACCTCGCCGCACCTCACCTGTCTCACATTCTCTGGAGCGCAGCCAAGTCTGGCACCAGGAGCTCCCAGCTGGAGACAGCTGCACACGTGGACACATGGCGCTCCATCCACGCACTCACATGACAGTTGTCGATAACGACTACAGTGAATTAACTAAGTACTGTGTACTACTTCATAACACAAACTGTGTCAGAAGGGACAGCGAATGATCAAAAGTATGCGGACACCTGTTATTTGATATTAATGTGGGCTGTGGGCACCCTTCGACTTCATGACGGCTTGAGCTCCACTGGGGACAAAAAATGGCTCTGAGCACTATGGGACAACATCTAAGGTCATCAGTCGCCTAGAACTTAGAACTACTTAAACCAAACTAACCTAAGGACATCACACACATCCATGCCCGAGGCAGGATTCGAACCTGCGACCGTAGCAGCAGCGCGGCTCCAGACTGAAGCGCCTAGAACCGCTCGGCCACAAAGCCGGCCCCATTGGGGACAATTTCAGTGAATGGCTGCGGAGGAAAGACAGCCCATACTTCCTCAAGAGTTAGTGCAAGAGGACGTAGTGATGTTAGAAGCTGGGGCGTAGAGTGAAGTCGATATTCTGACTCATCCCAAAGGTGTTCATGGGTTCAGGTAACGGCTCTTGATTGGCCAGTCCATTTCAGGAATTTTATTGCCCGCAGGATATTGCCTCACACAGACTACTTTAGGGCAGAGTACGTTGTTGTACTGATAAAAGACATAATCGCTTCCAAATTTTTCCACTACTGCGCGTAGTACACAATACTGAAAAATGTGTTCATATCCATCCACACTTAAGTATCTGTAACTCCATCTCTTTCAAATGAAGTGTGACTGCGGCTGGTCGAAGATATGAAAAAAGTTGCTACCAACATTCGTAATTTTATTTAGCTACCAGTTTCGGTGACTCATTGGCACCATCTTCAGACCTCCATTCAAATAGCTAGATAAGTCATCGTTTTTTCTATTAGAGGGACCACTAGATCCAAATGGTTTCTCTAGATTTCTTCTCGGAAACGTGGACCCTTCGCACCCCTTCTGACAAGATGAAACGTAACATTCTCGAGGTATTTAAAAATCGCAGACTTTTCCATCTGGTTGCCCCAGGGTATAGCGTGATTCATCACTCCAAATCACTCGTTTCCAGTCATCCAGTGGCTTATCGCACTATACATTCCTCACAGCGTCACTTAGCATTGACTACTAAAATGTGTGGCATATGACGAGCTCATCAACCATTGTGTCTCTGTCCTTTGAAGCCCCTAGGTAAGTCATTGTGCTAGCTGGGCTGCTGATTGGGAATCGCCACTGATTCCTTCTTCTTAATTAATCCGATTTCATAAAGTCACCCTTCGCAATACTCTACTATCCCTCTCCTTCGGTACGTGAGGTCTGCATTGACTTGGTGTGGCTGTTAATGTTACGTTTCGTTTTCACTTCGGAATCACATTACCGAAAGTCGATTGGGGCAGCTTTAGAATGGTTGTAATGTCCCTGATGGATTTGGCTCTTAGGGGGCATTCAATGACTACAGTCCTATTCACGAATAATGGCGGTTCGTGTAGGTGGAGGCAGTGACGAGGACTGCAGGGTTGCCAGTTGCAAGCGACAACTGCGGTACGCACATACAAGTGCTTTGCGCTTGAAAAAATCATGTATCCCTTGTGACTGCTTGTTTATACTGGTGTGTCTGGGTCTTGAGGGACTGCTAGCCGGCGAACACACGCGGCCAATGACACTGAGATCTCTGGCCAGTGCAGCTGATAAAGTAACGTTTTTGCAACGTGGAATGTTAGCGAAT